>NC_143194.1:21150000-21865000 GCF_051530095.1 Phoenix dactylifera
CGTTAGCTCGGATAGCTTCACACTAGTATTCAAGCAATAATAGTTGCTTGATTGTTTATTGGACCACATACAGATTTTGGTTGGATTTGTTATTTATAATCTTTTTCATGAAATCATTGTCAATATATGACATGAATATTAACATATTAGTCCCTCTTTCCATAGACAATCCCAGAAAGGTTCTTTTGAACAATATCTATTGATACATGATGGATAGGACAAAACCTATAGCTAGGATTATTGAATGATAACTATGCCCTTGAGAGGGCTTGTAGTGCAAAATGTGTTCCCCAACAACTTTTTCATCACAAATATTTCTTTTGCCCTGCATCTTCTTTTAACCACCCCCCACCTGTTTGTGTTTATGGACCAAAAGTCTTGCTACTTGCTTGGAACTTGCAATAATCACCAGTATAATCACTGTATCTCTCTCTCTCTTTCTCATTTCTCTCCATTTCACATCCCTCTGTCTCCTCCTCCCAATGTCACAAGGCATTATTTTGTTGAATGATATTCACTCCCCATTCCACAAGCAACTCCATTTGTACCTATCTTTTTTTGTCGAGATTTTTTCATCCCATGATATGTGAATTTTATATACTAAACTTTGCGTCAAACTCTAGCAACTACTCAAAAGGAATTTCTTCAATGCAGTGTACCAGGAAATTATTTAGATCTATTACATTAAATTGGGTAGGTTCCACTCATTTTCAATAGAGGAAAAGGAATTCTTTAGCTCCTTGTCTCCCTAAAAATTTTTTAAAAAAGAAATTGGTCTAATAAACACTTTGCTAGCACTATTACTACAGTCCAAGTAAGACAGAACAAGTGCACAACTAATCCATTAATTGAACCATCATACACTATACTCTTTCTCCATCACCAGTGTTTGAGCTGCCAGTATAAACTCAAAGTACCAAACAATTTATAAGGCTAGATTCGACTTTTAAGTCCGAGTAACTCAACATGATACAAACTAGATAAAACTAGTCAAAATTCTGATCCGTTCTCCACGAATTGGAGTAGATAGAATTAGATCTCAGCTGTAGAAACAAGGTGGAGTTATGTGAATTCTTGACTAGTCTTTTTTTTTTCTTTCTTTGCCACTCCTACTCTGAGGTCGTAGTTGTAGTTTTAGGGTTGTATTGTGAGGCTTGCTGTCTAAAATTGCTCTTTAGCTAGATATACAGAGAATCATCATCTTGAAATCTCTAAAACAAATGGAACCGTATTAACCAGTAATTCAGGATGTTAATGAGCCGGGATCAGGCCTACTAGACCTGAAATTAACAGGTCCACAAGATGTTATACTAAATAAATGAATGGAAACGGAAGATGCGAGCTTTCTTTTGGGGGCATAACTCTTATACTTTGAAGCTCCATTTTGATTGCTTTGCAAGACATCACAAAGCCTTGTAGTATGAGAGCAATTGGATAAATAGAATAAAAGTTTTGTTATGCATGTAAGAATCGGTGTGGACATATATTTAGTCCTATATCGATTATTTACTGGATAGATCTTGAATATTTATATAAAATTAAAGAACCCAAATAATACTTTCTGATTAGCCATTTTGGATAAGATTTTGGATTGTTACAAATGGTATTAGAGCGGACCTGGCTTATAACCTATGTGGACTAGGAGACACTGAAGTATGGATCCATTAAAACTGACCACCGGCCAATTATGGTACTGTGATTTGTGGAGTGATTGATTATAACCCTATTTGATTTTGATGAGCACAAAGCAATTGAGTATATTATATGTTATACTAATGAATTCAATCCAGTATCTCAGGCAAAATTTGTGAGAATCTTCTTTTGAGTGCATGTGGAAATCAGCTTAAGTCAAAGGCTGAAACTCGAGTCGACTCCGGAGGATTACGAGTCGACTCCAAGTGTTTCAGATGTTTTGGCACAGGCTCGAGTCGACTCCGGCAAACTGCGAGTCGACTCCGCTGAGAACAGACAGCAGGACAGAAAGATGAATCTCAGACCCTATCACCGAGTCGACTCCTGAAGAATTCGAGTCGACTCCAATGCTTGCCGAGTCGACTCCCGATAGTTCCGAGTCGACTCCAAGGAGTAACAGACAGAAAGACAGAGAAGTGGTTTCTGGACCCTGTTACCGAGTCGACTCTAGAAGAATTCGAGTCGACTCCAACGGTTGGGGAGTCGACTCCTAAACAAGTAAGAGTCAACTCTCAGAGGAAAGCAAGACTAAAAGTCAGAGAACCTACTTCGGGCTCTGAGAGCCGAGTCGACTCCAAGACGATCCGAGTCGACTCCGAGGCAGTTCAACTCCAAAGACAGAAGATCAGTTTTTGGGCTTTGAGAGCCGAGTCGACTCCAAGACGATCCGAGTCGACTCTGAGGCAGTTCAACTCCAAAGACAGAAGATCAGTTTTTCCGTCTCTGAGAGGCGAGTCGACTCCAAGAGAATCCGAGTCGACTCGAGGAAGTAAACCTGAAAGAAAGATCTCTGGAATCCTGAGAACGAGTCGTCTCCAGAGGGCCGAGTCATCTCCGGATATTGGCGAGTCGACTCCAAGTTTGGCCGAGTCGACTTCAGAATGGGACAGCACTTTAATTCAAATCCTGAACAGTGGGGGAGTCGTCTCCAGCAAATCATGAGTCGACTCCAGCAACAGCCGAGTCGACTCCAGATCGAGCGAGTCGACTCCGATCCCAACGGACACATTGTCAGGAGTTGCAGATTGTGCAGAACGGCTCTAAATTGGTGTCTAACGGCTAGTTTTCAAAGTGGACTGCTTAAATAGCCAGAGTGAACAGTAATAGACATTAAGAGAGAGATTCCATTCAAAGAAAAAGTGATTTCCACCTACCAAAGGCTCTCAAGAGAAAATACAAGAGAAAGAAGGAAGAAGTGCATTGAACTCCATCCTACAAACGCTTTCCATGCATTCAAGGCTCCCCTTCTGACAGCAAATCTTCAGCACACTCAAAGAGGAGTCTCAGAGTTCGAGAAGCCCCTTCTTCCCCTTCCAAAAATCTGTTTGAGGGCTTCTAACTCTACTTTATTCATATTGTTCATATTTGCTTTTTAAGAAGCTATCCTTGTACTCTTTCCAAACTGTTTCTCTTACTTGATTCAATCAGGGGATTTAATCAAGGGTGTTAAGGTTGGTGAGCCGAGGGTAAAACCAACGGTGTAAGGGTTTGATTGTGATCCCGGAAAAACAATCGGATGGTTTTAGTCGGTAAGCCTGTGAAAACCGACCGAGTTCGTTGTGATCTCGTAAAACAACAAGTTGGGTTGTGAGCTTGTAAAACAACCGGCTGTAATCCGAGGGATTATAGTGAACTCCCAAGTGAAGCTTGGGGAGTGGACGTAGGAGCAAGGATTAGCTCCGAACCACTATAAAATCTCTTGTATTTGTGATTGGTTCATTGTCTCCTCCATCCCCTTCATTCACTACATATAGCAAACTAATTAATCCGCTTGCAATAAAGTTTAATTAGTTACTCATTATCTTTTTATTTGTAATAATCACTTAAAACCCAATTCACCCCCCCTCTTGGGTTGTCTTCTTGGGCAACAAGTGGTATCAGAGCAGGAACTCTTATATCAAAAGAGTAAAAGATCAAAATGACAACCCCATTTAGATCTTCTCTTATTGAGAGGCAATCCACCCATAGACCTCCATTTTTCAATGGAACCGACTACACCTATTGGAAGGCTAGGATGAGGATATTTATCCAAGCTCAAGATTATGAGATTTGGAGCACCATAGTTAATGGATCATTCTTTCCTTCAATTTTTGTAGATGGTATTACTATGCCCAAACTTGAAAAAGATTGAGATGACAATGATATAAGGAAGGCACAATTAAATGCCAAAGCAATGAATGTGCTTTATTGTGCCTTAGACCGCAATGAATTCAATAGAGTCTCTACTTGCAATTCTGCAAAAGAGATATGGGACAGACTTGAGGTGACCCACGAGGGCACGAATCAAGTCAAGGAATCTAAAATAAACATGCTAGTTCATAAGTATGAACTATTTAAAATGGATTCTAATGAAACTATCACTTGCATGTTTACTAGATTTACTGATATTGTCAATGGTTTAAAAAGTCTTGGCAAAAGTTATGCTAACAGTGACCTTGTCAGAAAAATTCTTTGATCTTTGCCAAGGTCATGGGAAGCCAAGGTAACGGCAATCCAAGAAGCAAAGGACTTGAACAAGATGCCACTTGAGGAGCTTCTTGGATCCCTTATGACGCATGAGCTCACGATGAAACAACACAGCGAAGAAGAATCCTCTCATAAGAAAAAGGTAATAGCCCTCAAATCTACTTCTTCTAACAAAGATCCATCTTGCAGTAGCAGCAGCGAAGAAGAAGATAATGAGGGAGACGATGATGAGGCTCTTCTCGTGCGAAAGTTCAGAAAATTCATCGACCGGAAGAAGTCCTTTCATCAGAGGAGAAGTCCCTCAAGTTCCTACAACAAGGATAAAGATAAGGAAAGGAAAAATGAAGAAATCAGATGCTATGAATGCAAGAAGCCGGGATATTTCAGAGTTGACTATCCCTTACTGAAGAAGGGCAGCAAATATAAGAAAAAGAAAGTCTTCGTCTCCACTTTGATGGACTCTGATTCATCATCATCATCATCAGATGAGGAACAAGAGGAAAATGCCAACTTTTGTTTTATAGCGAATGAAAATGAGGTAACATTTGAAACGCATTTAGATTTTACCTTTGATGAATTGTATGATGCTTTTAATGAACTAATGGATGAATATAAGTCAATAAATCTTAAGAATAAAGAACTAAAGCTAACTAATCAATCTCACTTACATAAATACGATAAATTAATTAAGGACAAGGATTTTATCATTAAAAAAAATTTGGAACTTAAGACAAACAACCAAATGTTAATTCAAAAAACTAATACCTTAATTAAAGATAACGAAAAACTAACCAAGGATATTTCAGAACTTAAAAACGGTAAACAAACTATAAAAGATAATCTCACAAAAGACTTAAACATACTAAAAACAGAAAAACAAAAGCTAACAAAAGAACTTGAAAGATACAAACCTATTGTTGAAAAGTTTACATATAGTTCTAAAAAATTGGAAATGATACTTAATAATCAACGAGCTGTGTTTAATAGAGCTGGTTTAAGGTATAAACCTAAGAATAAGCAAAAGCTCCTTAGAAACTTTTTTGTGAAAGCAGGGGAAAGTAAAACTAAGAATATAACATGTTTTTGCTGTGAAAAAGTAGGACATAAAGCTAATGTGTGGGACCATAGGAAAGCAGAAGTTAAAAGAAAAATTAAAAAGATTTGGGTTCCAAAAGGAACCAACATTACTAACCTTGAAGGACCCAAAAAAACTTGGGTACCTAAAATTGTATGATTTCCTTGTGTAGGAGTGTCTTGCAGCCAAAGTCGAAAAAAATTGTTGGTACTTGGATAGTGGCTGCTCAAGACACATGACGGGTGACAAGGAGCAATTCTTCACCCTAGAGCCTAAAAGGGGAGGTGCTGTGACATTTGGAGACAATAACCAAGGTCACATCGTTGGTATAGGTAAGTACAAATCACCTCTTCAACCTTTGTTAATAATGTACGATTTGTAGATGGTCTTAAGCATAACTTACTTAGCATAAGTCAATTATGTGATAAAGATTTTGATGTTCTGTATAAGCCAACCCTATGCATCATAACCAACTCAATTGACAATAGCTTAGTACTCAAAGGAATAAGACGTGGAAATGTATACATAGTAGATCTTGAAGATCTTGCCAAAAATAACCCTTGCTTAGTAGCTAGTGATACTAAGGTTAATGATGCAAGTTGGTTATAGCATCGTAGGTTAGGTCATGCAAGTATGGATACAATATCAAAACTAGTTAAAAGAGATTCTGTAATAGGTTTGCCAAAACTAAAATTTGAGAAAAATAAAATTTGTGAAGCATGTCAATATGGCAAACAATCTAGGAGTTCTTTTAAATCCATAAATTGTGTCACTACTACTAGACCCCTTGAACTACTACACATGGATCTATTTGGACCAACTAGAACCACAAGTCTTGGTGGAAACAAGTATGGACTTGTCATTGTAGATGATTTTTCTAGATACACATGGGTCATGTTCTTAGCTCATAAAGATGAAGCATTTTCAGTATTTAAGAAATTTCATAAAGAAGTTACTAATTCAAGAAATGCTTCAGTTATAGCTATTAGGAGTGATCATGGAACGAAATTTGAAAATCATCTATTTGATAAATTTTGTAGTAAAAAGGGAATAACTCATAACTTCTCTGCACCTAGGACACCACAACAAAATGGAGTTGTAGAAAGAAAGAATAGAATTCTAGAGGAAATGGCTAGAACCATGTTGTGCGAAAGTAACCTTCCTAAGTATTTTTGGGGAGAAGCCATTAATACATTATGTCATATATTAAATAGAGTTTTATTGAGACCAATTATAAAGAAAACACCTTATGAACTTTGGAGAGGTAGAAGTCCAAAGTAAACTATTTTCATGTTTTTGGATGTAGGTGTTTCATTCATAATAATGGCAAAGATAACTTAGGTAAATTTGATTCTAAATCAGATGAAGGTATCTTTTTGGGATATTCCACATTAAGTAAAGCTTATAGAGTCTTTAACAAAAGAAACCTTGTTATTGAAGTGTCTATACATGTTGTTTTTGATGATACTAATGATATCTCTTCTAGCAAGAAAGTAGCTCTTGATGATGATGCAGAAATTCTTGAAGAAAAGATAGATGAGATGACATTACAAGAGGATGAACCAAAGCAAATTGGAGAAACTTCAACAAGCTAAGAGGTAATTGTTGATCATGGGCTGACTAAGGCTTGGAGGTATGCTCATGGTCATCCTAAGGAATTAATTTTAGATTATCCATCTCAACCTGTTAGAACTAGAGCATCTCTTAGGAACTTAAATAATCATCTAGCATTTGTCTCACACTTTGAACCTAAAAACATAGAAGAAGCTGAAAATGATGTAAATTGGATAAATGCGATGCAAGAAGAGCTAAACGAATTTACTGGAAACAAAGTATGGAACCTAGTTGAACGACTCACTGAATACTCAATAATAGAAACTAAATAGATATATAAAAATAAACTTGATGAAAATGGAATCGTGATTAGGAATAAGGCTAGGCTAGTAGCAAATGGCTATAATCAAGAAGAAGGTATAGACTTTGATGAGACTTTTGCTCCTGTAGCTAGACTTGAAGCAATTAGATTGTTACGAGCATTTGCATGCTCTAAAGACTTCAAACTATTTCAAATGGATATAAAAAGTGCCTTTTTGTATGAGTATATTAATGAGGAGGTGTATGTAGAACAACCTCCTGGTTTTGAAAATCATCAATACCCCAATCATGTTTATAAACTAAACAAAGCACTTTATGGTCTGAAACAAGCTCCTAGAGCATGGTATGAAAGACTTAGCAACTTTCTATTAGACCATGAATTCTTTAGAGGGAACGTTGATACAACACTGTTTTTAAAGAAGAAAAACAAAGATATGTTAGTTGTTCAGATTTATGTTGATGATATTATTTTCGGTGCTACTAACAATCGCCTCTGCGAAGAATTTGCTGACTTAATGCAGAGTGAATTTGAAATGAGCATGATGGGAGAGCTGAACTATTTTCTCGGGCTCCAAATCAAACAATCTAAAGAAGGCATCTTCATCTGTCAAGCAAAATACATCAAGGAGATGCTTAAGAAGTTTGATATGGAAGGAAACAAGTCAATCAGCACACCCAAAAGTTCATCATGCAAACTAGACAAAGATGAATCAGGTAAATCAGTAGATCAAAAGATGTATAGAGGGTATGATAGGATATTTATTATATCTTACTTCAAGTAGACCTGATATCATGTTTAGTGTATGCATGTGTGCTAGATATCAATCTAATCTTAAGAAATCACATTTAATTGCTGTTAAGAGAATCTTTAAATACCTAATAGGAACAAAAAACATAGGTTTATGGTACTCTAAAGACTCGAGCATAAACTTAATAGGGTATATTGATTCAGACTTCGCCGGTTGTAAATTTGATAGAAAAAGCACCAGCGGGTCATGCCAATTCTTAGGAGAAAACTTAATCTCTTGGTTTAGCAAGAAACAAAACTCGGTTGCACTATCTACGGCTGAAGCCGAATATGTAGCTGCCGGGAGTTGTTGTGCTCAAATCTTGTGGATTAAACAACAACTTGAAGATTATGGCATTAAACAAGATAAAATTCTCATTAACTGTGATAATACAAGTGCCATTAATCTAACTAAAAATCCAATTCAACATTCAAGAGCTAAACACATTGAGATAAGACATCACTTCATAAGAGATCATATTCTGAATGGTGATGTGACACTTCAATTTGTTTGTACGGATGATCAACTTGCTGGTATCTTCACAAAACCTTTGAGTGAAGATCGATTTTGTATACTTAGAAGAGGGTTAGGAGTGATTGATTCATTCTAGTGATACTCTCCTCTAATTCATTGATTTTGATGATTAGTTTATGTTGGACATAGGACCTCTTATCTATGATCATCAAATCAGTTCTTAAATCTGAGATAGTCGCATAACTCTCTCTTTTGGCACAGAAATAAAAAGATTGTTATGTGCCAGAGTTCGAGTCGACTTGAATAGATTTTAGAGTCGGCTCGTGGGCGAGTTGACTCGCGCATATTTGGAGTCGACTCGAGGTCGAGTCGACTCGCGACTTATCGGAGTCGACTCGAGGTTGGGAATCCGACTTTTAACCCTAAATGGAATGTTTTTCTCTTCACTTCTATTTTCAGCTGCCACTGTTCAAAAGCCCTAGAGCCGTCTCCGACCTCGTCTCCGACGCATTTTAGGTCATCTCCGTCGAGTTTTCTTTCATTTTCCTTGACCTTCCCTGTGTTTAGGTCAAAAATGCCTAGGAAAGTCGTTGTCGCAAGCCGAAAGAGACCCTTCTCCGCGAGTGGGGCTGAGCGACGGTTCAAGGCTCGGAACGAACCTACGAGGCCACCACCTCCGGTTCCTTCCCCGCCTAGGCCGGTTTCCTCGCGCTCATGCGCTGGGAAGGTTGTCTCTACCGGGAGGCAAGTCAACTTTGACTTCCTCTCCCGGGAAGGGTTCAACCTAGGGCATCACCTTAGGGCCCAGGGCTTAGAGTTCTTCTGTTCACTTGACCTCCCTACCTATCCAAGGTTAGTTAGGGAATTTTACGGTACTGTCACACGGGTTAGCGGCGGTATCCAGGGGACTGTAGTGGGTGTCCCTATTTTCATCTCGGAGGACTTCATTGCTCGAGTCCTCCATCTCTCCAGTGAGGAGATTGTTCCCACACACCCCTCCGATAGGACGAGGCCCTTACGGCCATCTTAGGGAGTCCACCTCTGTCCCCCATAGAGGAGGTGTTCGCGAATCAGCTTTCGGCTGAAATGCGGCTTCTCCTAAGTATCATTTCTAGGACTCTCTTTCCTAAAACTGGTAGGTTTGACTTCATTTCAGAGAGAGGCCTAGCTTTGATGTTCTACATCCTCCAAGACACTCCCATCAACTTTCCTAAACTCATCTATAAATACCTTTGTGAACCCCTAGACAAACCTAGGCTGAGTCTCCCGTATGGGATGTTGTTCACCCTTATCTTTAGGGAGCTAGAGGTCCCTATCCCTGAGGGGGAACCCTCTCGCTCACTGCGTTTTACAGATCGCATGGGTGAGGGGATCTTTCATCGGATGGGATTCCACAAGGTCGGAGGAGTCTGGGTACGGAAACTATCCACATCCACACCATCTGACCCTACCACTCATCACTCTCCTAGCCCTGACCATGACCAGGAGCATTGTACAGATCTTCCCACCTATCGTTCCACTTCTGGTCCTACCCATACTGAGCCCTCCACCTCCACTGCCCCACCTTCTCAGCAGCAGCCCTTGGAGGTTCGGATATCTTCTGAGCAGCTCCGAGAGTTGCAGCAGGAGATAGTGAGGGAGCTGAGGGATGACCTGCTGAGGGAGCTCCGAGGTCCTCAGACAGTTCCCTCCACTGAGCTAGTTCCCTCCTTGGCAGCCGTGACCGAGATGACTGCGCACCTGAGGGAGAAAATATCCAATGTGCGAAGCCTAGTTCAAGCTCAATATTGGAACATGAGTGACGTCAAGGACGACAAGAAGAAGATGCGAGATGGCATCCGACATGAGCTAGGCAGCCAGAGCCAGGGTGCAGAGCGACTAGCCCATGCATTGATCTCCAAGTTGGACACCCTTCAGGAGAGTGTGACCGAGCTTACCACGATCCAGTCTAGGGCCACCTCGGAGATCATAGTTCAGCTAGGGAATGTTCAAGAGGGGCTCAGCTTGGTCTTGCTACACACAAGCTAGGTTCAGGAGCCTCATCCTCCAAGAAATCCTAGTGTAGCTTTGTTTTTACTTTATGATGTATTTGTTTTTTTTATACTTGTATGATGTATTTATAGTTGTACTCAAATTAGCATCAATACAATGAGTAGACATTTCCTTTCAAAACTGTGCAATTTGAATTCTAATACTGTTCTGCGCCTTTTTGCTATGATGACAAAAAGGGGGAGAAAATATGATGAATCAAAATGTAAAGAAAATCACAAAAAAAATTCTTAAAGCAAAATGTAATTTGTTCTAAGTGGATTCGATACCTCGAGGCTCATTATCTCTCTGTTGGGGCTCCTCAAAGAGTGATTTCCAGAATCTACTCAAAGGATATTCGGAGATTAGTTGAATCATACTCAAGAACAAATTGACAGATTTTTCCTCTGAAAGTAAGAATTTAAGCTAGAAAGATTCAAGACATTAAAAGAAAATTCAGAAAATCTAAACAAAATTGAATGCATATGTTGAGGGGAAGAATCTGAAATCTTAAGAATGCAAATTCATTTAACACATATAAGCCAAACAATTGATTGCATGATATGAAGGCTTATATAATTCCAAATGAAAGGGAGAGCTTTAATCTTAGGATTTACTGATTCATACCTTTCAATTCTGGATAAATTAAAATAACTAGACATTTGAATTCATTTCAAAATTTTTACTATAAATCATCTTTTGATTGAGCAATTCACTTTAAAAATACTCAATGTTTTGTCATCATCAAAAAGGGGGAGATTGTGGAGTGATTGATTATAACCCTATTTGATTTTGATGAGCACAAAGCAATTGAGTATATTTTATGTTATACTAATGAATTCAATCCAGTATCTCAGGCAAAATTTGTGAGAATCTTCTTTTGAGTGCATGTGGAAATCAGCTTAAGTCAAAGGCTGAAACTCGAGTCGACTCCGGAGGATTACGAGTCGACTCCAAGTGTTTCAGATATTTTGGCACAGGCTCGAGTCGACTCCGGCACACTGCGAGTCGACTCCGCTGAGAATAGACAGCAGGACAGAAAGATGAATCTCAGATCCTGTCACCGAGTCGACTCCTGAAGAATTCGAGTCGACTCTGATGCTTGCCGAGTCGACTCCCGATAGTTCCGAGTCGACTCCAAAGAGTAACAGACAGTAAGACAGAGAAGTGGTTTCTGGACCCTGTTACCGAGTCAACTCTAGGAGAATTCGAGTCGACTCCAACAGTTGGGGAGTCGACTCCTAAACAAGTAAGAGTCAACTCTCAGAGGAAAGCAAGACTAAAAGTCAGAGAACCAACTTCGGGCTCTGAGAGCCGAGTCGACTCCAAGACGATCCGAGTCGACTCCGAGGCAGTTCAACTCCAAAGACAGAAGATCAGTTTTTGGGCTTTGAGAGCCGAGTCGACTCCAAGATGATCCGAGTCGACTCTAAGGCAGTTCAACTCCAAAGACAGAAGATCGGTTTTTCCGTCTCTGAGAGGCGAGTCGACTCCAAGAGAATCCGAGTCGACTCGAGGAAGTAAACCTGAAAGAAAGATCTCTGAAATCCTGAGAACGAGTCGTCTCCAGAGGGCCGAGTCATCTCCGGATACTGGCGATTCGACTCCAAGTTTGGCCGAGTCGACTCCAGAACGGGACAGCACTTTAATTCAAATCCTGAACAGTGGGGGAGTCGTCTCCAGCAAATCATGAGTCGACTCCAGCAACAGCCGAGTCGACTCCAGATCGAGTGAGTCGACTCCGATCCCAACGGACACATTGTCAGAAGTTGCAGATTGTGCAGAACGGCTCTAAATTGGTGTCTAACGGCTAGTTTTCAAAGTGGACTGCTTAAATAGCCAGAGTGAACAGTAATAGACATCAAGAGAGAGATTCCATTCAAAGAAAAAGTGATTTCCACCTACCAAAGGCTCTCAAGAGAAAATACAAGAGAAAGAAGGAAGAAGTGCATTGAACTCCATCCTACAAACGCTTTCCATGCATTCAAGGCTCCCCTTCTGACAGCAAATCTTCAGCACACTCAAAGAGGAGTCTCAGAGTTCGAGAAGCCCCTTCTTTCCCTTCCAAAAATCTGTTTGAGGGCTTCTAACTCTACTTTATTCATATTGTTCATATTTGCTTTTTAAGAAGCTATCCTTGTACTCTTTCCAAACTGTTTCTCTTACTTGATTCAATCAGGAGATTTAATCAAGGGTGTTAAGGTTGATTGGTGAGCCGAGGGTAAAACCAACGGTGTAAGGGTTCGATTGTGATCCCGGAAAAACAATCGGATGGTTTTAGTCGGTGAGCCTGTGAAAACCGACCGAGTTCGTTGTGATCTCGTAAAACAACAAGTTGGGTTGTGAGCTTGTAAAACAACCGGCTGTAATCCGAGGGATTATAGTGAACTCCCAAGTGAAGCTTGGGGAGTGGATGTAGGAGCAAGGGTTAGCTCCGAACCACTATAAAATCTCTTGTGTTTGTGAGTGGTTCATTGTCTCCTCCATCCCCTTCATTTACTACATATAGCAAACTAATTAATCCGCTTGCAATAAGGTTTAATTAGTTATTCATTATCTTTTTATTTGTAATAATCACTTAAAACCCAATTCACCCCCCCCCCCCCCCCCCCCTCTTGGGTTATCTTCTTAGGCAACATGATTGGATTTGAATATATTTGACCTCTTAGTCATTTTGGATAAGTGGATTTGTTACAACGAGCACCTTGTATTGTCTTCCTCACAAAAGTTTTATGCAGATTTTCGTCCACATATAACAATTATGCCGGGCCTAGTAACTGTCTGCGCATAAAAGTCTTATGCGGTTGATAAATTGCATAGGGAGGAACACGCAGACACCGTACTCCAGGAATCTTTCTCTCGCATAAACATGTTATGCGTCTACCTTCCGTACAGAAACTTTGACAGCATAAAATTGATATGCGGATCACCAGGCACGTGGCTCCCTCTGCGCAAAAATTCCTAGCTGTTTCAGCTTTTGCGGAAAGCTGAAAACAGCTTTTTGGCAGAAGCTCCATTTTGGAGCTTTCCGAAAATGCTGTTTTCAGTTTTGTCGGGAAGCTATATTTTTGACCAAAATACCCCCATTTAAAAGTTCATTTTTCCTCCCAAAAATCTCCATCCCACCGCCTCTTCCTCTTACCATCCCCCCCTTTCTCTCTCTTCGTCTCTATCTCCTTCTTCTCCTCAATGCCGCCGGCTCTCCTTTTTTTTTTTTTTTGGGAGGCAGCCGTGGCTGCCCAGCCACCCGTGGCCGTGCTCCCCAGCCGCCGCCGTGACCCACCACAACAAAAAAAGAGGAAGGGGCGGCCATGGCCGCCGCCTCCCCGGTGGTCGCCGCGGCCCCCCGTCCCGGCCCCCTCCCCCCGCGGTCGTCGCGGCCCGCCGTCCCGGCCTCCTCCCGAGCCCCCCTCCCCCCGCGGTCGTCGCGGCCTGCCGTCCCGGCCTCCTCCCGAGCCCCCCTCCCTCCTGAGCCCCCTCCCCCCGCGGTCGCCGCGGCTCGCCGTCCCACTCCCCTCCCGAGCCCCTCTCCCCCCGCGGTCGCCGGGGCCCGCCGTCCCACTCCCCTCCCGAGCCCCTCTCCCCCCGCGGTCGCCGGGGCCCGCCGTCCCACTCCCCTTCGGGGCCTCCTCCCGCGGCCGCCACAGCCCGGCCCTTTTTCGGCGCCACCGGCCTCGCGGGAGAAGAAAGGAGAAGAAGGAAAGAGAGGAAGGAAGGAGAAGAAAAGAAGAAAAAGAAGAAAAAGAAAAGAAAAAAAGGGAAAAAAAAGAAAAGAAAAAAAAGAAAAAAATAAATATGTATATGAATGAACAAATAAATAAATAAATAAAAATATTAGTAATTATTTAACTTATTTTTTCACCTAGCTAGAAAATTTGTTAGAGAAATATCAAAAAAGTGAAAAATTATTTTATACTAATAATTATAATATTTTATACATTTATTATTGTATTATACTATAAATATAATATAATATAATATTATGTTATGTTAAATAATTTAATATTATATTAAATTATTATCCTATAGTATATAATGTTATAGTACTATATTATAATAATATTATATTATATTACATTAATATTATACTATATCATATATTTATGTATTAATATATATTATATTTTATTATGCACTATTGTATAACACTAGTAATGTTTTTTATGGTGATTTTGTTATACAAAAGTACTTTCTCAGTTTGTTTACCAAACAAATGTTAAAGCGCCACAGTACTTTAGAAATGTAGTTACCAAATAGCAAATAACTATTTATAAAAGCTCTATTTTCAATGGCTCTATTTCGAACAGCTCTACTTCCAACAGCCCTTGAGTCTTAAATCCGTATAGATAATAAGGGGACGTAGTGGATCCAGATTCCGGTCCCTCGCATAACATTCCTATGCAGGCCGTAGGCCCGTACTGTAAGCATGCGAAGGACCGCAGAAATGAGAGGCGCTTCTCCAGTGCCAGCGCCGGCGGTGCCACAGCCCCTTCGTCTGCGACCCCGACACCATCCTAAACTCTGGCGGTCACCGCCGACGATCTCAATGCCTAGGAGTTTCTCGTAGGGTCGTTCGATGGAGTGGCGACGCCGGCGATCGGCGTCGGCTTCGGCGGTGGGATTCGTTTTCCCTTTATTTGCTCAACTATGCATCAAGACCCGAGAAGCATCTGACGTTGTGGATTTTGACAAGCGCTCCGTATGATGCATTATATTTTTGGTAGAAGTTGGCAGGACCGAATTCCCGGAGGCGGCGATCGGATCTCGGCCCCCTTTCCCGGCTCCCAGCATCCTGACGTCGAACAGAGGTAAGCCATTAAGTTATGATTAATTTTTAGTTTGCTCACAATAACATCTGAATGAGCATGAATGAAGCAAACTGATAGTTTACGGCTATATTTCTACTCTCTTTCTCTCTCTTTTTTTATATTTCTTATGAATTCTTCAATAGCTACGAAGTGTTTTACCCCTTGCATTCTATGAGCTGTGAGTCTTTTTCTAGGCTAACAACTATCTTTTGTTATCATTATATTTTTTCCTTCAGTTTCAGTTGACAAGAGAATGGAAACCGTGGAGCATTTTATGAGACATTTCACGGTGGAAGCATCAGCATCCGGGTATCTCTTTCTCTTTCATGTTGTGATTCTTTCACCCATATATGCCTGTTTATATCTTGTGCACAACCAAAAGCTACAGTTGTACATGCATATGTCAACAATGCCATCTATTCAATATGTGAACAAAACTTGACCTTCGTTGGGTGGGTCAGATGA
The DNA here is from genome assembly GCF_051530095.1 of Phoenix dactylifera. Lineage (NCBI taxonomy): Eukaryota > Viridiplantae > Streptophyta > Magnoliopsida > Arecales > Arecaceae > Phoenix > Phoenix dactylifera. Next base: position 21,165,672 of record NC_143194.1, read on the forward strand.
GCACTTGACTTGGCCCTACACAGAAATCAGGGGATGCTGTGATCCATGCAGTATGTACAACAGAGAGAGAGAGAGAGAGAGAGCAAGTTGAGCCACATTCTCATTGGTACGATTCATCATCCGAATCCTACTGATGCAAATTATGTGATGGACTATCCAAATTTAGAATCCAGATAGTTATGCATGTATTGGGATATTTGAGAAGCTTATGCATCAGTTGAACACAAAATGATAACTCTGATGATGGCATAAGTGGTGATGCTTTGGCCTATTGTTAGGTTAAAAACCAGAAAAGTTTTGATCCGTATGTGTTTTGTTTGTATCGCTATTGATGGTTGGGATTCTTGATTGTATAGCCAGCCATGCTTTTTGTCACCTTCTCCATCTATTTTATAAAGACTGTTACTCAGTCACCACCGCCTCCGCCTTGAGAGGAATCTATGTGACGTCCCAACCATCTGCAACAACTCCCAACAAACAACCAAGCCGTTCTGCAACCACTCCCAGCGAACAACCAAGCTGTTAAGAAGCTGTTCTAACTTACCTTGATTTACGGAAGCAACCAAACTACTTTTGTAATCAGTTATAAAGCACTCCATTATATATATATATATCTCCTGTAACTCACCGGAACGTGGTGAAGAGAGAGTTCAGTAAAGCTCAAGGTACATTGAATAGGTACCAGTAGGCGTACTGGTCGCCTACCGGACCGGTTCGAGACCGGTTTGTACTGGAACCAATTCGGTACGAACCGGTCTTTTGTTTATACTTTTTTTGGTTCACAGATGCGCACGGACGTGCGTGGAAAAAGATTTTTTTTTTTGATTCGCATCGCGTCCGCACCTGCGTGGACGCGCCAGGGCTGGCAATGCCACTCTGTGGCATTTATGACTGCGCACGAGGGGGAATCGCGCGCGGGGCGATTCCCAGCATGGGGAATTGCGCCTGCGTGCCGTGGAATCGCGCCGCGCGCGGAAATGCGCGGGAGGAACCATGAGCACGCGCACGGCGCTCTGCCCCAGGCCATGCGCTCACACAGCATAGCGCGCGCGTGCTGTGGTTTAAAATCCACAGTGTGCGCATTGTATTTAAAAAAAAAGGGTACCTGTGCGAACCGGCCGGTTCGCACTGGTACGGACCGGTACGAGATCGGTATGCATCCGGTATGCATACGTACCGATTGGTACCAGCTCGAAAACAATTGGAACCGGTATTCATGCTGTCCGGGTACTGGTTCCAGGCCGAACTGATCTGTACTGGGCCGAACCGGCCGATACAGACCGGTTTGGCAGACCATGGTAAAGCTACTGTTTATATTCTCTATATGGTATTAGAGCCTCCTTATCTCCATCGAGTCTTTTTTTTTTCTCTGATCCCCGTCGGTGCCATGGCAGCTTCCTCTAATACCTCCCCGTTGGTCCATCAGTCTACCTCCTTCCCCACTGATAACTCTTTAGTCGCCATTAATGCCTCCACTCAAATTACTGCTCGGCTTACACCGACTAATTTCTCCTCCTGGAGTGCTTAGTTCGAGTTCCTTCTTCTTGGCTATAATCTCTGTGGGCAGCTTATCTCTAATTGGATTTTCTTTTCCAACTGGATGTTATTCCAAAGATTGTTGATGGCACTATTAGTGCTTCTTCTGTCTCTGATGGCACATCACTCCAACCAACCAGTTCTTCTTTCCACTGGTTCTGCCAAGATAAACTAATCCTGAGCACTATAATGGCCTCCATTTCGAATGCTATGATACCCCTCATAGCAACCTCCAAAACCGCACGCGAAGCCTAGAGCAAGCTGAACAAGCTTTATGCCAGCCGCTCCTGCACTCGTGTCATGCAGCTTAAGGAGGAGTTAACTCTTCTTCAAAGAGGTAACTAGAGTGTTACTGACTTCTTACAATATGTCAAAACAATTACTGGTGAACTTGCCCTTATCGATTCTCCTCTATCTGATGATGACATTACTCTCCACGTTCTACATGGGCTTGGTCTTGATTTTCGGGACATTGCTGCTCCCATTCGGGCCCGAGAATCCTCCTTGTTTTTTGAGGAGCTCCGTGATTTGCTAGTCGGCCATGAAGCCTATTTGAAACATCTTGAGACATCTTCTCAGCAGCTGGTAGCCATTGCCAATTCCACCTAACGCTAGGGGTGGCAAAATATGACCCGACCCGCCAACCCGACCCATGTTCGACCCGCCATAAATAGGTTTGGGTTTGGCCTAAATAGGTTTGGGTCGTAAACAGGTCAACCCGTTTAACCTGTTTATTAATTAGGTCGGATACGGATTTTAGATGTCTGACCCGTTTAAACCGTTTAACCCATTTAACTGTTGGGCAGGTTAAACAGGTCTAAACAGGTTAAACGGGTTAAACAGGTTAAACAGGTCTAAACAGGTTAAACGGGTCTAAACAGGTCTAAACAGGTTAAACGGGTCTAAACAGGTCTAAACAAGTCGGGTTGGGCAGGTTAAACAGGTTGGGTTGGGCAGGTTAAACAGGTTTAAACAGGTTAAACGGGCCAGGTTGGGCAAACAGGTTAAACAGGTCGGGTCGGATTGGGTAAACAGGTTACCTGTTTATTAAACAGGTTAAACAGGTCGGGTCGGGTTACCTGTTTAATAAACAGGTCAGGTTCAGGTTGTAATTTCTGACCTGTTTAATAAACAGGTCGGGTTTAGGTTTATGATTTTCTGACCCGACCTACATGTGACCCGACCCGTTTATGATCCGATCCGACCCGATTGCCACCCCTACCTAACGCAGGCCGTCATCGGGACAACGCTTCTCTAAATGCCAATCATCCTTCCCTTGCCACTACCAGGATCACCAAGGTGAATACTCAAGGCCTCGCTATGCTCCTAAATGCCAGCTCTGTGATCGTGTTGGTCACACTGCAAACACCGTCCCCAACTGCACTATTCCAAACCCATTGCAAACTGTGCTTCTACTACTCAACCAAATGACAAGTGCTGGCTTGTTGACTCAGCGGACTCCCACAACATCACTACCAAGTTATCTAATTTTCATCTTCATTTTGAATACGATGGCACTGATGAGGTTGTGATTGGTGATGGTTCTGGGTTGCCTGTGACACATATTGGTTTGTTATCCCTTCCTTTTCCTGATTGTATATTTCATATAAATGATACTCTTTGTGTTCCCACTCTTCAAAAGAACCTCATTTCTGTTCATCAATTTATTAAGGATAATAATGTTTTCATGGAATTTCATCCATCATACTTTTCTTGTAAAGGATCGGAACACGGGGAAGCTTCTTCTACAAGGGCTGTGTGAGCATGGTGTCTATCCTCTTCCAAACATGCATGAGCTTCCGCCGTCTCCTCAAAAACTTGCGTTTGTTCATGAGGTCTCCTTGGCTGGTTGGCACAACCACCTTGGCCATCCGTCTTCAAAAAATGTCTCGTCTTGTTTGTTCTCTTTCATTTTCTGTTAATGGTTCTATGCTGAGTTCCAAGCTTTGTACCTCTTATGCTGTCAATAAAGCTCACAATTGCCTTTTAACTCCCATGGTTTGACTCCCCTTGAGCTTCTCTACGCTGATGTTTGGGGTCTGTCTCCCATTGCTAGTGTAGATGGCCATAAGTATTATATTATCTTTGTCGACCATTTCACCAGATATGTGTGGTTCTTTTCTCTAAAACAAAAGTCTAAAGTCCGGACCTTATTTCCACAGTTTCACCGCATGCTTGCCACTCGTTTTAATACAAGAGTTCGTGGGCTATACTCTGACAATGGTGGTGAGTTTGTTGCCTTAAAAATCTATCTTTCAGACCATGGCATCGACCACTACACATCGACTCCTCACACTGCTCAACAAAACGGTATCTCAGAACGTCGCCATCATCATGTGGTAGAAACCTGACTCACCCTTCTCACTCATGCCTCTCTTCTGCAAGCTTTTTGGTCTTATGCAATCTCTACTGCTACTTATCTCATCAATCGGATTCCTACTCCATTACTTCAGTATAAATCACCATTTGAGGCTTTGTTTGGCCTGCAGCCGAACTATCTTAAGCTACGGACCTTTGGTTGTCTTTGCTACCCATGGCTGAAGCCTTACATCAATCATAAGTTACAACCTAAGTCCCTCTCCTGTCTCTTTGTTGGTTATTCCACAAGTCAGAGTGCTTACCGGTGTCCTCATCTTCTAACAAATCGCCTCTATGTCTACTGTCATGTCCAATTTGACGAGTATGTTTTCCTATATATTGAGTATGCCACACCACATCCCTTGCTGCTGTCTCCCACTACTTTATGTCTGTCTCCTGCTGTCCTAGTGTCTTTTGTGCCACTGGAGGTCTCTACTGATAACCCAACCATGCAAGCATGCTCTTCAGGCGACTCTTCCTCGTCCACTTCAGCCACATCCGCTGGGTTGTCTTCGTCCACCACCACTGCACCTTCTGTTGCCCGCCTTGTGGATAGACTCCGGCTCTTGCCCCAGCCCGTCAACATAAAATGATCACCCTTTCGATGAACAACATCTACTGGCCCAAACGGTTGTTTGTTGCCACCAAGTATCTGCTCCCAGAACCCATCGAACCAACCTGTGTCAATCAGGCCCTCAAGGATCCTCGCTGGCGTGCTGCCATGTCTGAGGAATTCACTGCCCTTCTTCAGTATGGAACCTGGGACCTTGTTCCTCCTAGTTCTGGTCAGAATCTTGTGGGCAGCAAATGGGTGTTCCGTGTGAAACGGAACTCCAATGGCTCCATCAGTCGCTTCAAAGCTTGCCTGGTTGCTAAAGGTTTTCATCAATGACCTGGTGTTGATTACTCAGAGACATTTAGCCCCGTCGTTAAATCTGCCACAATTCGACTTATCTTATCTCTTGCAGTTATGAAGGGTTGGCCAGTTAGATGTAACCAATGCTTTTCTCCGTAGCATTCTTGATGAATCTGTGTTCATGAAACAACCTCCTGGTTTTGAGGATCCTTCTAAACCTCATTTCGTCTGTAAGTTACGGAAGAGCATCTACGGACTCAAGCAGGCTCCTCGATCCTGGTATCGATCTCTTCGTGAGGTTCTTCTCAGTTATGGTTTTCAATCCTCCTGTACGGACACTTCATTATTCATCTATCGCTCTGATGGTATCATTTGCTATTGCCTTGTCTATGTGGATGATTTCATAATCACCGGCAGTCACTCCTTTGTTTCAACGCTTATTACTCAACTAAGCAACTGGTTCTCTCTCAAAGACTTGGGCAATCTTCACTATTTCTTGGGCATTGAAGTAATCCCAACAGCGTAGGGTCTCTTTCTCTCCCAGCACAAGTATGTGCGTGATCTTCTTGCTCGCACTAACATGGATGGGGCCAAGACAGTTCAGACTCCTCTTTCCATAGGCACTCCCCTAGTTCTCCTTGATGCTCCCCCCCCCCAAGCAGATGCAACTGAATATCGTAACGTCATTAGTGGCCTTTAGTACTTGAGTCTCACCCGGCCTGATTTGCTGTAAATTGACTTTCCTACTTCATGCATCGGTCCATTACCACCCACTGGACTGCTGCAAAATGCTTGCTCAAGTACCTTAAGCATACTATGTTTGATGGTATTCTTCTATGCAAAAATAGTGCTCTGGAGCTCTGCACCTATACTGACGCTGACTGGGCTGGGGACCATGATACTCGAGTCTCTACCACCGCCTTCATCATCTTTCTTGGCCAGAATCCCATTTTTTGGATAGCTCGTAAGCAACGTGCTGTCTCCTACTTGTCCACGGAAGCTGAATTCCGTGCCATGGCCGTTGCCACCTCTGAAACAATTTGGTTGCATTCTCTTCTTTCAGAGCTTGGTATTTCGCTTTCCCATGCCTCCCCGGCTATACTATGATAACATTGAGGCAAATCATGTTAGTCTCAACCCAGTGCAGCACTCTCGTATGAAGAATATTGAGGTTGACTTGCTCTTTGTTCGTGATCTCGTGCAGAAAGGAAAGATTAATGTTCATCATGTTCATACTCTAGATCAGCTCGCAGATCTGTGGATTGAACCTCTGGCTCGGCATTGTTTTCAAATGCTCAAAACCAAGATTAGCCTTGTTAATGGCATGTCCATCTTGAGGGGGCATATAGAGACTGTTACTTAGTCACCGCCGCCTCCGCCTTGAGAGGAATCTATGCGACGTCCCAGTCATCTGCAACAACTCCCAGCAAACAACCAAGCCGTTCTGCAACCACTCCCAGCGAACAACCAAGCTGTTCAGAAGCTGTTCGAACTTATCTTGATCTACAGAGACAACCAAACTACTTTTGTAATCAGTTACGAAGAACTCCATTATATATATATCTCCTGTAACTCACCGGAATGTGGTGAAGAGAGAGTTCAGTAAAGCTACTGTTTATATTCTCTATATATTTCAAGATAAGAGAGGAGAAATAGAGGAAAAGAGTGGAATGGAGAAATTTTTTCTTGCAAAACCCTAGTTTGCAATCAAAATTAGAAAAAAAGACTCCTAAAAACTTGAAAACAAAAAACCAACAAAATGTTTTTTTTTTGTGGTGTGCTGGTGTGGTTCGGTCCGGTCTGGTCTAGTACGGTACTTGCACCGTATCGTACTGGTCTCCTATTGATATGCAGTCCTTTATTGAGACTGCGAACCTTGGTGTGGCTTCCTTTTTTTGAGAAGAAACTGCATGGGTTTCCCAACATCATATACTCTACATTTGCAGGACAATCTATACATGTATTGTATAACATGTCCGTAACAACTCATCATTTTTATCCAGTATTATTACACTCTGCTGGGTGATTAGTGTCAAATTCTTCCTGTAATACTATCTGATTACTGCAGATATAATGAGAGATTACTACATAAATCTTTCTCTGCTACTTTAGAGTTCATAGTTGAAAGTGATAAAGGTGAAGATGCAAAGCTCTTTTTTAAATTTATTCATTGCAGCTTAATTCTATAACTCCATAAACAACTTTTATGGCCCATATGTTTTTCAGCCAGTCTTACAGGGCCACCAGTGTCACCTGAATTGGTTGGGTTTTATATTACTCAGGACACCCAGAAACATCAATTACTGCCTGAACTGCTTATAGGCTATCTTCTATTAGTTTCTTTTCTTATTGCCACTTAAGTTCAATGATTTTAAGTTGTTAATTATGAATGATATTGTATTCAGTGCCGAATTCTTTAGTGATGTTTGGGTGGTATATCCAATACAATTATATTGGAATATAGGTGCTAGTTTGTCACCATTTTGAATATTTGCTGAGATGAAATCTATTTCTTAAATTACTTTAGAAAAGAGAGCATTGAAACCTTATGAGATACAGACATGAAAACTTCTTTCTTCAGTCTTCTGCCCAGCATAGTTTTACTCGTACTAGAACAATGCTATCTATGAATATAGTGAATGAGTCCTAGTTACTTTCTCTAATAGTATTAATATGTCGGGTTTGGTTTTCTAATGTGAGTTAAAGAATTGGAGCAGATCATACATGTAAATATAAGAAATTAAACTTCCTAATATATATCAGAAACAAACTTGCCTAAAAAGATCACTGGAGAAATTATTTCATCCACCATGAGTCATGATAAAATCAGTTCCATCCGCAATCTAAAATTAAAATCTGTGGAGAACTAAAAGGGTGATCATATAAGTACCAAAATCAGGATACCAAATAGCCTTTCTATAATCCAGGTGGTTGATATCGTTAAATATTATTCTGGTATTCATGAAGGTATTTCAAACAGGGATCACACTTTTGAAAAGCCTTTTTTTCTTACAAGCCCACATTTTATTATGTAGTACTATGAGCAAGGTTCGCATCTCGATACTAGACCCGTACCGGTCCACACTAGCACAGTGTCGGTACGGTATGGTACGGAGTTTTTTTGGCATACTGAGTGTCGGTATGCCACCTGTACTGAGCATTGGTACCGAATTGGTACGGTATGTCCTGTACCGTCCAGTTCGGCCGGTACAATGTACTTTAACTGTGAATATTTATACGAATCTTATCTTCAAAAGAAGATTGGTGTATAAAAGTTTATGCTCTCATTTGTGAAAGCTATAACGCTTTGCAAAAGTAAGTCAATGGGAGAATTTCAATTCACAAAGTTGTCAGTTTGTGTTCATTCTATCAACATCAATTTTTTGCATGCGATTGTAGGGCAGTTAAATTAGGGGTTGTAGATGATGGAGTAAAGCTTAAAATCTGTCACCTGAAGTAAGTGGTTTCTTCTTGATGCATTCATACTCCAGGTGTCCAGATAATTAATATTTTGATTCTGCTTCTAGCTGGTGCATGAGTTGTGGCCTTGTCAAGAATTCTAAGGGGTGAGTGGGGGAAAGAGTAGCAGGCCCTATTGAAGGAACTCATTAGGAAGTGCACTGTTACCTCCTTCTACATTATAAATATTTAGTGCTTCTGCAATTTGGCTTTTCCTATACTAAGGTAGCAATTGTTTCAGCTTTCTGCTACTTTTGGATTATGTATATCAAATCAAACTTTTGTTGGCAGCTACTGAAAATTGATGATTTGGCTGAATATTTTCATAGGATGAATGTTTGGGCAAGACAGACACGAGAGCAGATTGAGCTCTGGGTGAAGTTTGTTTTGCTTTTGCAAATGCATAGGCCATTGTGGAATTTTGGAGGCTTCTAGCTAAAGTCTAAACCCAAGATTATTTTATTTAATTTGACTCGCTAGAGCAGAAGTTTGTTTATGAGTCCTACAAGTGGCCTATTGATTCATGCAAGTCACTATAGTCTGAAGAAATGGAGAAGGGAGATGGACCGAGAAGAGCTCTTAGGTTTCCTAATGGTTTACATTCTGATGTCAAACATCGTCAATGGTCTTGCAAGCCAAATTATAGGCTGGCCAATGTTTATGGACTAAAAAACTGCATTTTGGTCAAGGCTCTGTAATGCTCCAATATTTTCAAATGAATGCAACGAGAACCCTTAAGAGTGTTAAGCTTATCTATCTTTCAGGTTTTGGTGATTTATATTAAGGTCTCATTATATTTGTTCTTTCAATTTCATCAAGCCATAGGAAGGACTTCTTTCTTTCTGCCCTGATTCAACTAGCAGCAAGGTGTAGGATTGTAGGTACTGGCCTTAAGCTTCTGGTGGGCCTTGTTTTGTGCTTAAAAGAGGCTGAGGTAGAAGAGGATGATCCTGCTGCCTGTTGTAACAGCAGATGATTCTACTTTGAGAAAATCTGGTGATATGGCAGCAGGTCATATGGGGGTGACTTCCTTTCATTCAATTATTTTTGTGATCAGGGTTACGTCTTCCATGCAGCAAAAGCATTTCTGCTAGGGGGCAATCTGCAATACATAGAGAACTGTGATATTGTGTTGGGATTGTTTTGCAAACTAAGCTGTTCACTGGTGTATCATGAAGTGATTATGCTCCCCAGACACCTGTCCAGTCAGCAGAGATAAAGTTGCCACTTCTGACCAGACCTAATCTGTCCATTTGTTATGCTATTACCAAGGACTAGAGGAAGGATGTGGATAAATATAATAAGAGATCTAGTTTTATCTCTTATATATAGAGAGAGTTTCCTTCTAAGCTACAAATATAGTGAGATTTATCTATGGTCGTATTCTTTTAGTAAGGGGAGGCTGGCTTTTCCACAAGAGCAACCTTTTGAACTGGACAAGAAAAATAAGAAAGTCAGTTTGGATTTTGGACAATGCTTCCCTTATCTTCTTTGTCTTTTCCTTCTTTCTTTCTAATCTTTCCCTTCATTACTGCTATTGACTGTCCTGAATAGCAGATTAGTCATGAAAACCTGCTATTCCAGCCATATCCAATCATTATATTTTCACCTAGTTCAAACAAAATGATAAATATAGACCCTTTCAAGATTTTTATAATCCCAAAATTTTACTGCAATCCAGCTGCATATATGATCTCAAATATTTCTTGACCCCAGAAATCAGCATCTGGGCCCTTGAAGCCTTCTGCTTCTCATGAAACCCTGCCCCATCAAACTGGTAGTATTAATCAATCCTAAGAGCGCTAAGAAAAACCTCTCTAACCTTATTTCATTTCAAAAATGTCTTTTTTTTTCTGTTTTCTGTATACCCGCAAACAGATTTTTGGACAGCAAACGGACTATGCCTCTACACCATTAATTCCCTTAATAATTGGTGGGAATTATGTCCTACCATCCAAGATCACATTTCCTGTGCCACTGTTGGCACCAAAATCTGTCATCAAGTAAATGAACATCCAATTATGTCATATTACATCAAATGTTAAACACCATTTGCTAATGGCACCTTGAGATTTCATGATGTGTACTTTATTTCTGTTTGGATATATAGTATTAGCAAACTATGGGAGTTGGTCTATTTAAAGAAAGAATGACTGCTACTGCTTTTTAGGCATATATTTTCTCTTACTAACACCATATTCATTGGTAAGAAAATGAGTATGCATACTTCCAAAAGCAACTCTATATCTCCTTTGAGCTTCTAGACGTTTTAGATGTTTCTTGTATTGATGCCATGTTCATAAGGTAAATTGAGCAGGACATTTTCGAATTACAGAAAAAATCTCAACCCAATGTTCTTTAGTGGATCCCATTAGTGGTGTAGTGCGGACACCAGTGTCAGGTCACCCGTCACTCGGGTCTGCGGTCGCCGCAGGAGGATGTTCTAACTAGTTTGATTTTATTTTGGAGAGATTTTATGTTATTTGGGCTTATTAGGGTATTTTGTTATTTAACAGCTTTTAGGGCTTATTTTGGTATTTCGTTATTTTGAGGATCTTTTGTGAGATTAATTTCTTTTTAGGGGTTTTTTGCATTTTCTGAGTCTTATAAATATGTTGGACCGTACATCATTTAGGGTTATGCTATGAATAAAAACTCTAAATTCCTTTCTTTAGCTCTGGCATGTGAAACCCTGAGCGGGGCTAGATGCGAAGCCTAGTTCTTCTTCTTCTTTCTTCCTCCTCTCTCCTTCTCAATCTCTTCTTCTCTCTTTCTTCCCTCCCCTGCTGTCCGGCATCAGCTTTGGATATATAGTATAAGCAAACTATGGGAGTTGGTCTATTTAAAGAAAGAGCGACTGCTACTGCTTTTTAGACATATATTTTCCCTTACTAACACCATATTCATTAGTAAGAAAATGAGTATGCATACTTCCAAAAGCAACTCTATATCTCCTTTGAGCTTCTAGATGTTTTAGATGTTTCTTGTATTGATGCCATGTTTATAAGGTAAATTTGTTGAGCAGGACATTTTCGAATTACAGGAAAAATCTCAACCCAATGTTTTTTAGTGGATCCCATTAATGGCGAGCTTGTTGTTGAAGCATCTGCAATTCCAAATATGCCCTATCAACATACTGTTGCCTTGTGCTGAATCTATTCTTGCTCGATAAATCCATCCTTTTTTTTTGCATCCATTGCATTTCATGCAATAAAAGGCTGTTTTATATAGCAGATAGCAGATGGAGATGTTTGCCAGTCCCTGACTCTGCCAATATATGTCGTGCTTCCCCGTCTTTTGCTGTGCCTCACTGATTTAGCTGGGTAGTGGATGAATTACTTTATCTACTGCCTTGCTTTCTCATACTTCAATTTTTATAGATATAGATATCTATACATTGTTCATGATGATAGAAATCCATATATGATTCTAAAACCAAAATGGCCATGTGTTGAGTTAAATTATACTTCTAATGGAAAAAAAAACTTTTTTATTATTTTTTTCAACTGTAATGTTCAGTTAGTGTTTCTTGCATGTAATATGTCCAATCTATTTCTGAAATCCATTGTCTTTGCTTTTTCAAATGATCAAACCTAATGCCAGCTTATATTTTTGGACTCCCTTCTTTACATAACTTGTGTAAGACTAAGTATGCTTGGCACCTCTTATATTAATGTTATATAGGATTTTTCTTACATTGAGATAAGCTTCTCATTTCCTTTGTTTTATGGTGTTCTATTATTCAGGCTTTTTAATCCTTCGATCTCATTTTTACCACTATAAGTATCACACAGCCTATTCCAGTCTCCCAGAATTATAGTACCTCCAAATGACCTTAGAACTTATGAGAACATATACTCAGATCGATGCCTCTTGATGTTCTGAGCTGTATAATGAAAGCCCTTTGGCCTGCCTATGTGCTGAGCCGGCAAAATCCTATTATTAGTAGTCTTCCTGACAATTCACCTGTTCTTGTCACCCAATTGCTCCCTAGCAAATTATTTTACATCACCTTACTATAAACCTTGGCCAAGCAATTCCATCGACTGTTAGATACATCAACCACCACCTCTTGGTTTTCTAAGTTGTAGACACATTACGCATCTATTTTTCCACTTCATTTCCCTTTCTTAAAATTATCTTCTAACATGCTGTCTGTGGATGTAGATCTGCACTTCCCTATGGCTAGTATGTATATGCATTTGCCATTCACTCCTTGTGGATTCATTCACTGATTCCTTGGACAACTAGGACTAATACTAGCTGAATACTCCTCGCCAGATACTATAATTTAAACTGCGATCAACTCAAAACCCCTCTCTTTTTTTCCCACTTAAGGATTTAAATAAATTGATTTTGTTAATGATATGTATTCCAATTATGAAACCACAATAGATTTTTATAACATACTATTGCTGATGTAAGATACTTCTTGGTTACATTGGCTATGAGCTCCTGAGCTTGGAAATGTATGTCAGGTAATGTAAGAAAAAAGATAATTGTTCATGGAAACAGTTGGATCATTACACGCATACCATATCCACCATCCAATATAACATGTACAAAAATAATGAAACTCAGTCTTCATAGCCTCATAAACATAAATTAGACCTGTAGCCGCCGTTCTTTTGGATGGACGCTATGAGAGCTAGTGTGCTACGGCTCTCATTCATAGAAAGCAAAGCGACGGTAGCTTCTCTGTGTTTGGCTCAGCAGAAATTAGTCGTTTTCAGTATTCCTCTACTGCCGCATTAGTAAGAAGAAGTATCTAAACTAAATTCTAACTTCGTTCCAAGCCAGAAGATACCATAGGGACTTTGATGTAGTAGAAGAATGAGAAGTAATCTCTGGAAAAGGATTGGAATGAGTAGTTGCCGTGTGAATGTTTTCTTTGAAAAGAAACGAGCAAAGAGTGCGCAGGATTTTGAGCCAGCTGATAACTTTTGACTTCTTAGTGATTTTTTTTTCTTTTTTTGTAAATATTGCAAAACAAATTGACTGCATCCTCCTCCAATGGATTTGTAGTAGGGTTTTACTGAGATAACATGCATGTATTCATTCCATATACATGCATGCATACATGCATACATGTATTTTGGTATGTATATAGCTAGTACTTTTGTGAGATATTCAAGGTTCTCATGTTTCTACGACTCTTTGATGCAAAACCAGCATTTGATTAAGTTCCATTCCTCTCTTCTTCTTTTTTCTTTTTTTTTTTTGCGTGTTGGATGGACCTCTGCAACAATACCATGTTGAAATCACTGCTTGTCCCAAAAATTTAAGTTAATAAAATGTGGTAAATTTATTTATATATTTTATATTTTCTTAATCTTAAATCGTCCGTGTTTATCATTGCAGAGGTGCAAGAAGAATTCATCCAACTTCAGGCCATCATAAATATCTGTCTCAGGAAGCGAGCTGAGCTAGAGGTGGGATCTATCTGATACTTGCTCCATACATTCTTTCTTTCTTTCTTTCTTTTTCAGTTTCCTTGAGATTTTTTTTTCGTTCCGTTGTCTTTATTGTAGCAGCTTGATAAAAATCCATGTTTGCTTCATGTAGTTGCATGCAGTTAAGATCACACAAACAGAAAAACTAGCTTAACTAGCAATGAATTGAATTTAAACGATAATAACCGATGCACTACTTGCACAAGAAGAAACAATAATCTCACTTGGAGTAGCAAAGATTCTACAATAATGTGCCTTATATTAGATCTTTTATTACCTAACTTACCCATGTTAATTCTGTTTGGTCACAAGCTTAAGATACCATATATAAATTATCTCGTGCGGGTACTGCTATCCACCAAGACAAGTCAACTGTGTCTCCATCATAGGGAGACCGGACCCGTGAGCAAAACTAAAGTGTTGGGCTCCATTTTTCACGCATGTCGATAAGTTTATTCGACTCTATTATTGTTGCCCCCCTCCATGACTTCCACAGACGCAGTCACCATAGAGACGAGTTCAGAAGGCTGCCATGAGCGGCACCATGGAAGCAAAAGTGTGAGAAAGGACGGAAAGCAAAAGGGTGGCTCCCATCCTGCCTCACTTCTTTCCACCCGTTTCTGTAGAGCGATGGCTCTATTGCCGCTCGAAGAAAGATTCATCCGCTCAGCGACGCACACATTTACGAACAGAGAAGAAATAGAAGAGGAAGGGTGCAGTACGGGCGCATCACTTTATACTTGGATTGGTCTATTGCTAAGACGGTGGATTTGGTTCGACTAATAATTAGATTTTCAACTCAGCGGTGGATTTGATTCAACCAATAGATAAACCTCAGACTGTGACTACTAACCATGGGACCAAATCTTGCACCCTTGTGAGCATCGTGGCCACATCCTTTGTAACAATTCAGGACCTCATCCAAAATAGCTAGCCGGAAAGTATTATTTGGATTCCTTGATTCTGTATAAGTATTCAAGATCTATCCAGTGAATAACCGATGTGGGACTAAACATACGCCTGCACGGGTCCTCACATACTCTCCCGTTCAAGTTCTAACATCCTGGTCAGGGTTCAAATCCCTTCAAATTTAATCACAAACACCACGATCGGCCCGTGGTCAGTTCTAATAGATCCGTGCTGCAGTGTCCCCTAATCTACATAGGTTATGGGTCGGGTCTGCTCTGATACCATTTGTAATAACTTAGGATCTCATCCAAAATGGCTAGCTGGAAAGTATTATTTGTTAGATTTTTTGGTTAAATAATGATTAAAAGTTTTCATATTTTAAAATATATATATTTATATATATGTTAAGAAGTGAGTTTGGCTTGGTTGGTTTATACGTTGTCGCTCATCTGAGCTACGGAGAGGGAAAGGAGAGTCGAACCCACGATTTCTAAATTAAAAATACAACGTACAAACCAACTAAGCCAAACTCCCTTCTTAACATAAGCAGAGAACTTCTATTCTCCCTTCCTACTCTCTTAAAAAATTCTTTCCAATTTTTTTTTTCTGCATACAGATTTTGGATTCGAAGGCTTCTTTGATCCGTGCAAGTCATTGAGGCAGAAGCAACATTGCGAGAGGCTATTGTATCTCAAGTGTGCCTCAGCATCTCGGGTTCTATTTTTCTACTTTCTCTATTTATTTTCTTTAAGCCTATTACAGCTTATTATTTGTTGAAGTAGAATATTTTAGATTTTAATTTTTCTGGGATTTGTTATTCCCAACATTATTTGGGTTCCTTGATCCTGTATAAGTACTCAAGATCTACCTAGCGAATAACCGATGTGGGACTAAACACATATCGGTACGGATCCTCATACCCTTCCTGCAGTTGAACTGGGCCACAAACGATATGTGTGGCCGCAGAGGGATGGCTTTTTATGGAGGTATGTTTTGCGTGCCCATTCTTTCAAGGGTTGATGGGGACTCCCTAAAAGCTAGCGATCACGCGGAACTCTTGAAGGGAGAGGGACTGCACCCTGGTGGGGCTCGTGTGAAAGCTGAGAATGTCCTAGAGGGTGAATTATTTTCTAAAGTTTTTATAACATGGAAAACTTTAAGTTAATAGGGAAGCCAAGGTTAGGGTAATAACAAAAACCTAGTAACCCCTTTAATTTGGTTATCAGTACTATAAATTTGTAAGCTTAAGAGAGTCTAATTTAGATCTTTTACCTTATACCCATCCTATTCCTACCAACGCTAACAAGGGTGTAGAAAAGGATAGCAAATTTGGTCTGTTTATAGTCCTTATGCATTGAACTTGATGGTCTTAGAAAAGCATCTAGCTTTGTCGATTCTTTGGATCCAAGAAGGTTTTACAAGAAAGAAACTTATAAGTTTCTCTAAGAAAGAAACTCTAAAAAAAGGCTAGAATCTTCTAGGTAACTTATAAAACTTCCCTGAAAGTGACTGGTGTCCGAAAAGTGTGACAAGATAGGCAAACTACGGAATAAAAGATTCTCATGAGATTGATGCGATTGATATCGAGTCAAATATTGCCAAGTGGACCTCTCTCCTCATGAAGAAAGACACTTAAATGGTGTTCATCATCAATTCAATTGCTCTACAAATGCTGGACTGTTCTTTTTCTTTCTTGCTCTAAATAGTAGATGACTGCTTGCTATTAAGGTGTCACTTGCTAGTTACCCATACCATTTTGATTAACTTCTCCTCGGTATGTAGAATATATGCTAAATTGACTTCATACGTTAGGATGTGCATAGCCTACACAACTAGGAACAACATAATACACGGTCAGCCTAAGCTTAACCCTAGCTTCCATGCAATCAGACATTTTTATACCTATTAGACAGAAAGAAGAGAGAAAACTTGACCCATTTCTAAAATTCAGAAAAATTAAAAAAATTGTAAAAAAATTGATTGTTAATTATTTTTGGAATCATGTTAAAAAAATGCATATATTTTTTCCACTAGAAAAAATTCCACACACAAAAGAAAATTTGTTCGTAATATTTTGTACACATGCAAAAAAAAAATGTTCGTAATATTTCCTCCACGAACAATTAAATTAATTCCATGCATAAAAAAGAAAATTTGTTCGTAACATTCTCTCCACGAGCAGATAAATTAGATTTTTAGTGATTTGCTCCAAAAAAAATTCATGCACAAAAAATCAATTGTAATATTTGCTAAATTAGATTTTTAGTTGGACTCTTCGAAAAAGAATAAATTAGATTTTTAGTGGGAATCTACATAAAAAAATAAAATTTTGTATAAAAAGAAAAATTCTGCTCCTTATTTCTTATTCTCCACGAGTAAATTCTATTTTTAGTGGGACTCTTTAAAAAGAAAAAAAATGTTAATGTCAAAATTTATTCAAAAAGAAATGTTTGCACAAAAAAAGATTCCACACACACACACACACACACACCCCGAATAAAAAGGGAAATGTACGCACAAAATAATCATTTGTAATATTTTCTAAATTCGATTTTTAGTAGGACTCTTTGAAAAGAAAAAAAATCATTCCAAAAGGAACAATCAAATTCACTCAAAAAAGAAAATTCTGATTCTTAGTTCTTACTCTCTACAACTAAATTAGATTTTTTTAATGTCAAAAATCTGTTCAAAAAGAAATGTGTGAACAAAAAAAATCCTATGCACACAAAAGACAAAAATGGAAATGTACGCACAACAAAAAATTGTTGGTAACATTTTCTAAATTTGATTTTTAGTAGGACTCTTCGAAAAGAAAAATAAATATTCAAAAAGAAAATTTCAAATTTCCCTCATGAAGAAAAAATTCCCTTCTTATTTTTATTTATTTTATCCACAGATAAAAAATTCGAACTTGAGTTGTGTCACGATGATCATATGTAGCAGGAGACCCAAAAAGAAAACTCGTCTCCATTTCTTACCATAATTGAAATGCCAATTCATGCCAAGATGATCGAAGTGATTCAGAAGGTCAGTGTTGCATTTTTTTTATTGCTCCTTTAATTATTCATGTTTTCTTATAATAGAAATAGTTCAAATGCTATAGGTATAAATTAGAAGCAACTGAAGTCTGAAACTTGATTGTTGCAGCTAGGAATAAGCTTTGGCATAGGTTAGTATTGCATTTTTTTCACTTCTTTTATTACTTGACTTTATTTACATTAAATATGATTTAAACTATTCGACGAACAAAATAGATATTCCCTATATTTGTATGTTAATATTTTATTATTTAGACATCTTATTCTTTAGTATCGGCCACATATGAACATATTACGACAGTTGACATTACTATGAACGACCTAATCAAGAAAAAAATTTCTTTGATTTTTCTTTTCTAATGTTAATTTTATCTTGGTCTTGAATTTTTCAGTTCATAAATATAAATGTTAGCTTCATATTTTATAGCTACCATGCAATAGAAGTTAAATAATGTAGATCTATTTAATATTTCACTAGATTTATTAATATAACAGATTAATATTAATATTCAATTGCTATTTATTTAGCATTGATATATATTTGATATTAATATTAAGATTTTAATATAAAATTTATTTGATATTTGATATTAATATAAATTTAATATTATTTATGTATAGATTAAATATTTATATTAATATTTAATATTTATATTAAAAGAAAGATCTAATCCTATTAAATTGTTAATTATTTTATTTCCAATTCAATGTTAAAATAATATTAACATTTAATGTTAATATTTAAATAATATTTAATGCTGTTGGTAGGCTGTTGGACAAATATTATTCGATATTTGATTCAACTCATTTATGGTTGCTTTGGATTTTAAATGCCCAAGCAAATTTTGTTATTGGTAAGTTGTGTCTCTACTTATTCATTTAATGCATATAAACGTTACTAATTTTTTTCTTCTATACTTTTTCATAGGTTGAAAGAATCATAAGATAAACATTCTAACCAAAATGAAAATAACCATTCAAGTTCTAAAGATAAAAAACTGGAATCTTCTACATAAAAACAAAAAAGATCAGATGTCTCCATATAAGCACATATTTATTTATCCTACTACAAGCATTCAACCATCAATAATTATTAAATATATTTTACTTATAATATTTTTTTTGTCATTTTTTTTTATGTTCTTATTATCCTTCTATTACATCAAATTATATGTCGGTTTTCATTATCTCCCTGCACATGATGCGAGTATCATTCTTGTTAATAATCCACGATACTCTTAAAAGCAAATAATAGGAGTCTTATAGAATTAAGTAGAATAATCCTACCCTTTTTCTTACATTATTTGTAAAAAAGAAATAAAGAGTGGATTAAATGGGATCAAGTCCTTCTTAGAAAGTGTTTCTTTTCAATTACTCTCCCTCCTTGGCACGTGGGTTCACATGTGCAGGGAATCTTCGAGTCGCGAGTAGAGGGATCGTTCATTCACTAACACCTCATCGCTCTCACGGCTGACGGCTTCCCTCTCACCGGCACCAGCCGCTAGGCGAAAACCGTTTACCCACCTAACGGCTCCCCAACGCCGTCAGGACCATCGAGCACCTTCCGATGCGGGGCCCTCCCGCTTCCCTAGGACACGTGGCTCCGTTTCCGCGGGCCACGCCTACCAAAAAAGTTTCCGCGGGCCCCACTCCATGCATCACGACGAATTCCGGCCTTACTTTACCGCATAGAAATCCCCATGCGACCGCTCGAATCCACCGCCCTGGCACCCAACAAGAACGGCTCCACGTTTCCCGAAGGAAAGCATCGGGAACGGTGGCATATCTTTTTCTATGCGGAGATCCGGACATAGAATCACCGCGGAAGGGCATCCACGCGTTGCACTCCGCGAGAAGCATAGACCAGTGGAAACGCGACACGCGTCCGTCCACCTCACTATAAATAAGGGGGGCTTGGGGCTCCTAATCGAAGAAGCTCGCCGGGAGCGGGAGAGAGAGAAGGCTATAGTTTTCATATTCCCGTTCTTCCTCTCTCTCTCTCTAATCTCTGATTTAGTCTTGATTAGTTGTGTGATTAAGGAGGATTAAGGAGGATTAAGGGAGAAGATGTTTATAGAGAAGTTTAAGGTGGAGAGCCCCAACGTGAAGTATGGGGAGCACGAGATCGAATCGGTGTACCGCTACGAGACCACTGAGCTCGTCCACGAGAACCGTGATGGGTCCTACCAGTGGATCGTTAAGCCCAAGACCGTCCGATACGACTTCAAGACCGATATCCGTGTTCCCAAGCTCGGGTAACACCGCAATCTTTTCACTGTTTTTTTATTAATTTTCATGATTTTTTAATTACAGTTGCTGTCTCAAATTAAGAATTTTTTTCTTTATTTTAATGATTTATGATGTTATTATTTTTTTATGGGTAGGGTGATGCTGGTGGGCTGGGGAGGGAACAACGGGTCCACACTCACGGCTGGAGTCATTGCAAACAGAGAGTGAGTGATTTACTTTTTTTTTTAATGCATATTAAGAGGTGGTTAATGCTTCTAATGATGGTGATTAGGGGGATTTCATGGGCCACCAAGGATAAAGTGCAGCAGGCTAACTATTATGGGTCCCTGACCCAGGCTTCAACGGTCAGGGTTGGATCTTTCAATGGGGAGGAGATCCATGCTCCTTTTAAGAGCTTGCTTCCAATGGTATTTTTTTTTTAAATGCATCTGTTTATATTTTTAAAGAGTTTTTGCTTTAATGAAAAGAACACAAATCGCATGACTATAAACAAATATATAAATGTAATTAGTATTATATATTATTATTGGAGCTGCTTTTAATTTGTTCTCTGGCTTATTTGTGCCTTCTAGATGAACTCAGCACTCGATATCACCAAAAGTTGTCAGCTTTTTTCTTTTTGTTTCACTCCCTCCATCGACACTTTTTAAAGGTTAGCTTTTTTTTTTTTGGCGGGTTGTTCCCGGGTTGCATGAGCTTAAACTATGACAAGGAACGTAGATCTTTTTTACTTGTCCAATCAATTTTCAGCGAGTTAACATCAATTTATCATGTAAGCAAATTGGATTTATGTAAGCAAATGCCTTCTGCATGCAAAGAATAGCATGAGAAGTGAGGAGATGGAGATAGCATAACTCATGGTTAACAATAAAGAGAGTGGAAAAAGGGTAGATGGAGATGGGATAGATGGAAGGTATGAGAGAGGTTTGTTAAACTCATATTTTGCTCAATGAAAGACTAAATGACTGTATGTAACTGGAATGAATCTTATTGGAGAAGGCTGTTATCATGGAAGTACCTTAATTTATGGGAGCGTCTTTTCTTACTCCCTTCAGGTTAACCCAGATGATATCATCTTTGGAGGGTGGGACATAAGCAGCATGAACCTGGCTGATGCCATGGCCAGGGCCAAGGTTTTGGACATAGACCTCCAGAAGCAGCTCAGGCCCTACATGGAATCCATGGTCCCTCTCCCCGGAATCTTTGACCCTGATTTCATCGCAGCGAATCAGGGGTCACGTGCTAATAACGTGATCAAGGGGACCAAAAAGGAGCAGGTCCAACAAATCATCAAGGACATAAGGTATCAATCAACTATTAACTTCTTCTAATATTACTCTGCAGTATCTTCCTTGCTTTCTCATAGGTTTGTTTAATTATAACCGACACCTGCAGTCCTGACGTGACAGACTCTCTACTTTTTGTAACTCATCCTCCTAGTAATTACCAATTCTTTTAATAAAGTGGTTGTTGCCTCCCTTAGTATCAAAAAATATTACTCCCCAATATGTATCAATCGACTATCAATTACTAGCCTTCTAAACTTATAGTTGATGTTAGCTTGATAGCTAGCTGGTTGGGAAGCTCTGCTTAATACTTCTGTGGAGCTTTCGCAACTTGGACTCTATTACAAACTCTTCTTTAATTGGAGGAAAAAAGGGTAAGGCTTGGATGATGATGATGATTAGAATATGTTCTTTTTGAGTGTCTGATACCAACATAATAAAAGACACATTTGTTTAATGTTTTGGGAATCAAATGTATACAACTTTTGGTTATCTCATGAGCGAGCTCTAAATTGGAGCTTGAACAGGGAGTTTAAAGAGAAGAGCAAGGTGGATAAGGTGGTGGTGCTATGGACAGCAAATACTGAAAGGTACAGCAATGTGATTGTTGGGCTCAATGACACTATGGAGAACCTCTTGGCTTCGTTGGACAAGAACGAGGCTGAGATATCTCCATCGACCTTATATGCACTTGCTTGTGTCCTAGAGAATGTTCCATTCATCAATGGAAGCCCGCAGAACACCTTTGTGCCGGGTATGATGCTTCTGTTCAAGTTGTTGGTAGTTTTGGACCTACGAGGGAAGTCGCAAGGTGTTAATTATATTGGAGAATTCTTATGTGCAGGGCTAATTGATCTGGCTATTGAGAGGAACAGTCTCATTGGTGGAGATGACTTCAAGAGTGGGCAGACAAAGATGAAGTCTGTCTTGGTGGATTTTCTTGTGGGAGCTGGGATCAAGGTATCTAAGTTTTTATAAAGCTTTCCAATCTATAGAGTACTTAGACGTTGGAAACTCTATGGACTTCTTATATCTTTTTTTATGCATGTACAAAATGCAATATGTTAGGATGCCTGACTGTTTTATTAATTTATACAATTGCTTATAATCTTTCTGGATTAGCAGCTTTTCTTGCATGAGAAAACATAAGCATAAAATGCGAAAAAGTGACGAAAATTTTCTTTCTTTTCTTCTAGCCAACTTCTATAGTCAGCTACAACCATCTTGGGAACAATGATGGCATGAATCTCTCTGCCCCACAAACTTTCCGGTCGAAAGAGATCTCAAAGAGCAATGTAGTTGATGACATGGTCTCTAGCAACGGCATACTCTATGAGCCTGGGGAGCATCCTGACCATATTATTGTCATCAAGGTAATTAAGTACGCATCCAATGTTATGTTGATACTGTGGCAGCAGGCTTTCAAGCTGTAACTAATCAACTGCTTGTGTTGTTATAGTATGTGCCCTATGTTGGGGACAGCAAGAGGGCTATGGATGAGTACACATCAGAGATATTTATGGGTGGGAGGAACACAATTGTTCTTCACAACACATGCGAGGACTCTCTTTTGGCGGCGCCCATCATCCTGGATTTGGTTTTGCTGGCTGAGCTCAGCACCAGGATTCAGCTCAAAGCTGAGGGAGAGGTGTGTATGAATGACTCCGCGAGGAATGTTGCTCTGTAAGCTTGAGTTGGGCTGATTTAGTAATGTCGTTCTTGTTTGGTTGTGCAGGAAAAGTTCCACTCCTTCCATCCGGTGGCCAGCACCTTGAGTTATCTCACCAAAGCTCCTCTCGTAAGTGAAAATAATTAATTTTTGTTGCCTTTATTGGGTTTATATTCATATTAGCAACTGACATTAGATAAGTACTTCATTTATATTATTTAGTTTTAACTTTCGAAGCTTTTTCATTCTGCTAGTTTGATGTTGTTATGCGTTCTTCATATATTACATTTCAATACTATTAAAACATATAAAAAAAACATGCTGATAATACTCTTTAATAGCATAGAACTAGTTTGATTTTGAGATGCGATAATGTTGCATTCAGCAAGAACTAATACTTTAATCCATTATGTAATATCTTAGCATGAAATCGTTGCTACTGCTATTAGATGAAATGTAATAAAGTAAATCTATTGAGTCCTAAGAACATCTTTAGAACTACAGGACTTGAGGAATAAATATTAGTGTGTGATATTTGACTTGCATATGGTTGCATATAGATGTCATGTTGTCGCCGTAAATCTACAATTAAAATTTCTGAATTTTTTCCTTCTAATTATATTATTGGGAAGCATTTAGTGAACCTTTGCATCATGGTATTCCAAAGTATCTCAACATATGTTAGTGTACAGTGTAAAAGAGTGTGCACAGCATCTAGGATGATGGCCCTAAGTCACTTTACATTTTTTTTTTTGGAGAAAACCTAGTCATTTAAGACAAATTATGTTGCATAGTACTATGTTGCAACTCGCATTAGGCACTTAAGATACTGGTCCAGAGTAACCCAAGATCAATGGTACTATGTTGTTTACCATCATGTTTGCTTGGATGAAGACAGAAATTCCAAAGTACTATGTTGTTTTTTTTCTTTTCTGTACCAGAAAATAAAAAAAAATGTAGTTTGTAACTTGAATTTATTTTTTGAGAAAGTAACTTGAAATTATTTGGTGATGCAAATAGGTTCCTCCAGGCACGCCTGTGGTGAATGCTCTCGCAAAGCAGAGGGCCATGCTGGAGAACATCCTGAGGGCTTGCATTGGCCTGGCTCCTGAGAACAACATGATTTTAGAGTACAAATGAACCACCATTGAAAGAAGAGAGGGTGGAGAAGGGGGGGGGGGGGATCATGGCCCTTTTCTGTTGTATGTATGGCTTTGCTTTGTTCAAACTGGGCCTTTTTTCTTTTTTACTTGTGTGGCTATTGGCTTTTCTTTAGCTGATGAAGCTCGATCAGTGCAGGCAAATCCCATGTATTTTTCAGCTTCAGATTTAGTAGCCCTTATTATAAATGGCCTTTTGTCTTCAGAAAAACTCATCTTTTCTGACCTGTGATTCTTATTTTGGTTCCATGCATCCCTTATCATTTCATGTTTTTATTTTTCGAACAAGCTCGGCTTTGCTTAAGTACAATAATTAGGTGTCATGGCTTCTTTATGTAGAATGGGTAAATAATACTGTAGGTAAATAATTTCCTGTTTTATTTTTTTCAAAGAAAAACAGAGGCTTAAAGGGCATTTCATCCTTACTGGTATCTCTGGTTATGAATTTTATGATGCTTCTGTTTTATATTAGGGTGTCTCTTGGATCTTACCCTAAAGAAATAAAGGTGTTACCAAGTTTTCCAGATGAACATGAACTTATTGGTATGACATTATTGCCGGCCAACAAAATGGTGACGGCTTGACACAGGAGGCCAACATGAAGTTTTAAGATTTTAATTTCCTACCACTATTGGTGGGCATTGTATTGATGGAGCTGATGAAACATGTGGATTTGTTCTCTCGGCTATTTTGTGGTTTTGCTGCTGGACAATATTAATGGCTGCATCAAGAACAGTCAATTAAAGGGAAGAAGAAAACAGGAAGATACCCCCAAATCACACTCTTGGAATTTCTGTGAAGGTAATTGTAACCAGTAGAAGGTTGAAATGGCTAATTTTAAATAAATTTGTTTCACAAGGCCTTGAGAAACATTATGGTTGAGAAGGGAAAAAGAAATGGTTCATGTCTGATGTGGGTTTCTGGTAGCTTTGTTTGATGTTGTTGAAAACTGCAACTCTTGAGCATCTTCTTGTTGTCAAGATTTTTGTCTTGGACAAGATCATAGCCGTACCAAATGCGAGCCCCTCCTCGCTTATAAAAGGAGCCCTTCCCCTCTTCCTTGGCACCATTCGGGAGAGAGAGAGCGCTTTACCATTAAAGAGTTGATAGCAAGGTGTTCTGCGGGAGGGCTCGGAGCATTCGTCGTTGATCCGGCTAGGAGGATCTTGCTGGAGGCAAGGTGAGTTCCCTCTCCTCCTCCTCTCCGATCCTTGGGCCACCATCTCCTTTGAATCCGGCCGGCAAGCCGCCAGATTAAGGTGAAGTTAGACTCTCCTATTTTGGTGCACCTCTCCTTCCATTTCGGTCGGCCATCGCCGGGTTTTACACAATGCCGACGTCGCAAGGGCCAACGACCATAGGGGGCACCGGCCATAGGCAGCAGCTGCCGCCGAGCAGTCCCTTCAGGAAGAAGGAAGGAAGGGAGAGAGAGGGAGAGCCTTCTGGCTCTCTCCTCTCTTTCTCTCTCCTTCTCTCTTGATTTCTCTTTCCTGGGTTTCTCTGTTGGTTTCTCTATTTCTCTCTCTATGGTTTTTCTCTCTCTAGTTTCTTCCTCTAGATTGGATGTGAACTGGATTAAAAAAACAAGAATTTTGGGTTTATCTCGTTATTATGTCAAGCCTCGTCACAGGCTGGAAATGTAGTACTTTGGCAGGCCCCATCATAGGCTATGAATGTGGAACTAAAATTGGCAAGCCTCACCACAGACTAGAAATATGATACTTGGCAGCCCCATCACAGGTTGGTAAATGTGGAACTAAAATTGGTAGGCCCCGCCACAGGCTGGAAATATGATACTTTGGCAGCCCCACTACAGGCTGGAGAATGTGACTGAGATTTGGCCCAAAGTTAATAAGATAATTGATCCGGATCAAATTAATAAGGAATGAAATGAA
Source organism: Phoenix dactylifera (assembly GCF_051530095.1). Classification (NCBI taxonomy): domain Eukaryota; kingdom Viridiplantae; phylum Streptophyta; class Magnoliopsida; order Arecales; family Arecaceae; genus Phoenix; species Phoenix dactylifera. The sequence continues at coordinate 21,191,541 of NC_143194.1, forward strand.
AAGCATCGAAAATACTAATGAAGATTTATGAGCTATCGTATGATATATCACTCTTGAGTGGCTGGGTTTCTATTGATATTTGATGTTCATATTTATATTGATTATTCAAGCATTGTTGATAGCCGGTTTGTGATTTTATAATGTGTGCAATGTTTTCCTGTAGTTTTCAAATCTATTTTATTATTGTGTTGGTATGGATGTGTAGGGATTCTTATTGGGCTGTAAAGCTCACTCTCCTTCTTTTTTTCTCTTTTTAGAGTTGCAGGATGCATAGACCTGGATGGAATGGGCGTAGAGTGCGAGTGTCAGAGTTATCAGTTAGTTTATTTTGATACCGATGAACATTGAAAGCTCTTGTAATTGAACTAATCTGATTATTTGGATAGATTGGATTTAACTATTTGAATTAATTAATTAGTTCGGAAAATATTGGATTTTTGTTCATCATAGGCTTTACATGATCTTTAGAGCACTGCTCTAGGGCACATGCGGCCGGTTGTGTATCGGACTTGGGTGCTGGGTTTTGGGGCGTGACAATATGTTTGCAGTAATGAAGCAACAGAGCTCGGGCTAATGCACGAGCACAAAGTTACAAGATATATTTTCCACATACCGAGTTGTAAGATTTTCCTACAGTTAAAAAAGAGTTTTTAAGGATCTGCACCACTGACACAGGAAAATCTCAAAACACTTCAAAGACTAGTCCTCCTCAAATTTTTACATTAACTTTTTTGAATCAATAATCTAAAATACCTTCCAGTCTATTTAGTTGATAAGCATTTGAGAAGATCACTAGAATTTATTCTAATTAGTTGATAAGAAAATGAAAATAATTGGTTTATTCATTTAAAATTTTAATGTTAATAAGAAAGATCCGCATATATAGCAGAGGGGGAAAATTTGCCATCTCCCTTTCCGAATCCACTGCACCACGTAACCATCCAAAGATCTCCAAATCCAAACAAACCCTATAATCCTCAACTGTTTCATTAGCTGAAAGCGAGAGATCCAAGGACTGAATATTATCCAAGCCTTATAATTCTCAACTCCTATCCCTATCTCCCTCACTTCTTTCATCTCTCTTTATTTATATATCCATATCCCATTCCTCTCCTCACCCTTCTCTCTCGCACACTAAAGCTCTGTTCCTCGTTCCAACACCACCACCCATGGCTCGACTGGTGCTGGCCATTGGTGCCATGGCCATTTGGGCTTTCTTAGTCCCCGCCGCCGTCGCCGCCGACTCCTCTCCTTCGCCACCCCCAGCTTGTGACGATGTTATCCCGGATATGGCGGATTGCTTGCCGTATGTGACCGATGGGAGCAGCGTGCCGAGCCCCGGCAAGGGCTGCTGCACCGGCATCGCGCAGGTGGTTGCCAAGAGCCCGCTATGTATTTGTGAAGCACTCGAGGAGGCCTCCCAACTAAATATAGCCGTTAACATGACTCGGGCTCTTGGGCTCCCCAAGATTTGCAAGCTAAACGTGCCTCCAATGAGTAGTTGTAATGGTAATGCAGTTGTTTTTTTTTTTTTTTTTGACCACAACCCTTTCATCTTGACTTGGTTATGCATCGCCTTTTCTTCTAATCCTGTAAAATTGTCCCGAGTGTTAGTTTTTCAAGTATTTCTTTTTAAGTCGATTGAATTATTTTTATTTTTTGTGGAAATTTTTAAGCTTAAGAAATGATCTAATGCACCCATTTTGTTACTGTTATACTTGGTTGAATTATCTTTGGTTAAGATCTCTGGCATTCAAATATGTCATATTTAAATTGCATTCTTAATTGCTATATCTCTATTCTAAAAAAATTACTATAGGTTTTTCTTTTTTTTCTTTTTCTTTTACAGTAGACCTACTATTAATCTTGTTTTGATGAAACTTACATTTTGTTCTTCTTGGAAATTGCAGCTACGAGTCCTCCTGGTGAATCTCCGGGCAAGTTTCTCTCCCTCTTCTATTTCCCTTTTATTTGATCACTCTGTTTTTTTCTTTTTTCCTTTTTTTTTTGGCTACAGATAACTAAAATGACTGCGGTCCTGATTGACCAGGTTTTTTAGACAGGAAATACTACTAATGGTTTTGATGGCCGAAATGCTCATTTCACCGTTGCCTATTGACACTAAAACACTAGTGCTTTTTTTGGGGGGGGAAGGTTCACTAAACGTTAATTTAAACTGTAACATATATTTAAGCTTGTTCTTGAATTTAGATTACAGTTTGTGTGTGGCTTAGTCTTAGGTAGTAAATCACTAATCCACACATCAATCTGATTCTTCCCTTCCTAAGTACTACTCCATGAAGATTATCCATGCATGCTAATTCTCTGAATGCAATGCAGCTCCGTCATCGCCACCACCAAAATCACCATCGGTGCCGTCTCCGGCGCCGGTCGCTCCTTCACCAGCCCCAGTCTCTCCACCACCAGCGGCCCCACCGGTCTCTCCGGCTCAGCCACCTGTTGTTCCAGCCCAAGCACCATCACCCTCAAGCACAGCTGAGCTCAGGACTTCTCACAGATTCCTTGTTGGGATGCTGGCATTTGCCATGTTCTTCTCATGGAGGATGTTTTAGATTTCGTCGATGATGTGGCTATTAGGTCCAATTTGTTTGGTTAGTGGTCGCAGTAGTATATGAGAGAGCTGAGAGTGGCATTGATCAAAGCAGTATTAGGTCTCTATAGGGTTCACATGACGTTTGGGTCTTTCTTTTGCTCGTAATTTGTTTTTGTGTTGGCTTTGGATCCTTTTTAAAGGGACTAGCTCTTTGTTATGCTATGTCATGATTTATTGATCACTCTTTTTTTTTTTGTGGAATACTTGAATTTTTAAGAATACTAGCATCATCCACATGCAAGTACATGGAATTAAAAGTAATATTTAATCATTTTATATATGAATGGATGAATCCAAAATGTGAAACAAATAACATTTTATATACGATAAATTTAATTTCAGTGTGCTTTTAGTTGATTTTATAATAACTGGATAGCCAAATTTGATAGTAAATAAAGATATAAACCCATATAAGCTAAATAGATGCTACTAATGATATAGACCAAATAACAAATCTACGACTTGCATAGAATATATTGGTCTAGGTAATAGGATTGAGTTTTTAGCCGAAAATCAGGTTTTTGTTTTAGCCTTTCAGCCCCCCTATGAATTGAGCAATTATCAAACAAAAGTAAATTTTTTAAAAAAATTATTATATAGCAAGAAATGCATCCATAAAAATAACGTATAAGATACAGCCTGAAATGGATGAACAAATGTAGCATTGTGGAATACAATCCAAGTCTTTTAACTTTTATAAGCCAGAACAAACACAACTGCAGAAAATATATGCTAAAATAATAATAATAAATTCAGAATATTTCTTTCATTAAATGGTAAATTGTTTTGCAGGCAGACATTTTATTTAGTTGGGTTTGAGCTTTCATAATTAAAGTATCTTTTGAGCCCTGCTAAAATCAAGCGGTGGATTATAAATGTCTCTAGCATATTTGGAGAAATATGAGGATTCAATAGAAACTTTCTTATGAACTATCCTTTTTTTTCTTTGTATTAGTCCTATTATTTTTTAAAAGTAAATGTAAGCCAATGTATATTATTTGGTTCATGGAAATTTTTTGTTTTTACTGAAATATTTTTTCTAGAAAACTAATGCCTTGCTATATGATATCTGAAGAAGTGATTTTTGTATATTTGGTTGATCATAAAGGAGTGACATATGTCAGAGTGGGTTATGTTTGGTTAGACATCTATTTTTCGAAAAAAATTATATAAAATATCTATTATGTCCTTAATAAAAGTAAGACCTTAAGAGGACTTTTGGAAAAAAAAAATTGGAATTGGACTTTTTCATATCTCCTATAGAATTTTTTTTCTTATAAAATATAGAAATTTTATTTTCATGAGAAAGCACTCCTTTTAAAACTCCAAATATGAGCAATTTTTCTATTTTTTTCTTGACCATACTTTTCTTTTTTATCTTCTTGCGAATCGAATGAGCCCTAAATTTTTTTCTCACAAACATGTATTTGTGCATGCCAAATATAGTCCATTGAACATTTTGCCTGCATTTATTTATATCGAGCCATCTAATAATTCCCCCATGGCCTCCTTACCGAATTGGTTTCGTTTTGTTTTCATCATTATTGAATTGGTTTCTCTCTGTACTCACCTTTTCTCCGAGGTGCAGCATGAAACCATGCGAGCGATGGGGATGAAGGGGAAGGAAGATTGAGCTCAGCATGTCACGAGGAAAACGTAAGCCAACAACCTTGCTCCGGTCGAAGGGGTCAATCTCTTTTTCCACACGTCCAATCTTTGATTCCATGGCCAACCCCACAGTTTGTCATCCGATGATTACATCACCAAATGCGTACATTCGTATAAAGAAAATAAAAAAGATTAAACAAAGAGATCAAATTATAGCCACCACCACAGGTGAATATATCAATTTTAGTGGTTTTTTTTTTAAAAAAACAGAGTTAAAGATCAGCAAGATAAATAAGAATAAAAACGAGTGTCATGTAAAAATGAATCGAGAAAGAGTGCGGTCTTCTTTGGTATTGTTAAATGGTAATTAAGTCTACAATGTCCAAGTTATCACCTTCCTCGAACATCATCAATTTTAACAAAGTCCTGGCTCAAGTCCAAAATGTTGTCTTATTATTCATATGGTCAAACTATTCCCAAAATTTTCACATGCAACTCTCGTGTGAGCCTGGTCCTCGGTCCAGTCCCGGCTGTAGAATTTTGGACCATTCCAACGCCTGGCTATCGATGTCCTTTTTTTTTTCTCTTTTTTTTTTTTTTTGGTACAACGGCGACTCACATACAAGATGTGGATGCAGCTCATAAGATCAAAAAAAAAAAAAAAAAAAAGAGAGAATACAAAGATGATGAAATCAAGAATAGGTTGTCTCAAATGACATCCCTGAAGTGATAAGCAGTAAAGGATGCCATTCAATCAGCCATATCGTTAGTTTTTCTATAGACGTGAGTGGTCCAAAAATCAGCGGATACCGTGAATCAATCAATCGTAATTCATTGGCCTGGACTCTGGATCCAGTCAATCAATGCCCTTCTTAAAGCTGGGCTCCGACCCAAGTGAGTGCCTTTACCACTTCTTCCATCCATCAATTCCACCCATCTCCAAGAGTGCCATGTGTTTATCACACCAACCCTCGCCTTTCCCTCTTCTAACGCCCGCTTCCACACCTCTCTCTCTCAGGGACACCCCCACCCCAACCTTTTCCTCTTCCATATCCTCCCTTCCTCCCCTCTCCCCCTTATCCAAAAGACTATATTAATCCTCCACTCCAAGGCCATTCCACAAGCACCAGCCATTTCCCATACTCTTTTGTTGCATTTCAAGTTATCCTTGCTGAGACAGCAATGGTTTGGGCTGGCAGGTGTGCATGGGTCCTTGCCCTTTGGCTCGGCCTGGCCATGTTGCATGGGGATGGGGCTCAGGTGGGTGCGCCTTCACCCTCCATGGACTGCACCTCTGCCCTCCTCAGCCTGGCTGACTGCCTGACCTTTGTGGAGCCAGGGAGCAACGTGACCAAGCCCCAGGGGAATTGCTGCTCTGCCCTCAAGAAGGTGGTCAAGGAGGAGGTGGCCTGCCTCTGTGAGGCCTTCAAGGGGAGTTCGGCCTTTGGGATCACCATCAACATGACCAAGGCCCTCACCCTCCCCTCTGCCTGTGGGATCACCACCCCTCCCTTCAGCAAGTGCAAGAGTGCGTCCCCTCTCCTTTCCTTCTTCCCTTTTCTTACTTCAGATTCTATAGCACCTCTTTTAGGTTATTTCCTTTTTGGCTTTTGGGATTTAAGAATTGAAGTAATATCGGGTTTGAAGTTAAAATCTTGAAATTGGTTGCTTTTTTTCTTGTGTGTGTTGCAGTTGCATTTGATGGAGCGCCTGGTTCAGCCCCCGGTATGTCTCTTCCACTGGGATAAACCATGTTACAAATCCATCATTTTCTCTTTTCTTTTCCTTTCTCTACCCAAAAGATGATTTCATCTCGTTATAATGTCAAATTTTGGTTTACTACCTCCTCTTCCTCGTCCTCCTCCTTTTTTATAAAGGAGAAACCATCCGGCAATGAAGTCCCTTTGTGTTTCTTTTGCCTGCGATCGGTAGGACCGGATATTAGAAATTAATAAAAAGGAAGTACTCCCAGGCTCGGAAAGATGAGCGTGCCGTATCATATTTCAATTAATTTTTGTGTTTATAATTAATGATAACAAGGAAGTCCCTTCTACTCTCTAAATATTTATCTATTTATTTATTTATATTTATTACGTGTGGTACTATGGTGAGTGGATAAGTGATCTAGATGGAACTAGAGATGATTTCATTTTTTGATTTTATTTTAAACCAAAAAAAAAACTTTATTGGTGGCTTTATAGTTGCTTTTGTTTCTAATTTTCTGTTAGATTTTTTTTTTCATTTGTTTAGAGCGATTTTTTAGGGCAGCGATGCTGCCGTCTCTCTCGTAGTACTGATCTGCTCGTGATTGGCCACAAAGGATGCCATCCAATTGCTGGAGTTTGCAGTTCCACACAATTCTCCTGAAATTTGTGAACAGTAGAAGGTGACCTTTATTTGGTCACATTTGCTGATAGAGTTTTGTTTCTGCAAGTAACAAGCAATGCCGGAAGGGCAGGTCATGTGACTACTAGCCTCGGTCCAAAACCTGTCTAAAACCTGACTTATATTTGGCCGGGTTGGGTCAGCAACTTAGGGTTGGGTCAGACTCTGGACTAGTGATAGAAACCCGACTTAAACAAGCCTGCTCATAATGCAAGTTGGCTCCGACCCCTTTGGTCCTCTATCTGACAACTCCATTTTGAAACCAAGATTTTGATGGCATCATTCAACTGTATTATAATGTCTGTCCACTGATGCTAATTCTTTCTGTTTGATTGGATATTTCTTTTAAATTTTAAAGTGAAATAGTTTGTGACATTATTGTAACTACGAAGCATTATAATGGAGAACTATGGATATATAGTAGCATCAAAAAAAAGCTGAAGTTATTTGACCAAATCGCTCCTGATCAATAATATTATGTATTCGGCCAACGCTTGTTATATTTACAAAAACATTACTACACCAAAAAATTTATTCTCTGCAGCCATTTCAAATCAAACCAGGAGGCCTCCAGACCTGTTCTGACTGCTGCTAGAGCATTGATAAGAGCCATTGTTTCCAACTTGTTTGAAATATGTTCGTCCATATATTGCTCTTTTAATTATATAACCGTACGTAGGAGTTCGCCGGAAGTTAATTTATTAATTGTTGATGACAGTCTTGTGATCTTGCAGCCCCATCACCATCCAGTGGAGCACCTGGAAGTGCTTCGACTCCATCACCAAGGCCTTCAGGCGCCCGAGCTTTATCGGCTCCATCCTTGGTCGTTGTTCTTGCTGCTGCAGCAGTTGCTCTTTGGTTTCACTACATTTGAGAACTTAGCTCCTGTGTCCATGCATGTATCTCTTTTCTAGTCGATATGAAACGAGTCTTTTTGGTGGTGTTGCTTGAGTTGTATCCCGGGGATTTCTTTTGGTTTCATTGAGCTCTCAGTTTGGTGGTGTTCTCACACAAACATCATCATTTATGTTAGGCTATTTTTATACTAGTAGATTTCGTGTTTAATGCTAGAAGAGTATGTCTGTATTGCCGGTTTGGCATCTCAGATACTCCTGAGTACTAACAAAAAAAAATGATGGAAAAAATGTAATGTTTCCCATAGAGAAAAAGAGAGAGAGAGGGAGAGAGTGGACCTTTTCATTCATTTATTGCGAATTTATCACTTAAATGAAAATCAATTACCTCTGTAAGTCCATAATAATTAGGTGTCCAGTAGGAAGTACCCAATCAGAGCCTCAATAGTAAACTCGCTTCCGCTTCAATCATGGTGATGAGAAAAAAAAAAAAAAAAAAAAAAAAAAAGGTAGAATCTGACGGCAGAGGTGTATCTTTTGCTTGAAAGAAGGATTCACCGTATTTTGTATGAATCTATAGTTGGATCATCCATTGATCACTTTGAAATCCATTCAAGTGTATAAGTAAAAGATTTGGAGCATTTTGAGATCTATATGGTAGGTGATCCAGTGAAAAATTTGTATAACGATAAATTCTTCTTTGGCATGAAAGATACAATTCTGACCTATTGATTATTTTGACTCCTCCCCAAGCAAGTACGTCTCGTGTGCTAACTACTAGTTTATATTAGATTGAAAGCGGGACAGCCAAGGCACTTGAGATTTATTACACATCCCAAAATTTGAGCCAAGGCAAAATATAGCAGCTTTTTTTTATATTATTAAAGGGAGGCAAAAAAAAAATGCCACGTATATAATATTGAGAATCAAAGAGTATGTATAACAGAGTAATTCACAGAGAAGGAAACGCTTTCGTAATCTTTACATGATGACAGAGCATATCACAAAAAGAAAAATATAGGGGGTTTGAAAAATACAGCAGAAGAACCAGCTCAGCACAAGTGCCTCTCTTACAGTCTTGCTCCAAAAGTTAAAAAATAGTGACGAGGACAGTAGCGCATTTGATATCGGCAAAACACAGGCAAAAAAGTATCCAATTTTTGGATCATTCTTTTCTTCTTTTTTGTTTTTTTAACTATTCTTTGGCTACAGTATAATAATATTATAAATTATAGTAAATAGATGGTTATAATAGTCAAATTCTTATTATATATTAAACAATAAATTTTAAGGATACCCAAGCAAAATCTCTCGTTATTATAATAAAATAGAAAATTTCAATACGTAAGTTTTTTCATTGCATATTAAGCAATAAACTTTAATAATAACCGTTATTAATACTGGCATCCACATAGCGTATAAAAACTCCTACCATTAATACTGGCTTCGCACGATGCACAGAGTATGATTTTTAGCTTTTTTTCAACCATTTTTGAAAAAATATAATAATATAAAATATTATAATAAATCAAAGGCTTCGATAACTACATTTCTGTTACACATTAAATAATAAACTTTTATGGGGATGAGCAAAAACTCCCATCAATATAATAAACAAAAGGTTTTAGTAGCCATATATTTCTATTACATATTAAGCAATAAATTTTATTGATGGCCGAGCTGGAATACCCGTTTATATGGTAAATGGAGAATTCTACACAAGCTCAGCCTTCATTCTTTTTTTTTCCCAGCTATTCTTCAAAAGCAATATAATAAAATAACAAATTATGATAAATAGAAGGCTTCAAATTTTTGTTGTACCTAAAGCAATAAAATTCGATGATTGCCAAGCAAAAACTCTCATTATTATAATAAATAGAAGGCTTTAGGACCTAAATCTCTATTACACATAAGCAAAAAACTTTAATAAAAGTCGAGTAGAAACTTCCATCATTAATACCAACATTATTATTACCTATAATAAATGAAAAACTTTGCACAAGCTAAGCCTCGTGCAGAAATTTTCATCATTAATACTAGCCTTATGATATTTGAGGTACAAACTTTTTTTTCTTGTTCAAACTATTCTTCAGATGTAATATAAGAATAAAATAAATTATAATAAATAGAAGATTTTAATAGTCAAATTTCTGTTGCATATTGAGCAATGAACTTTAATGATGACGGAGCAGAAACTTTTATTGCTATAATAAAATAGACTTTAATATTTCATTTTTCTCTGCATATTAAAGAATCAACTTTAATGATAGGCAAATAGAAACTTAGTACCGGTATCTATATAGTAAATGGAGAACTCTATACAAGCTAAGCCTCCATGTAAAAGCTCCCGGTTCGGCACAATATGGCTTTTCTCTTTTTCTAACTATTCATAAAACACAATACAGCAACGTAACAAACTACAATAAACAAAATACTTCAATAACCATATTCTTGTTACACATTAAATAATAAACTTTAATGATAGCGGAGCAAAAACTCTTATGATTAATGCTAACATCTCACATTATGCACTTATTGTATGGTTCTCCCCCTTTCATTCTTAAAATGCTATATAACAATCTAACAAATTATAATAAGTAGAAGGTTTCGATGACTAAATTTATAATGCACATTGAACAATGAACTTTAATGACCGTCGAGCAGGTTAATATTAGGATTATTCATAATTGTTGCATATTAAAGAAGGAACTCTAATGATGACCAAGCTCATAATTTCTCATACGAAATTCATCATGATCTTGTCTTTCAAGCTGTTGATTATTGGGATGCATTTCTAAAGAAATCTAGTCCGCACAAGCATTACCTACAATGAGTTCATTGAATGGTTCGCTTTCCTATTATCAATGCACTTCTTAAATGTATTTAGGCTGCGGTTGTTGTCATCCGGGGGAATGGGTAATTGAAGGTCGCAAGGCATCGGATGCAGACTTGGGTTTGGTAAGGCCCAATAGAATTATGCGGATAGCGCAGATGTGGTTGGGCTCACTAGTATTGCATTCAATGTCCCTGAAAGAAGGAATTAGCTGGACTTAAATTAAGAGCGTGGCTCAGCTCAAGTTTAGGGTTTAAGGTTTAGAGTTCAATATAAGTCCTGACCCTAAACAAAGACTGCTATGATTGGCTAATAGGCCCTCTCCCCTCCTACTTCAAAAGGTCAAACTCTTTGCCCTAGCTTCAAATTATACCAATTTCATTTGTAACAACTTTGTACCTCGCATAAAAAAGCTAATCGGAAGATTCTATTTAGGTTCATTGGCCTTCTATAACTATCCAAGATCTATACGGAATATAGTTGATATAGGACAAAATGCATATTCACATGGTTCCTCACATGCTCCTGTTCAAATCAGTTCAAATCTAATTACAAACACTACGATCAGCTTGCAATTATTATGCTGCACTGTGTCATTGGCCGGGAATAGGATAGTGCAAGCTTCTTGACGGGTAGGAATTTTCCTAAATAATGGCCTGGTTTCCAGATCTCTTTGGGCCCCTGAAAAGCGATTGATTAAATACCTCATTCCTCCACATATTGTAGTCCTCAGAAACGCCATTAGCATAAGGTTACTGCCACTCTTTTTCGAAGGGGGAATCTGTTTTTATATGTGGGGTGATCAGTAGTCCAAAAAGGTGCAAACAAAAGCACCTTGGAATCACCAACTTTTTCCACTGCCAACCACATCTCTCTCCCATCTTCCCAATTGATTCATCCCCTTCCACCCTACCATGCACAAAGACCAGCCATTATAATATGCCTTGCTCATATCTCCATCTATTACTTTTCTTGATTACAACCCATTTAAATAATAGGTACATAGTTTATTACGCTGGTAGATTACCATGCATTATGCGAAGAACTCTTTTGCAACATTTTATGGATTGGACCAATGAAGCAACAGTGCCAATTCCAGATTAAGTTGAAGAAAACCAGCTTTCTGACATGAAAATAACTTAGGAGCCAATGAACCAGTCTAATGGGATTCATTACACACTGAATCCCCACATTGAGAGGCCCCAATGGACCGCAAATGGATCGACTGCTTTCAGATTCGTCAGGGGACCACTTCATGCAAAGGTGACGAGATAACCTTCTCCACTGTAGTTCGTCAGCCAGATCAAGCAACTACTAGGCTTGGCTCGATTTATTTATGAGAGGATTGCTTTGCATTCTTCAGGCTACGTTAAATACACAGCGATGCATGCTGAAATTTAAGGACGTATCAGAGTAGCCCAACTGTGCAGTGAAATTTAAGGACAGTGATGAGCACTTTACAGAGAAAAAAAATACAGCAAAAGAATGAGCCATCTGTCCGGTCATGAGCAATAGTTCTTCTTCATGGTTTGGGCATGCGACACAGTTGATCAATAAAATAAATGCCCCATTTCATTTGAGTTTCTTTGGTTCTCTTCACTTCAAAACTGAAGGAGCAGCACCACCAATCATTGGCTTCCGATGGTACAGTTGGAATTTGAATGAGTTTTTAAAAGTTTTAAAGAGGTATTAATAAAAAGAATTTGTAACCCTCAAAATTTTAAAAAAATTGTTGTAATCTTTAAGTATTTCAAATTCCATTTGGAAGTTTCAAAACTTTCCATTATCTTTCATTATGGTCTTAATGAGGCCATAAGTATTCAACCATTATGCTTGGGTTACAAAAGGTCAATATATATGAACCAATTCTTGCACCTAAAAAAAACAAAACAAAAAAATCTTCTTCTTGCTCTCATAGTCTCTTCCTACCACCATTCTCTCTTATACAATTACATATATTATTTTATATTTTAGGCAATCGATATAGAATAAGTAATCTGCCTACTACAGACGTGCACTATAGATTAGACCCGCTGTAAGCTGTTTGGGTTGCATCTTGGAGCTGTCGCTGCCGCCAATACCTGCACGTGGGGAGGCAACAACGGCATTAGAACAATGCATCCTTTGACGTGCCTCTCACACCTCACAGGCTAGATATTTCTTTGCTACTATTTTATTACAATTGTTAAATTTTTTTTTATGTGATTTAATATTTTATTAAGCATCTTGCTAGATCAAGAGATACCACCTCTCGCTAGAGGTGAGGGGTCCAATCCCAAATTATTTCCTATCGAGGCTCCACCAAAAAGGGCGCAGAAAAACACCAAAGGAGCAGCAGGAATCACCTGAAGAAATGGGTGATTTTTGACTACTAAGATCCACTTGAACCATAAGCCTAATGAATTCCATATTTGTTAATGTCTAGAAGCATTTTAACTAAAAGAGACACAAAATTGACACTAATACATGGGTTGGATAACCAGTAGCATCAGGCTATGCATTTATTTCTGAAGATAAAACCTTTCTGGTGCCGGAATGCTAATAAAACCCATCTAATATGATTTGTTTTGCCTACTAGCAACACATTATTTTTTTTTTAAAAAAAAAGAATTTTCACATTATGGCATGCATAGAAAAACTACGGTATGAAGATTATATAGAGAGAAAAAGTCATAGTTTTAAGCAGCAGCAACTGTTTCACCATTATTGGAGGCTTCAGATCCTGCAGTTGCTAGGGGTGCTTCAGTCCTCAGAGATGTCAACGAGCACTTCTATTTCTCTTTCTGATCATCAAGGTTAATTTGGTGCTGCCTACACTGCAGGCTACAGAATGCAATTTCACCCCTGGGGACAAAGAAGTAGGTCAGTACAAATAGGTCCCAATTAGGTCCCAATTAGATTATAAGAACAAAGACTAGCGGAGATCGAAGATTGTAAGGTGCTCCTGGTTCGAAGGGTTTCATCAAATGAGGCCATTCTCCACACAACATGGGAGTTCACAAAGTGAAATATTTTTATACTTTAGGACAAGTATATGTACATGTAAGCATGCATGCGAAAAAAACTATTACCATAAGATTCCATAAACAAATCTTTGAATCAATAATGCAATGTCTCATCAAAAAGAATCAATAGTGCAATGATAATTCAAGATTGCTCTCGGGCTACGATACAGGACAAGACATTGAGGCAGCTAATATAATGCATAAAAGCCTGATGATCAAGTGGATGTACCGTAGCACTGCATATTACCAAGAGTCAAGACCATAATTAACAACCTTGTTCCAACCATTAAGGTCAGTTTTCGAAACTTGTTTAGCTGTTCATGCCTATGAAAAGTTGCCTCGGCTGTCAGTGTAAACTTCTTCTAATCATTGCTTATAACTTGTTGGATATCTTTATCTTTCATGACTTAAACCATAAACCTCCCATATGGTGGCATCAGTGTCTCACAATAATTTTTAAACTTCATCAGATCCTAATTACTTAACATATTTTAACACCATATCGATCATCACCAGCCTCTCCAAACTCTTAGACACTTCCAACCAAGTGATCTTAGATCTTCCCGTTCACAACCCTTCAACACAATTGCAATTAACAAGTTCATCTACAGAGAAGCATAGATTCTGATGTATTATAGGCTAACCACAACATTCCTTTAGGGTTTGGAAGTCGAGGAATACTGTTTGTTAAGTGTATCAATATGTGTGGGTGCACAGAGACATGAAATTCTTATATAGCAGGCATGCAGATAGAGGTAAAAATAAATCACAAAATCCTTTAAAATCTCAACCATCAATCCGAATTATAAGTTTAGTTAGAAGACCATTCCAAGCTACACTATGGCTTTGAGAAGAAAGGACCTAAAACACAGAAGAACAAGAACTCATGAATTTAAGTGATCTAAATAAATTATGTATATCAAATCTATGGACTTTATACTACAATTGCTAATCAATTAATTAGGATTGTAGCCACCTTTCTCCCCGCCACACCCCCCCCCCCCCCCCCCCCAAAAAAAAAAAAAAATAAAATAAAATAAAAATAAAAATAAAAAGGTCGACAAAAACCAAACAGACAATCAGATCTCTACTAAGAAACGTACAAAAGAACATGCAACTTAGGAAGATAAATCCACATGATTGTTCATACTAATACTAAGACCCAAAGCTTACATCAAAGGGATAAAGTCTAATATTTATTTGAATTTGTTTAAGCCAATGCAACAACTTTTTTGAAGATAAAAGATCAAAAAAAACAAAAAACCTATGAACACATAACAACCAGATTAGTTGTTTCAAGATTTTATAAAACCAAGAATCGTAGTAAACTAAATCAAAAAACAAAAGAACCATAGCAGTGCTCATAGATATAAACAATAACTCAAAGTAATCATTTTTTGAAAGAGTAGATTGGACGTTCCAAAGAAAATAAAAATGACTGCAGTCTACGGAAACCAATAAAAACCTTTTTTTTTTTCGCTGGTATCAGCACATCCTCCACAAGAACACGAAATTCACAAACGAGATGCCAAATTAAGGGTTAAAAAAACGTTTTTTCCCCACTTTTTCTCCATCTGAGATAAATTTATACCTATAGATGTAGGTATCGACTCCAGGGCCGAGGTGGCGCCTGCAGAGGCCGCAGGAACTGAGGAAGGAGGCCGTCCCGGCCAAATCGAAGTCGCTGAAGCTCCGCCGCTGCGCGCTCATCGGCGCCGTCCGCCTTAGCCGCTGGTGCCCCCCCTCGTCCGACGCCTCCGACGCCGCCTCGAGGTCCCCCGCCGAGAACACCGCCGCGATCGTCGTCCGCCGCATCGGCGACCGCGGCCGCTTCCCCATAAGCATCTTCGCCCCTCGCCGCCCTCCTTCTCGCTCTCCTCCTCTCGCGGGCTTCGGAGGGCGGCGGGGCGGCGCAGGGGGCGAGAGGCGGCGGGGCGGCGCAGGGGGCGAGAGGCGACGTGGCTCGCGGAGAGGCGTGTTTAGAGGAGGGAAGGCGAGAGCGGCGGAGATAAATAGATGGAAGAGGAATGAATATTGGCCGTTGATCTGAATTCTCCATCCACGCGTCCATAACCTCTCTTAAAGCATATTTACTTAATGTTATAATCTTTTTTAAACAAATATTTTAACTACTTTTACTTATGGTTAGGATTTGTTTGAATATTATTCGGAAATCGAGTTTGTTGGCCTGCCAGTTTAAATTTTGCTAAGAGCTCGCTATATCCCAACCAGAATCCTCGAGCTTGTTCATTTGCAGATCGAGTTTTTTTTTTTTTTCCTCCTACAAGATTCAAGTTCTTGGATTGATATGGCCATAAGCTTAAATCAATTTTCTACTCCATAAATCTAACAAAAAATTCAGTTTACTTAATTGATAAAGGCCCAACCCTCACATATCAATATGTTAATAGTATTCGATGATCATTATTTGCTAAGTTCAATCTTCACGTTCTAAATTATTGGGATAAGAAATGATAATTATTTATCAAATTAAAATTATTTTAATTACCCTAGTTATCCAAAATTTTAAGAGTATTTCTCTATTCATAAAAATCACAAAATTGACAAATAACAGTTATTATTAATTATTTTAAATTTTACTATTAAATTTATTTTATTATATTAGCAATGTGCATAATGTGATTCTAGCATATGATCTTACCTCTCTCGAAACCATCCCTGAGACCATTACATCCACTGTTATTTTAAACATCAATTCATGGCTCAGGAAGAACATGGATGAACTCTAGATTACCCACTACTTTAGTTAAGTGCTATTGGCCAAATGGTGAATAAATTTACTTTCCTGAAGTTATGTTGATTGATTGATTGCATTATTCATCATTATTCATGAATAAATAACAGAATTTACAAATTATTTTAATGGTTTTATTTGTTGTGTCCCTAGTGCCTTTTGCGTTGGAGAACGCTATCAGAACTCAGAAGGTCATCCAATCATAAACAGTGTGTTTTTCTGGAGTTTAAGTTGTTTAATATTCCTCAATTATCGATTAATGTATGCCTAATAATTTTGTTACAAATATTGAAGAAAATGAGCTACAAAAGCAATTTTCTAAAACATAGACTATTCTCAAACATATGATTGATTCTATACATGATCGATTCCTAATGGACCTTGGTTCAGCTTCAGTTGAGTTAGATAGGCTGAGTCCGAGTTGGCAACCATTATTTGGAAGCATAGTCCCAACTTCAGCATTTTAGAACTATTCAACTAGTTGTTAAAAATCAGAATTTAGAAAAAAAATTAATAAATTCAAAAAGTTCAGATGACCAAAAATTAGATTTAAAATTATTAAACTAAAATATTAACTTTCTCATGTATTACTATATTTATTTATTTAAAACAAAAAATATAAGAGAAGGAAGAATAATAAATAAGAGCAAAAGAATCTCAAACACGCACACAGAGCATCAGAAATTTTGAACACATTCGAGAATAATTGAATAATTTTGAATTGATTTACAATTCGGAAAACCATTCAGCCAAGAGAAACATTAAAATAATTCAAAAGTTTTTAATAATTCAGAAAAATATTGCTACCATGTTTGGAAGTATTGAACGGAGGACATTTCATGTTCTTAAATAGTGATGTTTAGTTGGATTTAGGGAAACTTGAGAGAAATGTCGGCATGTCAATGTCAAAAATAGTATGCATGGGTAAATATATGATATCACGTGAATATGAGGGAGTTTATGTCAGTTTTAAAACCCTGTAATTAATTGTTTCCATCGAAGGAAGCATGGGTCTTTTCTTACTCTTGACAGCAACGGGTGTAAATAGATCGAATCGGACTGGATCATGAGTGATCCTGACCGAATTCAATTTTTTGCTCGGTTCTAATGTTGGACCTACATTCAATCCAATAGAAGATCGGGTCCGATTGGATTAATGGTGAAAATTTCTGGCCTAACATATTATTGGAGTTAGGTCGGATTTATGTATAATTTGGTCTCAAGCAAGAAAATTTGGATCCGAATTAGATCTGGTCTGAGTCCGAGTGGAGATTAAAATTGTGCATACGTAGAGTTCTGCAACTTTAAGAAAGTCTATATTTGGTGACAGGACTGAGATTGTAAACCACACTACATTAAAAAAAAGTCCGATGGTCAAGATTGATGACATTGTTTCATTTATTTCATATATTTTGGATTTCAATATCTGATCCATTCGGCCGCTTTTCATTGTAAAGATCAACTTCGCTGTGGGCAGATTTCGGATCTTCGCGCATTTGCATTTATGCGCCATTCTTGGAAACTCATATATTGGAACACAATGCAATGCTAGATCAAAAAGGTAAATTCCAGATTTTAGATTTTAAAGAAAGAGAGTAGTCTTTTTTCATGCTATTAAAACTGCATTAGTTATTAAAAAATTAGATTCTCAACATGTAAAGTAATCTTGTAACGAGCAAAAATATTAGAAAAGGATACTTAAGTTGTCATTTGAAATATTCTTAATGATCACTGTGATGAGACAGAAGCAAACCCATAAATAAAAGAAAACAAAGCCTAATTCAAAAGCAGATTCATGGGTTTTTCTCTGGCAGAAGTAAATAAACTTGTCTAGAATACTTCTATATAGACACTTAGGGCTCGTTTGGTTCGCAGGAAAACGAGGGGGGAAAGTGTGGTCAACGGAAAAGTAATGAAATGCCTCTTGTTTGGTTGGAGTTTTCAAAGGAGAGAGATGGGAAAGTTGTATTCCCATGGGAATATGATTCCCACATTTCATGGGAAAGTCTTTCCCATGAGAAACATGGGAAAGTTACTTTCCCATGAGGTGGGAATCACTCCTTTTTTATTTTTTCCCAAAAAGACCCTTCAGCATTAAAGAAGCATTAAAGAGGCATTAAAGACCTAATTTTTATTAAGGGCATAATAGGAATTATACATAACTTTCCTAGGAAAGTGGATGGTCAACCAAACATAAGCACTTTGGAAATTAGTCACTTTCCCATGGTTAACCAAACATGTCAAAAGTACTTTCTTAGGTATCCTCTTCCTAGGAATCTGATTCCCAGGAATCATATTCCTAAGAGGGAAAATACTTCCCGCGAACCAAACGAGCCCTTAAGACAACATTTGTTGCAGGTATATATGTGGCGCCGTATTCCCATCATAAGAGACCGGAATCTCAGTTTCCACAATCTCCTCCTTTCTAAGACCTATATCACAAAATTTCTCGGAAATGGCTTTCCAGACTAAGCATGTGTATCGAAAAGTCAACGAGGCAGTATATTGAGTAGTCTTTTATGTGGCTAACCATTCTAGAAAGACTCTGTGGTTGGAGGAGAGGGGACTATTCGGTGCCTTTCGGAATTTATTATTTTTTAATTTTTTTGAATGTATTCATACCCGTTATGTATGATACATTTATTTTAACAAAAAAAAAGATATATCACAGTGGCCAAGTTTGGCTGACTTCTGTATCTCTCTGATACAAAGAGCATCAACCACATATTTTTTGCCAGTAGTCTTCTCATTTGCCAAGTCGAACCCGGCAGCATCAACAACTACCCAAGCCATTGTTGGAAAAATTAAATGCACACGCAACTTTTTGGGCCGTGTGCGTGTTTGTTGCTGAAAATTATGTGAGCCAGCGCCCACGCTTAATTACCGCGGATGCGTTCGCAAAAAGACTAATAAGCCCTTATAATCACCCCTATATATACCCTTCAATTTCATCCTATTAAGTACACAAAAAATTAGAGAAAAATACTAAAATAATTTTGAAGAAAAGTTCTTTCTCTTAGCCACTTCTGATTTTTATTTTTTCAATTCTATTCGGTTTATTTTATTCTTTTTATTTTGTTCTTCGCTAGATCTGCAAGTTCGATCGGGTACGATTTGGCTTCTTTCAAGACGTACCGAAGAATAAGTTTAGGATCATCGTATCTCTGAAGAGGATTGCCGGAAGACCCATACGTGGGGCAAACACTTCTTTAGAACAGCGTCTACGCGCTTCGACCTGCCTTCAATCAGGCTATTTTCTCTTACTCTTGTTTTAAATTTAATATTAGTAGATCCGTAGGATTTGCAACTTTATGATTTAAATATATTAAATGAATAGATTTATTTTGTGCTAGAATAGATTTTTTTTGTGATAAAATAGATTTATTTTGATGCCGAAGAAAATATATATACATTATTTCTTTTAAGAATTTCTATTAATTGTAATTATAATTATTCTAATAAGGTAATAAATCATTCTAATATATAATTCATTGAATTGACAAATTAGATCTTAATTACAATAATTGATTTACTAGCACAAAATTAATAATCTATTATTCTAATAAGATAATAAATTTTATAATTTATTGAATTGATATTTTAGATTTCAATTACAATAATTGATTTGCTACCACAAAATTAGTAATCAATTATTCTAATAAGATAATAAATCTTATAATTCATTGAACTGACATTTTAGATTTCAATTACAATAATTGATTTGCTAGTACAAAATTAGTAATCAATTATTCTAATAAGGTGATAAATTTTATAATTTATTGAATTGACATTTTAGATCTCAATTACAATAATTGATTTGCTACCACAAAATTAGTAATCAATTATTCTAATAAGATAATAAATCTTATAATTCATTGAATTGATATTTTAGATCTCAATTACAATAATTGATTTGCTGGCACAAAATTAGTAATTAATTATTCTAATAAGGTAATAAATCTTCTAATCATTGAATTGACATTTTAGATTTCAGTTACAATAATTGATTTGCTAGCACAAAATTAGTAATCAATTATTCTAATAATGTAATAAATTAATTCTAATAATAATTCATTGAATTGACATATTAGATTCAATTACAATAATTGTCTAGCTAGCACCAAATTAATAATTAATTATTACGAATTCGAAAAATTCAAACCAAAAATTTGGAAATTGATTAATCCATAATAACAAATTTAAGTTTGCAGTTAGGCTTTTGTAATAATTGAATTTGTGTGATATCTAGTAATTATATCCACTAACTAATAGTATCAAATAAAAGTTTATCAAAAAGGCATACGTGCCTAAGAAAGGCTAGTACTTAAGTATGCCTAGTGCTCCACAACCGATCTGGAGCTGATCTGCCTATTATTTTTTTAGATATATCAACTAGACATTCAAAATTCAATATAAATTTTAGTGCAATCTTTTGACATAAATTTTTTGCCTTCATTCAGGTTTCTATCTCTTTTATATAACCTTCAACTTATGACCTCAAACGCTAGTGACCACCTTAGTGCCAAACCTGAAAAATTTGATGACCATAACTTTAGGAGGTGGCAGAACCAAATACGGTTCTGGCTCACCACATTAGGGTTGATCTCAACCATAGATGAGAGCACCACTAAAGTTGATAACGGGTCCAACCCAACTACTTCATGATATGCTACTCGCCAAAATTTAAACCAGAGTTCATCCTCCTCCCACACTGAACCTTCTACCTCCACCAGCACTCCCTCTAGGATACCTGATGAGATAGACCATCATTGCATCCATAGAATCCTAGGTGTCCTTTCTGAAAGGCTGTATAACATTTACTACACAGACAAGAGTACCAAAGAACTCTGGGACACCCTAGATAGCAAATATGGTCTTGATGATGCTGGGATAAAGAGGTTCAAAGCCTCCGACTTCAATAATTTTAGGATGGTAGACTCAAAGCCTATGAATGACCAAATCCATGATTTTGAAATTCTGATCCACGAGCTTAGGACCAATGGAACCAATTTGGATGAATCATTTCAGGTAGCCTGTCTGATAGACAAACTACCCAATTTTTAGTCTGATTTTGCTAAAACTCTAAGCCATACCTAAGGAGGTCTCACCCTAATCCAAGTTTTGAACTCGATTAGAATTAAAGAGCAATATAA
The DNA here is from genome assembly GCF_051530095.1 of Phoenix dactylifera. Taxonomy (NCBI): domain Eukaryota; kingdom Viridiplantae; phylum Streptophyta; class Magnoliopsida; order Arecales; family Arecaceae; genus Phoenix; species Phoenix dactylifera. The sequence continues at coordinate 21,212,748 of NC_143194.1, forward strand.
GCTCAGGAGTACTAGAGAATTTGTGAGGGCAAGCTCTAGTTTCAGCCTGTTATATCCTCAATAGGATTTTCTCTAAAAATAATGATCTAACCCTGTATGAAGTTTGGAAATATAGAAAACCTAATCTTAGCTATTTGAAAGTATGGGGGTGCTTGACAAAAGTGAAAATACTTGATTTTAAGGAAGAAAAAAAATAGGGCCCAAAACAGTGGATGTCATATTCATAGGATATGGCGCCAATAGTAATGCCATTAGATTTTTGGTAAATAATTCAGAAGAAAATAATATTAGTAACAACACTATTATAGAAGCCAGAGATTCAGCATATTTTGAAGATACCTTTCTACTTAGGACTAGAGTAGATAGTGGTATAGCTAGTAGCTCTAGTAGAACAAGGACAAGAGAAATAGAAGTAGAAGCAGAACCTAGAAGGAGTAAGAGATCCAGGGTAGAAAAGACTTTTGGAGATGACTTCTATATCTTTCTTATAGAGGACTCTTCAACTACTTTTGAGGACGCAATGAAATCCTTGGATTCACCTTTTTGGAGAGAAGCTGTGGACAATGAGATGCAGTCAATTATGCAAAATCATACTTGGGAACTGATTGATTTTCGTTCTGGCTGTAAAACTATAGGGTGCAAATGGATTTTTAAGAAGAAACTTAGGCCTGATGGCTTTGTAGATAAATTTAAGGCTAGATTGATTGCCAAGGGTTTTACACAGAGACCTGGAGTAGATTTCTTTGATGTCTATGCACCTATAGCTAGGATTACTACTATTGGGGTCCTGATAGCATTAGCCTCCATCCATAAATTAGTGATTTATCAGATGGATGTGAAAACAGCTTTTCTAAATAAAAATTTAAATGAAGAAATTTATATGGAGCAGCAAGAGGGATTTATAATCCCAGGCCAAGAAAATAAAGTTCATACATTAATCAGATCTCTCTATCTTAAACAAGCACCCAAGCAATGGTACTTGAAATTTGATGAAACCATACTGACATTTGGATTTGAAATCAATAGTATAGATGAATGTGTATGCTATAAGAAAGTTGGAAATAAATTTGTGATCTTGTGCCTCTATGTAGATGATATACTAATATTTGGGACATATCTTCAGATAATTGATGAAGTAAAGCAATTCTTAAGTCATAAGTTTGATATGAAAGACTTGGGACAAGATGACTTAATTTTGATTACCAAAATAATTAGAAGTGCAAATAGTATTAAGTTATCCCAAAGTCATTATGTTGACAAGATTCTCAATAAATTTAATTATACTGATTGTCAGCCTGTTTCTACTGCCTTTGATCCCTCTACACACCTTAAGAAGAATTTAGAAATTCCTATCCTTCAAAGCCTATATACTCAAATCATAGGCTCACTAGGATTCTTAGCAAACTATACCAGGCCAGACATAGCATATACTGTGAATAGATTTAGCAGATATATTGTTAATCCAAATAGAGATCACTGGACAACATTAAAGAAGATCCTTAGGTATCTTAAAGGTACTACATCCTATAGTTTGTACTATAGTGGGTTTCCTACTGTTCTAGAAGGCTATAGTGATGCCAACTAGATTAGCGATACTTTAGATGTTAAATCCACCACATAATATGTTTTCTTCTAGGAGGTGCTGCTGTGTCTTGGAAATCCACCAAACAAACCTTGATATCTTGGAGTACCACGGAGTTTCAACTGATAGCTTTAGACACCACTAGCACTGAGGCTGAGTGGCTTAAAGATATACTAATAGACCTTCCTGTAGATGAATCACCTTTACCACATGTCTTCTTATATAGTGACTGTAAATCTGCAATAGATAAGTGTAACCAAGAAAATGCCAATGTAAAAATAAACAGACACTTAAAAGTGCGACATAAATCATTAAGATATAAATCGAAAAATAACGTTATTGTTTTGAATTTTATAAAATCAGAAAATAATTTGACTGATCAGCTTACAAAAGATTTGTCTAAAACAGTAGTTCTAGAGTCGTCGAGGGGGATGGGGCTTAGCCCATAAAGATAGATCACCATGGTGGGAACCCAACCTTAAAAGGTTCAATGGGTAGAAACAAACCGGAGTGTGACTAAAAGTTTAATAATTCAAAAGTTTTTAATAATTCAGAAAAATATTGCTATCATGTTTGGAAGCATTGGACGGAGGACATTGCATGTTCTTAAATAGTGATGTTTAGTTGGATTTAGTGAAACTTGAGAGAAATGTTGGCATGTTGTCAATGTCAAAAATAGTATGCATGGATAAATATATGATATCACGTGAATACAACAATACAACGGAGTTTATGTCAATTTTAAAACCCTGTAATTAATTGTTCCCTTCAAGGGAAACATGGCTCTTTTCTTACTCTTCACAGGCTCTTCCTCCAGTAACCGAATTCAGGTGTAGATGATTGCAAATTAGTCAGATTGGACTAGATCATGAGTGTTCTTGATCTAATTTGGTTTTTTGTTCGGATTCTAATATTAGACCTAGATTCAACCCAAAGATCGGGTTGGGTTGGGTTTGTCTATAATCCGGTCTCAACCTAAAAAATTGGGATTCGGATTGGGTCTGGTTCGAGTTCGAGTCAGGATTAAGACTGTACATATGTAGAGTTCTGCAACTAAGGTCTATATTCCGTGATAGCATTGAGATTGTAAACCACACTACATTAAAAAAGTCCGATAGTTAAAGATTCATGACATTGTTTTATTTATTTCATACATTTTGGATTTCAAAATCTGATTCATTGGGCGGCTTTTCATGGTAAAAACCAACTTAGCCGTGGGCAGGTTTCAGATCTTCAGGCATTTGCATTTACGCCCCATTCTTGAAAACTAAGGATGCAAATGGGTCCGGTTGGGTCGGATTTTGAGTGACCCCGACCTAATCCAGTTTCTTATTCAAGTTTTAGGACCCAGACCCAACCCAATAAAAAATCTGATCGGGTCCACCGCTAAAATTTTTCACTCAACGAATCATTCGGATTGGGTCGGGTCCATGTATAACCCAGACCTATCCCAAAAAATTCGGATCCGATTTGGATCAACCCATCCACGGCTTCAGAACTTGTTTACACCTCCGCAGGCTCAAATAATTTTATAGATTCGGGTCGGATCAAGTTGTAGGATTGAAAATCCAAAATTATCCAATCCAAAATAAACCTAGACCCAACCCAAAAAATAGAACGGGTCTAATTCTAGGACCCGACCCGGCCCCATGATCCTCCAAAATGGATTGGGTCGGATCGGGTCACGGGTCAATCCAATCCATTTGCAGCCTTATTGAAAACTCATATATTGGAACACAATGCAATGCTAGATCAAAAGGTAAGTCCCGGATTTTAGATTTTCAAAGAAACCGGAGAATAGTCTTTTTTTTCATGCTATTAAAACTGCATTAGTTAATTAAAAATTAGATTCTCAACATGTAAAGTAATCTTGTAACGAACAAAATTAAATATTAGAAAATAATACTTAAGTTGTCACTGCAAATATTCTTAACAAGCATTATGATGAGACGGAAGCAAACCCATAAATAGAAGAAAACAGATTCATGGGTTTTTCTCTAGTAGAAGTAAATAAACCTGCCTAGAATATTTCTATAGACACCTAAGACAACATTTGTTGCAGGTACATATGTGGCACCGTATTCCCATCATAAGAGATTGGAATCTCAGTTCCCTATATCTCCTTCTTCCAAAGAGCTACATCACAGAGGCCAAGTTTGGCTGTCTTCTGTATCTCTCTGATCCAAAGAGCAACTTCTCATTTGCCAGTTCGAACTTGGCACGGCATCAACAACTACACAACCCAAGCCATCAACTTGAGACTTCCTCTGCAACTGCTTCAAGTGAACAATTGCATCATACAAACTCCACCCGCTTTATCATTTTGAAAGTTTCAGTCAGCGGTTTCTTCGCCTCTTCTGAAGTTATTTTCTTTTGCATGTCAAACTCAATGGCGAAATCTTAAAAGGATTTGGTTCCTATTGCTATGATTGCGAACAGAATTTCAGCACCAAGCATATGCCTTTGATTTGGTCACATCTAGATTTTTTGGACCACACAGACAAAAGAAACAAGATATTTGCCTAAACACCATTTATTGATTTATGTAGCGTAATCAACGACAATGCATTGATCTTGGACATTTCAAGTTTTCTAGTAGTATTTCCGCTTGTCGCTAGGTGGAAATTCAACTCAATTCTGAGCGTTATTCGGATTATTGTAGGCATGATCTAATCCTAAGCAGCAGAGCTTGGTTTACAAAGTAATGCTGCCATTTTTAATCATCCATTCCAAGCTCCAATGGTCTTCAACATTCTTCAGGGTCCAGTAGGCCCATCCAAAGGTGGCCTGCCCATAGACATTTAATTGGGCCTGCGCAAACCTTTGATAGTCGTCCTTTGTTGCTCCTTTCACCTCCCATTCTAATCAATCATCAATTTCAGCCGACGACAGATCGAAAACGACGATTGGAAAGTCTTGAATCGGCAATTTACCAACAAAAGTGAGGGGGCCATTAGATCTGGTTATGGTAGCAAGGTCCTTGGCTCGGTTGTTGTTAACGTAGTCGATGTTTTGTTGCACCGTCGAGCCATTGAACTGATTGGAGAAGAGATTGTAGTAGTGGACGTCGATGACAGAGCCCTGGAATCCGCTGGCAAACCCGAGGAGCTCCGTCGGGTCGGCCGATAGTCGGTTCGACATAATCACGTAGGCATCGGATGTGTATTTGCGAACAGTGTTGTATCCAGCTTGATAGTACTTTTCTAGGCTATCTAGTGTTACCCCGGGTGCTCGCGGCTCGTTGATAAGCTCAATTGCAAGGAGGCTTGAGTCTTTAGCATACCTTCATGGAGAAAAGGAAGGTCATGAGTTCTGCACTCTGGTTACCTACTTTGCAGAAAAAACTTTGACCTGGTTTGAGTCCAACAACAGTGGATCTAAACTAAGTTAAAAACCATGTTCATGACCCAAAACATTCGCATGGGATTGGATCCACATTGAGCTTAAGTTTATGAGCCAACCTGTTCTGTGGGCTTTTTAGCATTGGTAGTTCTTAGAGAAAAATACCAGCAGGTAAAAATAATTTGGAAAATTACTATCCCATCCCTATAAAGACTCCACTATAACAAAAAGTTCTTGTTAATTAAATCTAAAACATCCGGTTCAGAGACTTTCCAAACTGTAATTCCCGGTCCCTAAGCCCCTTTTATTTTAAAATAAGATACCAAAAATGCCCCTTCCCTCATGATCTCCCATTCTCCCAAAGAAGAAGAATTTCAGAGACTTTCCAAACTGTAATCTCCCAGCCGCGGCCACCACCGACCGTGGCCCGCCCCCTCCCACGGCCGCCGCCGGCCTCGGCTCGCCTCCTCCCAAGCCCCCTCCTGTGGCCGCGCCGCTGGAAATGCCTCCGCCCCCACCGCCACGGTGGGAAGGTGCCGAAGAAGAGGAAGAAGGGCGCCCTCCCGCGTCCTGCGGCTGTCGCCGGCCACGGCCCGCCCTCCTCCAGCGTCTGCCGCAGCCCAGCCCCTTTTCGGCGCCGCCGGCCTCGCGGGAGGAGAAGAAAGAAGAAGAAGGGAAGAGAGAAGAAAAAAAAAAGAAAAAAAAGAGAAAAAGTTTGAACTAGGGTCGACTCGCCTTGCACTTGGATCGACTTCTGCTCTGCTGGGGTCGACTCGTGAGAATCTTGGGTCGACTCATCCACTTCTACAACAATTTTCTAAGAACATTTAATTGTGTGCACAGTCCTGTTAACTGTGTTCGCAGACAACTTAATTGTATGCCACCAGCTCGCGGGAGGAGAAGAAAGAAGAAGAAGGGAAGAAGCGAAGAAAAAAAAGAAAAAAAAAGAAAAAAAAAGAAAAAAAGAAAAAAAGAAAAATAAAGTTAAATAAGCTTGGAACACAGTTAAATAAGTTTGGAACACACTTAATCTAGCATGGCACACGGTTAAATAAGCTTGGAACACAATTAAATCATCCCGGAACACACTTATTCTACCCTGGAACACAGTTATTTCAACTGTACACAGTTATTTTTTTTCGGAACACAATTATTTTGTCTGCGAACACAGTAAATAGAACTGTGCACACAGTTAAGTGTTATTAGAAAATTGTTGTAGACTTATGCTGAGCTGGGGTTGAGCTGGGGTCGACCCCTGAAGAGCTGGAGTCGATCCTTGAAATCAGGCAGAAAAACAGCTCTCTGGAAAGCCTAAGAGAGTCGACTCCAGGTGAGCAGGGGTCAACTCATGCTGTTAAGGGGTCGACTCTAGGTGAGCAGGGGTCGACTCCACGTCTGTGAACACAGTTAAGTTGTCTGTGAACACAGTTAACTTGTTTGTGGACACAGTTAAGTTGTCTGTGAACACTGTTAACTTGTCTAGGAACACAGTTAACTTGTCTAGGAATACAGTTGTCTAAGAACATAGTTGTTTAGGAACACATTTAAGTTGTCTGTGAACACAGTTGTCTAGGAACACAGTTAAGTTGTCTAGGAACACAGTTAACTTGTCTAGGAACACAGTTAAGTTGTTTGGGAACACAATTAACTTGTCTAGAAACACAATTAACTTGTCTAGGAACATAGTTAACTTGTATAAGAACACAGTTAATTTGTTTAGGAACACAGTTAAGTTGTCTGTGAACACAGTTAACTTGTCTGTGAACACAGTCAACTTATCTGTGAATACAGTTAAGTTGTCTGTGAACACAGTTAACTTGTCTAGGAACACAGTTAAGTTGTCTGTGAACACAGTTAACTTGTCTAGGAATACAGTTGTCTAGGAACACAGTTAAGTTATTTGGGAATACAGTTAAGTTGTCTGTGAACACAGTTAACTTGTCTAGAAATACAGTTGTCTAGAAACATAGTTAAGTTGTTTAGGAACACAGTTAACTTGTTTAGGAACACAGTTAATTTGTCTAGGAACACAGTTATCTAGGAACACAGTTAAGTTGTCTGTGAACACAGTTAAGTTGTCTGTGAACACAGTTAAGTTGTCTAGGAACACAGTTAACTTGTCTAGGAACACAGTTGTCTAGGAACACAGTTAAATTGTTTGGGAACACAATTAACTTGTCTAGGAACACAGTTAACTTGTCTAGGAACACAGTTAACTTGTCTGTGAAGACAGTTAACTTGTCTAGAAAAACCTGAGAGAGTCGACTCCAGATGAGCAGGGGTTGACTCGTGCTGTTAAGGGGTTGACTCCAGGTGAGCAGGGGTCGACCCCAGGTCTGTGAATACAGTTAAGTTGTCTGTGAACACAGTTAACTTGTCTGTGAACACAGTTAAGTTATCTGTGAACACAGTTAACTTGTCTAGGAACACAGTTAACTTTATTTTTATTTTCTTTTATTTTCTTCTTTTTCTTTCCTTTTCTTTCTTTCTTTTCTTTTTCTTTTCTTTTTTTCTTCTCTTCTTCACTTCTCCTTCTTTCTTCTTCCTTCTCCTCTCACGAGGCCGGCAGCTACGGAAGGGGGCCGGACGGTGGCAGCCGCAGGAGGGGGCTACCGGGGGGGAGTCACAGCCGGAGGCGGCTGCGGCAGCCACGGCTGGCCAGCGGCTCCTCTTCTTCGGCACCTCCCCACCGTGGGGGCGGAGGCATTCCCGGCGGCGCGGAAGGGGGTAGCGGGCACGGGAGGGGGCGGGCCATGGCCGGCGGCAGGCGCGGGAAGGGGCTCGAGAGGGGGGAGGCTGTGGCCGGCGGCTGCCTTTTTCTTCTCCTTCTTCGGTGGGAATGGGAGAGGCGGGGGCATTTTCGTCCCATAAAGCAATGTTGAAATATATATGGACCGGTTGTTAAACAACCGGTCAACAGGGATTTAATGTTAAAGTTCGGTCAATAAATGGACCGCTAAACAAGTTCCCCAAAATAATTCTCTCTTTTGTGTCTTCCATATTGCATATATATTTTTTGTGAGGAACTCTATAGTCCAAACATACGAAAGCTTTTCGATAAAAGCATCAAATGTTTCAAGCCATATATCATGAAATTTGCGCAATATGTATCATCGGCATATTGTCGATGCATGCCACCGAAGATAATTGTACATGCTTAGTCCATGTATTATGGAGATTATTTTGATTGGGGTATTGAACTAATGATATAGTTGAATGGAGGAAGGAAAAGACAAGGAAGGCCTACCTAGCTGTGAGAAAATCTATCACTGCAACCGTCTGATCTATATAGGAATCATTCTGACCCCATTCTTGAGAACCATCTCTTGTGCCACTGTGGGCATCCCCATTCTGTGATCCAGGTGCGGCATGGAGGTCCACAATGACCTTTATGTTATACTTCCTGCACATCAAGACAGGGCAAGACGAGTTTAGATTAGCAAATTCCGGAACAGAACATCAGGAGTGGATTCCTCCTCACCCTGCCCATGCGAAAGCATTATCCAAAGCTTGGAGGGACCCGCCAACAAAAGGCTTTGGAGGATTCGGGTCGCTGGCTATCCACCACCCAACTGGAATTCTGACAGCATTCAGTCCATTCTGGGATATGAAACTGAAGTCATCCTCCACTATAAAGCTGCTCCAATGCTCCTGCCACCATTCATAAAACAAGTTGAGGCATAATTACATAATCCACCACTAAATCTTAGAAGAGATCCAAATAATATCTTAGCGTATCCAAGCGAGCAAGTCGGCTAGTCAAAGTAAGCACTCTAGCTTGACAACTAGAGTCAAAAATGGCGAGCTTCAGGAGATGATGATTTCTAAAAGTTAGGCACCACATTAGCAGGATATGGTCATGAGTACAATAATTTACTGCTGACCATTCATAAAAGTTGGATAATCTCCAGCTGGGTAAACGTTGACAAGTCAAAGTCAAAGAATTGACTCGTAAAGCCTCTCTCTCTCTCTCTCAATTACCTTCATGACTTGTGGAGCCTTTTCTGGTCCATAGCCATTGGTGACTTGGTACTCCCCTTGCAGTTTCGGTGTGGCAACTATAGTCATCCGGAAGACAGAAGGATCATCATCTCCCCAGCTGGTACTCCCAGGGTAGTCCGCAGTCACCAACACATCCGTTTTCGCCTGCGAACAACCAAAGCTCGGCGTTGAAGAAGAAAAGAGGCAAATGGATATCGACAGCAACAATGTACATAAATTGTTGCGAAGAAAATTTGCACCTCGATCAGTACCTGTATGAAGAATCCATTTGGTGCTTTGATCCGAACTCAGTTCGGGTCATCGTTATTCCTCACAATCTCAAGTGTCTCTGATTGGCCAGGATTAGTCGAGACCGCCACAACACCATCTCCTTGGCTGCTGAGGCCTACGAATTGCTTATCGAAAACCTTAAATTGGAAGGTGGACTCTGTGATTCTCCACAGCTGGTTTGATATAAGATCAAGATTAGTTGCTCAAAATCTTGATATAGAGATAATAAGAAACCAGAGCAATAATAACACAAACCGTGAAGGTTTCCCAACCCGAAGCACTAGTCCGATTCGCGACGATGATCGTTCCGCCGCCATCCTCAGCGGACAAGTACATCTGCTGCGTCACGGACTCGAATTGGAGGTGGGTGCCATCCTAGAGTTAAAGGCGGGCATTATTGAGAGGAAGTTGAGCAAGATATTTGAACATACGTAAACAAAACTCAGCGGCTGAAACTGAGAATCGAACCTCGGGAACCATTAGAAAACAATGCTACTGAAATCAACAAATATGTCATCAAGCCAAGGATTCCAATATCCTAAAACAAGAGAATGGAATTCAAACTCATGTAGATAATGCAGAAAGCAAGGGTTGTGGTACCAAGAGATCGTTGTTGATAGGTATGCCATCAAAGAGGGATGGCTTGATCCAGCCCTCAGTCACCAGCCATCCTCCGAGGTTGACAGCCTTAATTGGGAAAGAAGGGGTGGCTCTGGCAGCAGAGGAGAAGGAAAAGTGGCATGAGAGTACGAGGAGAATCGGCAGCCATTTTAGAAGGTGGGGGACTGCCACAACTCTCTCTCTCTCTCTCTCTCTCTCGGCTTGTAAGGTTTTCTGGTGGAGGAGAATGTATAGAGGTTTGGAATCTTGAGCTGGATGGCCTCACCCCAATCTTTTCTCTGACAAGTATATAGAAAGTCCAAATACTTCCAGAAGGATAAATCGAGTGGTGGGAGGCCCTTGGGACCTGGCCAATGATACAAAGCCTAAGAAAGAAGCCATTGGATTTTTGGAAAAGGCCGAAACTTGTCATGCAATGATAGCGTGCCTTTGAGGGAAAGAAACACTATGTTAAAAATGAGTTTTTCGGATTCTTAGCTACTGGTGCAAGAAAAAAACGTCGGCAATTTGGTCATCGCGCCAAAATTTACCGACACTTCTTAATAACGTCGGAAGGAATCCAGATTAGACGACGCTTGTAAGCTTCGTACTAAGCTTTGGCCTCGGACATACGATGGGAATGGGGAGCCTAGGCCTAAGATGACGCGTATAAGCGTTATCGGAGGCCATTTTCCCTCCACCCAAACAAGATATAAGTCGTCCTTCCACTTTTTGGTGCCCTAAAGCACAACCCAGCCACCGCCGAAGAGGAGAAGCAATGAGATGAAGTCGGTCGGTCGGTCCCCATCTGCAAGGACGACGAGGTCCAGGTCGTGCGAATGATACAACCCAGCCACCGCCGAAGAGGAGAAGCAATGAGATGAAGTCGGTCGGTCGGTCCCCATCTGCAAGGACGACGAGGTCCAGGCCGTGCGAATGATACAAAGCCTAAGAAAGAAGCCATTGGACTTTTGGAAAAGGCCGAACCTTGTCATGTGCTTGATGTAATGATAGCGTGCCTTCAAGGGTAAGAAACACAACAGTGAAAATGAGTTTATTGGACTCTTAGCTACCGACGCAAGAAAGAAGCGTCGGTAATTTGGTCATCGCGCCAAAATTTGCCGACGCTTCTTAGTAACGTTAGAAGGAATCCGGATTAGACGACGCATATAAGCGTCATCGGAGGCCAAAGCTGGCCTCGGACACACGATGGAAATGGAGAGCCTGGGCCTAAGACAACGCTTATAAGCATCGCTGGAGGCCATTTTCCCTCGTTCCAAACAAGATATAAGTCGTCCTTCCGCAATTTGGTGCCCTCAAGCACAACCCATCCGCCGACAGAGAGGAGAAGCGATGAGATGAAGTCGGTCAGTCGGTCCCCATCCGCAAGGACGATGAAGTCCAGGTCGTGCAAATGATACAAAGCCTAAGAAAGAAGCCATTGGACTTTTGAAAAAGGCCAAACCTTGTCATGTGCTTGATGTAATGATAGCATGCCTTCGAGGGTAAGAAACTCTACAGTAAAAATGAGTTTCTTGGACTCATAGCTGCCGATGTAAGAAAGAAGCATCGGCAATTTGGTCACCGCGCCAAAAATTACCGATGTTTCTTAGTAATGTCGGAAGGAATCCGGATTAGATGACGCTTATGAGTATTGTCCCATGCTTTGGCCTGCGACAACGCTTATAAGCGTTGTCGGAGGCCAAAGCTGGCCTCGGACACACGATGGGAATGGGGAGCTTAGGCCTAAGACAACACTTATAAGCATCGTCAGAGACCATTTCTCCTCCACCCAAACAAGATACAAGTTGTTCTTCCACAATTTGGTGCCCTCGAGCACAACCTAGCCGCCGGCAGAGAGGAGAAGTGATGATATGAAGTCAATCAGTCGGTCCCCATCCGCAAGGATGATGAGGTCCAGGTCGTGCGAATGATACAACGTCTAAGAAAGAAGCCATTGGACTTTTGGAAAAGGCCGAACCTTGTCATGTGCTTGATGTAATGATAGTGTGCCATCGAGGGTAAGAAACACTATAGTAAAAATGAGTTTCTTGAACTCTTAGTTGCCGACGTGAGAACGAAACATCGGCAATTTGGTCACCGCACCAAAATTTGCCGACGCTTCTTAGTAACATCGGAAGGAATCCGGATTAGACGACGCTTATGAGCATCGTACCAAGCTTTGGCCTCCAACAACACTTAAAAGCATCGTCGGAGGCCAAAGCTCGCCTTGGACACATGATGGGAATGGAGAGCCTGGACCTAAGACAACGCTTATAAGCATCGTCGGAGGCCATTTTCCCTCAACCCAAACAAGATATAAGTCATCCTTCCGCAATTTGGTGCCCTCAAGCACAACCCAGCCGCCGGCAGAGAGGAGAAGCGATGAGATGAAGTCGGTCGGTCGGTCGGTCAGTCTCCGTCCGCAAGGACGACGAGGTCCAGGTCGTGCGAATGATACAAAGCCTAGGAAAGAAGCCATTGGACTTTTGGAAAAGGCCAAACCTTGTCATGTGCTTGATGTATTGATAGCATGCCATCGAGGGTAAGAAACACTATAGTAAAAATGAGTTTTTTGGACTCTTAGTTGCAGACGCAAGAAAGAAGCGTTGGCAATTTGGTCACCGCACCAAAATTTGCCGACGCTTTTAGTAACGTCGGAAGGAATCTAGATTAGACGACGCTTATGAGAGTCGTACCAAGCTTTGGCCTCCGACGATGCTTATAAGCGTCGTCGAAGGCCAAAGTTGGCCTCGGACACACGATGGGAATGGGGAGCCTGGGCCTACGACAACGCTTATAAGCGTCGTTGGAGGCCATTTCCCCTCCACCCAAACAAGATATAAGTCGTCCTTCCACAATTTGGTGCCCTCAAGCACAACCCAGCCACCAGCAGAGAGGAGAAGCGATGAGATGAAGTCGGTCAATCGGTCTCCGTCCGCAAGGACAACGAGGTCCAGGTCGTGCGCGGCACTTACAAAGGCCGAGAGGGCAAGGTCGTGCAAGTATACCGCAAAAAGTGGGCCATCCACATTGAGCCAATCACCCGCAAGAAGGTGAATGGATCCACCCAGCTCCTCCGGGTGGACAAAATCGTCAGCCTTGGAGCTCCTTGGGCCACCGCAGACCACGTCGGAGCCGGCCTGGTCATCCCCGGAGGAGGTCCCGCCCTCCCCCATTTGGATGCAAAGGGTCGTCGCCCCACAATGGCCTCCAATCTGGCCGGCACACTAACTCTGCGATCCACCATCAGTGTCGTCCACCGAGTGTTCGAAGAAATGCCAACATAGCAGCCCAATCGCACCAGGCATCTCCCCAACTTAGGATTCTTAGCATTTGCTGTCTCTGTTATTGTATGTTCCGTAGCTTCAGTGACTGGGAGGACTATTGAGAGTTTTACTTTTTATTTCCTCTTTTGATCTAGATAAATCTCATGTTTTAGTACTTATAGATTACCTCAGGAAATGTGGTTTGAGAATTGGCTTCAAACAAGAAAGTGCTTCTATCATATTAATCGTAAAATCGGCTTGATGACATTGCATTGATGGCGTTCTCTTCGTGTTTGAAGCTAATACTATGCTTTTTTTGGTCATCCTTGTGGAAGAAGAGATTTTCTGTTGTTCTAAAAATTTATTTATTTTGATAAATTTTGGTTTTATAGTTACTCTACTGGCAGTTAGCGACGCTTTTTACAAGCGTCAGCAGATTTTTTTTTCACTCTCATATTGCCGACGTTTTTGCAACGCTTTCTAAAGCATCGGCAATAAAATTACCGATGCTTATAAGTGACGGTATGTGCTCTAAAAAGCATTGAAAAAGATAATTTTTTTTAGTGAAAATAGGTCTAAGCCAACAATCTACGACATAAATGCATCTGCTTTGCTTTGGTCCAACCGGTGGTAGATTCAATTTATGTGCCGGTTCAATTTATTTGTTTCTTGTTTGTTAATTCAATGGTTGTTTCCGGTTTCTTGCATAGATGTGCATGTCAATAGGCTTGCAGACGATGGTATGCAGTTGTTTTTTGAAGTTATTTTTCTCCTCTTTGATCGGACGGTGGGTCTTGGTATCATGGTAAGGTTGCTTGATTTTAAACATAATAATGGTATGCAGTTGTTTTTGAAGTTATTTCTCTCCTCTTTGATTCGACGGGTCTTGGTATCATGGTAAGGTTGCATTGAGATATCATTTCTTTGATTGAATTGCTCTAGTTCAACTTTTTTTAGCCCATTTTATTAGCTTAATGAAATGTGCTGTTTAGCTAAAAAAATAGTTTACGCGATATTCACTTGACGGTGCGAGTTTGAAATCGGGAAAAAAACAAACACTATATTATTTTTTTCGTGTACAAGTCGTGGTCCAACACAAGGATGCCAACCTACTTGGCGCAAGTTTGATTCCACAAAGAATGGACCATATGCCACCTCTTTATGCAAAGATACTGGTTTGCAATGGCCATGGGATGCTAAAGAGGTCTACATTCTAAACTTTGCTAGGATTGTTTTCTCTTGAATCTTCCAAAAGCAGAGCACTCAGTGGATACTTTTACACCTAGTTTGGTTGGAGGAGGATCATCCCTTCATCTCTTTCCCTGTTGCAATGCAGAATTGGGATCCACTTGCACAATTAATGCTACATGCCGATAAACTCATGAACAAGAGTGTAATCCAACTGTACTCATATAACCTTTTTTTTTTTGACGTAAAGGGGAGGCAAAAAGGAGCCGCCCTGCTTTTATTAAAGATTAATCGTATTTACAACAGAGATGAGAGGCTAGATCAGTTACATCGTCAAAAGAGGAGAGGAACACATGCAAGAAAAGAAACTAAATGGTTCTAAACCAAGTGTCTGATAATCAGTGGAGGAAAGAACCTCATCCAAACCAATAAGTAGGAGCATTCATTGCCTAGAAGTTTCAAGCAATTTCACAAAGATTTTCAAGAAAAAATACCAGAATCCAGAATAGCCACAAGCTCCAAATTTCACAGGAGCTTGAAAAAGTCTTTGAAACAAGAAAACAACCAATTTTCCACCACCAATTTTTATTCCATGTCTGGTACCTTTTTTGAAGCATAATACAATATGAAGGCATAAGATGACGAACATGAGCTGTAGCTGAAAGAGACAAAGTTACAATCTTTCAGTCATTGAAGAGGCTGATTGCAGCTGAGGCACAGGTCGAAGGGGGGGCTGATCTGTTCTGCAATGTCTTTCCTTTCTAGGACTGCATGACAGTTGAACGTAAGCATGGCATAATATGCTCCAATCATATTTGACTTCCAAGAGGATATCTCAGCAAAGATGTAGCTGGCTAAAAACTCCATCATATACAACCAATGGCAGAACCATACTGAAAGGAAAAACAAGATCCTTTGCTCGAGCAATCTGAAATGAGAGCATTCCCTAGCAAAAAAAAAAAACTGATATAGTTCAACTGCATTAGTCATCCACAAGCTTAGAGATAACATTCCTCACTTTGGACCAAATTCTTTCCAGCTCCATTTGCGTAATAGGATCGCATAGCACCACCCAGTCATTGAAATTTCTAAGTCCTTCTGCAGTAATCGAGGCAATTGAAGATCTTTTATTTAGAAAAATTTTGGAGTTCCGCTCCTTCCAATAGGTCCAACATATAGCAGCAATCAACATGAGAATGACATGCTGAGCACATTTTGTAAAATGGTTCAACCTCCAATCAATGCATAGATTTTCAAAGTTTAGTTGAGGATGAAGCACCCCAAGAGACGAACAAATGGTCTTCCATATAGTTAAAAAGAACTTACAAGTGCAGAAGAGATGATCAACAGTCTCATTTGTATCATGGCACAAAACACAACCGCCAAGATTCTTTTCCAATTTTTTTTCCAAAGTTCTCTAGTGTTAAGCTTCTTTTTCCAAAACAATCAAAGAAAGCATTTGATTTTAAGTGGTATTGAAAGCTTCCACAATGAGTTAGCAAATCTACATTTGATACTCCTGGTGTTTAAGAAGTGGTAAAGTGATTTTGTGGAGAAGGATCCATTGCTACTTAAGTTCCAATATATTTGGTCTTCTATCTGATTAAGAGTGACCGAAACCAAAAGAGACGAAAGATTAACGAACTGGGTTTGAGCTTCGAAGGAGGTAGAGGATGGCCTCCTAAGCTTCCAAGACATAGAATGTGGGTTATAGTGATTGACAACCGTGCCATTTTTTCTCCTACTAAGATTATATAAAGCGGAAAATAGGAATTGGAGGGGTGCATCACAAATCCAAAGATCTTTCCAAAATAGTGTATTATGTCCATTGCCAATTTTGAACTGAGTTCTATTCCAAAAGACAGGGAGAGCATTAATAACGTCACGCCATAGATTAAAACATCTTCTAATAGGTTTCCAACTCATAGATAATTTGACTTTTCTATGGCATGCAAATTGTACTTGCTTTCTCCAAATTTTTGGGTCATTTGAAAAATATCTCCATCCCCATTTTGATAATAGGGACATATTAAATTCAGCCAGATCCTTGACTCCCAAATCTCCATCCTCCTTTTGAAGACAAACTGTACTCCAATTAACCTTATATGATGTGCCATGATACCTCGAAGAGCTTGACCATAGAAAAGATCTTCGATATTTATCAATCCTCTTGATCACCCATGCCGGAAGCTTGTAAATTGACATATAATAGATAGGGAGAAAGGAGAGTACAGAGTTGATTAATGTTAACCTCCTTCTCAAAAGATAAAAATTTGCTTTTCCATGTTGCCAGTCTAGCCTCAACTCTTTGAATCAAGACCATCCAGTTAGATTTAGTAGGTTTACCCCCACAAAGAGGAAGCCCAAGATATTTGATTGGAAGAGATGAGCAACTACAATTTAGCCAACCTGCATATTTTGTTACAGCCATGTTGTCCTATCCAATAGCTGAGATGGAGCTTTTATGATAGTTAATAGCAAGCCTGGATATCATTTCAAAACATAGAGAATGATTTTCAAAACAACAGAGAATGATTTTCAAAACAGTCATATACTCCTTTCTAGCACGATTGAACACCAGAGTGTGGTCCGCATATTGTAAAATCTTCGTCCCTCCACAGATCCAAGGATTACTAAGCCCTTCAAAAATCTTAGCCGCTGCAGCACAGTGTACTCATATAACCTAGAATAAAGCTTCCAGGCCTACGACTTACATGTGCATAGCTCTGTTTTTTCGAATAAAGGATGAGAAAATTTCATCCGAAGCTTAATTTCAATGAGCAAGTTTAAAGCATAGTAATAAATCTAGGGTGATGTTTCACACAAAATTCTGTGATGTATCAGTCATTCAAATAACAAAGGTTCAATCTTTTCCCTTCTTATAGTTAACTTTGCAATGTCCCTGCTGCCCATTCCTTGACGTAAGCATGTTAAGTAATGAAAAAATGTATAGATATGGTCATATAGGGACAGGGAATCGTATCTTTAGCGTGAAAGAAGGATTGGCTTTTCTTCGCACGAATCCATCGTTGGATCCTGCAATAGTCATCTCGAGATCTGTGCATGAGGTTGATCGAAGAAGTCCGGAGTGCTTTCAGAACTGTATGGAGCATGATCCAATGGTCGACATTGTGAAGGAAGATCAATTATTCCTTAGTGCGAAAGATACAACCCGACCCCTCATACAGAACAGAGTGCGGATCCCTTGCAGCAAGGAGTCAGGGGGGTTGGGGCAAGTGGGCTGGTCCAGATTTGAACCGGTTGAGTTGGCAGACCTGGTCAAAATTTTCCACTCCTACTCTTAAATTTTCCGCTCCTACTTCTCCTATCTAGAATATTTTTATAGACACTTAAGACAACATTTGTTGCAGGTACATATATGGCACCCTATTCCCATCATAAGAGATTGGAATCTCGGTTCCCTCTATCTCCTTCCAAAGAGCTACACCACAGCGGCCAAGTTTGGCTGTCTTCTGTATCTCTCTGATCCAAAGAGCATCAGCCACACATTTTCTGCCAGTAGTCTTCTCATTTGCCAGTTCGAACATGGCATGGCATCAACAACTACCCAACCCAAGCCATCAACTTGAGACTTCCTCTGCAACTGCTTCAAGTGAACAATAGCATCATACAAACTCCACCCGCTTTATCATTTTTAAAGTTTCAGTCAGCGGCTTCTTCACCTCTTCTGAAGTTATTTTCTTTCGGATGTCAAACTCAATGCTTAAAAGGATTTGGTTCCTATTGCTACTATTGCGAACAGAATTTCAGCACCAAGCAAAGAAACAAGATATTAGCCTAAACACCATTTATTGATTTATGTAGCGTAATCAACGACAATGCATTGATCTTGGACATTTCGAGTTTTCTAGTAGTATTTCCGCTTTTCGCTAGGTGGAAATTCAACTCAATTCTGAGCGTTATTCAGATTATTGTAGGAATGATCTAATCTTGAGCAGCAGAGCTTGGTTTACAAAGTAATGTAGCCATTTTTAATCATCCATTCCAAGCTCCAATGGTTGTCAACATTCTTCAGGGTCCAGTAGGCCCATCCAAAGGTGGCCTGCCCATAGACTTTTAATTGGGCCTGCGCAAACCTTTGATAGTCCTCCTTTGTTGCTCCTTTCACCTCCCATTCTGCCACCCATTCCCCTGCAGCACAATTAATCAATCATCAATTTCAGCCGACGACAGATCGAAAATGACGATAGGAAGGTCTTGAATCGGCAATTTACCAACAAAAGTGAGGGGGCCATTAGATCTGGTTATGGTAGCAAGGTCGTTGGCTCGGTTGTTGTTAATGTAGTCGATGTTCTGTTGCACCGTCAAGCCATTGAACTGATTGGAGAAGAGATTGTAGTAGTGGGCGTCGATGACAGAGCCCTGGAATCCGCTGGCAAACCCGAGGAGCTCCGTCGGGTCGGCCGATAGTCGGTTCGACATAATCACGTAGGCATCGGATGTGTATTTGCGAACAGTGTTGTATCCAGCTTGATAGTACTTTTCTAGGCTATCTAGTGTTACCCCGGGTGCTAGCGGCTCGTTGATAAGCTCAATTGCAAGGAGGCTTGGGTCTTGAGCATACCTTCATGAAGAAAAGAAAGGTCATGAGTTCTGCACTCTGGTTACCTACTTTGCAGAAAAAATTGACCTGGTTTGAATCCAACAACAGTGGATCTAAACTAAGTTAAAACCCATGTTCATGACCCAAAACATGCTCATGGGGTTGGATCCACATTGAGCTTAAGTTTATAGCCCAACCTGTTCTGTTTGGTAGTTCTTAGAGAAAAATGCCAGCAGGTAAAAATAAATCTCTCTTTTGTGTCTTCCACATTGCATATATATTTTTTGTGAGGAACTCTATAGTCCAAATATACAAAAGCTTTTCGATATAAACATCAAATGTTTCAAGCCATATATCATGAAATTTGCGCAATATGTATCATCGGCATATTGTCGATGCATGTCACCGAAGATAATTGTACATGCTTAATTAGGTCAGGTATTATGGAGATTATTTTGACTGGGGTATTGAACTAATGATATAGTTGAATGGAGGAAAGAAAAGACAAGGCAGGCCTACCTAGCTGTGAGAAAATCTATCACTGCAACCGTCTGATCTATATTGGCATCAGTCTTACCCCATTCTTGAGAACCATCTCTTGAGGCACTGTGCTCATTTCCATTCTGTGATCCAGGTGCGGCATGGAGGTCCACAATGACCTTTATATTATACTTTCTGCACATCAAGACAGGGCAAGACAAGAGTTTAGATTAGCAAATTCCGGAACAGAACATCAGGAGTGGATTCCTCCTCACCCTGCCCATGCGAAAGCATTATCCAAAGCTTGGAGGGACCCGCCAACAAAAGGCTTTGGAGGATTCGGGTCGCTGGCTATCCACCACCCAACTGGAATTCTGACAGCATTCAGTCCATTCTGGGATATGAAACTGAAGTCATCCTCCACTATAAAGCTGCTCCAATGCTCCTGCCACCATTCATAAAACAAGTTGAGGCATAATTACACAATCCACCACTAAATCTTAGAAGAGATCCAAATAATATCTTAGCGTATCCAAGCGAGCAAGTCGGCTAGTCAAAGTAAGCACTCTAGCTTGACAACTAGAGTCAAAAATGGCGAGCTTCAGGAGATGATGATTTCTAAAAGTTAGGCACCACATTAGCAGGATATGGTCATGAGTACAATAATTTACTGCTGACCATTCATAAAAGTTGGATAATCTCCAGCTGGGTAAACGTTGACAAGTCAAAGTCAAAGAATTGACTCGTAAAGCCTCTCTCTCTCTCTCTCTCTCTCTCTCTCACAATTACCTTCATGACTTCTGGAGCCTTTTCTGGTCCATAGCCATTGGTGACTTGGTACTCCCCTTGCAGTGTGGCAACTATAGTCATCCGGAAGACAGAAGGATCATCATCTCCCCAGCTGGTACTCTCAGGGTAGTCCGCAGTCACCAACACATCCGTTTTCGCCTGCGAACAACCAAAGCTCGGCGTTGAAGAAGAAAAGAGGCAAATGGATAGCAATAGACGAGCAATCGACAGCAACAATGTACATAAATTGTTGCAAAGAAAATTTGCACCCCGATCAGTACCTGTATGAAGAATCCATTTGGTGCTTTGATCCGAACTCGGTTCGGGTCATCGGCATTCCTCACAATCTCAAGTGTCTCTGATTGGCCAGGATCAGTCGAGACCGCCACAACACCATCTCCTTGGCTGCTGAGGCCTACGAATTGCTTATCGAAAACCTTAAATTGGAAGGTGGACTCTGTAATTCTCCACAGCTGGTTTGATATAAGATCAAGATTAGTTGCTCAAAATCTTGATATAGAGATAATAAGAAACCAGAGCAATAATAACACAAACCGTGAAGGTTTCCCAACCCGAAGCACTAGTCCGATTCGCGACGATGATCGTTCCGCCGCCATCCTCAGCGGACAAGTACATCTGCTGCGTCACGGACTCGAATTGGAGTTGGGTGCCATCCTAGAGTTAAAGGCGGGCATTATTGAGAGGAAGCTGAGCAAGATATTTGAACATACGTAAACAAAACTCAGCGGCTGAAACTAAGATTCGAACCTCGGGAACCAGTAGAAAACAAAGCTACTGAAATCGACAAATATATGCTAAAACAAGAGAATGGAATTCAAAGCAGCAAGTATGTGCTCATGTAGATAGTGCAGAAAGCAAGGGTTGTGGTACCAGGAGATCTTTGTTGGGTATGCCATCAAAGAGGGATGGCTCAATCCAGCCCTCGGTCACCAGCCATCCTCCGAGGCTGACAGCCTTCATTGGCGAAGAAGGGGTGGCTCTGGCAGCAGAGGAGAAGGAAGCGTGACATGAGAGTACGAGGAGAATTGGCAGCCATTTTAGAAGATGGCGGACTGCCATAACTCTCTCTCTATCTCTCGCTCGGCCTGTTAAGGTATTCGAGTGGAGGTGAATGTATAGAGGCTTGGAATCTTGAGCTGGATGGCCTCACCCCAATCTCTTTCTCGGACAGCCAAAAGTAGATAGAAAGTCGAACACTTCCAGAAGGATGAACCGAGTGGTGGTGGGGCCCTGGGCGAATGATCCAAAGACTAAGAAAGAAGCTATGGGACTTTTGGAAAAGGTCGAACCTAGTCATGTGCTAAAGATAATCATAACGTGCCTTCGGGGGTAAGAAATTGGGTCCAAGCGAACAATCCGGCGACTTAAGTGCGTCTGTTTTGCTTTGGCCCAACCGGTGGTCGGTTCAATTTATCTGCCGGTTCAATTTATTTGTTTCTCGTTTGTTAATTCAATGGTTGTTTCCAGTTTCTTGCATAGATATACATGTCAACAGGCTTGCAGATGATGGTATGCAGTTGTTTTTGAAGTTATTTTTCTCCTCTTTGATTGGACCGTAGGTCTTAGTATCATGGTAAGGTTGCTTGATTCTAAACATAATGATGGTATGCAGTTGTTTTCGAGGTTATTTCTCTCCTCTTTGATTGGACGGCGGGTCTTGGTATTATGGTAAAGTTGCATTGGGATATCCTTTCTTTGATTGAATTACTCTAGTTCAACCTTCTTTTAGCCCATTTTATTCACTTAATGAAATGTGCTGTTTAGCTGAACAAATAGTTTACAATGCAGAGTTTCAAGTTTATTGACGCAATATTCACTAGTCGGTGCCAGTTTGAAACCAGAAAAAAAAAACGCTACTTTGATTTTTTCATGTACAAGTCGTGGTCCAACAAAGAATGGACTATATGCCACCTCTTTATGCAAAGACGATACTGGTTTCCAATGGCCATGGGATGCTAAAGTGGTCTACATTTTAAGCTTTGGAAGTATTGCGGTATTCCTACTTTCACATGGCTAGGATTGTTTTCTCTTGAATCTTACAAAAGAGGAGCACGCAGTGGATACTTTTACACCTGGCTTGGATGGAGGAGGATCATCTCTTCATCTCTTTCCCTGTTGCATGGAAGACTTGGGATGTACTTGGACAATTAATGCTACATGCTGATAAACTCATGAACAAGAGTGTAATCCAACTGTACTCATATAGCCTAGAAGAAAGCTTCAAGGCCTACAACTTGCATGTACATAGCTCTGTTTTTTCAGACAAAGGATGAGAAAATTTTATCCGAAGCTTAATTTCAATGAGCAGGTTAAAAGCATAGTATTAAATCTAGGGTGATGTTTCATACAAAATTCTGTGATGTATCAGTCATTCAAATAACAAAGGTTCAGTCTCTTCCCTTCTTATAGGGCTCGTTTGGTTCGCGGGAAAAGAAGGAGGGAAAGTGTGGTCAACGGGAAAGTAATGAGATGCCTCTTGTTTGGTTGGAGTTTTCAAAGGAGAGAGAAGGGAAAGTTGTATTCCCGTGGGAATGTGATTCCCACATTTCATGGGAAAGTCTTTCCCATGAGAAACATGGGAAAGTTACTTTCCCATGAGGCGGGAATCACTCCATTTTTACTTTTTCCCAAAAAGTCCCTTCAGCATTAAAGAAGCATTAAAGAGGCATTAAAAATCTAAATTTTATTAAGGGCATAATAGGAATTATGTATAACTTTCCTAGGAAAGTGGATGGCCAACCAAACATAAGCACCTTGGAAATTTGTCACTTTTCCATGGTCAACCAAACATGCCAAAAGTACTTTCCTAGGCATCCTCTTCCTAGGAATTTGTTTCCCAGGAATCATATTCCTAGGAAGAAAAATGCTTCCCGCGAACCAAACGAGCTCATAGTGAACTTTGTATGTTAAGTAATGGAAAAACATATAGATATAGTCATATAGGGTCAGGGCGCCGTATCTTTCGCGCGAAAGAAGTATTGGCTTTTCTTCGCACTAATCCATCGTTGGATCATGCAATAATCCCTCGAGATCTGTGCATGAGGTTGATCGAAGAAGTATAGAGTGCTTTCAAAATCAATCATTCTTTCGGCCGGTGTGAAAGATACAACCCCCAACCCTCATACAGAACAGAGTGTAGATCCCCTGCAGCAAGGAGTCAAGGAGGGTTGGCCAGGTGGGCTGGTCCAGATTTGAACAGGTCCTGTTGGCCGACCCGGTCAAAATTTTTCACTCCTACTCCTCCTAAACAATGCATCTAAGCATGCAATCCAACCTTTTACACATGGAACAAAATTTGAGTACCATGCATGGATGGGCAAACTCTGCTGCCTGGATCCCACATAGACAAGAGAGAAAAAAAAAACCAGTTACAGCAAATAAAACCACACAAAAAAATTATCTAAGATAGAATACTCACAAAGCATTGATCTCAGACTGGAAATGTAACCCAATGTTGTGAGTTATTTTGATCAAAAAAGGAGATGATCGAGCTTCTACTAGGGGACTTGAGGTCTACAAACTGATGATGCTTCATGCCATTCTCGATCGTCCCCTTCAATCTCCAATGTTTGTTAAGTTTGCATGGAGAAAGGATGACCAAAAGGCTTACCTGTTTGCAAGAAAATCTATCACAAGCACAGTCTGATCTATGTATGAGTCACCCCATTCCGCGAGCCAGGAGTGGCTTGCAATCCACAATGATCGGTTATGTAGGGACACATGTGTTGTGGTTCAAATTTGGCCCGAGGGCGACCATGCCGAAGGAGTCGAGGGAGCTGTCGGAATGTTAAGAAAGAGGGTAGGCCACCTCCCGCGCAACGATGTACTTGCACAAAGCCTCTCCGGTGGTTTCGATAAAGGCCCTCCGACGCTCAAGTTAGGGTGGAACTCAGATGGATCAAAAGTCCTTTAGGCATTACCTGATAGGATTATTTATAGTCCCTGTAGAGGTTCCCAGATGGTGGAGGTATGGCCCGTTCTCATCATGAGAGGAGATGGCTTCAAGCCAGATGACGCGTAGCTAGAGCTTGCTTGAGGCGCATAATGCAGTTCGTTCTTGTGAACGGTAAAGCGTTGACAGTTGTAGCAGAGTATAGCTGGAGCAGCATGGCGTTGTCCTTGACTTTAGTTGGCCAGCAAGCAAAGCATGACGCGGAGGCGTTGTAATGTACGGCTACGTAGGCGAGCGTGGGCAGGCTCATTGATGCGGCCGTAGGTGAGGCCGAACTCAGTGAGAGGTCGCACCATATATTTGGCGAGATCGGCTTGTCGGGTGCTGAGGTCGGCCTAGCTTCCCCAGTAGAGCGTCCCGAGCTCGAGGGTCGGGGCGTGTTAATAGATAAGGCGCCCCGAGCTTAGTCGGGGAGGGTCGGCAGACATAGAAGGTGCCCCGAGCTTGGTCGGAGCGGATCTGCGAATATGGAAAGCGCCTCGAGCTTGGTCCGGGCGAATCGGCGAATATCAAGCTTGGGGCGGGTTGGGGAATATTCCTGTGGTCGAGGAGCTTTTGGGCTCGCAGTTGACACAACAGGGCATCCCGAGCGCGGGTCTGAGACGTCATTATAAGCATCAAAAGAGGTTGCTGTAGGCCGTGGTAGTTGAGAGATTCGGCTGAGGTCAACTGAGCCTTCGGTAGAGTCCAAAGTCGGACTGGTTCTGAGCAGGACCGCGGTTCTGTCTAGTCGGCGTTGTGATCTGCTTGGCCGAAATAGGATGATCCCTTGCCCTGAGCAGGACGATCCATTTTGCACCCCATCAACATGCATGCTCATAAAAATTCCCAATTAAACATGGAGCTCAAATCCAGCTTTCCCTGTTTCACGTCCTCATGCCATGACCATCCAGAGCCCGGTATATATATATCACCCTTTCTTAGGGCAATGCAGGTATATATGTCGCATATCTTTCATTCAAGTCCTCTCCTTCCAGCATGAATTGTTCTTTGTGCTAAAGAGCACCAACATCATGAGTGATGCGGTGTTTAATGGGGTAAGAAGTAAGTATGCGGCCATGGAAGCATGTACGGGTGCCTGCTTCGAGAAGTGTGCCAAGCCAGCAGCTCCTTGAGTGCAATATACCGTATAGGAAGAGATTTAGGGGTCCAAAGATTAAAAGAAGCTTTCCCTGTGCTGCCCCGTTTAAATGAGAAGATGAGAGAGAAAACACTGTTGTAGTAAATTAAGATGCATAAATATGAGGATATATATCTTCCTACCCAAACAAGATATGCCAAATTTGAGCAAAAATTAATTTTATTAGCTAAATGGGGTTGGCGATTCTTTAACGATGTTCCTTAGATTTTGAAGCAACCAAGTTGGATAGGCTTATCATAGGAAGATTGGAATTCATCCTTTTTATAACGAGGATGGAAAAAAAAAAAAAAACCCACATCAATTCAGAATTCATTCTTTCAACTTATTATTTGTTACTTATTGTAATTCCTGTTATATAACAACTTATGTGGCTAAAAACTGTTCTAATGACCATCCCAGCTCCTGCCACGACTCCAACTCATCTGCGTCATACTTTCTTAATTTGTAGAAAAAAGAAAATACTTGAGAACTCGTTGACCGAGCAACAGTTGAGTCATCGCTTACGTTGTTAAATTCCAAAGTCTAAAAAGATGTGAGGGAGTTTGTCTGGGTCCGGGCTGGATCGGAGCAGGCACGAGGCGTCTTTTTCTTCTTTCGACGACGTGATCGCACAGGAGAGCATTTACTGAGGAACAGCGGTTGGCGATGGTATTAAAATCTCTTGGCCTTTTGGGGCAGGTCCCATCAAAGATCCCTCCAAAAGGGCAGGGGCAAGGGAGCACGGGATCCAAAGCCGCCAGCCTGAGCCTTTTGGGGACGCTGCCATGCCTTGATGCGTGAGCTCCTCTACTTCCTAGTTCTCTCCCTCTCTCTCTCCCTCCTCCTCAAACTGCTCCAAATGTAACAGATTCGCACCAGCCACAGTATCAGTCTCTCTTGCACGTAGTGCCGCAGCTAAAGCCTTCTTCTTTGCAAATATTATAGATTTTACTGGAAAAACATGGATTATGATTCGGAGTTTTTCTTTGAAAAAATGGTAATGATCAAAACCGTTATATAAGAACAAATGAATGAACAGTTAATCCTCAAAACAATCATGATTAGTATAAACAAAAAGCTTTTGCTTGTACACCCTGTTTGAATGCTGCTTAGGGGTGGTAAGATGACGGTTATCCACATAGATAGCCAAACAAATAATAACAATAATACGTCAGCTTTGTTTGGTCAACGTTCTCAAAAGATTTAACCACGCATGGTAGCTCTTTTTTTTCTTTTTCTTTTCTTTTCTCTCTTTTTTTTTCCCTAGCATATCTTTCCAATCCTTGGACGTCAACTAAACAAAAAATAATTCTAACTCATTGTTATCTAATTAGGGGATGGCCAGCAATGGTTAAAGATATTCGTCACCTAATTAGCTATTTGGTAACCAAACATGGCCTAAGAGTTTAGCCGCAGTCTTAAGGTATCCACCGCACAATCAAATCCCTTTTATTCCCTAAGTAGATGCTAATCTTGATGCTTTAAAATTATTTCTTTGTGTTTGACATAGTTTACCATTTCATGAAAAAGAATCTAATGAATATTTCATAGTAAAGAATGTATTTATTATACCATGGGAACATATAGAGTCAAAATACGATCTAGAGATGGTCACAAGCCAAATTGAAGAAGAGGAACACCTCAAAGATCTAAATAACTTAATCCTAACTTTGTCTAACCTAATCACTAGCATATGCTATCGTATGCCCTGTGGCTGGGTGCAGCTAGGAGAGCAGGTTAAAGGGAGGCCCTAGAAAGGCTTAGTTGATCCTCCATTTTCCAATGATCTATCATAACATTATAGCATTCATCAACTGTAGGAAGTTTCATATAAGTGATTCTTAAGATATTTCTAGCTTTGACATATACATTCTCTACATATTATCCTTATGTATTGTTAAGAACTTAGTTAGTGCTTGGTTCGAGTAAATTATGTCATATGCATCAGATTTTGAGTAAGTTTATTGTGTTTGTCAAACAAGATTTGAAGAAAATAGTTATTTCAATCAAATCTGCTTATGGCAAGGACAAATATGTCAAAAGAAAGGTTGGCATAATCAAGTATGTATGACACGAAGCTCTCATTTATTTATGCCTCTATTTCTTTATGGACAAAAGTTATCGCGATCTAAAGTTATAATTACTTTTATTTCACTTGTTCAATCTTCTACTTAATTCAAAAATAGACTTAATGAAGCAGGCTATATGTATATGCCTGATATATACATTTGTGTGCATGCATACATGCATGTATATACATAATTATATATGCATGTATACACTATGCATGCATAAAATTACGCTTCAAACTTGTTGTTCTGCAAGTTTTTGTTGATCAACTGAAATAAAATGATAATAGAAGCGTTCCTCCAGCTCTAAACAAGATTTTTTTTTTTTTAAAGCAAAATGATAGTAAGTTATCCTATGTTTCTTTGAAAAATAAAATGATACAAAAGAAAAGGTAGAGTAATGTTAATCCTTTGATCCATCTTCATAGCAGTTTTAATATATAGATCTTTTAGCACTTTCGATCACGACACTGGTTCCTCCTTCAGCTCCTGTTGCTGGAAAACAGACCCGGGGGTGACTGCAAGCAGAAGAGGAGGAGATTCACTGCAGTGCGGCGGCGGACGGCTGTCTCCGGCGGACCTGCAAAAAGCCTGAGCTGGGGGATCCGGCGAAGACCCTCTGATGCTTAAGTCAGAGAGGAATTTGGAGATATTTTAATGGAGAGATGTTTTCTGGCGAGGGAAGAAGATGTCCCTCTCCCCGGAATCCCCCCTCTTTATAGGAGGGGGTGTAGCGATTACACGCAATCGGATGTGATTGCGCAAATCTTGAGTTAAATGAATTACCGTAGATGATGCGGGATTTCAGGCTAGTTGGCGACCGGTTGAGATTGCGGAGATTCAAATATTAACAGCCGTTGTGGCGGAGACTGCGGGATTTGATCTCGGATATGGAGGATTTGGTGATCCTTTCTTTAGGTGGACCGGCTTGACTGTTGGTGGGGTCGGGGTCGGTCTCAGCTTCTGACTAGGTTTTCCTTGACCTTGAGGTCAATCAGACTTTTCTCAGCCAAGACCATACGTGCTAGGGTCATGCCTGCTGAGGTCGTGCCTGCCGAGACCACACTCACCGAGATCATGCTTGCCGAGGCCATACTTATCGAGATTACGCCCGTCATCGGATTCGGGTGTTTTAATCGTATATGTGAATCTGTTAGAGCGGAAAAGTGATTGCGTCCCGACCAGAGGTATTGTCCGCTTTGGAAAAGTGTGTATGTATCACGCGACGCTTGTCGTGTGCAGCTCTTAATGGGCAATATTTCCCTCACGGCATTGTCCTTCTTAAAAGGGCCCCCTGGAAGGAAAGGGGTGGCCCATCCTTATAAGGCACAATCCTTTCCGCTACTCTTCCAATACAGAACTAAAGTCTCAGGTCCCCCATCCGCCCCCCAACACTACGCCCCCAGCGGAAAGGATTCGTGCAGGAAAGTTTCGGCGGGGCCCTTCCTCTAACGTCATCTGTTAGAGAAAACTTCCATCTGTGCAAGGTCCGCCTAATCTCATCAGCATGACAGAATTAGCTACTTCCTTCGTCCGAGTTCGAAAACAGCTCGAACTTGGAAGTCGGGGGTAGTGATGGGGGGAAAATGGACTAGCCCACATATACGATTAAAGCACCCGAATCCGACAATGGACGTAATCTCAATAAGTATGGCCTTGGCAAGTATGATCTCGGCGAGTGTGGTCTCGGCAGGCCCGACCTCGGCAGGCATGACCTCAACACTCATGGTCTCGGCTGAGCAAAGTTCGATTGACCTCAAGGTCAAGGAAGACCTAGTCAGAAGCTGAGACCGACTCCGACCCCACCAACAGTCAAGCCGGTCTGCCTAAAGAAAGGATCACCAAATCCTCTATATCCAGGATCAAATCCCGCAGTCTCCGCCACAACGGTTGTCAATATTTGAATCCCCGCAATCTCAACCAATCGCCAGCTAGCCTGAAATCCTGCGTCATCTAAGGTAATTCATTTAACTCAAGATTTGCGCAATCACATCCGATTACGTGTAACCGCTACACCCCCTCCTATAAAGAGGGGGGACTCCGGGAGGGGTATCTTCTCCCCTCGCTAGAAAACATCTCTCCATTAAAATATCTCCAAATTCCTCTCTGACTTAAGCATCGGAGGGTCTTCGCTGGATCCCCCGGCCCAGGCTTCTTGCAGGTCCGTCGGAGACAGCCGTCCGCCATTGCACTGCAGCAGATGCTCCTCCTCCTCGGCTCGCAGTCGCCCCGGGGTCCGTTTTCCAGCAACAACTCCTATGGCTATATAACTTCATGGCATCCATGTGAGAGGCCAGGATGAGGATGATGTATGCATAGTCACAGATGCGAGACTCAATTTGTCCCCCCCAAGTATTGGCAGGTACGATTTGTCTGGCATTAAGATTGAAACCTTACATCGAGACGGTTATATGTGAAACCACGGAATTGATTTAGCCATCTACATGAGATACAAATGCATGCTGAGAAGAGGAATGTAATTAATTATAAGCTCGAGACCACAAAAAAACTTTTGCTCGGATGATACTATATGTCTCCCAACCTTCTAGCAAGAGGACGAGAATCTAAGTTTTAGTTATGTCTGTCTTTGCTTTGATTCGAAGCAGCAAAAGTTAGATTTTGTGAGCTTCTATTCAATTTGTTTGAACACATAGCCTCTAATTTAAGTGAGATGGGATGGTGCAAAAAGGCAAAAAACTCCAAAAGCTAAGTTTTTTATTTCATAGATAAACGTTATTCAACAAGAAGGGATGGAATTGACAAAAATATTAGCGATGCTTCAAATTGTAAATTGAGAACATCGATACATATAATGACTGAGGTTTTATAAAATGATATTATAACTGTTTTGGCCACCCCTATTAAAATTTACATGTATAAGAATGGATGGAAAAAATAATAGCTATCACATTAATGCATTAGTTTTCACAATGGTCAATTACAATATGCAAAAAGGTTATTATGGGCAATTATATCTTTCTCTAAATAGAATATCAACTTTCTAAAATCCAATTTTTATGTTAAATTTCTTTTCAAAGTAATTGTAGGTCCCAAAAATAATTTTTTTTAGTACAACCCAAAAATAATATTTTGTATTCAATAAAAACTAAATGAAATGACAACACCATTATTTATCTGTTGTTACTTGCTATTTCCTATTATCACGGCATTATAACAGCCACTACAATAATTACTATTTGAGCATCAAAAGTTTGAGATTTTACTTATTGGGATAAACAATGACCACTATAACCATTATAATGTCAAATAATAGTTTCAGTGGAGGTCTATTTTAATGGTATAAATTGTTATTCAAAACCTCATATAAGAGTGGTTTTTACTAATAGAAAAAGAGCTATATAAAACTATAGTTTGAAATTAATATGGTCTTTGATGCTGTTGTTAAAGATCTTATTGGGTTAGAAATCGAAAACATACAATTTAGACTTTTACTAAATCATATTTCAGTGATCTTTTAGGCAGTATCTAAATGTTTTATGTTTATAAAGTTAATTTGCAATTTAATTACAACAGTCTTGATATTTATCTAGCAATTATTATCCTGTTCCTGGACCAGTAACAATTTCAACCTTTTATGTAAGCCATCTAGGTAACGTGATAGAGGTGCCTCGAATTTCTATGGTGAGCTAATGGTGACAACTATCACCACAATTTCATTGATAAATGGAAGTGAGCACACATAACTGCTGCCACCAATTCATTCGAAAAATAGACCAAGAAAGAAAAGGAGGGTATAAGGTCAAAATATTCCTCCATGGTAGAGATGGTCCTCACAACAAAAATTGAGAGTTGAAGGCCATCATCACAAGATAAAGAAAGGTCACAACTAAGAATGCCCAAACCAATGAAGTTTGACAACATTTGCTATAGCCATTTGTATCTTTGAGAAGTACAATAAGGATGCCTCTACTCCAATTCCTAGGTACGAATTGTCCTTGCAAGAAAATTAAGAATTTTAGATAATTATCCAAAAATAAACAAAGACCACAACTAAATGTACCCTCAAAAAAATGATGACATGAAACCAATGAAATTCGATCATCACTTGCTATGGCAGCCCCTTTTTTTTTTCACAAAAAACACAATGAGGATAGTGCTATCCCAATTTGAACCTAAAATCTCTATAGAGCGATAGGGACGCATGTTGGCTCACCTAAATTTGGTTAGTAGTGATATAGCAATTGGATTTCATTAATTTGTGTTAAGAGATTTTCTTTTTGCCTAAATAGAAGTAAGAGATGTTGATCATTCTTGCATAGGGAGATGGCACTATATAAATATGCAGCTGTATTTAAACCATAATATCGTCCAGATAAAACCCTAGAAGTATCGAGTATCACAATCCATTGTGAAACTATCGGTCATCTTTCAACATCATAGTATATATGTTGGGAATAAAAACTTAAGCCCCTGCACTTTGATTTGTGGACTAGGCGGTGACTTGCCCGTCTTATTTGTTGTTATCGTTGATAAATTGAAGATGATGATGGAAACCGAGTTTTATTGTAGAACTAGGTGCTAGAAATATTATTAGGAGTGGGAATTAATGACTAGACTGCATTATATTATTATTTCCAATGAATAATATATATAGAGAGAGTGTATAAGATCACGCAGTTACAACTATAGAGGCACTCTGTTCTATAGTTATAACCCTAGAGTCATTCCATTCCTAAGAGACAGAAACGTTCCGATAATATGGTTACAATCGTAGAAAAGTTGAGAGATGCTCTCTTCTCATCCTGTTCAAATACTTGAAGTGTAGAAGTCTAGTATATCGAAATGATGAACGGCCGGATGGCCAAGAATCTATTAACAAGGTCCAAGTCCGGACCATTTCCTGTACCTAGTACCTATCATTCATGCAAAAAATTTGTCTTCTATGTCTTCATTGATTTCATCACCTTCAGCATATTTTAGATTTTTCTGCTTGTCCTTAGGAATCGGACAGGGACATCTACAGCTCCATTTTACGTGACAACAAACTTTCCCTACTGCCCAAGAAGTGCTTCTTTCTTTGGATTCTTTATCCTTGCAGATGAACAAACAAAGTTATAACTCGAAGTTTTAGGGTTAGGTATGTCCAGAGGGCTCCCCTTTATTCAGAGTCTGAAGAAACCCATCATTCAGCTCAGACTCGTACGGCCTTTTGGCTCGCAGCTATGGATTTGAACTCATAACATCTGGTTTGCTGCTTCATGTGAAACTTATCCTCTTCCATCGAGTAAGTATGTTATGACTTGGTTTGCATGTAAGCCTTTACCTATGGGACAAGTCTGAGATTGCTTATTTTAATGTTTTGGGTTCACAGGCTAGTGCCCAAGAGGTGGTAGTAGAATGCACCGTTGAATCCTTTGGATAGACAAAAGCAAGAACTTTGTGCCTCATGAATGACTTGAGCAACTTTTTTTTTAAAAAAAAAAGAATAATTATTCCTGTATAATCCATACGACCATCTAAATCTCATTTTCTATTTTTTTATTTACTTATTTATCTATTTATTGTTGTGCTGATTTAGTTTAGATAAATTCATGTTAAGAAAAAATCCATTACTAGTGGTTGGTTTGATAGGAGCCTAATTCATAGAAGGATCCGTAGTCTATAAACATTAATTCAATCTAGCTTTTAAAGGGAATCACGACTTTAGCGAACTCTTTTTCATGGCCAATATTTGATTGGTAAATTTGTATAAATGAGATCAAAATCAATTTTTTATTAGTAGGATGTTCTTAATTTAAAAGAAAAGGAAAGGAAAGTAGGTAAGTATACATGGGTGATTCTTAGATGGTGCTCTAAAAAAAGAAAAGGAACTAGGTAAGTATAGTTTGGATGGATTTCAATCCCGGTCGCTCTCTCTTAATTTAAAAATAAAAGAAGAAAAATTCTTGACAAGTAATACATGGGTGTTTACATGCATGGTCTAGACTTGCAGCATAGACCAAAACCCATATTATAATATGCCACTACCAAAGAATTTCCATGCATATGCAATTGATGCATGAATGTATGTGCATACACATAAGCACTCACCCTTGCACCTAATTCCTAAATAAGGATGTCGTATAGGAGTTCTCATACATTCATTATGTAGAAAATTGGATATACATATAAAGGTGGCATATTGGATTAAGAGATCTCTGAGAAATATAAAATTTGATAATTCAGAATTAAACGTTTAATGCATTACCAAGAAAAGAAAAAAATAAATAAACAATGCATGATTTTTACCAAAATGTGGTTAGCTATACCTAGATGGACAATAATCAAATTGTTTATTAGGTAACTAGTAGTATATTCTCAATTAATAACCATTTCTTGAATGGAGAACCTATACTATCCAACGAGATCAAAATACAGACATAAACAAACCCAAATAACTCGTTGTAATTGACTTCAAAAATAGAGGGCTCGCGCTACAAGCATAGACTTATCACTATCAGAAAGCATTTGCATACCATTAAGGCATCATAAATGCTACTTTAATAGTTTATATAGTGCATCTAAGTCAAGATGAGAAGCAACAACAAATAAAGAGAGAATAGAAAAAGGAAAAAAAAAACCCCCCTTTTTGTGTATTATTTTGGAATGCGACTAATCACTATTTCATAAAAACAATGAAAGAATTATTCATGTCAATGACCCCAAAAAAAAAAAAAAAAACATCCTAAAGACTATATAACCCTTCATATTAATGCTTTATTTGGAGCTTGTTCTCCAAATATAATGCTTGAAAGAGTTTCATGAAATCCATATCACTTCAACAAATAAAAGGAGTGAGAAAATGATAGCCATCAACACTAATGACTATCATTCATCATCCAACAGCTGATGAGCATCATGTAAGGGCAGGTATAACAAGAGAAGAGAGATTTACACAAACTATATATAACAATGTAATTTTAAAATCAGCACCCTCATTTTTTTTTCTCCTTTTTTTTCTGGAGTTCTCTGCTTTGAAATGAACAACTATTGCCGGTGGATAATAGAACCTGGTATTTTTTTTTAAAAAAAAATTAAAACCTTAATTATGTTTCAAGAAAAGGTAATTAGAAAGGTTGGAAAAAATATCCAATGGATAGAATGGATGCCAGATGGACAACGCAAGAAGAAACAAAGCGTTCATTCGATCAAGAAAAGATAGAGAGAAAGCCAGCTGAAATCAATAGGCCATCATAGCCTGAGTTTGTCCAGTGCGAAGAATTCCTTCTAGCTGAGGCCATGTTTGGCGGGTTCCATATACCATCCATCCCAACGATCACATGACAAACAGTGAGTTCTCCACTGAGCCTCTTTTTGTACCTTATGCCTTCTGGTCCTTCTGCCAACCTGATATGGCCCTTTGGGCAATGGGCAAAATGATACCTTCTTTCACTTGTAAAATGATGTATGTGCAATGGCAGAATAATTTGTGCCGAGATTGATGCTTAATCTTTGATGAGATGGATAGATAAAAGAAGAATATTTATAGAGAAAAGTTAATGGGATGGCAGATTGGATGGTGGCATATGTTGCCAATCATGCATAACCAAATCTGTGGGCAATTGTAAGAGACATTTCTTCTAAATTATTAGATATTTTATTTTCAAATGCGCGTGAATGTATTGATTCCATATTACTATAAGGCACTAGGTATGTGCATGCAAGAAGTTGAGTGTGGAAAATTCTATGCATGAAAAAAGTTCTAAGGTATTTTAAAGAACATATATTATGAGCTAAAATAGTGGTAGAAGCACCATCAATCTTTCGATAGAAATAATAAAAAATTATCTCTGATAAATACTTGGATAACGATACATCTCCATGAATTAAATATATACCCTCCCTCCAAATAAAAAAAAGTGCAACAATTGGACTATGTAGTCTTGTATTTTATGTTCCAAATTATACTTGTATGGTTCAATAGTTAATTATAAGGTTAGCAAAAAATAGTCATCATTTTTCTTCTTATTGGAGAAGGAAAAAATAAAAAATAAAACATTACGAAACATATTCTTAAATAAACATTATAACATTGTGTGCATCATTGAAATTTTTATTAACTCTATCAATAACCAAGTTCCAGCGGTTGGCCTCTGGAGGAGGTTCACGTTCAAATTTCCCATAGGTCATGCATTATAATCATGATGCTCAACAAAAACTACATTAATTTTTCAGGATATCTTTATTATAATATTTCATAATTACTAAAAATCATTTCATAGTAATCATGGTAGTTGTTATTGCACCATTTATTTTAAATCTAGATTTAAATACAGAGACAAAAAAAAACTAAATTTCATAAAAAATGTTAAAAGTTTTACTCCATGCTAGCTAGTGAAGCTAATCTGAGCGATATTCAAGCAATAAATTAAAAGAAAAAAATATAAAGAACTAATACAAAGATTCAAGAATCAGTTGATAAAAATCTACTAAAATAACCTATAATTAAGTTACAATCATTACTTACCCCAAAACTTGAACATGTAAAACTTTTAATAATAAAATTAAAGAAGACAGGTTTAAATTCAGGATCCCTGTTTTAATATCATATTAAAATCATTACTTGTTTCAAAAACTTAAGTTAATAAGATGGGATAGATTTATTTATATATTTTATATTTTTTATTAATTATTTGATTTTTAAAAAGTTATATTTTTTTTTAATTAAAGTAGAAGAGTCCAAATCCACCAAAGTGTCCGTAAACCACGAGTGGAGAAAGGCATCCCATGGAAATGACCACACGCAAATTTAAGAGCATAAAAGGGAAAGCCCGTACTCCCAATTACCCGATGGAAAGCTTCCAAACTTTTTCTAAAAGCGGCAAGCGAGGAGGATTAAGCCGACGGTGGGAAATCCACCCACATGAATGCCACGGTGTGGCAGACGCACATCGTACCTAGTAGTTTTTCAACTATAGAAGAAAGGCGGATGCTGGTCATCAATAAATGAAGGCCGAGCAAAAGGTTGGCACGGGGAGCCCACGAGATGCTACTCGGAGAGGTCTCGTGCAGAGAGCCTCTGATTGTATGGCTGGAAGGATGTCAGCCGTCTGATTACTCCCATTCTGCCTTCGCCATGCCCCTCCCTTCCCCATAAAGTCCCACGCCATTTATTACTCCCCAGCAGGGCTGCCGATTGGGATAAAATCTCTGCCCATGATCTAAGCTCTCCATGTCCTTCCCTCATCTGCTGTCACAAAATCTTGTGATAAATAAAATATCTAGAACAGGCCTCATGTATTTACTCTGAGAAAACCTTAGCATTAATTTGTTTTCAAGGCTTGATATAACTTTCTCTGTAATGTGTTTAATTTTGGATAAACTCTCATCATGTATCATTTAACACTCGCAATAATATACACCATGAATATATCTTGAACTCTTGTAGCTGTCTAAAGACATTAATCATTAGGTGACACTCACATTGAGTTCTTCTGGTAAGGCATCATAAATGTGTTATTAGACATATTGATTCCAAAAAAATGGCCTGTCAAAGATTCGATATGCATGTGCTTATAATAAAATGGACATATGTTTGTATCTTGCCATGGCAATTGCTCTCTGCTATGGCAATTTATGATTAGAGTTAGTATTTTTTATGCTAGTCCCATCCATATAATTTGACCCAGTTTTAGATGTATTTCTAGCTGTCTATATATAGTGTTATGATTGTTTTTTGCACATTAATGAATAGGCCAAGCATTTGAATATAAACTAGCTCTCAAAATTGAAGCCCAGGAATTACAGCTTGCCCTGGTTGCTTAGCAACCAAATGTTTTGTATTTGATTTTTGGACAATGTGCTAAAGATTTGAATTTGGATAATTATAGTACATATATGTGTCTGCCTCTCTTTCTCTCTTCCCCTCCTAAAAAATAATCAATCTGTATAAAAAAAATAAAATGCTAGAAAGTGCCAAATCTCAACAAAAAGGAATTCTTGGATAAAATGTGTTCATTTTAATGTTTCTCTATTTTAAACCAATATAATAGGTGTTACTCTTCAGGTACTGCATATTAATTGTATAACTTTTTGGTTTTTTCATGACTTCTTATTACACTAGCACTAGCCCTACTATTTGGATCAAAATGGTTAGTTCAGATGGTTTCTCTTTTCCAAAAAAAGAAGGCAGTGGTTGTGTTGTGAGGTGATTTAAGATTTGCGCGCAATGGCTGGGTCTTCTCTATCTGGAAAAAAAAATATAATGATAATTTTTATTAGGCCTCACAATGAAAAGTAATATTAAATAATAGTTAATTACTAATATATTGAGTAAGTAATTGGATAGCATGCTATTAATTTTTAGAATTTGCTATAATGCTTTTTAATATTTTTTTTTAAAAGACAGATATTCATCCTATTTTTTTTGGTAGTTATTTTGAAAAATTTGCTTTGATCATGAGAAGTAAAACGGGACAATGGGGAAGCATGATGGACGGAGGTCATTGAGAGAAAGGCCAAGGCAAGGATGGTAAGGAGGAAGAGAAGATATTCGGATGGATTCTGCTGGTTCAGGGCAAGTTGGTGTGTATCACCCACTTCTAAGAGATATTTGGGCCATGGTTCGGGAGGGGCAGGCTGTTTAGGCGAGGCATGTTTTTCGGAAGGCTGATACTGCTGCTGATTGGGTGGCCTTCTTTGTAGCTCATCACTCGGAAGTACATCTTTGGATGGGTGAGGCGGAGTTGCCAAGTACGCTTCGAGATGTGCTGCTTTTTAACTTTCTTGACGATATTCGTACATGTTCTGCATGTTTCCACTTTTAATACCAAAAAGGAAGAGGAGATTGGGTTGGGTTGAGGCGGCAGGCAACGGCTGTTGTTCCCGAGATTGCAATATTTATCACGAGCTTGGTATCAATTATAATTTCCAAATTTTATCCAAGTTATGGTACTTACCATGCATGCTAGACTTTTCATTGGTTATAACCATTTACTATAAGAAAAATCAGGATCATTCATTCTACAATCAATGGTAAGCAGTATTTTGAAAGATTTATCCTACCATAGATTCCAGGGAGCACCTAGCAAAACTCCTTAAACTTTTCCTTGTGTGCGAGGATATTAGGACAGGGCATTCTAGAATTCATTAAGATAACGGTCATAGTCGTAACAGCAGTTATTTTAGACGTTGACATGAACGGTTGAATCCCGTACAACGCTGTACAATCCTCCACGCAGACCCTACGCCAAGCTAGACGGTGACCGTACTACCCTCTTGTCCGTACGGTATTGATAGATATAAAGAGACTGGAGCAGAGGGGGGAGGGGGGGTGGAATCGGTACGTGGAGTCCTTTCCCTCTCACCCTCGTTAACCTTTCTCTTCCTTCAGCAGCCCTGCCACCTTTTCTTCTTCTTTTCCCCTGTTCCCCGAAGTAGGTCCGGAACTAAGCGCCAACACTAGCAGTGGTGGTGGTGGTGGTGATGGAGGCTGGTGGCAGCGGTGGTGGTGGTGGAGGAGGAGGGGGAGGAGGAGGGAGGAGGAGACTCGGTAGCAGAGAGACCAGCCCAGACCGGGCTAGAGCAGGCAACACACAGCAACAGCAGCAGAGGTTAGCGAGGCCTATGAAGAAGGTCGAGGTCATATACTATCTTAGTAGGAATGGACAGCTCGAGCACCCCCACTTTATGGAGCTCCCACAGCTCCCAAACCAACACCTTCGCCTCAAAGGTTTTGCTTCTTCCCATCTAACATATACTACCAACTTGGATGCAAATGGCCAGTCATCTTTGGTTTTATTTTAATCCATCTTTACATATTATGTGCAGTAGCTTAACTTTAACCTTTTTCTGGATGGGTTAATAGATGTGATAGATAGGTTGACGGTTCTCAGAGGCAGAGGCATGCCATCCCTGTTCTCGTGGTCTTGCAAGAGGTAATATATCCCTGCTGGTTTGGTTCGTCAACGATTGTCTAAACCTTATCTCTTTTAGCTCACATCCTTCTATTCCAACTAGAGAAAAAGCTTTTCGAATACCTTTATATTTTTTTATAAAATAGGAGCTATAAGAATGGCTATGTGTGGAATGACCTGGCGGAGAACGACATCATCTACCCAGCTGATGGCGCCGAATACGTTCTCAAAGGCTCGGAGATCATCCAAGCTTGTTCTGGTAACCATTTATTCTTTTTCCTTTTCCTCCCAACTCCATATGCGTGATGTTTAACATTGCATGTTTGCATCTGTTTGTCAATTAGTTGTAATATTTATTCTAAATTTCAGAGAGCTTTGCACACGTAAAGATCACCAACAGGCAGCCAAAACCATTGCAAATTTCCCTTAACAGACAACAAATAGAAGTGGAAGAGGAGGAAGAAGGAACAGAGGAGGAAGAGGAAGGGGAACAGGAGGTAACAGAAGAGGAGGTGGTGGGCAAGTTCGGTAAGGTCACCCCGACCGGGGGTTACAGTAGTAGACGGTGCTCTCGCGGCATTTCGACGGACGAGATCGAGCGAGTCGAGAAGCCGATCAAAACCCGGGACCAACCCACCGAGCTTTCACTCGACGACGCCTCCCCGCCCTCCTCCTCCTCGTCGGACAAAGCCCCGGCCGCCCACCGGTTCGAAGACGGCGACCCCGTGGGCGAGCCCGGTCAGACGCGGAACTCGGTCCTGCTCCAGCTCATCGCGTGCGGCTCGGTGGCGGTCAAGGGCCGGGCCGCGGGCGGAGGCGGCGGTGTCAGTGGCGGCGGAGGGCTGCTAAAGGCCGCCGTGTCCTCTGCCGCCGCCGCCGCGGTCGGCGCATCGTCCCTGGCCGGCGGGAGGAGGGGCAGGGCGTCGAACAAGGGGTTGGTGAGTCGATTCGCGAGTCGGCCGGGGGAGGAGGACGAGTTGCGCTCCGTGTCGGAGAACCCGCGGTTCGGTCACCTCCAGGTGGAAGAAAAGGAGTACTTTAGTGGGAGTATCGTGGAGGGCAGCAGGGGCCCACCAGGGCCCTCACTTAAGAAGTCCAACTCATATAACGAAGAAAGGTAGCATATAGCCAAACTCTTAATTCTTATCCTATAAGTGAAGCCAAAAAAACCTCTACTTAAGGGAACATTGATGCATGACAATATTGTCTCCTTGGATCCTCTCGAGTAATTCGAGTGTCCAGCTCAATAACCTACTTTCCGTGCATCACATGCATTTTAGTGATTGGATGGGATGGGACATGTTCATGCTTTCATTGTATGATATGTGAAGAACATGTTCAATGTCCTTATGGCTTCTTGGGATTCTCAATCTCTTATGCTCAATTTTGCCCCATCCTATTTAGTAGCCTAGTTAATATTAGCAATTACTTAGTGTAATATCGCAGTTTGAATGATTGTAATGGACTTGGCCCCATCCTCTACAGTCCTTTTATCATGCATGATAAATGCCTAATCTATGAGTTTTATTTAATGTTGCTGTTATGGTTGGTTAGCATCAGATGGGCACCTTCAATTCAACCAAACCATCTGAAATGGTTTTCTCTAAGTTAATTGCATTGATGTATTAATATGTAAGTAGTCTGATTCAAAAAGAGGAGCCACCATGAGTAAAACATCACCAACATTGTACTAGGAACTTCAGAGAGTCCATACCATGCATTAAAAGGATTCCTTGATCCGGATTCATGTCTATCCTTTGGGAAGTATATCCACGGAGATATCAAATGATTGAGTCTTACTTTTACATACACAAGTCACTTTTCATAATTAGCTACAGCTTTGATCATGTCAACTAATCGATTTATCGTTTGAATTCGTTATTGTTGGTGGTGGTGATGGGGACAGGAGCTCAAAGCTTGGAATTGGAGAAACAAGGTTAGAGGTTGAGGAGGAGACAGAAGGAGTAAAAGGAAAGTGTATCCCTGGCAGAAAGAAGTCCTCTGCCAAGCAGCAGCAGCAGCAGCCGCCCAAGAAAGGATCCCAATAAATTGATGCCCCTTAACTGTTCCTATGTTGTTAATGCGTTGTTGAAAAGGTCGTCTAATTTCCCTATTTCTCTCTCTTTCTCTCTGGGGGCAGTGTTAACTGTACTTTATGGGTTTGACTTTGTTTGCTGACAAGATATATTGGGGATGGTTGGGATTGGGCCCTGCAAGGATTTAATGTTCCCAACATAGTTCTTGTTTGGAGTAGATACTAGATTCCGCTCTCCTGTTAAATTTCTCCAACATAACGCCATGGGTCTGATTTGTGGATTTCTTAAGATCTTTCTCTGGATATGCTATCATACATGCTCTTGACTGAGCCACAATGATGGGTGTTTGATGGATGGATGGATGCAATTAAATGAACCAATGAAACAGTAATATGATGCTGCGCCACCTTATAGTCTGCCCATTACCCATCTGATGTGGCAGTTCGTGATTGGTCCAATTCACATGCAAAAGTTGGTGGAACTCATCAGTGATGCCACCACATCAGATGGGTAATGAAACATAAAGTTTTTTTCTACTGAAATGTTTGGAACTGTTTCTAGCTCTCATTGGACAGGAATCTCTTCTCCTTTTGTTTGTTGTTGGATATGTTTGTTCCCAGCATAGTAACAGTTCTCTGTATGGCCAACAAGCATCCTTTGAGATAAGCTCATGCATTTCGTGTCCCCCAAAAAACTCAAACCTATGAAGGACACCTGCAAAGCTAGAAGTGGAGTTCAATTATTTCGCTTCCTCATGTGGAGCAGCATGAAAGCAATCTGAGGTAAAATGCACTCCAATTTCTTAAGAGTGAGGCTGTTAATAGTCTTATACTTGTCTCTGATGATATGAATGGAGTATTCTTATGATAAATGAAATGTATTGCTCTTCTGGTGATAATAGACATGCTACAATATCATCACGTATTGATAAGCTTGCTTGATGACACATAATCCTTATAGACACATTTATCACAATATATGCAAATATTTATACCCACACATCACAATGAATGAAATATAATGAAATCGGAACGACAAGGCTCTCTTATCATTTTGTTAGGTGCAAAACTAGCAGATGCTGGCTTCTGAAAAACAGATTAAAAATAATAAGGAATTGATTATGTTCTTTTACATGGTTAGAGTCTGATCCTGTTTACAAAGAAGCAGTTCTTTATATGTTAGAGCCCTATTATTATCCCTACTCACCAAGTATGGTCTTGCAACTCTAACAAAGTGTGATGCCCATCACTTAATTCTGGAAGTTCCGAAATTGATAAGGTAACTCAAAGTTGAGGAACTCACCTCCTTGATCTGAAGGAACCGAAGATTTTCTTTTCTTTCCCCCCTCCTCTACAATTGTTCTCAACAACAGGAAATCTTAGGATACACCGAGGGAAGACCGAAACCATGAGAGCCAAAAGAGTGAGTCCAGCATATTTTGTTTGATTTGCTGACTGCAGATCTGTTATGCCCTCCAATGGCCCCACACAATGTTCGATTCTGGCTGATGCGGACCACCTCATGCTTGTCACCAGTTGATCCAGACTCCAATTTGCTATGAATAAGAAGGTGTTGAGCCAATGCCTCATCTTCTCTGCACCTGTTTCAACTGTGAAATAGAAATATGAACTTTTTGCCCCCTTCAAAAAAGAAAAGAAAAGAAAAGAAAAGAAAGTAGAAGAAGAAATATGGACTTGGACAGAACACCTGTAGTGAAGTTATCCTGGCATAATGTACGCACCATTTAATAAGCTTGAAAGGATGTTCATCAACACAACAAGATATGAGCAATTTGGAAGGTACGCATATTGCCCGGTAGTAAATGGCATCAAGTGATTCAAATTATCATTCCCATTATACAATGTATCTTCCATGGCAAAACGAGACAAGGAACAATATTTATTCAATCCATTATCAGATCACTCAAACTGGAGACTCCTCAGACAGCTCTCGCAACTGCCACAACTTGACGGAACAACAATGGGCCTCTTTAATTCCTTGCACGATTTATCATTTGCTACAGGTCCTATACTATGGCTGTCCATTTTTAAATCCAAAAACAAGTAAATTTGACAAATTCATCAAATCAAGCATCTTTCTCTTCGACTAGGATATGCAACCTGAGTCATATTTTCCTGATCATCTAAGTCCAATCCCAAGAAAAGAATTCATTCCAACTGTTTAGTGGAGAACTAACTTCCGCATCCATCAAGGCCTTATTCCATGCACATAAAACACATTACCTCTGTATGTAAGAATTTTTTCCTCGGCCCCCATACACCAGAGGTGGCCTTGCAACTCCAACACCCCTTTCATAACTGCTGTTTCCCACACAAACTTGAAGACTCCAAGAGCCCTATTCAGCTGCTTCACTCCATTCCATACCATCGATTCATCGCAAGAAGTCACAATCTTCCCAATGCTCAAATAAAACCTGCCATCAGTTTCATACACCCCTCCAGAAACCTCAATCTCAATATCTCTCACATTGCCATATAGATAGTAGAGGAGTAGTGTGAACAAACACTTGGAAGAGTGGCCCAAGCTCTTGGTTAACTTCTTCTGAATCAGGCAGTCTTCACGTCGGGCCTCCTTGTAACTGATATCCCTCTCGACCAAGATATCTTTGATCTGATACAACCCTTCTTTCATCGCTTCAAGCTTCAAGACATGATGACTCAACATTTCCTCTTGCCCTAAGCACTTTGTGAGATCCACAAACATCTCAAGAACTTCCTCCCACCTGCGTGATGGCAGTGGCTTCTCAACCTTTTTTAAAGGTGCTGGTCGCATCCATGATGGAGAGACAGAGCTTGAAATATAGGTGGCATCGGCACAAAACTTGATGCAGCTCAATACTATCTGCTCACCCATCTGGAATGTCGGAGAACAGCATCGAAGGGAGTTCATTTCATATTTCAAATCTTTAAGCACCTGCTCAAGTGCTCCCCTCCATATGTGGTGCTGTGTGACTTGTGGGCAGACAGTCAGACGGATAGACTTCCTTTGCTGAGCCGAGATGTTCAGGAAGTCACAGACCCTAGTAAGAGAGTTCAGCATCATGGAGTCCCTTTTGTTTGGTTCATGGAAGCCCATGGCCAATACGGATCGATCGGCCGATGTGATGCCCTTCTTATAAGCACACTGCATTGACGAAGATCCAATAAAGGCTTTAGCCAGTGAGTTGAAGGTCTTCATATAGGAGATGATATGATCATCTGTGATGATTGAGCTGCTGTATCTGTTAGTGAGCCTCCCATCAATCTGCTCCACATTTTTAAGTATATGGGCCAATCTAATGAGCTTAGCATAGGCTATTTTATACCATTCCGACTGCACTGACTCTTGTTCAAGTTCTTCAGCATGGTGGTAGAATGCCACATTCAGATGGCC
Organism: Phoenix dactylifera; assembly: GCF_051530095.1. NCBI lineage: Eukaryota > Viridiplantae > Streptophyta > Magnoliopsida > Arecales > Arecaceae > Phoenix > Phoenix dactylifera. Next base: position 21,257,280 of record NC_143194.1, read on the forward strand.
ATAATGTCCAGCTCCCCTTTGTTTTAGGGACTCTGGGAGAGCAGCAAGACTTGATATGATCTTGTGGCACATTGTACTTCTCACAATCTACACTTATTCTTCATTCACACAATCCCAAAGTTTCAGCATGCCTTAGACCACCTTCATAAAGACAGTCTTATCAGACACTTGATCTGCAAAAAGGTATTGTGCCCCTTCTTTTCTGTTAGAGATGAACCATCCTTGGCAAGTAGAAACATGCACTTGTTATTCAGACCAGCAGAATGACCACATGAGTGAGGAGAGCTTCATGAGGAGCTGTTGAGAATACTAGACTTGAAATGGAGAGAGCCAGGATTGTATCTTGACAAGAGACTGAACCAAACCTGTTTGTGTCACATCTGCACCAGAACCAGACCGTCTTGCACCCAACTTCTCTTTGTTCCACTTGCTACGAGTCAACTATTACTAGAAATTATATTTGAAACCTCATGAGTGCATTTAAAAGATACTGTCCTATCATAGCAAGCTAAAATTGTCACAAGAACTACTTTCACATGTGTTCAATCAAAGATATAATAATTACAACAAAAAGAAGACTGCCTTGATCAAGCTTGTAGCTAGCATAGTAAATTGATAAAGCCACTTAGAAATCGTATGAGACACATTGAATTTGAATATTAGCTTATTAAAGATTGCAGTTTTCGGGATATTTGGGGAGGGCTGTCACCATTGTGCAATCAATTAGCTATGGACTTTTTAAACAAAAGGGAGTTGATAGTCTTAATAATGAGATGAGTTGCTATGCATATGGTGTCTATTTATAGGCAAACTTGGAGACAGATAATGGACTGAGGTGTCCTTATTATCATAATCTAAGAAGCTTATTTTGATATCGAATACATGAAGATCTTTTATGGAATGACACAGAAAAATGTGGATCTTTCAATAAACATATAGGTTGATGAAGTAGCAATAGATTTTCAAATGTGTGTGAAAGGATTCAAAAACCTAAATAAAATCTAAAATAATTAATTACTTAGTGACATAAAAATCAGGTGGAATCATTCAGAAAAGAAAAAAAAAAAAGCAAATCATGCAACAAGTGTCCAACGTAAAAAAGAAGATAAGATATAGAAGAAAGGAGAGACTAGCAAAATAGTGAAGTAAGTTTCAAGCACTTAAATTTAGCGACCTAGGAAATCATAGCGCCAGACCCATCCTAATTTCTCCCCCAAGTTGGCTAGCAGCTAGATCCAACTAAGTACCACGCAAGGATAAAGAAAAAATCAAGATTAACTAATAGTAAAAGATAATATCCTACTTCAAGCAAATTATTATCAGCTAAATCCAGAAACGATCAAGGACCATGGCACCGTGGGAGCACAAGTCATTGCTCACTAAAATCTAAAACTTCTGTACGAATACAAGCTGGTAACAACAAGTAGAGTGAGTCAGGCGTTTCTTCGAACAGTGAGAATGCATGTCATGCTCGTGAAAGAAAAATCTATGATACGTTGCGGTTAGAAAGATGTCATGCTTAGTTTGATTGACCGATGGTTGGGATCGAGCAAAAACAACAAGAGACAGATGCTGACGTGCTGTTGGTGAGGAGAGGAGAGGAAGGATTAGAAAGAGAAGTAATCATTGCGAGGGATGGTAGGAGATATACTGGAATCGGAGAAGCAAGGTGACAACCATAATCCGGGAAGACAAGGGTCGTCAAGGTCTTACCAGGATCGGGAGGAAGGGGAGATTTTGACGAGGAGCGGTTGCAAATGCCCAGCTCGGCTGCGCTCTGCTGTTTTATACGAAAGGAGTCCGACCGCGTCGTCTCGTTCACCGATGGAAAGTAGTAGGTTAAAAGGTTGATGTAACGATGGAATGATCCAAGATAAAACTTGCATATAGCGCACGCTTTGTTTTTTTTACAAAAAAAAAATCTTAAGGCCTGCCGCCTGTTTGGTTGAGGATAATTTGGTATAAAAAAACAAATTTTATTGGATTATCATATTTGACATAAAAAACATATTTAAAAAAAATGGTAAAACAAATGATAGATCTCACATCTATTTTTTTTTAATAGAGAATATAAAATAAATACCATCAAGGAGTAGTATTTATTTTTTTATACTGGATTACCAAATGGAGGTAACCTGAACATATCATTTCTTAACGAAAATACTCACACTTATATTATATTATTATATTAATTATATCAATATATATATATATTAATATATTATTAATATATTGATAATAATAGTTATAATAATATTATATTTAATATATTAATATATCTATTGATAAATATAAATTATTAGTAAATAATTAATAATATTTATTAGTTATCAATAAACCTAACATAGGATTTAGTAATAATTAATATATTTATTTATATACCAAAATATACTAAAATTTTTTGTAATAAGAAAAATATTTTCTAATATATGTATAATTAATTTAAAAATATCTAATAACTCACATAAATGTATCTCAATATGCGAAATAATGTTTATGTAAGTGGGCCATAAATGGCTAACAAATGGGCTTAGAATAAAATATTATTATTTGAATTATTTATTTTAGAGTATTGCTGGAAGTTTGACAATATTTTCGTATAAGATTACATCTAACCAAACATTATACTCTTTTGCCAATACCAATTTTTAAAGTAATTTTTCTCCTAACTAAGTATAATAAAATTTATTTTTTTCGGCAATTATTTTTTCATATAAATGATTTTCCAAACTATCAAATTATCTCGTAATCTAATATACCCTAATTACGATACGATGAAAAAATAACTAAGATTTGACTGTTATGATTTGGGTCCGTGCACAAGGATGCTGTAGCACATCTTCCATTAATTATGGATTGTTGCATATCTCGCCATTCTTAAACCTTGGGTGCATTTTGACACTTGATGATATAAGCCCCCACCAAAGTGCCGAAGGATTGATTGCTGCACTTCAAACCATTTATTTATGGAAGTCAAAAGGCCCGTGGACAATTCCACTGCTTTTGTGCTAAACATAGAAAGCCTACCTTATATCATCTTAATCCAAGAGGTCAAGCTGCTTCTGTGGATGATTGGGTTCACAGGCCACCGAGGCTTTGAATATCCCTTCTTATATGGTAGGTCTATAGCAAATTGGTCTAGTAGAATTGATCTAAAGATTTTTTTAGGGGTTTTGATCATCTCTAAGGCGTCAAATATATCCCTTTTTACATTTCTTTTTTCCTTATATTCCTCTTTCTTTTTCATCGATGTACCATTGGTAGATAGAAATGGAAATGAGCTAGATAAAAGCAAGCTCAACTTTGTTCAATCTTGAAACAAAAATATTTGAGGGTTAGCTTAAGCTTGGCTTGTTTGAGCTCGAAAAACAGTTCAATGCATACACAAAGGAGTGGGAGCTCCCTTTGTGAGAGATGACAAGCTCATGCAACACCATGATGATGGAATCTTGTCCATCATGGGATGGAAGGATGGGAGTGATATGAATTCAGAAAATTAACTACATTATCCTCTCTTAAGATACCTATCACCCTGCTTGCTAAACCATACAAGAAGATACATGGCAGAGTTGAGAGCACATTCAAGATGCGTATGGCTTTCATGACAGGTTCTAGCAAGCCTATATTAGAAACACTGAAAGCCTAACTCTAATTAACCAACGTAAGAGTACATGTCCCTACTAAAAACATCAGTACTCAAGCCACAAAGCTCTAGCTGCATCTTTCTTAAATAAAAAGACAAAAATCTAAGTAGCATGAGATGCAGTGCTATTGAGGAAGTTCGGGTAAGATTTCAAGGGACTCCTCGACTTGATCTTGGTCTTCGATTAGTGTTTTAATTCGAGGAAGTTCCTTCTTTCATTTCGATCTGGTTCCAAGAACTAAGTCTTTAATCTCATTTGGTTGAGGTATTGATTCTATTTTGGATGTCTATGGATTTGATAGTTGGGTTCGTAGGATTCTGAGGCAGGCCGCAAGATTGAGCGATCGAGTTTTTTTGTGGGATTTCATGTGGTTCACATTTGAGGGCTTCAATTTGATTGGGATGTAGTTATTAGGGCTTGATCATAGGTTTAGAGTATATTGGTTTGAGGCCTGTAAGATTGTGCTTTGATTAGAATAAATAGTCCATACTGCGTCTAGACTCTAGATGTAGGCCGGTCAGTAGGTTGATCAGGACCCAAACTTACCCAAACACAATAATCGGACCTGACCTAAGAGTCCGACCCTCAGTGATTCAAGTAAAGTGTGGTTATGATCAGTTCTCTTCCATAGATTAGATGGTAGCCTTTTATGGTGAAGATAAATAGAACTAGGTAAATCTATCAACTCGCAACAAAGGAAAGAATCCAATAATATTTTTTCGACAAGGTCTTTGTTTTTAATTTAATATACAAAGAATTATTCAAAAACAAATGAAGTAATTCAGATAAGCATTTCAAGCTAATTTTACACAAAAATTCAACAACAAACAAATCAAAGAATACACAAGTGTATGATGAACTTTTCTTGTATGCCTAAGCGTCGAGAGAGGTGTTTTATTTTGATATAGTTCCAAGAACTGAGTTCTTGACTTCATTTGGTTGAGTTGTTGATTACACTTCTATGAATTTGATAGTTGGGTTCTTATCCGAGTTTGTTTCTCGAGATGGTCAGATTTAGCTCTGACCTCTGCGGTGGGCAGCAAGACTAAAGTGATAGAGATTGGGTTTTCTTGTGGGATTACACATGGTTCATGTTTGAGGGATTCAATTTGATTGAGACTAATATTTAATAAATGAGTAGCTAATGCCTCCCTTTTCATTAAAAAAAATATTATTTATCTCAAAAAAATATTTTCTAAATATTCAAGATGGTAATAGTTATTGAAAAAATGGTTGTTATAACAACATTATAATAGAAAATAATGACAATAATGGTGTTATTTTTTCCTTTGTTTTTATTGCAAAAAGTAATATATTTCCTTGATAGTACAATCATTTTTAAAGGATAATTTGAGGAAAAATTGTAAAATTATAAGTAAAATAATGGGCATTGTTTATAATATAATCGTGTGTGACAATAAAATAACAAAAAATAATGAATAACAATGATTGCTATATTTTCTATATTATTCATCTTACTGCTGTATTAAAGATGGCCAAAATCATTATAATGGTCGTTATTTAATACTAGCATGCTCTCAATAAATTTATTGTTTATTTTCATTCATGCCCTTGAAAAAGAAAAAGCTATTCATCGCAAAACATTTATAAAATATAGAATAATACCCTAAAAAATAAATAACTGTTTTCTTTCTTTATGGTTAACAAATTTATCGATAACCACTTGCAATGAAATTTTAACAACTAGAAAAGACTGTATTCGAAAAAAAAGATGGGGGGGGGGGGGGGGGGGGGGGGGGGTGATTTTTTTCACTTGGTCTATCTAACATGACAGCATTAGATGCAATTGGACACATTAAAGGCTCAACATTAGCCTATTCAATAGTATATCACTCTACCACATCAACAGCCATGCAATATGCCAGAATACTATAGAGACAATTGTTTAAAAATAGTTTATAGGTTAAATTAGTCATTTCAACTGATATGGTCAAAATAATAGTTAAGACTATGTTACTTGTCCAATAAAATAATATTACAAATACTACTAAATTGGTTGAAAATATTATTTTTGTTTGGATGGCTAAGAAATAGTACTGATTTCCATCCCAAGATCTGTAAATTTTAATTCATTGATGGGGTAGGGTTGGCTTTGGACAGAATCCCAGACTAGCCAAAAAAACCAACAACAACCTATATGATTTCGCATGCGAAAGTTGGCTAGCTTGGGCTCAAGTCTATGGCCTTTTCTTTTCTTTCGATTTTTTTCTTTTATTATTATTTTTTGGGTATAATGGCTGATCATCCAACTCTAGAATAGAGGCGGCCAACAGAATCATAAGTAAGGAAATAGCCCAAGGATGGAGGAGAAACCTTCTGCTGTGTCTAGAGAAGCTCTTCGGAATGCTGGGTGGCATAGATAGCAATCCAGTCTGCAGTCCTGTTTGCCTTCCAGCACACATGCATGGCTTGGAAGATACTGCACTCCTCCGCCAACTGATGAATGTCGCAAAAAAGAGGGAACTCCTCTCCCATCCACCCCTTCCCGCATATCCAGTCAATCATTGTGGCTGCATCCCCCTCAAGAAGGATTCGCTCCGCCCTTAGCACTCGTCTCGCATGGGTGATGCCTTTCCAGGCTGCTCTGAGCTCTGCCCTTATAACCGTCAAATCAGCAATGCTACGGCCTTCTGCAGCAACTTGGACCGGCGATGCCTCCCCCCCCCCCCCCTTGTTTTTGAGTGTAGGGCTCAAGCCTAAATCAACTTGGACCAGCTCTCCTTTGTGCGCGTCCGGGCTTGTGTAAATTGGATCGGGTCAAATCCAATATGACGTGATCCGCACCCGCACTGTGAGATCCGACAACAAAAGCGGGAGAAACAATAACGGCAACGGGTTTCCCTATTTTGCTTCTTTCCCTCCTTCCATCGCCCGTTTCCGAACTCCTCGTTATATATACCCCTCCTCTCCACCTCTCGATCTCTTCCTCCGTTCTTGCGGCCTCGACGAAGGCTCGATCGCGGCGGAAGCTAAAGGTTCTCTCTCTCCCGCCCCCCTTCCCTTCCTCCCTCCCCCCGAATATTTTTTGTGTGAATCTTTCTTGCTTCTTTTGGGAGAAGATCGCTTCTTGGGGTCGAAACCGGAAATTCGATCAAGGTTTAGGGTTAAGGTTTTAAATGATGTGTTATTGAGGTTGTTTCGGTTAGGGTAATGATTTGGTTATGGTTTCTATGGATTTGATAGTCTGATGCGTAGGATTTGATCTCAGGAGTCTTCATTGGCCGAGGAATGAGTCAGGAACTGAAGGTTTGGTTATTGGGCTTGTGGAATTTAGTTCTTGGGTGGGCTGCAAGGTTGAGTGACAAGGATTCGGTTTTCTTGTGGGATTTGGCGTGGTTCACGTCTGAGGGCTTCGATTTGATTGGGCTGTAGTCATTAGGATTTGGTTATAGGTTCAGAAGGTTCAGGTCTGAGGGCTGTAAGTTTGTTATTTGATCAGGATATAGTTCTCAAGATTTTAATGTAGGTTTCAAGGATTGTGGTTTTAAGATTCTGTTTTGTGTGGGTGTACGTATCGAGGATTGGTTCTAGCATTCTTGAGTTCCAGTTTGAGGGTTTCAATCTGATAGGGATGTACATTTTAGGGACTAGTAGGAATCAAGAATTGAGCTGTGTGGAAAATTTGCAGTCACCTATATTTGCTTCAGGAGATTGGGGTGTTTTTGAAACTATCGTTGCATCAGATAATACTTCCATCTTGCTCACTGACAAACTTGGTTTGGAATTTTTATGTGTTTTTCCTTTTTTTTACTAAAACTTGATAGCATTTAAGAGATCTTTTGGAAATGCCACTTTTGTAGACATGTCTTGCCTGATTGTTTTTTTTTAAGAAAAAAAAAACCCTTAAAAGCTTAAACTTGACTCTAAATGAATTGGGCCAACTTGAAGACTTGATTGAATTTTCAATGAGTCTTGAATATCGTACATTAATAATAGATTAGTAAACTCAAGGTACAAAATTTTGTTATATAAAATCACAGTAGTAAAGTGAGACATTACATACACAAAATTATGTGTGTTACATTATATTCATGTATAAATGAATGAAACATGTAAGCATTTACGATTTAGCATAAATCATGCTTACAAGCCTGCTTTGCATGAAATGTTTGTCCATGTATAAATGCATGAAACACGTTTGCAAGTATAAATGTGAAATATGCATGCCTAGAAGCACCAATACCTGCATATTCTACATGGCAATCAAAGAAAAAAATGGACTAAAATTCAGTAAGAAAAGATCTGTCTATCAGACATGCTATCAGCTATCTATCTTCACCTCAAACATATTCAACTAAATTGAATTGAAATCACTTGAACCCAAGTGACTATGATCATGTTGATAAGATGAGAAAGATTAAGGTAGAGGGATGGGATATGGTGGTTGAAAGCTTTGTGTGGCAAGGACGAAGAGGGTGGGCAAGTTCGCATGGTAGCATTGCTAGGAAAAGTCATTGAGGTTATGTTGGCAGGTTGCAGGCTTATATCATGAACTATAAGAAAGAATCTCTAGGGTGAGAGAGGAGTCAATGATGATGCTTAAGGGTGGTGGTTTTTTGCAGTCTGTTCTAGTGTTAGTTTGCATTTTCGTAATCCTTTTTGTCATATACCTAGATTTCTGGAAAACTACAGCCAAGATTATTGTGATTTAGAGTTGATTTAAAATTAATAAATGGTCATATCATTAAAAACTTGTTTGAGTTGAGCATCTTAGGTTGAGTTTTCAAGGTGACTAGCTAGATTTTGGTTTCGTGTGATCCGAGTCCAGTGTTTGGTCAACTTCAGTCTCTAGTCATGTTGAGTTGTATTTTTCGAGTTTAAAGGTGACTCCACAAGTTTTTGGAATATGGACAGGCCTGCCTTTTCTTCATTCCTTGATTATTGCCCACGACCCAGCTGCCTTATATCTCCACAAGAATGTAGCATGTGCAGTGTACGTGTTTTACAAAAAGTAAATTAATAAACATAGACGAAATGGGATACGAGTATATTAAATGATAATAAATAAAAAATGATTATAAATGTTATAGGAATGTTTTGAATTTTTGATCCTATGATTAAAAGCCACATGCTTTAGAATTACCCGGTTTTAATAAAAGGGGGGGCGGGAGAAATGCAACCTGACGAAACATGGAAGAGGTAAAGACAGGATGGGGAAATGTGGATGGTCACACATGCCTCTTGTTGCTGGAAATTGGACCCGGGGGCCGCCGCGAAGCCGGAGAAGGAGGGGCTTCCGCCGCAGGGGCGGTGATCGACGGCGCGCCGACTGGTCGCGTCCTCCACTGTGGGGTGCGAGTCCTGCAGGAAGAACCGGTGGCCGGGCTCCCCGGCGCCGGCCCTCCGATGCCTAAGTCAGAGGGGGCGAATATGTGGAGAGAGCAGGGAAGAAAGTCTGTGGAGAAGACAGCCAGAATATTTAGATTAGATCAAGAAGATGAAGAAGATGATGTCATCCATTGTATCTGTGCTGTCCAAGAGGGTTCAGTCCCGAGGGTCCTGAGAGTCCTCAGAGTCCAGACCCCAGAGTCTAGTTACCAGAGTCCAGTCTGAGTCCAGTCCGAGTCCAGTCCGAGTCCCCCTTCCTCTTCCCCCAGGTTTTCTTTTATAGGAGGATTTGGTTACCTGGGAGGTGACAGTAGGTTTGTCCCGTTCTGTAATAATTGGGCACGATTTGGCCCATTAATGGCGTGATGGAGAACGGGGCCGGATCAGACCGGAATCAGGGAGTTGTCACGGTCGATCGGACCTGTTGAAGTGGCTGAACCGCCGGCCGTGGTGGGCCTGGGGTCCGTGGATGGTAAGTGCATTTATTACCGAATGAACCGGCGGTCAGGGAGAGCCATACGCTCTGATGGTTCAGTGATCCGGAGATCGTCTTGGGCCGTATTCATTAAATGACTGAGTGCATCGGAGACTTGAGGGAGCCTCGTGCATTAATGGCAGGTCGTGCTGAATACCTGCGGAGATCTTATGCCTTGATGGCTTGAAGATAGCGGCAGGTTATAGTGGAGTTGTCAGGTCCCTCAGGCTTAGAGGGTTAGGCGGAAGTTGAACATTTGGTCCAAGGCAATCGGCTCGGCAGGGGTGACGAGCCGAGCTGGTCGCCCAATGGGGCGCCCTGTGGCGGGGTTGCTTCATAGTACTTCTGCTCGGCGCCCTTTGGGCGAGCGTCTTGCGCTCTTTGGTTAGTTTCCTGGTCGGCGCTCTTTAGGCAAGCGCTTTCTCTGGTCGGCGTTCTCTAGCCGGGCACCCTGCTGATCGGCACTCTTCGGTCGAGCGCCTTTCTGGCCGAGCATCCCTACTTGGTCATTTTGGTTGGGCGCCTCTTCTTGGCGCTCTCTCTGGTCGGTGCTCTCTAGCCGAGCACCCTGCTGGTCGGCACTCTTCGATCGAGCGCCTTTCCGGTTGGCACTCTTTGGCCCAGCGCCTTTCCGGCCGGCGCCCATTGGCTGAGCGCCTCCGTGACGGTATGGCTTGGGTTTTTTCCCCCAACACTACCCCCCCGACTTCCGAGTTCCAGTTGGCTACCAGCTGGAACGTGGGAAGTAGCTCCAGTTGGGTCATTACGGATTCCGAAAATCCTAATTTGTTGCGCATTTTGAATTATCAAGCGCTTCGAGGTGTCTTTAATAGGCGGCGTCTCTTCCTTCCCGAAAAGTCTCATTATTGGGACGCTTTTTGCGAAGCGTCCTCGCGTCGTGGGCTCATGATGGGGCCGCACGATCCGATGGGGCGCTTCGGCGTCCGAAGCGCTAGCCCTAATTAAATGCGCCGTTCTGTCTTTTGGACCGACACGCGTCGTCATCTAAACAGGATACAGCGTTTTTCTCGCTGATCCGGGCCGTTGGGAAGGTCTATTTAAACTCTCCCCTGGCCCTCTGTCCTCTTCCTATTGTTTTCTGCTTCCAGCTTTCTATTCTTCCAGTCTTCCTCAGACCGAAGTCCCTTTTCTCCGGCATCTTCCCCAGGTTGTCCTTTTTGGTCTCGGAGAGTCTTTCCGAGCTTAGTCCAGAATTCGACCAAGCCCTAAGGCGGCCTCTGGGACTTAAATTTTAACGAAGTTAGTGAACTTTGGGTCCGAGCCTCGAGTTACCAGGGCGGGCCAGATTCTTTCCCACCAATTGGGTTGAATACTCGTCAGCTCGTGACAAGGATTCACCATAGTATAGTAGTTTGGTGTCGTGAGCATTCTTTCGCCGAGGCGATTGAAAATGCTCTTCTGCTCGGAGTCCATTTTTTGAGGACGTCGGCAGAGATCCGAGGACAATAGATAATGTAAAAACATTAATGTAAAAGCATAAATGGGTACCTTGTACCGTGTGCGTCCTCGCGCCGAGGCGACTGAAGACGCTCCTCTGCTCGGGGTCCGTTCTTCAAGGACGTCGGCAGAGAGAAGTCCAAGAATAAAATAATGTGAAGACATTAAATAAATGGGTACCTGGTACCAAGTGCGTCCTTGCGCCGAGGCGACCGAAGACGCTCCTCTGCTCGGGGTCCGTTCTTCAAGGACGTCGGCAGAGAGAAATCCAAGGATAAAATAATGTGAAGACATTAAATAAATGGGTACCTGGTACCAAGTGCGTCCTTGCGCCGAGGCGACCGAAGACGCTCCTCTGCTCGGGGTCCGTTCCTCGAGGACGTCGGCAGAGAGAACGAGCCGAGCTCGTGGGTTGAAGTCGGTGGAGAACGAGCCGAGCTCGTTTGGTCAATGAAGACCACGTCCCAACGTATTGGGGCATCCCGGTAACCGGGGCATCCCGACGTCTCGGGACATCCTGACCGTGGTCAAGGTAGGCGAACGAGCCGAGCTCGTCTGGTCAGAGAGGACCGCAACTCATAGTCGGGGAGCACGAGCCGAGCTCGACGGTGGAAGCCGATGGAGAACGAGCCGAGCTCGTCTGGTCACTTAAGACCGCACCCCGACGTCTCGGGCCATCCCGACGGATCGGGGCATCCCGTTGTGGCAGGGCATCCCAATATATTGGGGCATCCTGACGTCTCAGGGCATCCCGATGAATCGGGGCATCCCGACGTCTCGGGGCATCCTGACCGTGGTCAGGGTAGGCGAACGAGCCGAGCTCGTCTGGTCAGAGAGGACCGCAACTCATAGTCGGGGAGCACGAGCCGAGCTCGACGGTGGAAGCCGATGGAGAACGAGCCGAGTTCGTCTGGTCACTTAAGACCGCACCCCGACGTCTCGGGCCATCCCGACGGATCGGGGCATCCCGTTGTGGCAGGGCATCCCGACCGTGGTCAGGGGAGGAGAGATAAACCTGACACCATGAGATAATCAGGAGAATCGGTGAGCTCGGAAATCATAAATTAATTATGAAATGAAATCCATAAAATGAAATTCAATAATCGAATAATGAGGAACCCCTTGGGGTTCTACTGATGGTAGACGTGGAGATTTTCAGAGCTCCAGCTCCGCGGAATGAGAGTCCCGTCTAGGGACTCTAGCTGATAAGTCCCGGGTCGGCGGATGCGCGTGACTCGGTATGGTCCTTCCCAGTTCAGGGCCAGCTTCCCTTGCTCAGTTGGTCGGGAGGCTTCAGCTCTTCTGAGGACAAGCTCCCGGACCTCCCATGTTGCGGCGGTGAACCGGTCCAAGTACTCCTTGAAGGATTCTCCCTCCTTTTGTTTAATGTCTAGGAGGGAGTCGGACGTCCGCCGCTGGGGTTGGCTGGCGGCAAAGTTGCCAGCAAATTGTCTGCCAAGCTGCTCGAAGGAAGAGACAGTACTCGGCTTCAGCCCGGTAAACCAAAGTCGGGCTGGCCCTCGGAGTGTCGCCGAAAAAGCTTTGCACATCATGGCCTCCGAGGCTCCTTGTAGGGCCATTAATACCCGGTAACTTTCCAGGTGGTCAAGGGGATCAGCCTTGCCGTTGTAGGGCTCCACCTGGGGCATCTTGAACCGTAGCGGAACCGGTTCATTTTCAATCTCCGGGGAGAAGGGCGACTTCGTAGTAAACTCAAAGTCACCATCACGCCCCGACTTCCTTCCGTGGAGTGCCTGGATTTGGCGCTCCAACTTCTCGACCTTCGTGTCGAGTTCATCATTCTGGAGGATTGCTGCAGCGGTTCGTTCGAGCGCAGGTTGCCCTGGAACCGACTCAGCTTCTGAAGGCTGTGGCCAGCCTCCGTGGCCCCTGGCTGGGTGCTCTCTCCAGAGGGAGGCCTGGACTTGAGAGTCCTGACCTCGAAAGGGAAGTCCGCTTGTAGGAGGCTCCGGTTGAACTGGGGCCGGAGGGGGCGGTACCGTCGGGGCGCCCCTAGGTTGCAAGCTTTGGACGACGGTAGCCAACGCCTGCACTTGTTGTACCAGGGCATCGAACTGCTCCGGCCGAACTTGATGAACTGACTCGGTCGGAGGTGATGAGTTTCGGACGGAACGCTCCGGGCTAGGTGGAGGACGTCGAGAGGCGTTGGAAGCCCCTTTGCTTCTTAGCTTCATGGCAGCGAACTCGGGCCCTTCCTCTAGCGCCAACTGTTGCTGGAAATTGGACCCGGGGGCCGCTGGGGCGGTGATTGACGGTGCGCCGACTGGTCGCGTCCTCCACTGTGGGGTGCGAGTCCTGCAGGAAGAACCGGTGGCCGGGCTCCCCGACGCCGGCCCTCCGATGCCTAAGTCAGGGGGCGAATATGTGGAGAGAGCAGGGAAGAAAGTCTGTGGAGAAGACAGCCAGAATATTTAGATTAGATCAAGAAGATGAAGAAGATGATGTCATCCATTGTATCTGTGCTGTCCAAGAGGGTTCAGTCCCGAGGGTCCTGAGAGTCCTCAGAGTCCAGACCCCAGAGTCTAGTTACCAGAGTCCAGTCCGAGTCCAGTCCGAGTCCCCCTTCCTCTTCCCCCCAGGTTTCCTTTTATAGGAGGATTTGGTTACCTGGGAGGTGACAGTAGGTTTGTCCCGTTCTGTAATAATTGGGCACGATTTGGCCCATTAATGGCGTGATGGAGAACGGGGCCGGATCAGACCGGAATCAGGGAGTTGTCACGGTCGATCGGACCTGTTGAAGTGGCTGAACCGCCGGCCGTGGTGGGCCTGGGGTCCGTGGATGGTAAGTGCATTTATTACCGAATGAACCGGCAGTCAGGGAGAGCCATACGCTCTGATGGTTCAGTGATCCGGAGATCGTCTTGGGCCGTGTTCATTAAATGACTGAGTGCATCGGAGACTTGAGGGAGCCTCGTGCATTAATGGCAGGTCGTGCTGAATACCTGCGGAGATCTTATGCCTTGATGGCTTGAAGATAGCGGCAGGTTATAGTGAAGTTGTCAGGTCCCTCAGGCTTAGAGGGTTAGGCGGAAGTTGAACATTTGGTCCAAGGCAATCGGCTCGGCAGGGGTGCCGAGCCGAGCTGGTCGCCCAATGGGGCGCCTTGTGGCGGGGTTGCTTCATAGTACTTCTGCTCGGCGCCCTTTGAGCGAGCGTCTTGCGCTCTTTGGTTGGTTTCCTGGTCGGCGCTCTTTAGGCAAGCGCTTTCTCTGGTCGGCGTTCTCTAGCCGGGCACCCTGCTGATCGGCACTCTTCGGTCGAGCGCCTTTCTGGCCGAGCATCCCTACTTGGTCATTTTGGTTGGGCGCCTCTTCTTGGCGCTCTCTCTGGTCGGTGCTCTCTAGCCGAGCACCCTGCTGGTCGGCACTCTTCGATCGAGCGCCTTTCCGGTTGGCGCTCTTTGGCCGAGCGCCTTTCTGGCCGGCGCCCGTTGGCCGAGCGCCTCCGTGACGGTATGGCTTGGGATTTTTCCCCCAACACCTCTCACACAAGCACATTGCAGGAATTGGCATATATAGTAGAATAGACCAGAATGTGACACATGCAATGCACATGTTATTTAATCTTTATTTTATCTTTATTAAAAAATAAATAAATATTAAATTATTACTGGAAGAAGTATCTGAATCTTTGATCCTGTGGTTAAAGCATAAAATAGGGGAGGGGGAGGGAATGTGTAAGATGGGAAAAAGCACGATGGGGAAATGCAAATGATTAGATATGCCTCACACATGGATACATCGAGGGAGTTCACATTATATAGTAGGATAGATATTGCTGAAATTTTCATAATTGGATTAGAATTAGGCTGCATGTGAATGGGTAGGCTGAAAGTTAGGTGGTTGTTGCAGTTTCTTCTCTTCAAAGGGAGAATTCTTGCCCCCGTCATGTTTACCATTTGACAAATTCCATTTGGGGATCGTTCCACGAATTACTTAGAAGTAGTGAGCTATGGAAATGATTGATAATAGATGTTCATGACAAAGATTAGGCCAAATAGAGTTTTAGTGAGGAGAGCCTTGTGCTCAATCTGTTGGACCAGGAAAGAGGAAAGACATACAGGATCTTAATGGACTTTCTATTAAAAATAACAATGATACAAACCAAAAAACCATCTGGAGAATGTAGGTATCTGTTTTGCATACAAGTTAATGTATATAAATGCATTAATATAATGATTAAAGTCCCATATCTATTTGCATAACTATGACTAATCTATTGGTACGAACATCATTGTGCCTCTCAAATGGCCTTTTCAATGAGCAAGAAAATACTGCTTGAAGCTGTAAGTCAAGTGTGTGAGTGTTTTTTGGAAAGATTTTTTTTTACCAGGCAATAAAAGTCTTTTTGTTTTTGGGGCTAATAGGGAATAAAAGTCTTTTAATAGAATGAGTACTGATAATAAGTAAATAGCATAATGAGAAGCACTACATGGCATTCTTTGAGGAGCAGCTAATCTTCTATTAAATTGAAACTTGAGAACTCCGAGGCAGGTATTCAAATTTACTCTTGTCCATTCTACCTCGACCTGGATTATGTGTGTATCCAAAGATGTTAAGGCAGCTAGAAATGTAGCTTACCATGAGGAGCATTTTGCTAAATTATTTCCCTAACTATCATGTTCTTTTTAATGGTTCTAAATCACTGGATCTATTGATTACAGGAAATATTTTTTCCAAGGATTTGGGTTGTCCAATATTTTTAAATCTTATATACTGTCATGGCATGAATATTTTTTCTGGCCATCTTTTCTGCTTTATGCAGGAACTACCTCTTCTGTGATTGTACATTACGACCTGTTGAGAAGGGAGCCCTTGAAGTTTTCTTACCAAGGGAATCCTCATATCATGAAATGGCAAAAAGTGGACCATCCAATTTTTCTCATGTCGAGCTGGATGGCCATGAATATAATGGGTCTATTCGATATTTTTCATGGAAGGAAATTGAAGAAATGTCTTCTTCTCGGAGAGATGGCATTGATCTAAAGAAAGAGAGATCACTTCAGGCATCGTATTGCAGATTTTTGCAGGAATTAGGCATGCGGCTGAAAGTGTAAATGCTCTATTACAGCTACTTCCTTTTTGCAAGTTGATGGGTTCCCCACCATAAATAGATATTGTCGATCACCTTATGAACCTGATTGTTTTTGCGCCCCCCCCCCCCCCCCCCCCTCCCCTTCTTCTAAATCCCTTATTATTGTCTAACATTTTACACTATCTAATGTCAGGTATTATCTTAACAAAAGTTTTAGCCTGACCACTTTTAGAAGCTGTAAAGAGGGACTTTATTTGCTTGAATGTTGAAAGTTCTGAATATTTATGTCTATGAACTTTTGCAAGTTCAAAATTATATAGCAAATTATGGTAACTGCCTCAGAACTCCTAGAGTTGCAAAATACTGACTTACAAAGATGTTTTGCTTCAGACTGAGCTGCTCAGTGATTCAGGCTCAACCTTGAGCATGCAATTTAGTTTGATCATTCTCTACTCAGTGTGGCTCCTCATGAAGTTGATATCAGCCAGTGATGGAGTCAGGCACACACATGGGTAGCAGTTGTCTGATATCTATAAGCGATGGGTTTAATTTCATACATTGTTTACTATGCTACAAAAACCAGTCCTGTAGGAGATGTTTTTCTTCTCCTTCCTGAAAGATATCAACTAGATTGATTGAGTATTCTTATGTGAATCCAATATAGAAAGCACCAGTTGATTGAAAGTGGTCATTTGGAAGTTGAACATTCTATTGACCTGGCTAAGCTAGGATTTCCAATTCAGTCTACCTACAACATCTTTGTCTTATCATTGAGTTATGGGAGTATCAGCCAACTTCGAAATTGTTACTGTTGAGATATGCTTATTTCATATGCATTTTGAATTTTTTGGTAGTATTTAACTGGAATAATCAACAATACTTTTTGTTATATCATTCAACATTTAGAATGCAATCTGTTTGTCATATGCTTCTAATTCTCGCTTTGTCATATTAATACTTGATTTCAAATCTTTAACTATAGTCTTTCAAACTAGTGTGTTAGTAAACATAACTAAATTTTTTATCTGATTATGAGTTGCACAGGAAACTTATTAAATTTTACATGTATTGCAGACCTCAGACAACGATTGCGATTGCAATGGTATATTGTCATCGGTTTTTCCTTCAACAGTCCCATGCCAAAAATGATAGGAGGGTAACAATTTGTTGTCACTCTTTTCTTTTTTTTTCATTTTTGGCAACTGTATTTGGCAATAGCCTAGAAATTTTTAGTTTTATATTATGTCATGGTTGGGGATTAGACTACTTATCTGATGCAGATGCTTGAAAATTGTGGAGAATGGGGGTTATGCATCTTAAATATGTTAGACCGGTCCCATATGGTTCCTTGTTTTGCCCATCCTTTCTTTATGATTTAATTTTCCTGTCATCTGTTAGGAAAAAAAAGTAAGTTGATCTCTGAGTCTAGATCAGCTATATATTCTTTTTCTTTCTTACTATGTTTTTTCCTTATCATCTGTTAATCGTTGAAAATTGCTTACATAGAAAAATGCTCGACATCTTTCAACTTTTACGTGACATCAACAAGGATCATCATACAACTTTTTTCACATGGTTGGAAACTGAGATTTCGTTAGGGAGACCAAACTATTGAAATCATAGTACCCTATCTTGTTACCACCAAAGACCAAGTGTCCCATATTTTTACTGAAGTTTTTAGCATCATGACATAATATTTTGGTACTAAGCTTTCATTCTGCTTGAGGAATTGGTAAAAGATATCTAATTGAAACTAGAGCTGTTTGATGATGTGGAGAGATGTTTCTTTGCATATTTTGTGACAGTCATATGACTTTAAGACTTGAGTCAAAACTTTTTAAGACAGCAACAACCCTTATTGTTTTATGGATTGGATTTTGGTCAGTAAAGAGTGATGGAGGAAGAGGGGAAATAAGATTTATTGGTAATAGTGGGACTAGGATTTAAGATAGGAAAAGAAAAGAATAAAACCAATACAGAATGGAGAATGAGGAGGTACACAGGCTACCCTGATCCATCTGATGCATCTCCATTTTTAATTTTATAATACTGGTTGATCTCCATGCACTATGCATATAACTTAGTAGCTCCTGAAAAATTCTGTATCATAACCGTAGTTTCTCAAAGCATGAGTGGATTCTAATTTGATATTTGGCTTTGCCCTTATGTTGATCTGAATCATAAATTCGACTAGAAAAAAAACCTGTCCTTTACCAACCACAATCTAGATTATTTGAAGTTTATCTTAGGTCCACTGTCCCAAAGAATGTCATGTTTTTGTCATAAAGTTTATCAGTCATGATCATAATTTTTCAAATTAGTTATTTAAAGCAGCACTTTGCATAAACATCAGAAATGAGAATGTGAGGTGCGGACGGAAGGCATAGAATGACCTGATAGAAGTTTTAAAGGTGTTGCCACAGATGCTTTTTCTTTGAAAGAGCAATAACCCCTCCTGTTCTATGGCAGAGACTTGATTATAGATGTAGCCCCTGACATGGGATCTAATATAGTCTGGTAATATGATCTTTGTGTATATGGATCTCCAGAGGCAAATGGAAAGATTGTTGAACTTCTTGAACATTTGGAAAATCTACTTTCAACATCTCTTCTTTCCACCCCTTGGCAAATTCAAAATAATATCTTCACTGAGTCTAGCTGGGATTAGTGTTGCCTTACTTGATATGTTGTCGATTCTTTTGCCCTCACTATTAGCAACCTTTTCAGGATTGCCTACACCATCCTCTCCATCACTAGTATTGTCACACCCCGAACCCAAAATCCGGGTCCGGCACGCCACACGGTTGCACACTCCCTAGGGCAGAGCCCTAGAGAATATGAAAGGCCTAAAATATATTACAACCTCAATATCATTGAACAATAATGATCTCAATTCATACCAAATAACAAAGTCGATCCTTATTACAAAATTTGATCATCCAACCAGTATTAGTGATGCTCTATCTAATCATCCCCTCCACCTATGATCTCAACCATAGCTATGTACTATGCAACCTGCAGCTCTGAAAAAAAGAAAGAGAAAGGGGTTGTGAGCTTTACAATTCAGTAAGAATCTCCACACATCTACACAAACACAATAATCATATAAGTTTGAAAACGTAAGAAATTGTTGTACACATCATAAAATCATAAACCGGCTATCAATAATGCTTGAATAATCAGTATAAATATGTACATCAAATATCAATAGAAATATAGCTACTCAAGAGTGATATATCATATGATATCTCATACATCTTTATTAGTGTTTTCAATGTTTTTCATTCCATTCCTTTTTAACTTGATTCGGATCAATTATCTTTTCGACTTTGGGCCAAATCTTGGTCACATTTTCCAGCCTATGGTGGGGCCTGCGAAGGTATCACATTTACAGCCTGTGACGAGCTTGCTATAGTTTCATATTTCTAGCCTATGACAGAGCCTGCTGTAGTTTTACATTTCCAGCCCATGATGGGGCCTCTGCCAAAGTACCACATTTCCAGCCTGTGACGGGGCATGTTATAGTAACGAAATAAGCCTAAAGTCCTTGTTTATTCAATCAAGTTCATATCCACACATCAATTTTTTTTTTTTATTTTCGGCTTAGACTAACCACAGTCATGTTTCCAGCCCGTGATGGGGCAACCAATATAACATGGTTAGTCCAGAGCACCACATCCATTAGTCCGATTATGCAAGTGTAGGTTGCGCTCATATATGCATCCATCATACCATCATTCACAAGCATACTTGATCAAAATATAATTTAATATAAAAACCATCATAAAACTTTTCTTGCTTCTTGCTTATCTTGATCATTAGCATATCATACATATATAGGTACAAAAATATTTATACCATGCATGTCGGTGTACAAGAATTTTTACCTCTTCGTTAACAATCCAGACAGACTAATCACCTGCCCACTCTATGATCTATGAATCGGGAACCTTGTTCAACGTCCTGTTGTTCAAAAGATTGTTATCCTATAGAACTAAGTCAACATCAAAAATCATTCGAGGAATCCGACAACCCAAAACTCTCTACTAGTCCACTAAATGGTCCACCATCACGTAGTAATCTAGGACTACCTATGAGTTCTTTTAACCAAAATTTTTTCGGATCAAGCTAGAGAGAGAAAATAGCAAGAAAAAGAAACAGAAAGAGAGAAACTAGAGTATAAGATCTCGTTGTGTTTCTTTCTGCCCGGATGACTATAACCGTATACAAAACCAGGGTAGACTGTGAAAATGGATTCGTATAGGAAGATATACGAGGCCAACTAGATAATAATGCTCAGTTGTTCGAATTGGTCAATACAACATAATCTAATTCATCTGAACAAGAAATATATATCAAATCAAGGCAATAGATTAGGGGTTATCAATTGAGTCCAATGGTGGCTGATAACAATCGGATGTAAGACAGACAGTCGACTAGGTAGCAGCATCCGACGATCCGGATCGGTCCGCTCTGGCCAATCAAGCCAATCAAATCACGAAACAAGAATTAGACTATGGTTCAGGTAACATAATAGGGATTCATGATAATAGAGTCTAATGGTACTCGGCGATGGTCGGGATAAGGTTAGCGCGACGGGTGGTCGCAGCGACACTGGTCCAGGACCTTCTATCGGAGTCAACCCGAGTCTAGAATGAGAATATTTGGGACCCTCCTGCTGGGATGCAGAGTATCCCGATTAATCCTTGTTGTGCAGATCACTCTTTCCCTATGGAATCAAACTCAATTATCAAAAGGAAACGAAATAGTGGACTAGTAACCTAGACTGCCTACTGGCGTCCACCAGGGGTCCATCACCAGATCCCCTGAGTCCCTTCTGCCACTTACCCGAGTCAACTAGAGAGAGACCAAGAGAGAAAAAGAAGAAAAGAGAGAGAAACTAGAGAGAGGAGAGAGAAAGACAAGAAAAGAGGAGAGAATCGGAAGGCTCTCTCTTTTTCTTCTTTCCGAAGGGAAGATGCTCGGCGGTAGTAGCCACCCGTGGCCGGCAACCCAAGCGGTCGACGGCCCAAGGCGGTGCCGACAGCGCCATGCCTGACGACGGCCGACCGAACAGGAGAGAGAAAAAATAGGGGAGTCCTGTTTAACACCAATACGGTGGCTTGCCGGCTGGATTCAAGGAGAACGGTGGCCTAATGACCGGAGAAAAGGAGAAGGGGGCGAAGAGCTCTCACTTCGGACCGGCGAAGATTCAAGGGGAAGACTTGGAGAAGCAACTCGGAATCGACGACCATTCTTAGCGATTAATGTGGTGGAAATCTGAGGAGAAGGGGAGATATATAAGCGCGATCTTAGAGTTCGAATCGAACTTGGATCGCCTTATGGGAGTCTCTGACTCCACCAGATTCGGAGGAGGAAGAAGACTCCCAGTCGGGGTCTTCTTCCCCGTTTCCCCCTATGGTTGAGCACAGGTCGACCTCAGGTATGGCCTATTCGGGCTGGTCCACAAGCCCACAAGCGGGGCTAGTCCGAGTCGGGCTGGGCCTCGCCACTCTGGGCAGGCCCATGAGCCCCAATTTTTTTTCTTTTTGTTTTGTGTGTTTTTTGGGCCAAATTCGACTGGGCCGGTTGAATGGACTAGTCCCAATTTGCTTAAAGGGCTGGGTGTTTCAAGTATCCTCTTATGGAAGTTGTTTTTTTTGTTTTCGCTCTGAGAGCCATCTACATGGGTTTCAATGGGACTTTTTATTGTTATAAGGGTTGTTGTGATGTTCTGCAAGTTATTAGGTCATCCTCTACATGTTTTGTTGCTCCCTTCTATATGCACATATTCAGTGTCTTCTTCCAGGCTGTCACTGCTGTCTTGCATGGCCTTGGCCACAAAGTTTACAAGTTCTTTATGAAGATTACCTTCTCTCATTGTGATGGGAGTGACATTTAGTTTTGGTTAGGTCAGGTGATTCAGAGATCCTTCTGATGTAGGATGGCAGAAATCCGTTCTTTAAATCTTGTTGGACTACAGTTTCCAAATCTAATAAACATGATAGTGTTCATATGCAACTGCTATTGTACCCCCAAATAAAAAAAAAAACAATACTACAGCTGCTTTTGGCTTCTGCCCCAGCACTGCTTTCCACCACTGCTTCTTGAGGGAAGGCCTCAGTATCACCTCCTTCTGTTATTGTATGTTTGACATAAGTATCATGGTCCTATGGCCAATTATCTGGTTCCTGAAAAGTCTCTATCAGCTCAGGATTTGAGCTGTTACAAAATTGGCCATTGGGCTATCTGAGTTCCCCTGGCCAACCTGGCTGAGATTGGCCCAAGTTCACAATTATAGATGGAAGCAGAGGACATATTAGTCCACTAAGTAAATGCAGCCTTTGGTACTGATTTGATATATTTGACACAGTGATTATCTATCTATGTTCGATCCAGTTTGTTTGTGTTTTCTGAGTTTTCTATAGATGCTCTCTTCCATTTATCTTGAGGCTGTGACTATCATCACCATAGTGTCTTGAAGCTGCATTTACACTTTTCTGTCCATTAGGTCAAACTAATATGCACTGTCAAATATATTGTGCTTTTAAGTTTGTCAGTGCTACTTTCGTTCATTTGACTGCATACACATTCTTTTGCTACTGTGCTGCATCCTCTGCCATGTGCCTCTGGATTATGATGTAGAGGACTTCCTTTTCAACGATTTGCTGCGTATTTTAGCTTTGACGGCATTGGTCTGTATCATTGCAGTCAAGTTGAACTGATATTAAGCAGTGCCCCTCATTGTCCCTCATTATGATCCAACTTTTCTGTTGGAATTTCTGGTGGTTCTTCCTATAATGCCCTGTGTTCTTATTTCTAGTACCTCTTTTTTATGGCCATTATTTTTCTCTTGTTGCTTGCTACAGTGATTGACAACCAAAACTAGGAGTTTTTTTTTTTAACCATTTGTCTATGAAAAATGCTGCACCTGATGGTACATATCTTTTGACTCAATTATACACCTTCTGCAGATTATAGCAACAGCTTGCATGTTTATTGCAACAAAAGTTGTGGAATCTTTTCGCCCATTGAGGGATATCATTCCTGTTGCCTATGAAATCATGCATAAGGATGGTACTTTGGCTGCACTGAAAATCAAGCAGAAGGTACCTCCGAGTTTTGTCATGATTATGAGATATATGCATTGAATCAGGATTTATGCAAATCCTGAACAAAAGAAGTACTAAAAGAGGATACGAATTCACTATTCTTTTTTGTTTTTTTTTGTGTGGCAATTATAGCACATGCATTATTGTTTATACAACTCTTATCTCTTTTCCAGATCAACTCAATGTATTCCTAGAATCATTTCTTCTAATTTGGTTCCTTTTGTTATTGTTTCCTGTAGTTGGAATCAGATTCAGTCTGATATGCTTCTTTACTCAGCTGCATCTTTCCTTGTCCTGTGTGCAGGAAGCATATGAACAGCAAAAAGCACTCATTCTGCTTGCGGAGAGGGTTGTTCTTGTTACACTTGCTTTTAATTTTTCTGTGGCCCTTCCATATAGACCCCTGGTTGAAGCAATAAAGAAATTCAATGGTGCAGAAAAACTCTTTGCACAAACTGCATGGAATTTTGTGAACGATGTGTACGCCAAACCTTCCTTCTATTTTCCATCCATGTTCTAGTTGTTAAATGTGAACCAGATAAATTTTCCTTAGTATCTTTCATCACTTCACACAATTCAATAGGGGTATGCAGGCTGCGAACATCACTCTGCCTGCAGTATAAGCCCCAGCACATGGCAGCGGGTGCCTTCTTTCTTGCTGCTAAGTTTGCTAAAGTGAAGCTCCCATTTGAGGGCGAATTCTGGTTGCAAGAATTTAATATCACTTCACAGGAGTTGGAAGGTTAACTTGTTATTAGCTCCCTTCCCAACATACACATGCACGCACATATCACGTTGGTTCTGATGACTGCACGTTCATATGATTTTCATTTCTTTCTTGCAGAAATTACTGGTCAGATGATGGAGCTGTATGATGTAAGGCGTCCTCTTGCAATTGCATGTGAAGGAAGCAGTGGCAATCGGCAATAAGCATGATCCTTCCATAACAACGAGTTAAACTGCAGGTGGGAACCTGGTATTGGGTGGTGGTCATTCTCTGGCTGTCGTCGTGGCTGATACTGAAGCTGCTCCACTGCCTGCTCGGTAGATAATTGCCCAATGTAGCAAGCAGATTGGACTATAGAGAAGCACATTAGACTAACATAAGGACAGCAGATGTGACAGTCAGGATTGAGTTTTGAAACAGCATGATATTTGTTTTCTGATCGCATTCATACCCGTCGGGTGTGAGCCGCCATTGTACCAAAAAAAAAGAAGAAAAAAAACAAGCATGATATGGCTAAGCTTGTTGATGCAGAATGTGCTGTTGGTTCCAGGGTAAAGTGGGGAAGATAGTTTGGAAAAATTTGATTTCAGGCAATTGGATTTCTTTGGCATTTTCGTTTCAGCTAGAACAAGTTTTCCTCGAGGGAGCATCGTTCAGGTCATCATGTGAAGGTAAAAGAAAGATAGCCCGTGTTTGATCGGATAGCTAAGACACAATGCAAATATAGAAGAAACAATGTTTTTCATGTCTCTGATTAAAGTTGATCAGAGTCTAAAATGTAGACAGACTCGAGCATTTTCGACTGCTCAAGTAATACAAATTTGCAATTGGTTTGCCATGCAAGTGTCTTGTGATTGTGGTATGCTTTCTTTTTTCCCATTGGAATTGTGGTATATTGTTTCATATAGAACTTCCACATACGACCTAAGGGTGTTCGATGTATTTTGCGAATTCCTAACCTTTTTCCTAAAAAATATTCAAGCCACAATTTTTGTTCTAACAGCTGCCTGAGTAATTGTTATATATATTTGGAAATCCAGAAAAAAAAACACCTAAAATATTGAAATGGGAAAAGTCTGGACTAAATATATGTTTCTCCAAGGTTTCTTCTTGTCTTCTATTTAACGTTCTCTTTCTGCCGATCTTTTGCTGACAACCTCCTCTTATGTAGATTTGAAAATTTTTCTTGAGAAGGGAGGCAGTAATCACAGTCCGGAGCATCATTGCAATTTTTGTTCCTGTAGACACAAACTGAACTTTCTTCTTCCTAGTAATTGTGCAACTATCGTATGAGAAGTGAGACGAGCGCAGTCGGCCTATGCCTTTTCCTTATCCACTCATTCCAGTTGTGTCCTACGACTCCCGACCAGAGCCATGCTAGCTTGGGTCTATAATCCCGCACGTGTGCTCTAGACAGCGAAGCATAACTAGCTACATCAGAACCTATTTCTTTGGGTCGACAGTCGGTGACGGGGATCGTCGCATTTAAAGCCATTTAATTAGATGTGCACATTTTTTTAGCGAAAGCACACCTGCGGCAAATTATTGTCAAATTGCTCGGTTACGACGGTGTTGTAGGCTATGGGATGAGTTAGCGAGCATAGAGGACGAGCTCTTCTTGGTGCAAGTTTCACTCCATCCCCCGCAGCTACATGGTACGTCGGAAGATATCATCACTCCCAAGCATTCGAGGAGAAGTGTTGGCAATGATCTTTTGGATTTTGTTTAACTAACAATATTGTTTCTGTTGCCGCTGAATCTTGAACCTCCAATCGAGGCTGGAGCACGACTTGGCTTACTCTGAGGTCGGTGAGAACTGAGCTGAACAAGGTGACTGAGGTACAAAAAAACTAATCACCTTCAAGGATAATCTGCAAGAAGTCCACTTGCCAAAATTTTTTTAATGGAGAACCCTCCGATGCCTAAGTCAGAATCGTGATGCAACAGTATGGAAAAGAAAAATTTTTATAGAGCAGAGTTTCTGAAAATGAACTTATCTAAGAGCCCCAGAACTACCTCTTTATATAGGGTAATCTACTAATCTATTACATGATTTAGCTCGGCATGTTTTAATTGCACGTTTACAACGTGAAAAATGTTCCGTGTGGGTAGCATGCGGTGGTAATTACGCCGATCGTGCGTTGACTGCAATGTTATAATAATTGCCGGTCTTTATTAGCACGAGCAGAGCGACTTCTCGGTTTTTACCGAAGTTGTCCACCTCGGCTAATATCGAGGCCAAGAACGTAGGTCTAATCTAGGATCGAGATTAGTGTTAGGCATCGGGCCGTGCCGGGCCGGCCCGGCCCAGGCCCACCGGGCCCAAGGACTAAACGGGCCGTGCCCTCCGACCCTCTACTCAATTCCTCCAATCCTCCTTGTGGTTAGTTTTTATTTTTTTAATTCATCAATTTAGATATGTCATCTTTTGAGGAAAGTCAGTTTGGCATTCCTCCTGTTTCTGAGGGAGAAGAAACTAATCCCCAACCCTATGTTCCTAGTTCCTCTAGAACTAGTGAACCGAGTGAAGATCAAACCTCTTCTCGTAAGAGGACTAGTGCTGTATGGACTGAATTTGATAGAGTTATGGTTGATGGAGTCTGGAAAGCTAAATGTAAAAAATGTACCAAACTTTATAGTTGTAGTAGTAGTGGGGGAACAGGGCATTTAAAAAGATATCAAGAGAGTCATAGGATGCATGATTCTCATGCTCAAACTCAAAGTACCCTTAATATACAAGGGGGATTACTTGTAGGTAATTTTGCATATAATCATGAAAATCAAAGAAAAGCACTTGTAAAATGGATAGTTAAGGATGAATTACCTTTTAGTTTATGTGAATCTTTTAATTTTGAAGAATATGTTCAATTAAACCTACAACCTGCTTACAAAAGAACTAGTAGGCGTACATTTAGAAGAGTAGCTATGACTAACTTTTTAGCAATGAAACAAAGTTTAATTAAATCACTTTCTACTTTAAATGTAAAAATTTCATTAACTTCTGATATTTGGTCAGCATCTGTAGGTAGTAATTGTTTTATTGCCATTACTGCTCATTATATTGATAATGATTGGCAATTAAATAAACGTATTCTTGCTTTTCGTGCTTTTGATTTTCCACATTCTGGACAACAAATTTCAAATATCATTTATCAAACTGCATGTTCATATAATATTAATGATAAAATTATGTCTATTACTTTTGATAATGCATCTAATAATAATTCTGCTGTTGCATTATTAAAAGACTCATTGCATCCCATGTTAGATGGAAATTTATTGCATATTAGATGTGCATGTCATATCTTAAATCTTTCTGTTCAAGCTGGCATGGGTATGATTCAAGATGTGATTGGTAAAATTAGAAATGCAGTTTCTTTTATTCATGCTTCAAGATCAAGACTTCAAGAATTTAAGGAACTATGTATAAATTATGGTAAACGTTTTAAAAAATTTAAACTTGATGTAATTACTCGTTGGAACTCAACATATAGCATGATACATGATGCATACCCATATAGAAACTTATTAAGTGCATATATTAATGATCGTGGATTAGGCTTTACATTGACTGAAACTGATTGGAATAAAGGAAAAATTTTGGAAGATTTTTTGCTTAGTTTTTATAATGCTACCAATGTTCTTTCTAGTATTTATTATCCAACTTCATGTTCATTTTTACAACAAGCATATATAATTAGTCAAAAATTTGCAGAACATAGATATGATGATGTTTTAATGCCTATTATTGACCTAATGGAATCTAAATGGAATGAGTATTGGGACAAGATATGTCCTATGCATAACTTAGCTGCTGTATTTGATCCTAGAGTTAAATTAAATGGCGTGCTAATTTTACTTGATGCATACTGTGAAAATATGATTAAAGATCCTGAACCTGCTAAAAATGAGGTAAAACAACTTCTTTATGATATTTATGCTATATATGATGAAAAAATTCGTGGATCTAGAACACAAATACAAACCTCTATTCCTTCTTCTAGTAGTTCTCGTTCGTCATCTATTTTTTCATTCATTGCATAGAGAAGACACACACATGCTTCAAGTTTATCTTCATCTTCTTCATCTTTAAGTAGTGAACTAGAATTTTATTTACGAAATGATCTTCAGTCTGCATATGATGAAAATCAAATAGAGAATCTAGATGTATTATCTTGGTGGAAGAGTGTTAGAAATCAATATCCTGTTATGTCTGCAATTGCACGCGATATTTTAGCTGTGCCGATGTCCACGGTAGCATCGGAATCCGCTTTTAGTGCAGGTCGGCGTGTTCTTGACGAAAAGAGAAGTAGGATGACGGGGGAAACGGTGGAGATGCTTCTCTGCTTCAAAGATTGGTTGGATGCTGAGGCAAGACTTCAAGATAAAAGTGGACATAATACAACATCCTCTGATGATGATGATACAAACACTACTGAAGACTGAAGAGTGAATATTGATTCACTGAATCACTGATGATTAGTAAGATTTCTTAATTTTTTATAATTGTACATTTTTATTGTATTCTAGAGGTCAGACCAAGGTCCAAACCTCCCTTCATGTACCATTTTGATTTAAATTAATAAACTGGTAGGGGTCTATGCCAAACCCCCCACCATTAAGGTGGCTTTATATTCATAAATCCTTAGTTTTCAATATTTATTAATTTATTAAAAAAATTTATGAAGCATTAATTATTATCGGGCCGGGCCGGGCCCAGGCCCAGGCCCGGACCGTGCCAGGCCCGCGGGCCAGCCCGACCCAGGCCCTGATGGGCCGTGCCGGGCTGGCCCGCGGGCCGTGCCGTGCTTGGCCCGCGGGCCTAGAGCGGGCCGTGCCGGCCCAGGCCCGAAGCGGGCCGTGCCTGGGTCGGCCCGCGGGCCAGTAATCTGTGACCCGGCACGGCCCCTTTAAATGGGCCGTGCCAGGCACGGCCCGGCACTGTAGCTATCGGGCCGTGCCGGGCCGTGGGCGGCCCGGCCCAGTGCCCAACTCTAATCGAGATGTCTGACATTTTTGTAGTGAAGGTGTAGAAACTTTATAGGCACTGTGCAGAGGATTAGAACACAAAATAAAATATATATCAAACCAAAAAAGATTAAAGCATACCTTTAAAGTCCTGAAAAACCATTGAAAGAATTCAAAGGTTAATTGATGATAAAATTCTGCCTTCGCTTGACTTTGGTGATTTTCATACTTGTGTTGACTGTCTTAGACACAAATTTACCAAATCTAAAAGAAAGTCCATACGCAGTAATAAATTTTTCAACTTATTCATACAGATATTAGTAGACCCCCGGATCATACTATTTGTGGTAGTAGGTATTTTATTACTTTTATTAATGATTTTTCTCACTATAGAAATGTCTACTTTCTCTAGAAAAAATCCAAAGTACTTGATAAGTTTAAAATCTTCCAAACCGAGATTGAAAGCAACGTGGAAAGTGTAGGAAAAATTTTCCGAGTTGTCCAATAAAATCGGACGCTAGGCATGAAAATCAGTTTTAAAATTTTATTTATAATAGTTATAAATATTAAACATAACTTTTATGTAAAACATACCTCGATCCCGCAGCGAAAGTTGATCGAGGTAGGGCGGATTTAGATCTTTGAACGTTGCTTCGCAAGGCCTAGATCTGCAGGCCCTCTACTTCGTGTGCACACCAAACTTCGTAGGAAGGTAGGACGGTGTCTGTATTTTGCAAAGCCAGTTTTTGCAAAAGGATCCTAGAAGAAAACACTTTTCTTTCTTTTCCTTCTTCTTCTTCCTTCTCTCCCGTATCTTCACTGTACGCCCGAGAGCTCGGACGCCGATCACAAAGAAAAGGAAGAAGAGGACATGACGCCGGATCTGGATGCTTACCACCGGAGAGAGAAAAACCACTTCTTCTCCTTCAGAACTCCCGTTTAAGCCTCTCTGTTTCGTGAGTTTTATACACAGACAGAGATTTCAATCTTCACTAATCCTCTCTAGTTTTTCTCTCTGATTCACTCACAATTCCTCTATAAATCGAGAGGAAACGGTGGCCTACTTAGGCCAATGCTGAGAAGATTTAATCAGAGTAATTGACTGCCTTTACGAATCCATACGTTATGAATTCATAATGTTCGTTTCAAAAACAAACGTGGGAAAAAACAGTAAATCCATCCGATAACAGCCGGATTTCAAAAATCAAATTGAACCGGAATGTAGCTGGTTCAAAAAACTGGACATTCCGGTCTAGACGGCAAGTCAAATGGAGTTCGGATGGTGACGTGGTGTGGAGACGAAGCCGGGAGGAAGAAGGCTCTGTTTTCTTCTCTCAGGTTTTTCTCCATCGCGGCTCACAAGAAACCTCAAGGGTCCATGGGAAAAGAGAGTTAAGGGTCCATGTGAGCTTTGGTCCACAGGTTATTAAAAGTTGGATTGGGTCAGCCGGTTCAATTAAATGGGTTAGCCTAATTGATTTACTTGGTTCTAAACCAAATTGATGGCCCACTTGAATGATTTTTGACCTGAAAAAATTCCACATGAGTCCGACTCATGGGAGGTTCAATTGGGTCCAGTCTCAGCTCGATCCAAGTCCGACTTAGATCAAAACAAATACAAAATTAAATCCCAATTAAATCATGATCAAGCCCAATTACACTAATTGAGACCCAATCAAACCCAATCTCAATAATTGAGTCCTGATCATGTTTAATTACATTAATTGAAACTTGATCGACCCTGAATACAGACTTAATTAGTTGTTCATCCATACAATTTAGCATGTACCTCATGTTCAGTGCTATCTGAACATAGACAGGACCAAATTTCAAATGATCCACAATTTTAATTCTTAATTAAATTGGGTCAAGACCTTCCTACTTAGCTTGACTAATGTGTGTGACTCCGATAGGTTCGAACACTAAGCCGGTAGTACATGGACTACTCCATGCACTAATCAAGATGACCATCTAGCAATGATACCCGACGTCCGGATAGGTCGAATATGCAAAGCAACATTCAAGAACCTAGAGTATGGTTACTGGATAATTCATCCCTATAACCATCGATGCTCAAGATGACCTCAGAGTGGACTGTCGACCTCTGGGTCTGGTCATCCATAGTGTATTTCAAATAATCAAATCAAGTGACCTATCACTTGGTTTACCCTGGCCAAGGTTTTACTGAATTGAAATACAGCGAGACATCAACTCCTATAATCTGGAGTGGTCAATCCCTTCTTGACTCATACACAGACTTCGCGAGTAATTGACTGCACCCAGCATCCTTCCGATCCCTAAATTAAAAATTCAGGTCGTCTAGTGCCTAAGTACAGTGAGTTACTTGCAAGTCACTGAGATAGTTTCAGGTCTAAGGGGTACTTATGCCCATATGCTTTGCGAGCTAACTTCCGATAGTGGAGTGCTCCGCAGGTGAGTCATTGTTCAGTGATGATGTACTCCTATATCTCACCTGTATGCCATACAGTGTCTCCACACTCCTTGGTTAAGAGGACAACCAACTAAATAGCACACAACGATCTATACTTGATATGGCTATCGTCCAATTGATAGCTCATCATTTGGTCGCGAACTGGTTTAAGGACTAAATGATAAAAACCTCCTTTATCCACTAAATTAGTCCTAAGGACTTTATTACAATACACAAGAGTTCAAATTGAAGATGAAACACTTGTGATAAATGAAAAAATGGCAGAATAAATTTTATTCATTTTAATAAAACATATACAAACTTCAATTTCTTACAATTAACAAAAAAAATTGACTTTGGGACACAATTTCCAACAGAAAGATGCTTAAGGTGGTGAGATCTGATTATGGTGGTGAATATTATGGTCACATGGCGAATTTGGCTAACAAATAGGACCATTTGCTTAGTACTTGGAAGAATATGGGATAATTGCTCAATATACCATATTTGGAATCCTTGAGTAAAATGATGTAGCTAAGAGACGTAATAGCACTCTTAAGAATATGATTAGAAGCATGATGAATGAGTGCAATTTACTAGGATATCTATAGGGTGAGGTTTTAAAGACTGCCATCTATATCTTGAATTGGGTTCCCAGTAAGGCAGTTCCCAAGACACATTTTAAGTTGTGGGTTGGAAGGAAGCTTGGTATTAATCAATTTCATATTTGGGGCTGCTCTGCAAAAGTCCAAAATTATAATCCATTAGAGAATAAGTCTAGAACCACTTCTTGTTATTTCATTGGCTATCTAAGCAATTCTAAAGGATACATATTCTACTGCCCTGATAGAGGCACAAAGATTATTGAGTCTATCCATGATAGGTTTTTATAGGCCGATATAGATGATTGCAGATATTTTCATACTAAAGATGTAACATTAGAGGAAAGATAAGTTATTGTTCTTATTAATTTATTCATTAGCTCTGCAACCTCAAGCTTATCAGATTCTACATACCTTTTACTTATGGCATCAAAGAATTTCCTAGCTTTATCATTATCAGGCATAGCATCTAGAATTGAATCAGATTTGGACCTCTTTATGATCATCAGCCTAAAACTATTCACTTTCTCCTACTTTTCATTGGAAGCCTTTTGTTCTAAAGTACTCTCACTAGTAATCTGAGATGGAGGATCATCCTTGAATGCAATATCCAAATCCATCAAACCTAGCACTAGCTCAATGTCACCATTTTTGTATTTTGTAGTTTATTCCAGTTAGAGTTTCAATAGGAGCAATAGTGTTATTCACAGCAAAGGCGCTAACTGCTAGATAACCTTTATATAGTTAATTAATAGACATATATAGATAACCGGCATGCTTAAAAATATTTATAAGCATTACTTTAATGAGAGCCTTTGGTGCAATGCCATAAACTTCCTTTAGGAAGAAAGCGACCCACATAAGGTACCCTCTCCAATGTATAGTAGAATTAACTAATAAGGCATCATTAGCTTTCGGACGCCTATCTACTTTGGTAGAATGAATTTCTAGACATGTAAACTCACTAGTCAAAAAATATTCCACTTCAGAATTATAACATGCAATAAACTTCCTTTGGAGAGATGATTGTGTGCAATAATTCCACGACGCTTCTCAATCTCTTTCAAAATATCAAACAGAAGGATCCTGCAAATTTTAGTGAATGGGCCAATTTGGTGGTCACCATCCATTGAAATTCACAACCCTCTAAAGAAAAACAGAGATCTACCAGCCATCCCCATAAATCCATTCATTAACCTTAATGTGCCAATACGATGCAATTTATAAAAATTAACATGATTCTCAATCTCTTGAAATACCAAATAGAGGGATCCTGCAAATCTCAATGAATCGGCTAATTTGGTGGTCACCATCCACTGAAACCTACAACCCTCCAAATTAGGGCTGGATCTACAAAAAATATATCATTATTCAATCCAAATATAAGACTACATAAAATTTGCAATAGCAATATTTAAGAACCTTTATGCAATAAAAATATTTTGCAGAGACCACATCATAATTTTTAGAGTACCATTTCGTAATAAAACTTTAGTACAAGAACAAAATAAGTATTTAGGGACCTTTTTGTAATACAATTTCACCATAGCGATTAATATGAAATTTTCTAAGGACCTTTGTGAAATAATATACTTTTCAGGGGGCTCAATTAAAAATTTCCTATCTATTGGCTAATCAGATTTGAATTTCGGGTCAAAACCCAAAATCTGAAATCCAAAATCCTTTTCATCAGCCCACGACCGGGCGGAGGAGGAGGGGCCAAAACCGATGGCCCTCCTCGCCAAAATTCAGCTGGTGACCGCCAAAATCCCTTGATCGGCGGCCCACCGTCTTCTCCCCGGCACTCTGACTGCCAATTTCCCAACAATCGAGAAGGGAACTGCCATGGTTCTTTCTTTTCTTTTGTTCTTGAAAACCGACAGGAAGAAGAAACCCCTGCGCGGCGGCACGGCCGCTAGCCGGCTCACAGATGGCGTGGCCCAAGCAGCCGTCGGTGGCCTCCTCGACCACCAGATAGGAGGAGGAGGGTACGACAACGAAGAACCTAAGCGCCGGCATCACTTCTTTCCTTTTTTTTTTAAATTGCTTTCTTACACTCCTTTTCTGATTTTTTTATTAAAATGATTTCTTCTTGATTTGATGTATTATTTTGATTCTAACCTTATATGAAATCTAGGCTTTAATACCAAATGTAAGAATTTTATAAATACCATGCAGAAGATTAGAACACAAAAAAATACATAAATCAAACTAAAAAAGATTGAAGCATACCTTTAAAGTCCTAAGCAACCATTGATGATTGTTGCGGCAATACATGTTGAAGGAGAAACATAAAGATAGGTTAAGTCTTCCTCTTTATCTCCTTCTTGATGTCTGTCTTCTTAACGGGGTAGGTGCCTCTTAGGAATGTAGAGATCTTGATGCCCTTTAGAATTTCTCTATAGGCAGATATATAGAAGTGGAGTGGAGACCAAGCTCAGTTAGCAATGCTAATGGGTCCATCCATTATAGAGCCCATTAACCAAATCAGACCTACACCAATACTCGCCACACCTCATAGCTAAGATAACAGAGCCCAAAATCACCATTCGATCACAAATTAATTATGGACTTCTTAATATTCATTCAGATGACAACCTAGCCTGTATCATGCAACAAATCAAATTAAAATCAATCCATAATCGATGGAAGCCCGATAAATTCCAACAGAAAGCACATCTGCAGCAAATTATTGTCAAATATCTCAGTTAGGATAGTGCTGTAGGCTTTATGGGATGAGTTGGCGGGCATAGAGGACGAGCTCTTCTTGGTGCAAGTTTCACTCCAACCCCCGCAGCTCCATGGTACGTCGGAAGAAATCATCACTCCCAAGCGTCCGAGGAGAAGTGTTCGCAATGATCTTTCGGATAGTATTGCTTCGATAATCGATATTATAACTTTCTTCATATACTTAATCAAGGAGAAGTTAAAAGCTGTGCATCATGTGTGAGGTTGATTTGTATCCTCGTTCTTTGTCGACATTGGAAGAATCTCTCTCTGATGCCGAGGTAGAGAAAGCAGCAAACTCCCTCATGGTATTGGCAGAATGGCTGATGCGGATGGCTCGTGATGATAGGCTATTTCAACATATGACAACTCCCCCTGCTCAACTGGTAAGAAAATCTGCATTCATGCTTCCTAATGCTCTGTTGCCCAGAGATGGTCACCCAAGAGGGGGGGTGAATTGGGTGTTTTAAACTTTTTGTCTAATTAAAAAAAAAACAAAACACACAAGTGTATATGCTAAAGTGAAGATAAAGCTATAAGCACAGTCAATCGCAAACACGAAGATTTATAGTGGTTCGGAGCTTCCACTGCTCCTACATCCACTCCCCAAATACCTTTGAAAATTTCACTATAATCCGCGATTACAGTACGGTAATTTTGCGAGTGCACTACCCAACTCGTTGTTTTACACCGGGCTAACAACGAATCCTACAATCTCCCAATTTCACCTAGGCTTGGGATGCCTTTCCCTTGTTCCAAGTCCCTTGACTGGAACAAGCACAATAATGAAATGTTTTACAAAGATTTAAAAGCTCTTAATGAAGCAAATATAACAATGAGAAATATCAAAACCCGGAAGAACCCTTTTGCCGTTGGAAGCGTAGGTAATGGTGGCTCTTCCGATGTGGATCGCGTTGGCTTGAATGTGAGCTTTGAATGCCAAGTGAGAGTGAGTAATTGAGCACGAAATCAGATGGGAAAGCTTGAAAGCACTTGATTTCTTCTCTTGAAAGCACTAACTCCCTTGAACCTCTTTCTCTTTCTTCTCTCTTGAATGATCTTGTGTTTGGTTGGTGAGAAGTTGTTGGAAGGCACTTAAAAGCTCCCTTTTATAGCCCAAAAAGCAATAGATCCGTTAGACACAAAAACATAACCGTTTGAAATTCAAATTTACCTGCAAAAGTGTGTCAGTCGCGTTCCAGGCGCTCCGGAGACGTCTCCGCTTCAACGCGAGACGTCTCGGCTGTATAAAATTTCTTTTGGCGTTGTTTGGAGTCGACTCGGCGCTTTACGGGGACGTCTCTGAAGAAAAACCGCTTGAATGCTTGTTTTTCTGTTATTCTGAGAGAGTCGGCTCGGCACTTTTACGGGGACGTCTCGGGATGTTTGTGCTTTATGCATGGGGACGACTCCGCGACGTCGGGGACGACTCCGCCGTTTTATCAATGAAAAACACGTCCTCTGGAATTCCCTGAGAGAGTCGACTCCGCGCTCTCTGGGGACGACTCGGAAAGTTCGCTTTTTACTCGTGGGGACGACTCCGCGTCCTTCGGAGACGACTCGCACGCATCCCTTGAAATCGGCCTTTCTGCCGTCTCTGAGAGAGTCGACTCCGCAGAGTCAGGAGTCGACTCCGACCCTGCGAGACGCCTCGCCAGGTGCCGGGGACGTCTCCAGACGTGCCAATTCTTCCTGTTCGTGCCAGAGACGTCTCTGGGACAACCCGGAGACGTCTCGGCTGTCCCTGATCTGTTTTCTTCATCTTAAAAATTCTTCAAAAAATCCTTGAAAAATATGGGAACATGCCTAGACATTTCTTACCAATATTTTTAGATAAACACCTGAAATCCTCAAATAAATTGTTAATACACAGGGAATTATACTCTAGTGTTTTGTATTCAACAAAATCCATTAGGGGGTCAACAATCTCCCCCTTTTTGATGATGACAAAACACTGAGTATATGCAAAATTTAAAATTTAAACATATACACAGTATTTGTTCAGATGTACAAGTATTATGTTTTGGTTAGAGCTAGATACAGTGTGCATAATTCAATATAGTCAACTTTCAGTTCTATCCTTATGCATAAGTATTGATCTTAGTAGCTCTTGAGCAATTTTGGCATATCAACTGAATTTGAATCAAGTTAAATTGTAAATTACTAAAATATTGATGCTAAAGACAATTGAAAGCTAAATACTTTTTGACTCCCCCTTTCTTTTTCAGAAGGGCAATTGTCTTAAAGCCAATATTCTTCAATTTTATCTTTTCTAATTCAACTTTTAAGTATGAGTGTAAAGTTTGTATTTTGCATTCCATATATTTGTTCTAGGTTTTACTCCATATACTCTATATATTGGTTCTACTCCATATACTCCATATATTGATTCTACTCCCCCTTTTTGTCATCAACAATGAAGGGGACAAATTTTCCTTAGGTACCTAAAACACAATTTCTAGTAGAATTCATTATATTACCATGAATCACTCAAGGATATTCAAGTTATGCTCCCTCTATCCAAGTTATTTTTATTAATGAATTCAGCATTCATTTCACTCCCCCTTTGTTTTGGAATTCATTTCAGACCTTTTAAAAGTAGTTATCACAAGTTGTGCTCCCCCTGTTTCATATGCATTGATAAGTTGTGTCAAATTTGAACACTTAAGGTATGTTATGAGATTTTTATAGCACATCACAGAATTACATACACAAAGTTTGATTCCACAGAATTAGAAACATACACAAAGTTTCAAAAGGAATTGATGCAGCACAAGTGTGGGGAAAGAGGAGAAGAAGGAAGAACAAGAGAGAGAAAAGGAAGAAGAGGTTGTAGAGACGCAGGAAGAATAGAGGAGGAGAGGAGAAAAAGAGAAAAAAAGAACGTAGGGGGAAAGAAATTCCAAATCACTTCATTAAACCCTAATCATGAAAATAGTTCCCTATATATAGGGCCCAAATACACAACTTGCATAAATCCCCTTACACAACAATAAATCCTAATAAGCCCACAAATAACACAAATAAACCACAAATAAGCCCTAAAATGCAAATAAACTCAGAAATAAAATAAACCACAAATAAATCCCTAAATGCAAATAAATGCGTCTGGCTCAATCCGGAGGCTCAGGATCATCTGGATGAAGGGCTCTGATGTCCCCATCAACTCCTCCCGGGTGAGAAAAACTCGACCCCGTCGAGTACAAGTCTGGCCGGCTGTCGTACTGCTCCAGAAGATCGGGGTCAAGGCGCTGCAACTGTGCTCTGGAAATCCACGTCACATCAGACTTTGGTCGACCTTTCCACCGAACAAGGTAACGTTGGTAACTACCATTCCTGGTTGAAATAACCTGCTCATCCAATATATGTTCTATTTGTTCTCTACGTGCATGAGATTTGGAAGGTGGTGGCTCAACAGCAGGTAAGAGGTCAGGGTGTCCAACATGGGTAGGTATATCAATAAAGGGGTCAGAAGGCATGAATATTAACTTTTTGTATGGGACTAAATCTTCAATATTAAATGTCGCACTAATCCCATAGTCATCAGGAAGATCCACAACATATGCATACGAACTGGTTGTCTTTAAGATTTTGAACGGTTCTGCACTACAAGTTTGCAATTTCTTAAACGTTTTCGAAGAAAGTCGTTCAAACCTAATTCTTATCATGACGTAATCTCTTTCACTTAACTCATTATAACGTCTGGTTAAATCAGCAAGAAATTTATATTTTAAGTTATTAAAGTGACTGCAATTGCTGATTTCTTGATGCGATGAATGTGGATGTGATGCAATTGATTGTGCAGACTCAAAGATTCTATACTGATGAGACATGAAAAACAGGTCTATGGGTTGCCTAGGTTTGTAATCATGCACCACCTCAAACGGATTTATGCCTATGGACTTATGAACCGAACTATTATATGCAAACTCAACTGTCGGTAATATTAAACTCCAGGTCCTAGCATATGCATTTGGGTTGAGCCTATAATGTTGAAGGTTGGGCAAAAATACTCCGAAAACTAAATCAATTGCGTGTTGGATATCACGCATCGGAGAAAGTGCATCCGGAAGATCATCAGGGACTACATCATTAAACTCCTCTAGAAGGGAAACTACTATAGGGAAATGTTCAAGATTGGACTCCACATGGGTATCTTTAGCTACAAGTGCCAATTCAGGTGACTGGCTCTCAATATCTGTCACTACCTCTTCTACAGTAGTGATGTGAAATGACTTGGTTGTATTTAGATCAATAGTCTCCTTTTGGGAATCATTTTGGACAAAATCTAATTCTATAGGTTCGTCTTCAAAGTCTTCTTCATAGTCTTCTATATTTGGTTCATAGACTTCTTCAACATATTCGACCTCTTGGCTCCTAACTTCTGGTTCAGTAATCAGGTAGGTCCTAATAGGACATTGGGATGCTATGTGGTCGAATTGTTGACACATTGAGCATTGGGTTTGGTGCCCAAGAGAATGGGGAAGGGTTACAGGTGGTGCAACCAAACCGATTTTAGGTTGGGCTGCAACAGGGGTTGGCGGTGTAGGGGTCCTAGAATTTTGCCTGAGCTCACGGATCTCTTGTGTGAATTCTTTGTATCCAGTCCGTATGGCAATGATCTGTTCCTTAA
Source organism: Phoenix dactylifera (assembly GCF_051530095.1). Taxonomy (NCBI): domain Eukaryota; kingdom Viridiplantae; phylum Streptophyta; class Magnoliopsida; order Arecales; family Arecaceae; genus Phoenix; species Phoenix dactylifera. Next base: position 21,296,461 of record NC_143194.1, read on the forward strand.
TATACCTCAAAATGTCGGAATTCATGGTAGTTACAGGGGTTTTAGGTTGACTGAAATAGTACTCCATGTCACTACAGGTTGACATGCAATGATGACACTAGGTGATGATGTGAAATGCAGTGTCACTAATGAAACCCTAATAACTATGATGTAGGACCAAATTTGATGCAGGACAACCTACTAATGCAATCTACTATGATTTCAGAAATCAGCAAGTCTCCATAATAATAACTTAAAATTTAAATGTTGCTGATTTTTACTTCGGTTATTCAGAATTAAGGATTAAGTTTATTCAATTTAAGAAATTAGATTGCAATCAAGTAGTACAGTTGTTCTGATCCTAAATCAATCTGATCGAATAATGTTGAGAAACGTCCTGTTACTAAGGTGTGCTAATTTAATGTCAAGATTTAAAGGGTAAGAGGACGGGTTCGGAAGTGAAAGGTTCAATGTTCTGAATTATAACAGCAATATAAGTTTTCAAAATGTGGCTATCGATCATGCAAGAGAACTAGAACATAATTAAATGAACAAGCTCAAGAAAAGTGGAAACCTATCACCTGTCGTGAAGTAATCGACCAAAATTGTGTGCTCGTGGGCTGGGATGACGATTGGTGCGCGGCTGCAGCTGATGGACTCTTCAATTGGCTTCAATTTAGTTCTGATCACAGCACCTTGGTGAGTCTGCTGGGCTTGTAAAATGGCTGGGAGTGGACCTGTTGGAATTTTGTGAGATCGGATCAGGCCTCTGTAATGAGGGCTTGCTGGCTTGGGCCCGTGAGGTGGGGTGGCCCGAAACTTGGGCCCAAAAGGGGCCTGTCTGGGGTCGATGGAGGGTTGCTCGGTTGAGCTGCAGTGGCCGAAGACGAAAAGGAATAAGGGGAAAAAGGGGGGGGGGGCGGAAGGTGACAGGGGTTCGGAATGGGGACGGCCGGCGGCGGCGCAGACGAAGCGGCAGGCGGGTGGCGGCAGAGCTGCGGTGACGACGGTGGCGCGTTGAGGTGGGGCGGCGTTGTGTGCGAGCGGAGGAGGAAACGGCGAGGCGGCGAGGGCGGTGCAGTATGGGAGGTGGGTTGGCGACGGATCTCGACGGCGGCGGGGTGGCGAGGTCGGAGGGGCGACGGCTGCGGCGGCTAGGGTGGAGCGACGCTTCACGGTCAGCGGCGATGCTGCGATCGGCCGCGGGGAAAGAGGCGCACGGCTTGGCGGTGCTGCGGCGACGGTGGGGCCGTGCTAAGCGGGCGGTGGCGACGGTGAAGTGGCGGCGGCGTAGGCGGTGGCGGAGAAGCGACGGCGGACGCAGTGATGCGGCTTGGCAACGGCGGAAGAAGAAGCGGCGGCCGATCGAGACGACGGACAGAGGTAAGGATTTTCCCTTTTTTTTTTTTTTTGTCGCGTGCAAGGCACGTGCTACTCTTTTTTTTTTCTTTTTTTTTTGAATTACAGGTTCGGGTTATTGGGTCCGGATTTTCTGGTGCAACCCGCTCCGATACCCGTTCATCCGCATGTGCAACTCACGTGCGCTGTTTTTTTTTTCTTTTTCTTTTTCCTTTTTTTTTTTTCGGAACGGATCCGAGCTAGTGTGGCGGGCTAACGGGTCTGAGACTTACCCGTTTAGCTGGCCGTCTTCAACCTCCGACGGATTCGTTGGGGATGCGCCGGATTTTGTGGCGGTGGCTGCGAGGCGGGATGGAGATCGCAGTGGCGACTCTGGGGTTCGCAGCGACGGCCGGCGGCCGGCTACGGATACCCACGGGGCAGTGACCTCCTCCGAGGGTCGGACACGGCTAGCCGGTGACCAACACAAAGAGCTCGGGCACAGCGGCGCTTTCGTGGGATTGCGACGATCTCCAGCGATGAACTAAAGTCACGGCGGCGATGTTGGCGGTAGGGTGTGGCGGAGAGGAAGCAGCCGGCGAGGGTAGGCGTGGGTGTGGTGACGGGTGGTGGGGAGACCACCGAAGGGTTTCTTCTTTTCCTTCTTCTGTTTTGAAATCGAGGGGTTGTTCTCTTTTTTTTTTTTTTTTCTCCGGTGAAAACCGACAGAGGGGAAGGGGGGCTGGTGAAAACCGAGAGAGAAAGGAAAAGAGGAAACACGAGACCGTGGCTTTGGCAGCAGGGGCAAAGCCTCTTGCTCTAATACCAAGTTGATGCAGCACAAGTGTGGGGAAAGAGGAGAAGAAGGAAGAACAAGAGAGGGAAAAGGAAGAAGAGGTTGTAGAGACGCAGGAAGAATAGAGGAGGAGAGGAGAAAAAGAGAAAAAAAGAACGTAGGGGGAAAGAAATTCCAAATCACTTCATTAAACCCTAATCATGAAAATAGTTCCCTATATATAGGGCCCAAATACACAACTTGCATAAACCCCCTTACACAACAATAAATCCTAATAAGCCCACAAATAACACAAATAAACCACAAATAAGCCCTAAAATGCAAATAAACTCAGAAATAAAATAAACCACAAATAAATCCCTAAATGCAAATAAATGCGTCTGGCTCAATCCAGAGGCTCAGGATCATCTGGATGAAGGGCTCTGATGTCCCCATCAGGAATTGTATGACATTCATATATCATTGCAATCATTTGAAGTCATTACAAGGTTAAAAAGGAAATCATTACAAGTATTGATTCCTAATACAAAAGAAGTTTCAAATAAGCCTAGGGTTTTACAAAAAGATGAACCCTAGATGTTTACAAAATGTCCTTCACCGGCGACGTTGCTCAATAGCCCTAGCCGCTGCCTCTATAAATCCATTTATTGAATCCAGTAGAGTTCTAAACTGATCTCCCGGAGATTGATGGAAGGCTGCCACTAGTGCTTCAAACTCAAGACTTGCCCTTTCAATTCTTCCTCTAAGTTGGGCAACCACGGTGCCCACATTGCCTCCAGGGCTCGTCAACTTTTGAAGACCATCTGATATGATCTTCAATTCACCCTGTAGCTCAATTGATCTTAAAGTTTGGCTGGTACCCACATGAACCAATTCTGATGCTGTAGCTTCTATCTGAGCTTTGATTTCCTTCAATTCTTGTAGGAGAGCTTCATGTGAGGTACGGATGGGGGCCAACTCAGCAGAGACTATCGATTTCATCTCTTCCCTCATCTGCTGGCATATCACAGATGCTAGAGTGTGCATCTGTTCATCTGATAGGGAGAAAGATCCACTGACTGGAGGAGGAGGAGGCACAGAGGTGGATGGTCCAGCCGAGCTGGAAGGTACATCAGGAAAAGCCATGGGACTATGTGGAGGTGAGAGGTGGTCAGGCTCCTGATGTGGGATCTCAGGCTCTATGGTTTGGGATTTTCTTTTAGGGGCCTTAACCCAAGACCCATTTTTCTTGTGAAACTCCATCCTATGTAATGTGCTCTCATTGTAGTAATCAGTGTTTCTTAAAGGTTTTGCCGGCTCATTTTCTGGAATTGGAACTTTAAAATGTTTGAACAGTAGGGTAAAAATCATCCCATATGGTATGCTAAATCTGGAATACCTATGACATATGGAGATGTAGTTCAACATGAGACTAGGTAGGTTTAGGGGAATCCCTAGCAAGATATGGTGCATGATAGCTAAATCTCGCTCCGAAACGAAGTCGAAGCGACCGGTTTTTGGGAACAAGACCCGGTTAACTATGCTCAAAAGCAATCTCATCTCGGCATTGAGGTCTTGGGAGTTAACTACGTCAAGAGGGCCGCAGTCCTCTCTTCCTAAAAGTAGGTTTAGGGCAATCTCCCTTTGGGGATGTGAGGTCGGAGCCTCACCGTATTTAGGGATTTGTAATAAGCTAGATAGAATATCCTCATTGATTTCTATCAATGTCCCTCGGACATATCCAGTGTACCCCGAGTCTCCTAAGGCCATATTGCTAAACATTTCTCTAACTAGGCCGGGATAGGTTGAAATATTTAGGGAACAAAGATGTTCCCAACCTTGGGCACGGAGTCTCTCTCCAATAGAGAACCCCTCACTCGCTAGAAACTGGAAATCTATGAACCTACCCGTGGTTACTGTGCGATTTGCACAGGAAAGGGTCACGGTTGGCGGAGCAACCGGAGGAGACGGCGCGGAGGGCTCTTCCCTCCGTTCTTCGTCGTCGTTCGCTACTCTAAGACGCCTCCCACCCGTTTGCCTAGCTTTCTTAGGTGCCATGGAATGAAAATCTAGGGAAATGGGAGAGATTTTGGTTCGGTTTGTGGTGGAGAGAAAATGGAGGCTAGGGTTTGTGTTTTCGTTGGGGACGAAGGAGGATATCTAGGGTCGGCTCGAGCTGTTTCGACCTAATTTAAAAGACTTTCATTCGGTCCCCGAGACGTCTCCGCGACTAATGCGAGACGTCTCGCCGGGGGGACGTCTCTGTGATTTGCCAGAGACGTCTCCGGCACTGAAAAATTTTAGAATGATTTCTATCTTTTCCCAATTTATTTTATTCAGCCACAATAATCAGTGTGATTTCTTTTGGTGAATATAGAGTGAGTTTGCTGGTGATCCTTCCCTTCAATAATACATCCTATAAAAGTTTGATAATGATTTTTTGAATTATCAATATTGAAATGAGGAATGTTTGACCAAATTTCGAATGCCTATGAAATAGGCTCTGAAAATATCTCCATGAAGAGTCCAAGGGAGGGTAACCATCCTCCGGAAAGTCAAACAATTCGTCATCCAACTTTGATAGATTCATGTTTTCACTTATTAGATACTAGGTTTGCTATTTGTCACCTTGAAGTGGATTATTAGTTTGAGTAGCAAAGCATTGCACTACAAGTTCAATTTATTTACTAGGATCATACAAGCACAAAGCATTTCTTAAAAAGTTGAACCTATCTTTACTAAGGGGCTTTGTAAAGATATCGGCCAATTGATTTTCAGTACATACATACTCAATCATCACATCATTTTTCAGCACATGATCCCTTATAAAGTGATGCCTAATCTCGATGTGTTTTGATTTAGAGTGTTGGACAGGATTTTTTGTTAAATTAATTGCACTTGTATTATCACATCTAATTGGTATGTTGTCCATTTTGATACCGAAGTCTTCAAGTTGTTGCTTAATCCAAAGAACTTGGGCACAACAGCTTCCAGCTGCAATGTACTCAGCATCAGCTGTGGATAAGGCAACTGAATTCTGTTTCTTGCTAAACCAAGAAACCAAATTAGCACCCAAGAATTGACATGTGCCACTTGTGCTTTTTCTGTCGAGTTTGCACCCGGCAAAATCAGCATCGGAATAAGCAATTAAATTTATATCAGATTGTTTAGAATACCATAAGCCTACATTAGATGTCCCTACTAGATATCTGAATATTCTTTTAACAGCTTGCAAGTGTGATTCCTTAGGACATGCTTGGTATCTAGCACACATGCAAACACTGAATAATATGTCTGGTCTACTAGCAGTAAGGTAAAGTAAAGAACCTATCATACCTCTGTACAATTTGCAGTCTATACTTTTACCTTTTTCATCTTTGTCAAGCTTGCAACTTGAGCCCATGGGTGTGCTGATTTCCTTTGCATCCTTCATCTTGAACTTTTCCAACATTTCCTTGATGTATTTGGACTGACTGATGAAGATGCCTTCCTCTGATTGTTTTATTTGTAGCCCAAGGAAGAAGTTGAGCTCACCCATCATGCTCATTTCAAATTCTCCCTGCATAAGCTTGGCAAACTCTTGACAAAGACTATCATTAGTAGCACCAAAAATTATATCATCCACATAAATTTGCACAAGCAATAAGTCATTCCCTTTTCTTTTAATGAAGAGGGTTTTGTCTATATTTCCTCTCTTAAACTTATTTTCAATTAGGAAATTACTTAATCTTTCATACCATGCCCTAGGGGCTTGCTTAAGTCCATACAATGCTTTATGCAATTTATAAACATAATCTGGATGTAAGTGGTTCTCAAAACCTGGAGGTTGTCCTACATAAACTTCCTCCATTATATAACCATTTAAAAAGGCACTTTTTACATCCATTTGATAGAGTTTGAAATCCATGAAGCATGCATATGCCAAAAGTAGTCTAATAGCCTCTAACCTAGCAACAGGAGCAAAAGTTTCATCAAAATCTATTCCTTCCTCCTGATTATAGCCTTTGGCAACTAGTCTAGCTTTGTTTCTTATTACTATTCCATCTTCATCTAGTTTATTTCTATATACCCACTTGGTGCCTATAATTGAAACATTAGGGGGTCTTTTCATTAGAGTCCAAACTTGATTTCTTTCAAATTGATTTAATTTCTCTTGCATAGCATTTATCCAATTTTCATCCTTTTCGGCTTCCTCTAGAGATTTAGGCTCTATTTGTGAAACGAATGCAAGATAATTACTAGTATTTCTTAGAGAGGATCTTGTCCTTACCCCTTTTGAAGGATCACCAAGGATTAGATCCCTTGGATGACCATGTGCATACCTCCATTCCCTCGGAAGATCTTGATTTCTTGCTTGGGGTTGATCTTCTTCATCTTGCTGAATTGTATCTTCCTTGACTTCATCCTCAAGTTGTTTGTCTTGTATGGAGAACTCCTTCATTCTGTCTTCAAGTATACCTGCATCACTATCTTCTTCTTTTCTAGAAGAATCTCCATTAGCTTCATCAAAAACAACATGAATGGATTCTTCAACAATGAGAGTTCTCTTGTTGAAGACCCTGTATGCTCTACTGGATGAGGAATAATGATGAGAGCACAAAAGTGCGACCTATATGTCACTAAAATTAGTGTTATTGTTAACCGATAATAATAAATTCACTAGATTAATATTATATTTGGATTTCACATGGATTAGTATAAATTAGAGATAAAATGCACATTGAGTACAAATTTGACTTCAAATCAGGTCCGAGTCGGATTCGGATCCGAATCGGATCCATTTCTTTTGTGCTTTTGGAAAATAATTTTTGGGCAAATCTAAATTGGCCATGTCATAACTATAAGGTGATGGGTGACCCATGACTTGAAAGACTTGCAACTGACCTCTAGTCAGAACAGATGACCCGTGACGAACTTAGTCCGTCCGTCTACAAGCCAAATTTCATATCACATTATTTTCTTCTACATAACTAACTGGATGGAACTTGGTCTCCCAGCTCCCATCTCAGAACCGTGATCCAAGCTCCCAGATCCTCCCAGCCGTCCGCACGCATCACAACGCTCCCGTCTCCTCCACGGTTCCTCCTCCGTGATCAAGCCTCCCATGCACGCATCTCCCCTTTCCAGATTCAAGACCCCTTCTTCCGCCCGTGAAGCATCCGCCCCTCCCAGCAAGTCGGACTCCCTTGCATCCGTGCCAGGCCGTCCACATCTCCAGCCTCCGACGCCGCGTCCGTGATCCACGCCTCCTCCCAGCAATCGGATCCCCCAAGACCAGCCATCCGTGATCAGCACCCATCAATCCCGCACCGCGTCTCCTTTCTTCCGCGCCCAGCAGCCCACGTTCTTCACACGGTGAATGTCCCAGCGCCCCGATCCAAGCCATGAATGCTCCTCCCAGCACCGATTCCGGCCGCCCGTTTCAAAGATCCAAAGCTTCATCCCGTGCGGAAACAAGGGAGAAGAAAGGATCCCATATCCGTTTCCAATCCGGCGTCCACAGAGCTTCCGGTGATTCTGCATCTCTTCCGGATTTGAAATCCCAAGCATCTGCATCCACGGATCACGCCGGCCGGTCCAGCCTCCTCCACATTCAAGCACCCGTGGCGCTCTTCATCTGGATCCACCTCCCGAGATCCCGCGCCCGTTTCTCCTCCTCTCCATGCCGTGGCGATCTATAAGAAGGGGGAAAACGAGAAGAGCCGAGGGGAGTCCTCGGCTTGGTGGTGGCCGGCGGGTCCAGGGAGAGAAGAAGAAACAGGGGAGTGGGAGTACTCTGTTTCTTTGGGGAAGAAGAAAGAAAAAAAAAGAGGGAATTAGTATTTTCCACCGTGGGAGAGAGAGAGAAGAGATTTGTTTTTGTTTTATTTTCTTTATTTTATTTGCAAAGTAGAAGGAGTATTAGGCCTCTAATCTCCATTTTTTATTTGTAATCAGATTTTCTTTTTATGAAATCCATCAATTTTCTTTCATGCAATCCCTGTTCTAGATTCAAGTTAATTTCTGTTTTCTTTTTATGAAATCTTTTAATTGTTCTTTTTATGCAATACATTAAATCTTCCTTTATGCAAATTGTGTTCACTTCAATCTTCTTGTTTTCATCCATTTTAATTTATGCTAAAGCTTTTCTTTAATTAGTTAAATATATAAATGCTTTTCAAATTTAAATACCTATCTTTTAGTTAATTTCAATTAAAAAACATTCTCCGGTAGACTAGAGAATCCATCAACATCCTCAAAATAATATTTTTCTTTAATCATTCAAAAATCGATTTCAAATCCGAGTGAACGTTCTGATTTTTATGCAACTCCAATCGCCTTCCTGTGGATTGACCTCTTACAACCGCTATTCTTCGAGTAGGAAAGGTAAGAGTAGAATTTAAATTAACTTTTGTTCGTCGGTTCTAACAACGATCTGTCTAGCATATTTTTAGTTAGACAGAAATCGGACGAACAGAATTTTGGCGCCGTTGCCGGGGAGGCAAATCGAGAAGCAAGAACGATCACGAAGATCAAATTGGATTTTGGATGCCCGGAGTGAACGCACTCCGGTAGTAAGTTTTTATTTTTATTATTTTGATTATTTTCAGTTAATAATTTCGTAGTTATTAAATTCTGAAATTTGAAATTCGAAAAAAAAATTTCAAAAAAAAAAATATAAAAATATTTCAAAATTCAAAAATTCAAAAATTTAAATTCAAAATTTGAATTCTGAAATTCGAAATATGAAATTTAAATTTAAATTAAAAAAATATATATTAAAAAAAATTCAAAAAAAAATTTTTTTAAATTTTTTTTTCTATATTATTTTTGCTAGTAATTGATTAGGCGCAATCCCCCGAGGTGATCATACCTCTATTGGGGCTCCTCACGGAGTAATCTCCAGAGCTTATTCAACGGGCATTCGGAGATTGACTGACACATAAGGGTTAGTTTTAGTTTACATTCAAGTTATTCCTATATTAAAAAAAAAACAATATAAAATTAAAAATAAAAAATTAAGAAAAATAAAAAAATAAAAAAAATTGCTTGCTCATTTAATCAGTACAACCTAATGACATTGCATAAACTTTAAAAAAAAATATTAATTATTTGCTGCATTTAGTATTAAGCATTTGCATAAAGTAATTAAGGGCAAAACCTATTAAAAAGATAAGGTCGGAAAGTCATTACCTGTCCTTAGCCCAAAAATCACCACCTTGCATATTTATCCTAAGCCAAATTAAATTAAAATCAAATTAGACGTTGGCCTTAGGGTTTTCGAGCTCAATTAGGCTCTTGGAAAGAAGCGGCTGAAAGCCACTCCAGTGAGAATTTAGTAATTGGTGATGTCTAGGAAAGTTTTACAACAGTGAGAACTATTACGGGTATTGTGGTATCGGTGTATCCCTTCTGGCACCACCACACACCCCGGGACTTTTCTGGTCACTGATTACTGGATTGCTTAACTGGTAAGCTCAAGCTTAATCTGAAAGGGAGATTAGGAGCTGTCTAATCTAGGAGAGAATTTCAGGAACTTTTTAACCTGATACATCTCTGTGCAACTAGATTTAAGAAGCTACTAAACCTCACTTAGTTCTAAGACTAATAGGGTCAAATTGTTGTGTGGTGTTGATTGTGGTCATCTTGGTCTAGCCCTTCTTCTTATCTTTTAGGATTTCGTTTAAAAAATTGAGTCTAATTAAGTTGTGGAAAATGTATGCATGGTAGAAGGTCATTAAGGGATAAGTTAACCCCATTTGATCCTGAGATTGACAGAACTTTTCATCACAACCTGCGAACTGTAAACCAACCGTCGATCTCTACAATGGGTGAACATATTAGAACCCTGAATGAATTGTTTGCACCCGCATCCGCTAGTCCCCCTACCTGCATAGTATTACCGATTAATAATGCAGCCCAATTCGAGATTCGGGCTGCAACAATAAACATGTTACCCAAGTTTCATGGGTTCGAGAGTGAACAACCCTACATTCATCTGAACAAATTTTTGACAATCTGTCAAACGTTTAGAAACCAAAACTTAAATGAAGAGGGTATTAAATTAAGGTTGTTTCCCATGACTTTAGAGGATCGTGCTGCTGCATGGCTGTATTCCCTTGCTTCAAATTCCATCACATCATGGGAACAACTATCTAAGAAGTTCATGGCTAAGTTCTATCCTATGGTAAAGACTGAAAAAATTAAGGATGCCATAAGAACTTTTAGAGGCAAATCTGAGGAGGAATTTTCCCAACTTTAGGAAAGATTCCATGACTTGTTGGTCAAATGCCCACACCATGGGCTTGATAAGGCTGATCTGGTCCACTTCTTTTATAAAGGACTACCTCCAGCACATAGAAACATGATTGAGTCCATGCACAAGGGTAGGTTCATGAACCAAACTCCGGATCAAGCCTATGAATTTCTTGTTGACTTAGCTGAAAATGCCCAAAATTGGAGTAGCTATGGTGAGGAAGTAAATAGAGATGAGTTCGGGTCTAGAAAACCAGGTAATTATGAAATGAAAGCAGACCCAGAACTCAAAAATGTCATGTCCAATCTGGTGACTGGAATGAACAACTTAAGTAAAAAGTTTGATGCTTTCACTGTTTCCACTAGTTCGAGTTCATACAAAGAGTCAAATCCCGTCATGAAAGTGGATCACGAGTCATATAGTTTGTGTGTTTTGTGTAACAGTCCTGAGCATCTAGTGGAGTGCTGCCCTAATCTGCCCACCATAAAGGCCGCGCAAGCAAATGCTCTAAATTCATATAGTGCCTTTAAGAAGCCCACTCCCAACTCGTTCAGCCCAGTTTATCACCCTGATAATAGGTTCCACCCAAATTTCTCATACAAGCAAAATGAACCTATTCAGCATCAAGGTGGTCCACCAGGTTTTCAGAACAACTTCTCCAGGATAGGTCCACCACAAATGAACCAACCTTTGGTTCCATCTGTACCGCCTTATAATGCCCCTATCCCACAGCAACCTTCACAATTAGAAACCATGATGGCTAATATGATGAAACAACAACAAGATTTTATCAAGCAACAACAACAGACCAATACAGCCCAAGCCCAGACTAACCAATTCCATGCGCAAGCAATTGCAAAACTTGAGGTTAGTCTGAGCCAAATAGCTAACTCTCTAGGGGATAGGAAGAAAGGTGAACTACCTAGTCAACCAGTGCCTAACCCTAGTAGACAACAAAATCAAGGTCAGATAGGTCAGTATCAAATCAATTCTAATGGAAATCCGACCTATGAAGTCCAGGCAATTACCACTTTAAGGTCTGACAAGCAAGTGGACAATAAAGTCCAACTTCCTGAAAATGAAAAAGAAAATAAAACTGAATCCGATAAGAACCCTATTCAGAAGAGGGGTCAAGAACAGGACAAACCGGAAAAAAGGAAAGAACCCATAGAAACATACAAACCCAAGGTTCCCTTTCCCAGTAGACTTTAGGACTCCAAGAAACAATCTAACTTTGATGAAATAATGGAAGTCTTTAAAACTGTTCAAATAAATATACCTTTTCTCGATGCCATAAGACAAATTCCCTCTTATACAAAATTCTTGAAAGATCTTACCACGGTTAAAAGAAAAACCAGCATTCCTAGGCAAGCTGTTATGGCTGCACAAGCCTCATCTCTCATTCAACAACAGATTGCCCCGAAATTCAAAGATCCTGGTTGCCCCACCATTGAAATAAAAATAGGAGAGACGATCATCCAGAGAGCCCTATTAGATTTAGGAGCCAGTGTGAACCTACTTCCCTACTATGTGTACCAAAAGTTAGGTTTGGGAAAATTAAAGCCCACAAATATTACCCTTTCCTTAGCAGATAGGATGGTGAAGTACCCCAAAGGGATTGTAGAGGATGTAATAGTGAAGGTAAACGAGTTTTACTATCCTGTGGACTTCGTTATCCTTGAGACCGAACCTGTAATACATCCAGACAATCACACACCTATAATTTTAGGTAGACCCTTCTTAGCCACAGTAAATGCTGTGATCAATTGTCGGAATGGGATGCTGAAGTTATCTTTTGGCAATATGAAAGTCGAACTTAATGTCTTTAATATAAGTAAACAACCACCAGACGACAAAAAAATCAATGAAGTTGACATGATTGAAAGTCTGGTTCAGGAGACTTTCTTACAAACTTATAATAAGGACCCTTTAGAAGCTTACCTTGCCCATTCTGAGGAAGTGGTCGAGCATGCACCCCCTAGTTCTGTTCCTCTTATAAGCATAGATCGTCACCAGCCAACTGTTCTTTCTTGGACTCTTCCAAAATCATTCTTAGATAATGGTTGAAAAAAAAGAAGAGATTTACATTTTGTCTGGCTGAAGACATAAAACTTAGTGCTCTTGGGAGGCAACCCAACATGTAAATATTTTCAAAAAAAAAAAAATGCAGGTTTGTGATTTTTGCCCCTATTGTCACTTTACCTACCATATCAGGTAACTTCTCCTCTATCCTATTACTGTTTTAAATTTTCTTTCACATTGAGGACAATGTTAGATTTAGGTATGGAGGAGAGAATATTTTTGATGCAATTAAAAAAAATATTAAAATTTAAAAAAAAATATATAATTAAAAAAAAGGGGATTTCAAATTTTTAACTCAAAATCTAATCTTTTTGGCTGTATAAAGTAGGAATTGCTTTGACAATAGCTTTGAGTTAAGAAATATGATAGCAGTTTTAGCTTGAGTTGTCGTCCCACCTATCTTCTGCTAACATGATACAAGATGAGTTAGCACCTACACATAAGCACATGAATAGTGGGGTATGTAAACTTACGACTAATATGAATACTTTTAATCTTCGGGATAATTTAGAGTTATATGTGTGATGAACACCCTAACCTAACCAAAAAAAAAAAAAAGAAGAGATAAAATAAAATAATGAGTTTAATTTAAGTCTCCTCACTGAGTAACCGGGCCTCCTGCCTGGCAAGCAGCGAGTGTTCGCGTAAAAAGGTGAGGACATTGAGATTAAACTCTGAGTGACTAATTTGGCCTTGAAGCCTAATTAACTTGAGTTATTAAGCCTGTTAGGGTGTCTCTACACCTAGTGCCCTGAGCCATCTGGAACGGGAGTCATTGGCCTAACACTCGCTACATGGGTTAGCTAGAAAGCTTAATAAGGCTAGATATTGCACAAGTCATTCTTTTTAGCATTCAGTCTGGAAAAAAAAAAGAATAAATAAATTCGGGGTGTTCATTACCATTTAACTCTAGAAAGTCTTGAAAATTGGAATGATCATGTTAGAAGTAAGTGAAAGCCACTCATTTATATGATACTATCTTGCACCTCACTACATTCTTGACTTGTTAGCAGATAGATGGGGTGTAATGAAACTTGAGTTAGAGTCTGTTTAAATATGATAACAACAAGTCTCTATTGTCCTTGCAATTCTAGTTTCATACAGTAATACTTGTTCAAATTTCGAGTTAAAATTTGGAAATTCCTGACTGATGAAGTTTGTGGGTAACTTCACTGCAAACCCTCACGAGACAACACTCGTCCGCTAGGGTAACCTAGGGGTTTAACGGCTTGTTGCACATGCTAAGTGCAATCGTAATGCTCTACGAAAGTGAGTATTTATCTTAGGATATTTATATAATAAATAACACTTTTGCTCTCTTATTTTATCATTTTCGCACTGAATTCTAGAGACTAGCAATAAGCTAGTTGGGGGGTGTGATGAGAGCACAAAAGTGCGACCTATATGTCACTAAAATTAGTGTTATTGTTAACCGATAATAATAAATTCACTAGATTAATATTATATTTGGATTTCACATGGATTAGTATAAATTAGAGATAAAATGCACATTGAGTACAAATTTGACTTCAAATCAGGTCCGAGTCGGATTCGGATCCGAATCGGATCCATTTCTTTTGTGCTTTTGGAAAATAATTTTTGGGCAAATCTAAATTGGCCATGTCATAACTATAAGGTGATGGGTGACCCATGACTTGAAAGACTTGCAACTGACCTCTAGTCAGAACAGATGACCCGTGACGAACTTAGTCCATCCGTCTACAAGCCAAATTTCATATCACATTATTTTCTTCTACATAACTAACTGGATGGAACTTGGTCTCCCAGCTCCCATCTCAGAACCGTGATCCAAGCTCCCAGATCCTCCCAGCCGTCCGCACGCATCACAACGCTCCCGTCTCCTCCACGGTTCCTCCTCCGTGATCAAGCCTCCCATGCACGCATCTCCCCTTTCCAGATTCAAGACCCCTTCTTCCGCCCGTGAAGCATCCGCCCCTCCCAGCAAGTCGGACTCCCTTGCATCCGTGCCAGGCCGTCCACATCTCCAGCCTCCGACGCCGCGTCCGTGATCCACACCTCCTCCCAGCAATCGGATCCCCCAAGACCAGCCATCCGTGATCAGCACCCATCGATCCCGCACCGCGTCTCCTTTCTTCCGCGCCCAGCAGCCCACGTTCTTCACACGGTGAATGTCCCAGCGCCCCGATCCAAGCCATGAATGCTCCTCCCAGCACCGATTCCGGCCGCCCGTTTCAAAGATCCAAAGCTTCATCCCGTGCGGAAACAAGGGAGAAGAAAGGATCCCATATCCGTTTCCAATCCGGCGTCTACAGAGCTTCCGGTGATTCCGCATCTCTTTCGGATTTGAAATCCCAAGCATCTGCATCCACGGATCACGCCGGCCGGTCCAGCCTCCTCCGCATTCAAGCACCCGTGGCGCTCTTCATCTGGATCCACCTCCCGAGATCCCGCGCCCGTTTCTCCTCCTCTCCATGCCGTGGCGATCTATAAGAAGGGGGAAAACGAGAAGAGCCGAGGGGAGTCCTCGGCTTGGTGGTGGCCGGCGGGTCCAGGGAGAGAAGAAGAAACAGGGGAGTGGGAGTACTCTGTTTCTTTGGGGAAGAAGAAAGAAAAAAAAAGAGGGAATTAGTATTTTCCACCGTGGGAGAGAGAGAGAAGAGATTTGTTTTTGTTTTATTTTCTTTATTTTATTTGCAAAGTAGAAGGAGTATTAGGCCTCTAATCTCCATTTTTTATTTGTAATCAGATTTTCTTTTTATGAAATCCATCAATTTTCTTTCATGCAATCCTTGTTCTAGATTCAAGTTAATTTCTGTTTTCTTTTTATGAAATCTTTTAATTGTTCTTTTTATACAATACATTAAATCTTCCTTTATGCAAATTGTGTTCACTTCAATCTTCTTGTTTTCATCCATTTTAATTTATGCTAAAGCTTTTCTTTAATTAGTTAAATATATAAATGCTTTTCGAATTTAAATACCTATCTTTTAGTTAATTTCAATTAAAAAACATTCTCCGGTAGACTAGAGAATCCATCAACATCCTCAAAATAATATTTTTCTTTAATCATTCAAAAATCGATTTCAAATCCGAGTGAACGTTCTGATTTTTATGCAACTCCAATCGCCTCCCTGTGGATCGACCTCTTACAACCGCTATTCTTCGAGTAGGAAAGGTAAGAGTAGAATTTAAATTAACTTTTGTTCGTCGGTTCTAACAACGATCTGTCTAGCATATTTTTAGTTAGACAGGAATCGGACGAACAAATAACCTAAGAAGATCCCCTCATCTGATTTAGCACTAAATTTACTTAGATTGTCCTTTCCATTGTTTAAAATAAAGCAACGACAACCGAAAACATGAAAATAACATATATTTGGCTTCTTATTTTTCAGCAACTCATAAGGTGTTTTCTTTAAAATAGATCTGACTAATGCACGGTTTAAAATATGACATGCAGTATTTATTGCTTCAGCCCAAAAATATTTTGGTAGATCCGATTCGCACAACATGGTACGAGCCATATCTGCTAGTGTGCGATTCTTCCTTTCTACCACCCCATTTTGTTGGGGTGTCCTAGGGGCCGAGAAATTGTGATTGATACCATTTTCTTCACAAAATTTTTCAAAATGCTGATTTTCAAACTCGGTACCATGATCACTCCTAATTGCTTTTAGTTTAAGATTAAGTTCATTCGAAATCCTATTATGAAACTTGATAAAAGTGAGAAAGGACTCATCTTTATGTGCAAGAAATGAAACCCATGTAAAACGTGAAAAATCATCAACAATTACAAGACCAAATTTCTTACCCCTAGACTAGCAGTTCTAGTGGGTCCAAACAAATCCATGTGAATTAGTTCTAGGGGTTTTGATGTTGAGACTATGTTCTTAGACTTGAAAGAACTTCTTGTTTGTTTCCCTAATTGACATGCAGCACAAATTTTGTTCTTTTCAAAGTCTATTTTTGGTAGTCCTTTGACTAGATCTTTTGTAATCAATTTAGAGATTAAATCCATGCTAGCATGCCCTAACCTACGATGCCATAACCAACTAGTCTCATTGACTTTGGCATCCATGGCTACAAGACATTGGCCATCCTTCATGGTGAGATCATCAAGATCTACCATGTAAATATTTTCATGCCTATGTCCTGTAAGTATGATCTCATTGTCAACTGGACTACTAATTATGCATAGTGAAGATTCAAACGACACTTTAAAGCCCTTGTCACAAAATTGACTTATACTTAATAAATTATGTTTTAGTCCATTAACTAACAATACATTGTCAATAAATGAGGAGGGTGATATGGAGATTTTACCAACATTAATGATTTGACCTTTAGCATTGTCTCCAAATGTGACTACTCCTCCTTCTTTTGACTTCAAGGTGACGAAAAGGCTCTTGTCACCGGTCATATGCCTTGAGCAACCACTATCAAGATACCACATTCTCTTTTTACTCCCGGCTGCAAAGCATACCTGCAAAATAATCATGTGAAGCTCTTAGGTACCCAAGTTTTCTTGGGTCCTTCTTGGTTAGTGTAGCTGCTTCCCTTAGGCACCCACACTTTAGTTGTATTTTTACCTTTTACAAATGTATTCTTGTTAGTTTGAATCTTTCTTTGAATGCAAGAATAGGCTTTATGTCCACTCTTCCCACAATGAAAGCATGTAGGTTTTTCAGTCTTGATATCTTTTGCTTTCACAAAAAAATTCTTTAGATATTTTTGTTGTTTGCTAGTTTTATATCCTAATCCGGCTTTATTAAAAACAGCTCTTTGATTGGATAGAATAAGATTTAATTTTTCAGAGCTATGTGTAAATTTCTCCACAATTGGTTTGTACTTATGTACCTCATTTTTAAGAACCAAATTTTCTTTAGCCAATTCTTCCTTATCATTTTTAAGGGATTCAACATTTTGCGCAAGTGAGGTATTACTATTGAGTAGGGATTTAACTTTTAGATTTAATTCCTTAATTAGTGTTTTTGCCGTTTCATTTTCAATGCTAAGTTTTGAATTTTTATTTTCTAGGTCAATGGTGTTAACATTTTCAAAGCTCTCCTTCTCAATCAATAGGTTTTTAATGTCATCCTTTAGTTTTTGATTGGAGGCCTTTAATTCTTTATTCTTTGCTCCTAACATACTACAATCACTCATGAGCTCTTGAAAAGCTTCATATAATTCTTCTAAAGTAAAATTTGTAGTCGAGCTTTGACATACCTCATCGTCGTCGAATGCCATGAAACACAAAGTTGGCGGTCTCTTCCTTCTCTTCCTCGGAGGAGGATGTGTCGCTATCATCCCAGGTTGCTTTCAACGCCTTCTTCTTCTTCTTTCCATAGTGCTTCTTCTATTGAGGGCATTCGGAACGGATGTGTCTCGGTCTCTTGCAATCATAACATATGATTGGGTCTCTTTCTTTTTCTTTTTCCTTTTCCCAATTATTTCTCCCTCCAAACTTCTTTCTTGGAAAGGGTTTCTTTCTTCTCATGAATTTCTTGAACTCCCTTACTATTAAGCCCAAGTCCTCATCTTCGCTTTCTTCTTCACTCTCACTGCTTTCTTCTTCACAAACACTTGAAGTAGCCTTGAGTGCGATTGTCTTCTTCTTTGGCACATCTTCTTCATGTTGCTTCATTATGAGCTCATGCGTCATCAATGAGCCCAATAGTTGTTCAAGTCCCAATGTGTTGAGGTCTTTAGCTTCTACGATCGCCGTGACCTTTGCTTCCCAAGCTTTTGGCAAGGACCTGAGAATTTTACTCACAAGTTCTGGGTTAGTGTAAGATTTACCCAAATTCTTTAGACCATTTATTATATCAGTGAAGCGTGTGAACATGCATGAGATGGTTTCGTTGGGTTCCATCTTAAATAACTCATACTTGTGAACCAGAATGTTCACTTTAGATTCTTTGACTTGATTAGTACCCTCATGGGTAACTTCAAGCCTGTCCCATATTTCCTTGGCGGAACTACATGTGGAGACTCTATTAAACTCATTCACATCTAGAGCACAAAAAAATGAGTTCATGGCTCTAGCATTGAGTTGAACCATCCTACTATCATTCTCATCCCAATCCTCCTCAGGTTTGGGAACTTGAATGCCATTAACCATGTGAGATGGTTCGTGTGGTCTCTTGATTATAACCCTCCACAAGGCATAATCTTGTGCTTGAATAAAAATCCTCATTCTAGTCTTCCAATAGGAATAATTTGTCCCATTGAAGAGTGGAGGTCTATTGGTTGCCTGCCCCTCAGCAGGAACATTGTTGAAGGGTGTTGCCATCTAGATCTTTGGCTAAGACGGTTAGGTCTTCAAGAAATACACAGAGCACCGGCTCTGATACCACTTGTTGCCCAGAGATGGTCACCCAAGAGGGGGGGTGAATTGGGTGTTTTAAACTTTTTGTCTAATTTAAAAAAAAAACAAAACACATAAGTGTATATGCTAAAGTGAAGATAAAGCTATAAGCACAGTCAATCGCAAATACGAAGATTTATAGTGGTTCGGAGCTTCCACTGCTCCTACATCCACTCCCCAAATACCTTTGGGAATTTCACTATAATCCGCGATTACAGTACGGTAGTTTTGCGAGTGCACTACCCAACTCGTTGTTTTACACCGGGCTAACAACGAACCCTACAATCCCCCAATTTCACCTAGGCTTGGGATGCCTTTTCCTTGTTCCAAGTCCCTTGACTGGAACAAGCACAATAATGAAATGTTTTACAAAGATTTAAAAGCTCTTAATGAAGCAAATATAACAATGAGAAATATCAAAATCCGGAAGAACCCTTTTGCCGTTGGAAGCGTGGGTAATGGTGGCTCTTCCGATGTGGATCGCGTTAGCTTGAATGTGAGCTTTGAATGCCGAGTGGGAGTGAGTAGTTGAGCACGAAATCAGATGGAAAAGCTTGAAAGCACTTGATTTCTTCTCTTGAAAGCACTAACTCCCTTGAACCTCTTTCTCTTTCTTCTCTCTTGAATGATCTTGTGTTTGGTTGGTGAGAAGTTGTTGGAAGGCACTTAAAAGCTCCCTTTTATAGCCCAAAAAGCAATAGATCCGTTAGACACAAAAATATGACCGTTTGAAATTCAAATTTACCTTCAAAAGTGTGTCAGTCGCGTTCCAGGCGCTCCGGAGACGTCTCCGCTTCAACGCGAGATGTCTCGGCTGTATAAAATTTCTTTTGGCGTTGTTTGGAGTCGACTCGGCGCTTTACGGGGACGTCTCTGAAGAAGAACCGCTTGAATGCTTGTTTTTCTATTATTCTGAGAGAGTCGGCTCGGCACTTTTACGGGGACGTCTCGGGATGTTTGTGCTTTATGCATGGGGACGACTCCACGACGTCGGGGACGACTCCGCCGTTTTATCAATGAAAAACACGTCCTCTGGAATCCCCTGAGAGAGTCGACTCCGCGCTCTCTGGGGACGACTCGGGAAGTTCGCTTTTTACTCGTGGGGACGACTCCGCGTCCTTCGGAGACGACTCGCGCGCATCCCTTGAAATCGGCCTTTCTGCCGTCTCTGAGAGAGTCGACTCCGCAGAGTCAGGAGTCGACTCCGACCCTGCGAGACGCCTCGCCAGGTGCCGGAGACGTCTCCAAACGTGCCAATTCTTCCTGTTCGTGCCAGAGACGTCTCTGGGACAACCCGGAGACGTCTCGGCTGTCCCTGATCTGTTTTCTTCATCTTAAAAATTCTTCAAAAAATTCTTGAAAAATATGGGAACATGCCTAGACATTTCTTACCAATATTTTAGATAAACACCTGAAATCCTCAAATAAATTGTTAATACACAGGAAATTATACTCTAGTGTTTTGTATTCAACAAAATCCATTAGGGGGTCAACATGCTCTCAAGCAGAGGCCACAGGTAGGCCTGACCACGGTTCGGTTCTAACCGAAGAACCGGACCGGAACCAAATCGGACCGGAACTGGAACCGTGTCTCACGGTTCTTAACCGAACCGCAACCTTGAGGAATACAGTTCGGTTAAGGTTCCAGGTTTGATGGAACCGGAACCGGAACCGGCGGTTCGATTCCGGTTCGAACCGAAAAAAACGACTATTTTACCTCTTCTAACAACTAAAAAACGGCTAGTTTGAGGGGCATATTGGGAAACGAAAATTATCCCCAACACTATATATACCTCTCCAAATCAATTTTTTCACCACACCACTCAATGACTCAATCTTCCAATCTCTCTCTCAATTTTTCACTCTCATTTATTTAATCTATTCCAATTCTCTACAGATTTCATAACCTCCCCATATTTTTATTTTTCTCAATCTAATTATCAAAAATGTCTTCCTCCCGCTCAAATAAAGGCAACGAAATATTGTTCCAAACCCAAATTCTTGGGATTCAAATTACCGACCCCCCTCTATTGATGAGTAAATAATAAAATGAGGTACAAATTATCATTTTTATTAATTACACAATCTATTTGTATTTAAAATTTTTTTCCAAATTAATTACACAATTTATTTTTTTTCAAAATTTTATAACCGGAACCAAAACTGCCTAGAACCGGAACCGGAACCGGCGGTTCTAGAACCGAAACCGAACCGACTATTTTCGGTTCCGGTTAAGGTTGTAGGTTTTTGTGGAACCGGAACTAACGGTTCCATAACCAGAATCGGCGGTTCCGGAACCGTGGTCAGATCTAGCTGCAGGCATCTATTTTGATGGCATAAATAACTTTCGGAGTAGTAAAGATTTCACATACTTTACTTGAGGTAACCGCTTGGTAAAAGGTATGTGTTAGGATGGGGTTGTATCTTACACCCATTCTTCGCTTGAATCCATCATTGGATCACCCACAAAGGCTGCAATAATGGCAAGGGATAACATATTGCCCCCCGTTTTTTTATCCAATTTTTGGAGAGTGCAGATCCAGTTGGTTCTTCAATTTGTGACCAACCAGCTATAGCCAACCATATTCTTTTTTTTCTTTTTTTTTAGTGTGAAAGCGGCCGACAAAATCAGAAAACAGATGGCTACAGATAGAGGTGCCGACGCAGATACGTGGTTCACTCAAACAAAACTTTCTGAGTGATGTGCAGCAAAGAAAACAATCCAATCAACCATATTTTTTGGTAGGGAACATTTGACCAATCTTTTGCATATTGTTCCCATAGGCTGAAAGCAACCTTGGCATCTAAAATACGATGAGGTTTAATATTCTATCCTACCCTCGAAGCAATCCCTGCAACGAAAGCTTGTCAAAGATGTTATAACTTCATATTGGATGAATTTTGCTTATCCTTATATACTTTCAATTGTCTTGACAATAGAATAAGAAGAAAGAATAAAAATAGATTTGAGATAAGACATACAAAAGATGTTGGAGATGGCTCAGTAAATACCTGAGGGTTTTTCTTCAAACCATCAGTTTCTTAACAAAATCTTATTTTTATTGGAAATTATAGGATCTTCTTGGTTGGGCCATTGTATTCGATCCATTTACTTTCTCGTAGCCTCCACACTTTGGTTAGTGGAGGACCTGACTTGGCACAGTATATGCCATATTGGGCTATCCTCACAAGAGGAATATATTTCTTTTACCAAAAAATATTTTTTAATAAAATATAAGATTATAATAGGTATAAGATTATAATACATTTTTTACATTGTAGATATCCTTAGAAATTTACTTAGATGGGAGTCCATCTACGGGCTCGTTTGGTTCGCGGAAAGCATTTTTTCTCTTAGGAATATGATTCCTGAGAAGAAGATTCTTAGGAAGAGAATGCTTAGGAATGTACTTTTGGCATGTTTGGTTAAAAATGAAAAAGTGACGAGTGCTTATGTTTGGTTGACCATCCACTTTTCTGGAAAAGTTATTTGTAATTCCTATTACACCCTTAATAATGATTAGGTTTTAATGCATCTTTAATGCCGAAGGATCTTTTTGGAAAAAAAATAAAACTTGAGTGATTTCCACTTCATGAGAAAGTAACTTTCCCATATGTCTCATGGGAAAAAAATTTTCATGAAATATGGAAATCAAATTTCTATGAAAATACAACTTTTTCATCTCTCTTCTTTGAAAACTTCAATTAAATAAAAGTTATTTCATTACTTTTTCGTTGACTACATTTTTTTTTTCTCGTCTTTTCTCGCGAACCAACTGAGCCCTGCATATTTTTTTTAACTTGATCATGTGATAAATACGGAAAGGGCTACTGAAGTCCATGCATGGATTGGAGACCGTGGAAGACCAGGGTCCAGGTCCGAAAGTCTTGACGTATTCTAATAAATACGCGACGCTAGATTATTCTAGTTCCAATACCGGGTTGGCTGAGACGTCAATGATGACTCGTTGAATTCCGAGTCAAGTAATTCAACAACTCAGCCTATGGCTCCGGAGAGTTAAATTTCAAAGCCGAAAGCTTATTTGATGTGGTTGTTGGCAGCATAGCTTTAGTAGAATTTGTTTTAAAATAAAATTTTTATTAAAAATTATTTACTGTTTGATAATTATATTTCTAAGTTACTATAAAATTTTAATATATATTTGATATACAAACTGAAAAAATAATTTTAGTATAACAAAATGATCAAAAAAAATATTGTACAGTATTATATAACAGTGCATAATAAAATATAATATATATTAATATATAAATATATAATATAATATAATATTACTGTAATATAATATAATATTATTATAATATAGTAATATAATATTGTATACTATAACATAATAATATAACATAATTTGATATTATACAATATAACATATCAATATATTATGATACATATCAATATAGTATAATACAATAATAAAAATATAAAGTATTATAATTATTAGCATAAATTAATATAGTCCGACACATAATTAAGTCTTTCTATAATTATAATATTTTATTATAGATATTTTGGTCCAAAAAGAAAAAATCTTATAAATCAAAATAACTTTCCGACGCATACTAAATATGTTTTTCTGAAGAAGCTTCATTTTGGAGCTTCTCCCCAAAAGCTGTTTTAGTTTTCTGGCAAAGTTAAAATAACTTTTCAATTTTTTTTTATAAACACTTTAATTTCATCCAAAAGTACTTTTGAAGGGTTAGAAAAAAATTTTTGGCACTCCAAAAGTTCTAATAAATGGGCCTAAAACGAGTTATGCCAATGATTAAGTTGAGCAACACCTAAATCAAAAACCTATAGGAAGTTTCTCAAGGATTTCATTTTCATTATATTATTAAAGTATGTAGAGAATATTGAAACCAAACAGCAAGTCCTTTCTTGATCCTGATTCATGAAGTTCAATGGAAAGAAAGAAAATGAAGCATATGCACCAAATAGGAACCATCAACCCGACCTACGAATGACCTGTTTTAAGCAGATTTGGATTGAACATAAACGGTTTTGGATTATAAATGAGTCAACCCATCTAAATCTATTTATTAAATATATTGGATTCAGATTTAAACTTTTGACTCATGTAACCCATTTAATAATTGAGTCGGATTATGATCCGACCCATTTAACCTGTTTAAAATATGTTTAACCTGTTTGAAACCTACTTAACATGTTTCTTACTTGTTTAACCCAATCTACTTAATCTGTTTAACCTGTTTAAAACTATTTAACCCATTAAAAACCTGTCTAATCCATTTAAACTGACTTGATTTGTTTAATAAATAGGTTATATCGGTCAAGCCGAGTTACCTATTTAATAAAGATTTTGGATTTAGATTTCAAATTTTGACCTATTTAACAAACATATCAGATTTGGGTTGATCAATTTTTGACCAAATCCGCATCCAACTTGATCCCCATCTAACTCGATTGCCATCCCTAGCACCAAAACACTAGCATATTATAACCAGAGGTTTTTTTTTTTGGGTGATTATTTGCTTAAATTTCAGCGGAGTAGCAAAATATTCCTTTTCTTTTTTTAAGTATTTCTTGAAAACAAACTAAATGCCATGACATGCGCATTGAAAGCAAATCAATTGAAAGTTGCAATATGCACTATTCAAGGTCACAAGTACTTGTGAAATTAAAATTTTCTTTGAACTAAAATATTAATATATTTTATAGAAGTACGTTTTTTAAGAGATTAGTGCCGTGGGCCAACTTTCCATAGGAAAAATTTGCTGTGCACCGCTAGCATACCATATGGTACAAGGGATTTGGTGTAATTCCAAAGTTGGCGTGAAGAGTTATATTGTAAAGCACCAACCTAGCCTGGATTGTGTAGTGATGAGGGAAAATCTTTGGAAAAACAGTAAGAACTTGCTTTCCTTTCATTTGTTATCTTAATACACTAAATTATGCCATTATATTTTTCCTCTCGTCAGATTTGCACTATAGAAAGCCTCCTAGAATCAGTCCATCTCAATTAGTATGTCAACAGTGCAATGTGCTCATTCCTTTTCTACCACCATTTGACTTTTTTCAGATTTCTTTCAATGAAGACTGTATAGTAGATTTGAAGCTTTTAGTATTAGAAAGTAAATACCTCGGGTGACTTATATTAAGAGTTTTAACATCTATTCAAATATTAACACATCATTTAAACCAATACGATCATTAATTGAGGGGATGGTTCTTTGTATCCTATTAATTGTTTGACCTTATTTGGAAGTTATTAACACCATTAGTCATATTTCATCCTTAGGAGAGCCTTTGACAGCTCGGAATATCTGGATTTCTATTCTGCTTAGACAGTACTCTGTATGGTATTCTTCACCTGCGAGCCTACACCTCCGAGTTTTTTCAAGGTCAATTTTGATGGATTCATCTCCGACGAAGGTACGAGGGGAGGCGTAAATTTTGTTATTAGAGATCCGGATGCTAGGATGGTGGCAACAGGCGGTTGTCGGTTATTCGACATCTCGGTGCCCGGTGCAGAGCTGAGGGCTACCTGGTCAGGTTTTGACATACCCGACTTGAGTTACGAGCCAACTCAGTCATCCTGAAGGGTAACTCGGCCGTGATTATCAGTTGAATCTAGAAGGGTCCGAGGGGTGCCGATGGTAACTATCCGTTGTTTCGAGACATCTGGGCAATGACGAGAGAGGGAGGGGCTTTTCAGATCAAACATGTATTTCGTGAAGCTAATGGGGCTGCGAATTGGGTGGCCGCCTATATGGCCAGCCATGCGAGTAGCACCTTATGGATTAAGGATGGAGAACTGCCTCAGGCACTCCGAGATATTCTGTTTTTTGATTTTATTGGGTGCATTCGTACTCGTCAT
Organism: Phoenix dactylifera; assembly: GCF_051530095.1. Lineage (NCBI taxonomy): Eukaryota > Viridiplantae > Streptophyta > Magnoliopsida > Arecales > Arecaceae > Phoenix > Phoenix dactylifera. Next base: position 21,322,077 of record NC_143194.1, read on the forward strand.
GTATAAGTCACCCATCCTAGCAAAAAAGAAAAAAGAAAAAAAAAAAACTTATGAAGTTAAACTAGACACTCTCTCCAATATATAAACTAAACGTGATACCTGCAATTGGAATTCTATTGCACATTCTTTTAGTAGCCCTAGAAGTATGTTGCAAACTCTTTCATCAATTATAAAATAAGAATTCATGGTAAAAAATGGTACATGAGTTGCGCTGCATGGTATTGGTAACACTAGAACAAACAAATCAAACTCGGCCCGGTTCAAACCGGCCCGAGTCTCGACCCGGTTCAAACCGGCCCGAGTCTCGACCCGGTTCAACTCGTTTCTAGAACACATCAAGCAATCCCATCCCGCCTCCAATCCCGGCCACTTCCTCTGTGCACGCCATCCCGTAAAAGCGACTGCCGCGTGACGCGGTAATTACACCTCCCTCGCTACCCCTCACATGCATTCACGTGAATCTCCACCGACGCCAGCTATCATAATGCATCGCCTCTCGGTTCCCTCGCCTCCCCGTAACTTACCAACCCACTACCAAGGCCGAAAGCATATCCTCACCTGTAGTGACCGTAACCACAATATAGTTATAAGTAGGCACCACTCGTGACTGCTTTGCTCTCACGTCACTCTTTCTTTCCCTTTTCGAGTTCCCTCACCGACTCTCTGTTCGTTGTTCTGATCTCCATTTCCGGCGATGGCGAAGCAGCAGGTCCCGGGTTTCGCCGCATGGGCCGTGGCGGCGGCGGCGGTGGTAGTCTTCCTCCCGGCGGCGGTGAGCGGTGCGCGCGACGTGAAGGCGGCGGCGGCTAACACGGGGTTCGTCGTCGAGGGCCGCATTTTCTGCGACACTTGCCAGGCCGGCTTCGAGACTCCCAAGACCACCTACATCGCCGGTAAGATCTCACCGCCACCGCTTTTACCTACTGCTTCCGCTTGGTTTCGGACTCCAGCCGTCCGATATCGGCGGGCTGCCGGCCGTATCCGAGGGGAAACGCATTCATATCGTAATGTGGAAGTGCTTTTTTCTTTTTTATGGGAAACGCAGGGGGAAGGGATTAGGGTCCTCTTAGAGATAGATCTTTTCTTTCCGGGGCGATTTATCTTGTCGTTTCCCTTCTTTTTCGGCGATTTTCCGCATTTGAGTGCCTAAATTTAAACATTTATCCGGAATAAAGGAGAGTAAGAAACTGGAGGATTATCGTATTCTACAATCTTCTTGTAATTATTTTATCCAGGTTTGATAAAATATGTGCTCCACCGGCGGCATCCTATCCCCGATAAAGTTGGTGTTTTGCAGAACAAAGCGGAATAAACTGGAACAAGCGTGGATTTGTCCTCGACAAATCCACGTTATTCTTCAACTAAACGAGACTGTAGAAAACATAATCGAGTTTCTATTCTGAATCCAGAACCCGTAAGCTTATCGGTAGAGTTTGAATTTGACATTATCCAGACTCATAGCCTTAATAGCTCATTGGTAATATATATATATATATATATATATATATATATATATATATATTATGATGAAAATGAAGATAGTAGCGAAGAATATTTTGATGGAAAAATAATGTTTAAATTATATTCTAGTGCTGCTGAATCTCTAATTACAGTTTTGTAGACAAACTGAGTTTAATGTTTTGTTTGAAGCTTAATCCCTTGAAAGAGGTCCAATAGGCATATGCGCAGTCTTCAGTGCAATGAGGCTGGATTAATTTGGGCTTACAAGTTAAAAGCCAGGCTTGTTTAGATTAAAGTCAACTTAATAAATAGTTATGAGTTATTTAATGATCATATAATGGTATCTAGATCATATTGTATAGAGGGTTTTGCAAGAGAAATACACTTTTTTACTTTACAAAATTCAGCATCATTTTAATTTTTTTGCAGATTCCATACATTTTTTTTGAAATTTGGACAATACTGTTCCCTACTCCTCGAGGTCGAATCTTTTGAAAAGTTTCACAAGTTTTTACTATCTTTTATACAGGTTTTGAACGTTGTTTATAAAGGGATAGAATTCAAAACACACCAAAAATGACAACAAGTTTATAAAATTGATCGATAATAAATATATAGATAAAAAAACTAACATTGCAACTTGTTAGAGCACAAAAAATAAGGAGAACATAAATCTAACAAATTGACAAACTTGCTCAGGATCAATACAAGTTTTCTATTATGTTGATTATATTCTAAAATCAGCTATTTATAACTTTGTGCAAATTCCATTCATAATTTGGGGCTTTGACTGCCCTAAACATATGGAGGTTTCGATTTGCCTGTAACCTGAACCAACATTGTGGGTTGGCGAGGTAGTGTGGAAGGTTGTCCTAGCCTTTCGAGGTTGGATTGTCTTGCACTGGCATGCTGGCATTTTTGAGAACATGCACAAGTTTTTAATACCTCCTTCCCAAGTTTTAAATAGGGTTTTCATAAAAGAATATCATTACAAAACACATTATAAAATCATCAATAGTAAATATATAGAATAAACAATTAATGGAAGAACTTGTTAGAGCACAATAACAAGTAGAGTATAAAGATAACAGATTTGCACATGATCCATGTAAGTGTTCTATTACTATCTCTATTCTAAAATCTATCGCAATTTGTGCAACTTTCATTGTGAACTTGTGCAACTTAGACTAACTTTGTGGGTCGGTGAGCTAGCAACGGTGTTGGAGGCAATTTTGTCCTAGCCTCAAAACTTTGTAGCAAATCTGCAAAAATAAGGAAAACATATCAAAAATCTGCAAATTGAAAAGTGACTACATCTTCTTGCAAAATCCTCTAATATATATACTCCAGCGTCTTGATCTATAAAAATGTTCTAAGCTGTTTGTAATCTTTTGGACATCTTCTGAGTGGAGGTATATTACATTAACAGAGGTGCAAATTATGTTCATATGTTGTCCACATTGAGTTAAATTAGGTCAGAATTAGATCCCTTGTCTGTTTCATAGCAATTGCTGGAATCTGGATGGCATGCCCGTGTTGAAGAAGTTGTGCAAAATTTCAATTTAATGTTAATCATTGGATGGATATAATAGCCTTAGGTGTATGACATGTAAGCTAGGCAAGCATAGGGGCGTGAATTAGGATAAGATTTTTGCTAGTTGGTTTATGTGGGACATAGATAAGATGTGGGCATCATCTCAATTTATCTTTTATTTGGAAGTAGATAAACAGGAAAAAGTGGAGATATCAATACATTGTATTTTAAAGCAGCAAAAGAGTACAACCGAGTTTAGGCGCACACTTCATGAATTTTTATGTACAACATTAATCTTGAGCAATTTGAAGGTTTGGGTGACCTGAACTTGCTCTAGTAGTAATGGAGCTTTCAGAATTCTGCTCATATTCTGGGATAAAAGCACACCTCAGATGAATGGTTACTTTTCTCTTAAATAAACTACAGTAATGCTGTTGGTGTGAAAAAAAATTGCATTTTTCATGGGTGGTTTTCTTTTTATGTTTACAAAGTTTCATAGGTGCTTTGCAGGTGCAAAGGTGAGAGTAGAATGCCAATCAAGGACGACGGGTGCAAAGACATGCAGCTTTGATGGTGTGACCGACCACTCCGGCACCTATAATATCCTTGTTGCAGATGAGCATGAACATGAGACCTGTGAGTCTGTGCTTGTTAGCAGTCCGGTGAAGGGTTGTGATAAGATCCTTAAAGGCCGGGAGAGGTCTCCTGTGTTCCTCACCCACAACAATGGCATTGCATCGGACAAAAGATTTGCAAACTCCCTAGGCTTCCAAAACGACATCCCCTTGGAAGGCTGTGCTCAGCTGATGGAGATGTATCGGCAATACGAAAATGAAGTTTAATGAAAAAAGAAGAAGAAAGAAAGAAAATGGGGTCTCCATTATATGTAGTAGGCTATATGTCCAGTGCTCTCTTTGCTGCTGTTATTGCTCTGGTACTTTATTTGTTTCCTTTGTTTGACAATTGGTTAATCTTCTATCCAGCCCACTCTTTTGTATTTGTTATTGCATTTACTGTTGTCTGACTACTTTCATTGAGCATTGGAGTGATGGGCTTTAGTTTCAGATTCTAAGAGCAATCCAGTGCTTATTTGGTGCAACTGTGGCTCACACTCTGTGGATGCGGTTAACAAAATCAGAAAACAAAAAATCAGATAGAAAATTCAACACTATGTCGCAATCCATCTATACGAAGTCTTCAGAATAGTGAGCCGTATAAAAAGTCACTCAGTCAGCTGCATTGTTTGCTTCTCTGTAGATGTATATGGTCTGATGCACATATTATTGCAGTTTAGGATACCACTTTGGGTTAAAACCTGTGACACATTAAATTGCGTTGCTCGCATGAATGTTTGGCACTGGCCTGGTATTTTTTTGGGGTCCAATGTACAACAAGTGAGTAGATCCGTCAATTTGGTAAGGTCTGACCTAACCTGATTCGGTATTTGAGTCCGATTTACCCCCGTTTCCTCACTGGCAAGCTAGTGGAAACCTTGGCCCTCAGACTCGACCACCACCCAGAGGCCCTCCCCCATGCCATGCTCCTCTTTCTCCCACTGCAACCCCTTCACATGGAACACCCTCATCAGAGTCCTCTCTCTCTTAGCCCCACACCTCATCATGCCCTCCTCCTCTTTGCCTTCCAAACACCTTTTGTAACGCCTGATGCCTTCAATCATGCCGCCGAGCTCCAGGCTTGCTCTTGCTTCCATGCTCACAGGTTAAACAAAGCCCTTTCCATGGCCTTGTAGGCTTGTAGCAGGGAATGGAAACCAATCCAACATTGTCGGTTTGGTCGAGGAAGGCCTGCACTAAGGTCCAGGAAGAAAGACAATGGCATTGCTCCCAGAGTTGAGAACTATGGATGCCTGATCGATCCTTTTTGCAGGGCTGGCCGGTTAAGGGAACCTTCTGAGCTGGTAGACTCAATGGAAATCCAAGCGAATGCCATCGCTCGGAGGAGCCTTCTAAGTGCTTGCAGGATGAATTTGGACGTTGAATTGGCTGGGATCGCAGTGAAAGAATTCCGAATCGCATCCCTACGGAAACCAGAGGCAACGTTCTTTTTTTTAGATGTTAAAAATCGTACCTCTTCCGAAAGAAGCGTCTTAAAGAAAAGGATAAGAGCTTTATCCTATATTTTAAACATCTAGAATTTACAGGATAAAACTGATATATTTATTTTTAATTTTTTTTTTAAGTAACCTTTTTACCTAGTCAAGTAAAGAAAGTAAGTAGCTTACATGCACACGAGCCCAGTGAAAGTCCAAGGCAAAATTGGCATATCCAATCCGAAAATGGGTTAACCGATAACTGTTTTGGTTTTGTCTCTCGGTAAACATCATGTCCTTTTAAAAACGTCTCTTCCTTCTCTTTTTAAACCTTATCAAATCCGATGATTAATATAATAAAAATCTGATCCATATCTTCCTCTTCTTCATACTCTTTTCTGTTTTCTGAGCGATTCCTGAGCGATTCTGGGTGTACGCTTGGAGTGATCCGGTTGTTGTATTCTGAAGATTAGGCCATCATTATCTGCTACATCGAGATTCATTCTTCGAAGGGTACGATTTATTCTTACGGACAGTGACAACACACTTCAACCGATAAGTTCTTTCTTACCATCTATTCTTTTCCTAACACTCCTTTCAAACATACATATGCGGCAAAAGGGAGGTGGTGGGATGATGCAAGGAGGGCAAGGGAGCAGATGAAGGAAGGGCAGATAAAGAAGCAGCCTGCTTTTAGCTAGCTTGATTGAATCAAATGATCGGTTGGCTGAAGGGAGGCCCTGCTGACCACTCTGCTTGGATTCAGTATAAGTACACCAGATTATATCCATTAGAACAACGAACATGCAACTCAGTTTTCAGTGGTTCAGCTGCCATTATGGATCAACAGGCTTAGAACAGATGTGTACCCATGCTCAGGAGTTCAAAGAGCTCAAGGAGGATTGATGAAAGACCAGCACTTTCAAGAATAATTATTTGTTAAGGGAGCTATCGGCCAGCCGTTCAGTGATTATAGCTGCCATTGTACATCAAATACTCTTTCAACTCCTGCATAGACATCTAACTAATGATCTTAATTGTCTGCATTCTTAGTCTTCATATCAACCAACTTGCCCACATATAAAGAATAGATATTGCTTCTCAGAAAACAAAGTAGATGTTATTGGAGGTTGGATAGGGAGGCCGGGATCCCAGTTTCAACATATAGATCAGTCTCAAATAGGTGCTATCATAGATTTTATGTTCTACCATTGTGATTTTTTTTTTCGATATGAATTGCCTCCATTGATACACAATGTATGCATAATATATTTAGTTACTTCCATCCACATAACTACAATAGCATATGATTTGAGGATGCTGTCACTTTGCAGCATTCCATTGCAAAAAGATACCAAGTTGATGGTAACAAGGAAATGATGGCAATGGGCTTTGTGGGGATTACTTGACTAGCTATGTGGCAAATGATCCTAAGAATGTTCAGAAAATTTAAATTGTGTGAGAAATTATGAGAGAATTTGGTCAAATTGAAAAGTGTAGTTTTAATCATGACGATTGGTTGTACGAATTGCAAGTGAAGCTGACGGTGGCTGCTATATGTGATAATTTACCGAACCTAAACTATAAACCTTAAGACTTATTAAAGAAAATGGTAGGCACAAGCTGTTAAGTTGTATAGGACTCACAGATTAGGAATATATAGAAATTAGGGCACGGATTGTTTTATCCCTTCGTCCTTCGTCCTTCGTCCAAAGTTCCGTGCATTATAATGGGGGCGGAAGAGGAGCAGCAGAGAGAGAATGGCGAGGGCGGGGTTGGGGAGAGGCCCAAACCGATCTCAGAAGCCCAGTTCCTCGCCTGGAAACGCCAAAAGGTGCGACCTTTATCATCAATTCTAGGGTTTCAATTGTTGGATTCCTTTATTTCTTTCCAACATGAGGAAAATTCCACTTATCTATGAGCTAATTCGAGTATTTCGGGTAGAAGTCTCGGAATTTTAGGGATTTGGTTATGTTTTCTGATATAATTTAGGAGAAAAAAGCCCTGTAATATCTTATATCTCTTCTTTGTTGGGAGAATCCTATGATTTGTGACTTGCGGTTTTTTTTTCTTTTTTTTTTTTTTTTTGCATTGGTGGACCTTTGATGTTTTGTGATGCTTGGCCTGGATGGTAGCTTATGGCAATTTGTAGTGTTCATGCATTAAATATATAAGATTTGTGGTAATAATTGTTTAGTAGGAGTCGTAGTAGTTCCTGATTCTTTATATTCCATTGTGGTCATTTAGAAGTGTGGAGGCATTGTGTTTGTGTCGAACTTTAATGACAATTTTATGCATGATATGGAATGATACAGTTCTCCCTCAAGGCTGGTTTATAACTTCATATTGACAGTCGAGGAACACTCAAATATGAGGGAACAGAATAAAAAGAATCAAGTTGCATGCATTTCGAAATAAACATGAGCCAGGATTGAAATAGGTAGGTGAAGGCAGTTGAGGGAAAGGGAAGCAAACGAATTTTTGATTCTAGTATCTAAGTATGATTTGCAGAAACCAAAATTCAGATATGACTGCACATAATATATGTCAATGTAACAAAATAAAACAGGTAGTTTTTAACATAAGCCATATGAATACTTCCAAACCTGCTTGTAAAAGGTTCTACCTAGTAAAGCCTGGAAAATCGTCTTCAAAGCAGTGTTGCATGGATAAGGAAAAATTACTTACTAATATATATTTAGTATTGTGTAAAAGGAAAAAATAAAAGATGTTATTTGCTGGGGTATTCCAATATGCATATTTCTCATCCAAACTTTCCAATTTGCTTAAGAATTTTAAACAAAGGACATTCGATAAAGTTATTTTAATACCTATATTGTCAATCAATCTCTAAAAAGAATCAAAGCTAGCTTTTAGATCTTTTGCAGTGGGTCAAACTTGTTGTTGGAGTCCAAGTCTCTGTCAATTCATAAAAGTTCAATTAGAAATTGATAATTATCCAAGTGTCTAATTCTTAACCGATTTGGCTACATATTTGACATGGATTCCAGGATTTGGACATGAGTGTCCAGGTAAGACATCTCGAAAGCTGCTCTTTGAATATTAGAATCAAAAGTAATTGCTTGTCAGTCTCCGATGTCCTTTTCCTTTCTTGTAATGATAGAAAAAAATGTGCTATTAACAATCTTTTCACCCTTCTAGTGTAATTTTTTAAAATTGTTCATAAGGTTGCTCTTCACTGTAGGCAAAAATTGTTTGAAGAATGAGAGTTAGATTATGATGACTCAAATATTGAAATACTGGGGCATAATTTTTCTTTCATTGGAAAAAATTTAAGCTCTGACTATGTCCTTCAGCCTTACAGCTGACAGGTGTCTGCATCACATTTATGTTGAAACTTATTACATCCAAGACATTGAAAGTAAGTGATCAACATACATATTCCCAGCTGAGTCAATGATTAGATTTATAGTTAGCTAGGAATACTTGGTGGACTGAGTGTGCAGGATGGATTAGGCTGAATCTGAGCATCCAAAGGTCACTTCAGGCATGGGTTGGACACTGCTGTTTTTGGTTAAGATAAGTGTACAATTGTATAATCATTTCTGTAAATGTCGCTCTTGCCTTGCTATCCTTCAGCCTGAGATGTGGTCCCTTGCCTGGTCCATTTTGATTTCTGTTCAAATGCAGTTCCATTGATATATTTGACTGCATATATTTTTTACTAGACATTGTTTTTGATAAATATGAGCATGAAACACTTTTTCTTTGGACTTTCTTTGCCATGGGGATTTGGCAAGTTAGTTTCTTACACGCACACATATGTGTGTGAGTACGTATATAGATATATAGATATAGATATGGATATAGTTGTATATGGATGTTAAAAGAATTTCAATCCCTGCCAAGGAAGCTATTTATCCATGCCTTTGGACTCGAGTTTTAGTCTGATATCTGTTTTGCCCGTGAGGGGTGAATGACCTAAGCTTCTTATGCTGTCTTTCTTTCCTCTAGCCTAATAAATCCATACCACTTAGGAGGGGAAAAAATGCCGTTCCTCTTACTTTGATTTTAGAAGGGCCATCCTCTAATATGTGTTGTTGTCTACATGCATCAAATGGCATACAATGCTGCTATTAAACTATGTTCTTTCTCCCTGCTGCAGTCATGAGTAGCTTGATGTATTAAAATAGTCACAAGTAGTTGTTCAAGAAAATTTCCTTAAAATGCAGGATGCTGAAACATCAGCAAGAAGAGCTGAAGCAGTTTGTAAACGTGCAGAAGATATAGCTGCAGGAACAGTACAGATGAATGGCCGTGAGCTTTTCCTCCATGAGCCTGGGGTCTTTGATAATGTTCTTTATTGAGATTCTTGAGATGAGTTGTAGTGATAGAACACAATTTATAAACAATTTCTGCTGCGAAATTTTTATTTCTTGATATATTGTGTTTTTATTTTCTTGATATGTGCAAATTATAGTAAGGTCTAATTCAAGAAACCAAATTTGACTTTCAATAAAGAGCCAAGTATTTGGAGCCTTTTGAGCCTGCATAACTAAATTGCTATGAATATCTTCAGCCTGAAGCCCAAGCCTGTGCGGCAAGTGAACTGATAAAAATCCTTTTCCCAAGGATTGGGTTTTATGGAAGATGCCATTAGTACAGCAAGTGATTTTCTCTCATATATGTTTTTTAACATACCAGGGGTCTCTAAGCACCTATTCTTGTAAGATCATGTCTTTTTTATTTGTTTCATTCTTCAATATGGTTATGCATATCTAAAAAATCAATCAGTTCTCCTTTTTCATGTAATATCTTGATGTTCTTGCTATTGTCCAAACAGTGATAAATCATAAAAAAAATGACCACGACAGAAATAAAATTCTGTTAGAAACAAGGCAAGCTTCCTCTAATTTCTGGGGATTCTTCATAGCCTTTTTCTTTTTGGAGGAGGAGCTAGGGCAAGTTAAGTAGCAATGAAGGAGGTGAAGATGCAAGTGATAATAGCTTGATTGCTTAGGTTGGGCTGGGATAAAATTTTTAATGAAAACACCCAATCATGGAAATCATCGAGCCCTTTCTTTTGATGCAACACTCACCTTTCTTTTGATGCAACACTCACCTTTCTTTTGAGGAGAAATATGACACAGCACATAGAAATGTTCCTCACAGACAAAATAAACATCAGATCCGATGCCAAGACAGAATGTATTTATGAGCCAATCCCAACCTGATTTTGCCTGCAATTATGAATTCTAAAGGATAGTAACTTTCTGGTCAATTATCCTAAGTTAAATTTGACAGGCATCATAGAGGGAGCATAAGTTGTTTAACAATTAAATCCTTTTGTGTAAATATGCTTTAAAATATTTAAGCCTACCAAACAATCTGTCTTCCCGGAATATTCTCATTTAGTGTTGCTTAGCTGCCAATCTCCAAATATTCATGATCAAATAACCCCACCACCCCAGCATAATAAAATGGTCACCTGAATGCGAACATATCCTCCATCTTTTAATGGGGGATGTGTTTATTGGATGAGTTGATCTAAGTATATGCAGAGTTGAGGTGAAATTTTGATTTGGATTTGGTCTAAAACACAACAAACAGTAAAAAAAGTTAATAGCAGTGGAAAGATAAAGTAAAAGGTAGATCCACTCTCCATTTATTATAGCAGGAAAGGTATCAGAGTGAAAGGAGAAATAGGGATAAAGAAGACCTTAAAGAAGAAGAGGTGAGGAAGAGAACGGAAGGACCAAAATAGGCTCCCTCTGGAGTTTTCTGCACTCCCAGAAAATGAGTTGACCATATTCACCTTACATTAGCTAACAGGTCCCTTCTTTTGCTAAGCTATTAAAGTCTAAATAGATCTCTAGTTACAGGATCAGTATACAAACTCTCAACAATATTTAGGTATATGTTTTAGCTTACAGCATCGGCAATCCCCATTTGGAAGCCTTGAAATCTACATGAAATACTATATTGTGAGGCTGGAGGGAAGGTTTGAATTAGAAGCAACCTGTTCCATAAGATGGCGTTCTAAAGGTTGACTAGATCATATTTTAGTTAATGGAAATGGGGACTTAACAGCAAGCAGAAACCAGAAAAAAAGGGTGACATAAATCTCTGAAGTAATGCTGCAATAAAAAATTATTTCCCACAAGATGTTGCATGAATGGCTTATTTCTTGCATCAAACCATCACTTGGTTGCCAGAAGGAGAGATGTGGTGGATTGAGTATTTCCAAAAACACTTGGAAGGGAATGCTCAGAAAGCAGGTGCAGGTTTGAGTGTCTTTGAAGATTCTGAAGTAGATGCAGTACTCGAGGTAAAAGATTCCTGTTACTAAGGTCTCTATCGTTGAAGGCATTCTGTTATGTCAGAATAAATTAAATTCTGTCAATACATGAGCCTGCGTAAAAACAAATTATTCTTATTGTTAACAGAACACAAAACTTTTGCAATCATTTGAAGAAAAAAATCATTTTTTAATGTGCACGAGTTTTTTTTTTTTCTTGTTCTTGGAGATTCATTAGGGCCATACCTGATCCAAAAAAGGAATTGTGAAAGAATTACATGGCTGAATAAAAAACCTACACAAATATCCCAAACAATTAAAATGAATTAATGATAAGAAAACGTTAGACCATGCGCATTTGGTGCGCTCAAATATCTCGTTGCAACCAAAGCATTATTTTGGTTTCTAGATTTCAAATAAGGATCAATTCTCCAAATATGCATCTCTCATCTCTCTTGATCCTCCATGAGCAGATGAGTCTCTGATATATTTTATGGAACACAACATTTGTTTTTCTCCATTTCAAGCACTTATTTATGAATACTTAGGAACTCGAACACTGCTGTTACCTATTTTGAGTTCCAAAACATCTATCAGTCGCCTGGAACTTGTTTGCTCATCTCTACTTTGGGCTGTTTGGAAAGATTGCGTTGCTAGAATCTTCAAGGATGTTAGGGAGGAAACTGAATCTATTAGCAACTTACTTTTATATGGACAAGTTCTTTTTAGATGGTTTTAAATGCAAGAATTCTTGGACAAATTTTAAGGCCTGCAGGCATTGGTGATGCTGGCAATGGACAAATGAAGGACCTGAAAATTCAAGTTTGGAGGAATGCTTTGCATGGCTTGTTGTATTTATCTATGCATAACTTTATATTATTGATATTTCTTCAGTCTTGCAGGAAAAATAAAAGGCAACTCTTTTGTATGGAGGGGCCTGTCTTCAACTTTTATTTATTTATATTATTATTATCTTTTTGATGGGATTCTTGAGTTAATGACCACCTCTACTGTGGTAAGATTGATTTCACTTCATGATGAATGAAGCACATTCACATTTTCGACAAACCACTAAGGCTGGTGGCACGCGCCCTTCCAAGGGCTCTGAATTTGTTACTCTTACCAAGGAGAGGTGATGGTATTGCCTGGCTTTGGCAGAAGCCCTCGACTTGTTTAATGAGACAAAATTAGTGGAACTTATTATCTGAAGTTGATCAAACTGCTGTTAGAGTTAACCCTGATAGGTAGGTTTATGTAAACAATGGAACTTTAGATATTAGTTATCATCATGCTCATTGCAAATTTTGCTGTAACCTTCTATCACATTGTTTGGAAACAGATATCGACTATAGGTATTCCTGGATATAGAGTAACTCAAAATGAAATTAGGGTACTGCAGTTATGCTTTCTTCCGTTTTTCCAGATATTTTTTTATTTGTTTATTTTAGCTTCAAAAGGCTATCAGTTTAAAAGAACTCGATGCATCAGAAGGTAAAGGAGAATATAGTTCTGTCCCCACAGCCTCTTCAGAGGTCTTCCAAACAATGACAGCGTTCTTCTTACAAGGTTTTTGAGGAAGGAGATTGTCCGGAGATGGTGTGCAAGTAATTAAGGACTTGTTTGGCAACATCCACAGTTCGGCAGGATCCGTGAGAAGGCATGGAAGAAGGAGAGAGAGAAGAGAAGAAGAAGACTAAAGGGTCACGAGCCGGCTCCAACTAGATTGGAAAAGATCTTTAAGACCCAACCTGTTAAAGGGTCTCTATCTTTTGTTTTTTTTCCGAAAAGTCACAATTCTTTGGGGAAAAAAATCAAAAAAAATATTTTTTAAATATTTAAAATAACTAAACTTTAATATATATATATATATATATATATATATATATATATATATATATATATTAAAACTTCAACACAAGTCCGACGAGGCATACATGTTATTACCATGACATGCATCTTATTATCATGGCGCCGCATGCTCCACACGTAGGATAGGTATGAGGAAGGACGGGATGTGATTTGTTTCTCCATGCAGTGATATGCCTCGACATCATATGTATCATATCAATGTTAGATTAGTACAACAATGCAACATGACGATTAAATTTATGATACAGATTATAAAGAATTATTACAGATTTTTTTTTTTTTTTTTGTCAATGCCTATTCTTTTGCTGCCATGGCCTTTTATGGTGACTCGGTGGTGCTCATGATGTGATTAGCCCATACGGGGCTGGCCGGGCCATGGGAGACGTGAGACGTGTCACTGCGCAGCTGAAGTGACTCCCACGGGTTTGCAGCTTGGAGTACGGAGAATCCTCTGTCCCCTTTGACGCATAAAAACAAACAAAGATTCCGAAAATGAAAATGACCAATCCGCCCCTGCCTCGAGTGGACCAAGACCAACCCTCTTCCCCCTGTCACGAGATTGGGGAGGCCCAATTCCCCAAAAACCTATGGAAATTTGCACCGCTAATGCATGCCTGAAACTTTGCGGACTGCCCATTCCTGGAGGGCAATTTAGTCATAAAAGCCTTCAAGTTTATTAAGCCGGGATTTTAATCTCGAAAAATGGTATACTCTCGATATGATCGTTATTGGGGTAGAGCTTGGATCCGTTTGAAAAAGCATCACATTCTGAAAAAGCATCACATTCGCAAAGCATATCCTTGCTGCTTGTAGCGTGTGCCTTGAAGAATCAACTGAATAGGAAATGAGGACAGTCATAGGAGTGGGCACTCGTCATGTGATATTCAGGGATTGACAAGAGATTTGGACTCTTTTAGGCTGTTTATGTGTTTCAGAAGGTAAAAAAAATTACGGACTGAATTATCTCGTTTGTTGCTTCTCACTCCAGAACAGTCATCGGTGGTGCTACTATTCCTCTTTCTACATTTTTTTTTTTCTAGATTTATCTGGCTGTAAAGCAGCATGAGCTATCGTTGTAAAAAGAAAAAAAAAATCTCCCAGAAAAATAATAATCGCTCGAAGCGCAAAAGAGGAAACAAGAAACCTCCAAAACGAAAAAGGCCATTAAAGAAAGCAAGAAAATGCCGCAGAGTAGGGCAGAGAGGGAGGAGGAGAGAGAAAGAGAGCATCGAGTCATGTGAAGTCTAAAAAGTCGAAGGAACAGAGGGTGAAAACAAAGAGAGATTTCCTCTCTGTTTCTTGGTGGGTACTCTCTTTCACCGTTGCGTTGCTCTCTCCTGGATGCCTTCCAACGGCTAATTTTTCCATTTCACTCTCGTTCTCTTCGCCTCCCGGAATCTTCTGGTCCCAAATCGCCTGAGAAAGAGAAGGGGGAAGGGATTTTCTTAGTGAAGCTAGCTTTTTGCGCGACTTCGTCATAAAGTGGAAGGTGGTTTTGTCAAGTGGGCCGCTGGAATTCGTTGGTAGAGTTGGGGTTTCGAGAAGAAAGATCGGAACATGGCTATGGGGAAGTGGAGTTTGGGGGAACGAATTGATCCGTCGATGCCTTCTTGGACGTAGTTGTTGGGTTTGTAGCAGATTTGTGCTGTCTTCTGGCCTTGCGCTGCCTAAAGGTCAGAGCTTGAGAGAAAATCCGGAATAGGTGTGCTTTCGGAGGCGCTTAGACTGCAGGATTTTGAAATTCTGAAGGATTAATCCCTTTCGAGGTCTTTGGAGATTTTGAAGAGCTCTCGGGTGGAAAAAAGGTAAACTTTGTTCTTTATCTATGACTTAGGTTATGAAAGTAGGTATTTTGGTACTTCCCTCAATAGACCTTTCGTTTTCCCCAAGCCAAAGTTCTCTTGGGCTCAGAAAGAAAGCAGGCCATTTGAGAAATAGACTGAGAGAAGGGCAAAAATAGCTCCTTTGGGATCTTTGACTCCTTGGAGAGAAAGAGGACAAAGTGCTGCTCTTTTTTTTTTTTTCTTTTTTGGTAGAAAAGTGCTTCTCTTTGATATTTGGACTGAGGGTTTAGAATTTAAGAATTGAGCTTTAAATGGAAGCGTGGCTTTGAAATATAGAAAAAATGAGCTTTTTTTTAAAAAAATTTTGGAGGTGCTTCAAGAATCTTCCATTGAGAGAATTTTGTATGCTGACTTGCATGGATTGAGAGTTGATCAGCAAAGGAAAATCCAATTCCAAGTAGGCCTTTTGAATTTCAAAGAGGAAGGAATGTTTAGTGAAGTTATTTTCCTCTATACTGTAGAGAAGCGGTAGAGTCTATGAGCTAAATGGGTTCTTCAGGTTCCAAACCTCGTAAAAATGAAGCTTTGATCCTCTGCAAGGAGCGCACACGATACATTAAAGAGGTTATCGATTCATGGTATGCTCTATCAGCAGCTCATCTTTCCTATAGCCAATCCCTTCGTACTGTCGCTACTGCTCTAAGGCGATTTGTGGAGGCTGAAATTGTGGCAGAGTCATCTCTATCCACTTCAGAAGTGGACAAATCTCCAACTCATTCCTCGTATGCCTCACCATCGCCTTCTCGCTTTCCTGAGCATGTTGGCTCCCCATCACTCAGTGAAAGTCCATTGTCACCTCGACTCTCCAATATGAGTTACATGAGGACAACTGACAGTGCTGCTGTGACAGTTACAATCAATTCCTCAGCAGCAGATTTTGTCGAAGAAGAGTCTCTTACCTTTTCCCTGCCTCCAGCTGCCCCTCCAGAAATAAGTTCCTCATGGGACTTCTTCGATCCTGCTGATGCAGTGGACAGTGCTGGGGTACAGAATGGTGAAAACACTCCCAGCTTAAACTTTAGTAGGTTGATGGGTTTGAGACAGTTAAAAGAAGCAGAAGTGGTTCCTTTATTGGAAGAGGAAGCACGAAATTCCTATAGGAAGAAAGAGCAATTGAAATGGGGTAAGGCTGATTTGGAGGGAATAAATGAGAATGCTAGGTCTGTTGATTTGATTCAGGCAAAAAGAGATGAAGGAAGAGAAGTGAAGATCGGATGCAATAGTGTTAATAGGTCAGTTGAAGCTTTAACTAAAATTGCCTCATCTGAGCTGGATGTGTCGAAGATGGAAAAAGAACTTCATGCGGAGAGGGAGGATGCTTCAGAGTTCATCACTCACAGGGCCAAAGATTTCCTGCCCAGTATGAGGGACATTGAGCACCGTTTCCTTAGGGCAGCAGAAGCTGGCAATGAGGTATCTAGAATGCTCGAGACAAACAAGATTCGGCTTGGCATCTTCTTGGAGACAACGGGTAATCTGCAATGTAACAATACTTTGCTTTGTTTAAATTTTTACTGCCTCAGGATTAAATCTTTTAACAGAGTTTCTTGATCAAACTCTTGGTTCTACAGGCCAGCCACCTGCTTCTCAATTGCTTTCAGCCTTTCATCATGTCTGTTGCAAGGGGGAGACAATACCCAAGCTTGGTAAGTTTGTTTCAGTAACTAAAGATGATTATTCAAAACTCAGAAGAAAAAGCAGTTAAAGAATGACAAATTTCAGCTGATGCTGTTTTGTTATTTTGGTTACTAATGTGATATTTTTGCTACATAAAACTAATACTTTACAATTCTATGTAGAATCCACCCAGCATGTGGCAAAGGTCATCACTTGGAATCGCTCAATCTCTTCTCTGTCATCATCATCTAGGACTCCTCTTGCATCAGCAGCAAAAGATGGTGGTGACAGCAGTAGTGATTTTATTGAAGAGTTCTCCATGATTTCAGGAAGTCATTCATCCACGCTGGACAGGCTCTATGCATGGGAGAGAAAACTTTATGATGAAGTAAAGGTATTTTAATTTATCATTCTTTAATGATGTTCAGGTTGCTATACCTGTTTTGTTCAAGTTGTCATAAAATGTTGTCTGCATTTATCCTTGATTCATTTGATAATAGAAGGCTTGACCATTTATTGAACTCAATCATGCTTTGAAATCATTTTGTATGTGCTTAAGTTCAATTTTGAGTTCAAAGGGAGGATCATCTTTTAGATGCAATCTAATTCTTACTATGTAAGCTTATTTATTTACAGCCAACAGGGAGTGGAAGATAGTATATATGGCTCAATAGGAAAGAAAAATCTACCTTTACAATGTCGCTTAATTTTTATGACCTTGTAATTATATCTTGAAAAGGCATTCTGATTGAATTCTTGCAGAGGCTGTTTTGTTCTGTCTCCTCACCTTATGGACTATGTAGGCTCTATCCCTTTTTACCTATAGGGCCCAGAGCGAGCTTGAGTCAGAAATGTATTATAGCTCCCATCCTTCATTTATTGCATTTTGAATACAGATGCTTTTTAAAAGTAATCTATATAACAGGTCTCATTATTAAGAGTTTATTATATCCCTGTCAAACAATGTTCTACAAGGGAATTTGGGGATTCATTTCTCCGAGGTTTCTCAAATGCAGTATTCCACTGAGATGATGTCAGACAGAGCAAGTTATATTCGAACCAGATGTATTTTGCTTTTGTGAACTCTGTGATTGTCCTTGCATCAAGATCTACCAAGCTAGAGAACAGAAACTTCCTCACTTGTGGACTTATCTCTGGTACATTTCTCATGACGTGATGAGGTGATGTTTTGGTTCTTCAGCCAAGTAATAGTGGGATATTTTTCGTGACCTGCAGATCCAAGTGTCGCAGTCCCAGTGCAAAGACTTCAAACAAAAAAAAATGGAGTGTACTTCAGGGATCCATCCAATGAGACCCTAGTTCATCCTATAAGATTGGAGGCATAATAGACTGAGGCTGATGGTGTTGATGATTTAATACATGACAGAATCATATCAAAATTATCATGGATATACTGTTTAGGAAGGAGACAAGATGGGATTCTGTAATTATTTGAAAGAGAACAGGGGAAATAGGAGATCGGTTTATTTATTTGTCATCTAGTTTTAAGGTTACCTAGTTTGACTCATAAGTTTATTTCGTGGCTTAAGTTGTCATGTTAATTTTAGGTGAGTCACATGGTGGTCCTCCAGGTTGTGAACATCTAACGTAGCCAATTTGTGTTAAATTAAATATATGCTTATGGCATGTTGATGATCTTTCATGTTGGTTCAATTAGAAATATCTGCTGAATTGCTTCCATGATCTGCATATACTGATGAAATGGGCACGATGAAGTTTAATGTAGATCAATCATTCCCAAGAGCAGTTCCCTTCACTTTCCCAATCCGTTTTCTGTCCCCACCTTTATTTCTGGAATTCCGAATTCTAGAAGGTGATGGTTCTATCTACCTTATGCTAAGCGCTAATTCCTGAAGTGATGACTTCACTAGGCAAATACTCTTAATTTTCTTTTACTATTAACTATTAAATCTCTCATATTACCCTGGAACTCAAGATTAGTTGTTAGAAAATCGATCCCTTACCTAATCAACAGATTTATCGTTCATTATTTTTTAATGAACATGACTTGAATTATTTAAATTATTGCTTTTATCCTCTAAACTCCCTGACAAACCTTTATGTTGTTGTTCAAGGTCTTTAGGACAGTGTGATCTATGCCAAACCCTTGTCTTTACTCGCATTCTGGTTCACATTAGCTAGTTCCCTAAAGTCAACTTGTTAATGGATTTTGTTATTATCACTTTTTTTTGGTTATCTTCCCTATTTAAAGTGTGGCGACAGTTAATAATCAGCTTCCTTTCTATGTTATTTCTTTGATGATCACGTGAAGCAGAAAGATCTTGTGTGCTTACAAATAGCTGATGAGCCCTTGCAGGTTGCACAGGAGCTAGGTAATTTCGACCATTATGTTACTACTTACTACTCTGTTGGGCAGAAGAAGAAAAACTGTACACCTCTTATTCTCAAGTAACATATGGGGAGAAAGTGTTAATGTTTTACATGAAGCTAGCATATAAAGACAGGCTGGATGAGTTCCACTAGTTTATTAAGACACAGTTACTCCTATTTGAGTTTGCATTTGAGAATATCATAATCCCTTCTATTGTAAAAGTGATGATGGGTTGCTTATAGAATTGGCAGATGAGGGTTTTTCTTGATCTGATTTTGATGAACATCAAATGTATTTTCTTGGTCATCCTTGGGTAAACAATGCAGGAGGTTTAGCATAATGGAAAAGGCCAAGACCTCTGCATTTTATGTCTAAAGGATGCTTAAGTTGAAGAAATATGTCATTTCTATAGAGACAATTGAAATAGAAAATCCTTGTTCATTTCTTATTGCAATATCATGCCTAAGCGACTAGCAAGATCAAAGCAACAAAGAGAAAAAGAATTCGTGTTCAAAAACAGGAGTCACAATGCAACTACCAAACAAAGCTGCAAGGATATTTCTAGAATTGTTATGAGCAGGACTTGTGTACTATGGATTCATTGACATACCTCCAAATTTCATACTGATGTGGAATAGTTGCAACTTGCAAGATCAAGAAGATCAAGGAGCTGGATTTTCTAGGAAATGCAAGGGTGAATCCACTCATAGTGTAGAGATTAGATTTCATGCCAGGAATGCTCTCCAGGGACTGTGACATGCACCTAGGAAGGCTAAAGGTCAATTATGGATCGATGAGCTGAAAACAGAAGCAGCTAAGACCTCAGATGTTCATATGAATGTCAAGAGGAGACCGTCTAGAGATTTTTTATTATTGGAATGGGATATAAGTGAGATGGTGCTGGAGGATTGAAGAGCAGCACAACTTCTGAGGATTGGTAAGGAGAATTTTAGGGAAGTCTTAAACTCCTGGATCTCTAGAGCTTTCGCATATGTTGGATATACCGTAGAGGACAGAAATTTATAGGAGCTTCTAATGTTCTGTTGGTGATGGGGTTACTGATTGTTGAGTGCCACTTTGGCATGATCCTAAGGCCTTAGGAGTGGGAAGATATGTATGGAGTGCCAAAAAATATACCGAATTTGCTACAATCATGGAAATAAGGCTTTATGTCGTGGCTTATGGGGTTGAAGTGTTGTACAAGCTTGAGACATTTTCTCTTGGTCTGGTTGTCATTAGAGAAAATTTGCACTATCTTGATTGCTGATCAATGCCATGAGAAAAAGAATATGACACTGAGCCTACAATAGAAATATGTAAAGTAATCAAGATACATCTAATTCTATTGTATCATATATCTAATGTTGTGCTCATCCGATCAACAGGAATGCTTTTTGTTTTTTGGATTTTCCAACGAGAGATCAATTGAGTAGGGAGAGAAGGATCTATCAAGATAGAGGATAGAGAGAGAGCAATAGTTTACGATTCTCTATTGAATACTCACAGTTAGATCTATTTCCCTGAACATATTGTACATATACAATCTTATCTTTATTCCATTCGGTCAGCTAGTAAGGTTGTAGGCTGAAAGCTTTTACATCTAAACATGATACTCGCATCACTAGGTTATTTTCATATAGAGCAATGCTTGTGCTGAATTTGTTGAGGAAAAATGAGAAAGATCTCCCTTGCATGTGTTCTGCTGCCTCTTAAACTAATTGTTCATCCAATATACTTAACCTGTCTCATAGCTATTTGTTTGCATAAATCTTAATTATGTTCTCTTTCTTAATTATTTTAGGGTAGTGAGTGTATCCGAAAGGCATACGATCAGAAATGCAGTCAGCTAAGACACCAATCTGCAAGGGATCTCAATGCAAAACTGATCGACAGAACTCGAGCAGTTGTAAAGGATCTGCATTCACGAATAAGGGTAGCCATTCAATCAGTTGATTCAATATCAAAAAGAATTGAGAGGTTAAGGGATGAGGAATTGCATCCGCAACTTGTAGAGCTGATACAAGGGTATGTATCCATACACTCCTTTCACATCATCATTTTGTTTAGTAGATCTACCATATGTTGCTGATAGGAACTTAAACTAAATGTGATTTTATTACCATTTGATATGTTGTGAACATGGATTTTAAACCAAAACTGCCAAATGTTTCAAAATTAAATCTGTGATTCATGAACTGGCCTTATGGTTCCTGTTTGATCATTTCTCCTCTTTTTCAAAGGGCCATATGGTTCCTGTTCACAGCCCTCTCCCTTTATTATGATTTCATACATTACTGTTCATAGTTCCTTATTACCAGGGCAGAGTAATGACTCATAACCCGACTCAAATTCTTTCTGAGTGATCAAATTCAGGTATAAGTATTAACTCGTAGGATTAATATATTTAATGTGTTAACTTGCATGTGGTTAGAATATAAACCCAAATCCTGCTTCTTACGCCATGCACAACATCAAAGATATCTTGCTTGATTTTTCTTGCTCTCCTTTGCATGTGCTGGTTGTCATTTCAAAATTTTAAAGCAAGCAACAGGACCCTCTTCTTCCCACTTAGCCTCGATGAAGACAAGGTCCTATGCTTGATCGATTCCCTTTTTCTAGATGATCGTTCTTGTTAGATGGTGGTCTGACCTCCTCAAGTGTCACCATTGATTAATCCCACCATACATTGAGAACTTCACTCGATTGCTCTGCTAGAACACCTCCAGCTCTGGCCTCACTAATTGGCTCGCTATTGGCCTACCTACAATAGAACTGAGCATCAGTCAGGTTCGGCTGAGCCACAACTTTTAATATCATGACAGGAAATGCTGGGTTGAAACCAGCTATGCCTGATCTTTGGCCTAATTTCCATAATTTCCATGACCCAATTCTTACCCGACCATAAAATTTCAAGCCTATATCTATCCCTGCCTGACCCCCTAAAAGCTTTGGTGCCAAGCCAGAAAGAGGGAACAGGGGTTAGGAAGGGAACAGAAGGGAAGCGTTGGTGCCAAGCCAGAAAGAGGGAACAGGGGTTAGGAAGGGAACAGAAGGGGAGAGAGGGAAGGAGACTTGTTAGGCAATGAAGGTGACAGTGGTGGTGGTGGCAGGGGCAAAGATGGAGGGCTTGGGATAACATCGGCAATACAAGGCCCCCCCGCGGGGGGGGGGGGGGGGAGGGGGTGGGGTGGGGGGGTGGGGGAGCAAGAAAGAGAACCAGTGAAGGAGCAGGGAGGAGGCAGAAATGATTTCTCTCCCAGGAAGGGAGAGAATGGGATAACTAGAGATTCAATGTTTTGCATATTACTATATTTGGGCTGGAATGGGCCAAGTTTGGTTATTTTGGAGCAAAGTCATGCCTAGCCTGAAGTTGTCAGGCATCTGAAACACAAGCCTGGGCCAACTCATCAAGCCTGAAATCTCTGTCCAATCCAGACCAAATTTGGGCCAGGTGGGTTGGGTTAGAATTCTTTAGTTATAACTTGCATTACTGAATCTAGTAATTAGAACTTAAATATAAACGATCCTACAAACCAAAACTCAAATAAGCAAGAAGCAGACGGTTATCTGAGGCATTTTTTTTTTTGACCTTAGTGTCTCTTGTCTGGCCCTCAAACTTGAGATGGCACCCATCTAGAGGAGGATGCTCTTTTGGTCATGGTCCTAGAGGTTTAGGGTTAGCCCACTTAGTGAGAGCATTCTAATTTTTGTTTATTCTATGTTTTGAACCACTTGCATATTAAATCAATGTTAAATTGGATCAATTGCTTGATTCTGGCTGCCAGCTATGAAGGGTCTCTGGAAGGTGGCTTGTTGATTGCCTCCAGGGGTGTGCTGGGTGTACATAAAACCGTGGAAAGGCTTGTAGTATCTTTTAAACAGAATCTTGCCAGAAATCATGCACAATGGAGGTGGATTCCTGTCTTATAGAATGTATGGTTACCCATACAATGTGAGCCATCTTTTTTTGGTAAGAGATCTTTTTAGTTTTAAATGGAC
This sequence comes from Phoenix dactylifera, assembly GCF_051530095.1. NCBI lineage: Eukaryota > Viridiplantae > Streptophyta > Magnoliopsida > Arecales > Arecaceae > Phoenix > Phoenix dactylifera. Next base: position 21,345,063 of record NC_143194.1, read on the forward strand.
CACCTTTTGGACTAACATTTTGTTCAAGTTGCAAATAGCGAAAACATTTGGCCAGTTCCATTTTCCACCCCAGCCAACTGGTGGAAAGCTTCTTTCTTATCATCTTCTTGTAACCTCCATTGCCACAAATTGAGCTCTACTCATGATATTTAAATCTTATAGTTTGTCACTCCCACTCTATATCCAAGTGCATTTTATGTCCCAGCATATATGGAGGACCTGTCCTAGACCCTCTTTTCCGCATACATGTTCTATATATGGGCATATTATGTACATGTTATATGCGACAACATTGTTATAGACATAGTGATGTTGTTGCTTAGTGAGCTAGTTGTCCTTCTACTTTGCTTGGTGAAACTCCTACTTAATGCTGTCAACCTGATATAATGGGCATGGTATCCACAACATACTCTTTTTTTCCCCTTCTTTTCTTGGTTGATGAAACCACCATAATCTACGTTCTACATTCTGGTGGCAAAATAAATGTGAACAAAGGCTTGGTATAATATCTGTTCAAACCTCTCAAAATGTTTAAACACGGGTTGACTCAAGTTTATGCCTACATGCACAGAAAAAGCCAGCTAGAAGTGCTGATGATTTTGTGTCAAATGGAACAGGAAACCTTGCACGTAATGAAGTGAAGTCCAAGTCTAATGAGGGATATAACTATTGTCGAAGTGTTTCTAGGTTCTCCTGACCTATTTTCAGATCCTTAAATTTCAAACTAAACCTTCTTTACTGTCAACTCTCTCTGATTTTTGTTATGGTTGTCAACAGGTTTCCTTTTATTTCCAACTTAATAGCTGGAGTGTGCCATTGAATTTCAGCATAATTGCAAGCTTGTTGTTGTATCAGATAACGTGCTATATTTTGAATCCATTGCCAAATTTTGATAATACTTAATTCAACCTAAAATTCTTATCAGATGTTTATTCTGACTGGGATCCTACCAGAATTTAATCAGTTGACATTCCTAGAGATGGTCATATTCATTGTGGGATTTAACCATGGGAATATAAAAGCCTGAAATTACTCATGAGTGAATTCTGGATTTTGTAGACAACAACAAAGGATTGCAAGTTTACTAGTTAGACTAGATGGTTGGAAGATATTATCAAAAGAATATTACTACAATTTACATTTAGATCAGAGCAAGGAACTAATACCATAATGTGAAACAAATTTGTTGCATCATCCTGTCAGAACTTGAGAAATTTATTGTTAATAGTCTTGTTACTCTACTGATCTTGTTACTCTACTGCATTAAAAATAAATAAATAAAAAAACCCTGTATCTTGCTTCTGATAAAAATTCATTATGTATGGTCTCTGCAGAATGATCAGAATGTGGAAAGCTATGCTCGAATGCCATCATTCACAGTTCATTACAATCTCCTTAGCCTACCATATGAAAAACTCAGCAGCATCACCTCATAGTGAGCCCTACAGGCAGGCATTAACGCACCTTCAGAGCGAGTTGGTGTGCTTTTGTTCAAGCTTTGCAAATTGGGTAAATGCTCATAAATCCTATGTAGGAGCTCTAAACACCTGGCTTCAGAAGTGCATCTTGCAACCCAAAGAACGCCGAAAGGGAAGGAAGGTAGGCTTCCCCCCTCGTCAAGCCCTTTCTCCCCCTATATTTGTTCTCTGTCATGACCTGCTGGCTGGGCTCGCTTCGCTTCCCTCTGAGGAGCTATGTGATTCCATAAAGGGCATTGTTTCCGTCCTACATGACTCCTTTGAGCAGCAAATGGAAGGGAAGCAAACAGGAAAAAACCTTGAAAATCCAGAAAATGATGGAGAATTTGAGAACAATGAAGATGAGAAATTTAGGAGAGCTTCGAGCTTAGACAACTTGCAGGCAAGCTTAACAAGGTTATTTGATTGGTTCACGAAGTTCTCAGAGGCCTCACTTAAAGTTTATGAAGATGTCAAGCAGGGAAATGAGATAGCTCGTATTGCTTATGCAAACGGTGGATTAAGGTAGTTGACATATAGTTAAGCATTGCTCGTGTAAATTTATCATCAGCAGAATTCTCTTTCCAGACTGAAATAAATTTTGAGTACAAATTTCAAGCTGGAAAATGCAGACAGTGGAATCCAATGAACTTCTAAACTCTCTGATCCATGTCTTTTAATGGCATGTGCTGTTCAGTACAGTGCCCATTGGTTGGTGAAGCCTTCAGCGATCAAGATCATGTAAGGTTTATATTCTCTAGCTGAGGTAACAGAAGAATTTTGATATGTTGACATAGGTTGTCTGCATCTGAAATTTGTTTGATATCCAGAATTTTATTTATTTCTATTAACTGATAAAATTACCTTGGATGCAAACCTTGTCGAAGCCTTTTGCAAAAATGTCTGAGTTCCCTTAAAACTTTGCCTTGTAAACAGGGTTACAAATAAGAATTTTCCACTTACCTTGATTATAAGAGCTTCTTACAACTAGGTTTGCAAGGATTCGCACTTCCATAAAGTGATTTTTGAAAACGTTTAGGGTGATGGCCTTCAAAAATTTGCTAATCAGGATAAACTACTGAATTGATAGGCGAAGTCATTATATGCCATGTTTATAGCACAACCTGGGTTCACTAATGTGCTCAAATAAGTCCCTTATTAATGGTTGCATCTTGAAGTCCAACCATGTAATGGCTCTGGTGGCAAAGGTTTGAGAAAGACCATAAGCGCACCCAAAAAAAAAAGGAAAGAAATTGTGGTGTAAAGAATTAACCAATGTCTCTAGAGTAAAATATCGTTTTGTTGTTCAGACTTAAAAAGGTTAGAAGAGAGGCCCCTGGCCTACACTGAAAGGAAGCCTCATCGACTTCAGCGGTGAATGTCCTAACAAACCCCAAAAGACTTACGGCCAGCCTCCATAATGTCAGAACCTCTGCTTACGGCCCTCATCCATCTTCCTTTTTCTCTCAGGCGTATCAAAAGTTTGGTGTTGAATCCCTTTCAGGCTTTAACAGCATCCACCACTAATAATTTGAAAATCCTAAAACACCTCAGTACGGTCAACAGAGAATTATTAAGTCCTCTGAGTCGAACATTTTAAGCTCTTTTGTTTTTGTATGATTTTAGCACACCTCAGCATAACAAATTTTTTGCGTACCTTCTCCAACCCGTGAGCTCCCCCCACTAGGATCAACACCCACATGTGAGTACGCATCCCAGCGCCATCTGGGTACCAGCAGACCAGTAGCGCTTCCACCAGCAATGTCCAGGCATAGGGCATCCGGTCTCCAAGTTTAATCAACGTCCGCGCGTTTTGAACCTGGGCCACCCTGATGGAAGCTAACATCTCATTCCATCTGTGCTACCACCTTGCCTGCTTAAGAAGCGTTACAGTTGAGAATTATGGATGAGCTTATGCATTGTAGTATTCTTTCAACCCGTAATTATGGATGGGATTCCACAAGGCTATGAACTCAGGATCAGATTCACTAGTGGGAAAGCCTAGGAACAAGGAACGTAGGTCTCACAGTAACTGTTCAACTAGAGCCCTTAAGTCAACAGCTCAGCAGCAACTTCTTGCTAAGCTACTATTCTTGTAGAATCCTCTTCATTAGTTACTAGTCTGGAAGCTCCAGATATCCTCGTTTCTAGATATTGTCTGAACAGAAAGTGAGTCAGGAAAAGATAAAAGAATTTCCATTCGCTATGTTGATGAACCTTTAGATTTACACTGTATTCAAAAATATATCATACATGATTGATTGGAAAGTCAGCCAATCACTTTATCCACGAGTGTTTTAAGTATATAAAAACCACTGAAACCATATTAGTTTAACTAGTGATCTGATGCGTGGTTTTTATTCAGCAAGAGATAACGGAGCTTCTTCAGACAGTACCCTTATACATATGGCTTGCTTTGTGGCGTGCTGCCATTCCCAACTAGAAGCCCGCGTACTGTGTGTAGTGAGCATATGCTTCCGATGACATGCCAATAGGAGCACGGGTGACATAATCGGGAAGATCAAATGCATCAACAAGTTCTCTAGCAACCCCTCTCACCTGGAAACTCAGGTACTCTGTCAGCTTGTGAATTGCCTGAGAGATGAAACAGCCCAGTATAAGACAATCATACATACCTTTGACCAACTAGCATAAACCAGATGACAATCAAATATCATGGCACAAAACATACCTTTGCTTTGTTTGGGGCCACGTAGTCGTCATTACGATATGTTCCATTATAGTGCCATATACGATCCAATGCATATAAGTCACAGACTAGCTTCAGAACATGACGTGTATTCTTATCAGGACAGCTGCAAAAGTACCCACTGGTAAAACATATGCATGAAAAGGGGAAATGATCGAAAAATAAGAAAAGTTTACCTTTGTACAGAGTTGATGAACTTTGCCAGGATGATTGACTCGATGTGTGACTCTGCAAGTGTCAGCAGGTGATTTAAACATCTGTTCCATGCTCCAAAGCCTCCAAGTCTCGTGGAATGTTTTTGCAGCCGTACGGCAACAGTTTGAAGTAATCGTGATGTTCGGTACTGTGTAAATAAGTTTGTATAAACCATCGATACAGAACACCGTCGAAACATAGAAACTCAGTTATAATGACAAAAGTGAAAAAAGTTGCAGCTCACTCTAAATGCATCCAGCTGGAACTTAGGATCTCGCAAATGGTCTTCTCTTTCCCAGCGAGCAGTCAGAGGATTTGGTTGGGATAAATATGAAGCCATGGACTCTCTCAAGTAACTCCATGTAGCTGTGAGAGTCCCTCCTTGAAATTTTTCCTTGTACTGCTTCAAGAGGTCTATGGCAACCTACACAGGAAAAAGGAAATGATTAAATCACAACCTATCATTTAAGTAATAAGAGTGAGTTACAGCTTTACCTGCTGCAGAAGAACTGTGTTGTCCCCTTCAAATGTCTGAAATATGTCATGGTCATTCCGCAAGGTACCAAAACGGTTCACAGCTGCATAACCATGACCACCACAGGCTTCTCGACATGTGCTCAGTGACTTAGCAGTATATGATGTGATATAAGCTTTGAGGCCTGCTGAAAGAGTATGAACATCACTAACAGCTTCATCCTCATGTGATTTCTTCATCTCAGAGTACTTATCCACCAAATACAGAGTAGCGAAGTGGAAGGCATATGTTGATGCCAACATTGGCATGAGTTTGTGCTGCTGAGACTGGTAATCCAATATACTGACCTCTGGCTTCTTGGGAGGACCAAATTGCTGGCGAAGCAAAGAATATCTCACAGCAATAGTAACTGCTATTTTCAGAACACCCACAGAGGAGTATGCAAGGCCAACCCTCCCTCCAACAAGTTCTCCTAGGGTAGCCGCAAACCTTTTATTGATGGATGGGAGGCTGCTAGTGTACTTCCCATCACGTGAAACATCTCCAAATCGGTTAAGAAGATTATCTCGAGGAATCCTCACAGAGTGGAACCGCAATGCACCATTGTCTACACCATTTAGGCCAATTTTGTGGCCACAATCATTTATTTCAATCCCAGGAAGAACAGAATGGGTTTCAAGGTCTCTTATGGGAATAATGAAAGCATGAACACCCATATCAGCAGAACCTCCTCCCATTCCTTGGAGAGGCAAAATCAACTTTGCAAAAACAGTTGCAAATTTTCCATGAACTGCAGCATTTCCAATCCACCACTTGATGGCTCCATCATTTGGTGTGTTGATTACAAACTCATCAGTGACAGGATCAAAGGTGGCAGTTGTTTGAAGGCCTTGAACATTGGAGCCTACAAGAACAAGAAAGTTAGGCCAACCCAAGGTGTTATGCTTGGTACAATAACAGGAATAGGCATGATATTTAAGTCAGATCAGATGATTCATTTGTGGCACAGACACATGCAAATGGTGCACAATGTCATTGCAACAGCAGGTCAAGAGAAGGACTAACCATGATGAAGTTCTGTCATAGCAAAGCAACCAGGATAGTCCAAATTGTCAATTCCATCAAAGTATTTATCCCTGTGTTTTTTGGTTCCTAGGTTGATCACTGAGCCTCCCCAAAGGCTACATGATAAGTAGCTTAAAGTTACTACACAATAAATATCAGTAAAATACAAATAACTATTTGTTGATAAATGATTATAACATTCATTCGAGAAAAAGACATTCTAGCATATCCCATCAGTCCAGAAGCACCAAATGAAGCTTAAATTCTCTCCTTATGGTCAGGCGATGCTTTCTTACTGCTGAAACTAGCATAAAAATATCCCTTCAGACTTTTTGTCCACAAGGGATGTTGATTCAATTAGAATATTTTCACTTTTTTTTCTAATGATTAAAAATAAGGATAAGAAGTTTAGAGTAGGGTTCCAAAGATGTCAACAAAGAAACGGGATATATAGCTCCCTCAAATATATCAACTCCATCCATGTCACTGCGAGCAAGGGAATTGGCTGCATTATTAGATCCCATTAGAATGTGAGTCATTATTGAAATAAAAGTAAAGGTAATCTCCCTCTATAATAATGTGCACACCATGTTGAAAAGGAAATAAGCTTCATATGCAGCATTCCACCTCTCACCTAAGAGGTGCTGTTTATGTCACGAAAGGTGAAAAGGGAAAGTCAAAGTGCTTTTAACGATGTAGACATCTTTCACCCTCTCTTTTTAATCTTGCCACAAGGCCACCGTGGATCTCCTCTTGGAAACTAAATTTCTTCAGCAATACGTAACCAACATTTCCACCACACATGTATAACATCAACCTCTTGCAGCTTGCTTGCTAGTTGAAATTAGTGATGGTTTGACCATAAGTTAACTTCTACCAATCATCATCCATTACCTGCCAGCTGTGTTACCTGAATACTCGTGTTCCACTCCAAAAATCCGTGCCAGATACTTATCAAATCCTTCAACTGCAGCTCATAGGGATTGGTGGACTTGTATTCTTCTAACAATGAATTTGACCCGCTGATCCGGCATTAGAAGTGAGCATTCGTTCTTTCTAAATTTGGACAATTAAGGATTCAAATATTAGCATTAGAGTTGGATTCTCCTTACCATATGGGTCACATGCTATGTGCAATTATCCATTTGTAAACAGGCTAATAGTACTAAATTTTCAACCCAATTGCATGCATATGCTACCATAGATTCATAATTGATTTGCTGATCCATATAGTTCATTTCAAGCAAGGGATCAACAATTGAAAGAAAAAAGGCTTAGAACTTGATTCTCTGAAAGAGTCACCTATAGGAAGCTCAATATACCTGACACCAAAACATAGTGCTTAACCCACATTAATAATTCACCATACTATGAGCCTTGTGCTGTCTCTGTAGTGCATATTTTCATAGTTAAAAAAGCCATTAAGCAGGGAAAAGGCTGTAATTTGCTGCTTCTATTTCAGAGTTTTGACCTCCAATAGAAGGTATGGTATACAAAGCTTCTGCGAAATGATATCTTCACAATAGCCCTTCAACTGCTTGAATTTGCTTATAGTTTCTCTAAGAATGATACGTTAATACCAAATAATCAAAATAATTATGAGCAAATAATAGGTATAATTATCATTCCCTTGGTTAAAAAACTTAAAAAGAACAAAACTCTAAGCATTTAAAGCTCATCTTAGCTAGAATCAACTGCTAAGCCCGTGAGGTTGCATATCATTCTCTAATTGAATCGGATCAATCAAAACCTATGTATTATTTCAGGCCTATCCATCACCCTAAAATATTCCCAAAAGGAATTTTATCCGGAGAACCCAAACAGAGCAATACTTTAATATACCAACTACGAAATTCTGCTGCTTTCCGATTCCTAAGATTCAAACCTCTAAGAAAATATAGCAGCCTCCAAATCAAACCCGTCTTCCAATACCTCAACTTGAGAGTTAAAAACAACCTCTAAACCAAACCCCTGGTCAGAAACACTTGAGATACCCAAACCCCATCAAAGGAAAAGGTAAATCCCCACCGACAAAACGCATCGACAGAGAAAGCCATCATCAAAAACCAAGTCCACCAATTCTCAACAAACAAATCGAAAGAGAGATTGCAAACCCGACGAAATGGAAGGGGAGATTCACCTGTACTGGACGCCCATCTTGATCCCGAGAGAGATGTCGATCCCGCCGGCGGCCTCGGAGATGGCGAAATAGAGGGAGGGATCCTCAAGGACGTAGCGGAAGGGGCGGATTCCGGCGTCCCGGACGAGGGCGGTGAGCTGGCGCATGCAGAGCTCGCGGTGGTCGGCAGTGGAGATCTCCACCGGCGTCTGGAGGTCCGGCCGGGACCGGAAGAACTCGAATACCCTTTCCTGGATCTCCCGGTGCCTCCCCCTCATGTACTGCGCCAGCTCCGCCACGCTCACCGCCGCCACCTTGTTCTCCCGGCTGCCGCAGGGGAGCGCCGCCAGCTGTCCCTCGCCAGCGACGGATGAAGGGGAGGGAGCAGAGGGGTGGCGGATGTGGAGTAAGAGCTGCCGGATGCGGCGGACCGCCGGGGAGGAGTCGCCGTCGGGCGTCGGGTCGTCCATCGTGGTCGGGAAAGACAGAAGGAAGCGAGGAGGGTTCGGAGGAGGGGACGGGTCGGTTATTACGGCACGGGAGGCGACGTGGCAGGAGCGGTCCGGTGCACGTGGCGAGATAGTATTGGTTAATGTGGGCAATTTATGTTTTTTGGGCGCGCTTGCCGACGTCAGCAGATGAGGATTGCATGTGGGGCATTTCGCCTACTCTATCCGATGCCATAAGCGATGGTTCGGTTGAAATCCGAATACGAATAAAACTTTTAGTATTTATCTAATATTTATATCTAGGAAGAATTATTCTATCTGATTTTATATATAATTTTATTTTAATTTATATAGTACTTATAAATTTTTTTAAACAACATATAATCACATTAATATATTATTAATTTAATTTATCATTTAATTAATAATATTTTCGATGTGGTTATAAAATTTAATTATTTAATTTATATTTAGTTTTCAATTGTCTCATTTATATTTATATTCGTTTAAAATGTATATAGCTATATATTTTTTATATCCGATTAATATCTCTATTTATATCTATATCTATTAAATAAATATAAATACAAATTAAATAATTAAATTTTAGCTTTAAGTTAGGGCCACCAAAAGTCTTATGAGCAGCATGTTGGAATGAGAATTTTTTGTTTAGGATTAAGTGGTTCAGGGGCCCTCTGTACGGAGATTCCTCCATCAAACAGCATAATAGAAGAAATGGCAAGCAAAGTTACTGTCTTAAAACAGTGGATGGTACAAACAAAGACACAAAGGACCATGGCACGTGCTAGCTATCATTCTCTGTGACCGTCAGAATTACTGACATCAGTGATACAAATCGCAACGCATTAACTTCTTCTGTGAAAAACACAACCCAAGTTGACGCAGCTGGCGAGGATACGCTTCAATCACTATCCAACAATGCAGTGCTGTTTGATGGAGTCAACAAAATTTATGAAGCGTGATTATGGATTTGGTATTTGAATATCGACGATGCTGAACTAATAACGCAGACCATGGTGACAAAAAAAATTAGAACACATAAAAGCTTAATCGACGATTGGAAATTGTCTTTCAAATGAATCAGGTAGCTAGTGACAACATAGAGTTCGACGTATGGGGCATGATTTATATGCATCAACATTTGGAATTCGAAAATAATCCATACTTTTCAACCTAACATTATTCAAAGATATGCAGAGAACATTCATGACACTCCACAACGAAGTCACACATCTCATGTGCAATCTTTCAATTGTTATAATCAAATTTAAAAACCTGGAGATGATTTACAACTCTCACCTTGCCTCCCTGTCAAGGAGTTGAGAACCTGTATGAAAATAAGTGCTCGTGGAGAATGACAAAATTACGAGGCAATACTGAAACATTTTACGTCATGAAAAAAATTAAAGATATCATCTACCCACTCCAATATCCGGTTAAGATCAAATGCACCCCACAGAACAATTCCAATGAACTATGAAGCCCAGATTCATACACCAAATCTAGAATATGATCACAACCAAAAAAACACGCTGATATCTTATAACAGACTAACAGCCCCTCTGGTCGCAACAGATAAGCATGATAACAGGCAACAAGAAGCCACCAAAACAGGTGCCAACATGCAATCATCACGAGATACTTGATGATCCATTGTCAAAACAATGAACTTAATAGCAGCACCATAGCAACAATGATTAAGAAACCACATCATATTGCTGCTAAACAACCTTGGAAGTATTGTAAACCGAATAACATAGAAGTTATAATTAGAATCACCCTTTCAAAACCAAAGCTCTTTCTCATTTAATAATATTCCAAGTCCACGGATAAGAAAACCTAAAAGAGACATTATCTCAAATTACCTACTAGCACAGAACAAAAATCAAGCCGTTGTCTTCGACAACACAACCATATGTAATATAAATAAATGATAAGCCAACACCTAGCATCGCCGCTCGCACACACAATGACCATAACTGACGATACCAAGGCGACTGGCGACTCCAAGCCCCACCAATGCAGAGCTCTTCTTGGTTCACTTTTTCTTTGCCGCCGGTTTGGTAACCTTGGCTCCAGTTGGATCCTTCTTCTCCACACTCTTGATGACACCAACTGCAACCGTCTTCCTCATGTCCCTGACAGCAAACCTCCCCAGAGGAGGATACTCAGAGAAAGTGTCAACCACCATAGGCTTAGTGGGAATCATTTTTACAAACCCAGCATCACCATTTTTTAAGAACTTTGGCTCCTTCTCCAGCTCCTTACCAGACCGCCTGTCAATCTTGGTTAAAATCTCAGCAAATTTGACAGCAATGTGAGGGGTGTGGCAGTCAAGGACTGGGGCATAGACATTCCCAATCTGCCCTGGGTGGTTCATTATAATAACTTGTGAGGTGAAGCTAGCAGCCTCTTTGGCCAGGCCATCCTTAGAGTTGGAGGCAACATCCCCTCGCTTCAGATCCTTAACTGCAACATTCTTAACATTAAAGCCCACGTTGTCACCGGGAAGGGCTTCCTGGAGAGCCTCATGGTGCATCTCCACAGACTTGACTTCAGTCGTGAGGCCAGAGGGCCCGAAGGTGACAGCCATTCCAGGCTTCAGGATTCCAGTCTCAACACGCCCCAGAGGGACAGTTCCAATGCCTCCAATCTTGTAGACATCCTGAAGGGGAAGGCGCAGGGGCTTGTCTGATGGACGCTTGGGCTCTTGGATCATGTCAAGAGCTTCCAGTAGGGTTGGGCCCTTGTACCAGCCAAGGTTGGTGGATCTCTCGATCATGTTATCACCTTCAAAACCAGAAATTGGGACAAAGGGAATCTCTTCAGGGTTGTAGCCGACCTTCTTGAGGTATGAAGAAACCTCCTTCACATTCTCATCATACCTTGCCTTGGAATATTTGGGTGTGGTTGCATCCATCTGTCAACAAATGATATATAAGCTTCATTATGAATGCACGACATGAAGTAAGAAATACTTCCTATCAGTCTTATTTGTGGATTGCATCCTTACCTTGTTGCAGCAGCAGATCATTTGCTTCACTCCAAGGGTGAAAGCAAGAAGGGCATGCCCACGAGTCTGAGGTGTTCCTGTAATCATATTCTTGATGAAGTCACGGGGAATTGACCAGCTTCAAACCCACGAGTAGTGGAGTCAATAATGAGGACAGCACAGTCAGCCTGAGATGTTCCTGTAATCATATTCTTGATGAAGTCACAATGCCCAGGAGCATCAATGACAGTACAGTAGTACTTGGTGGGCTCGAACTTCCACAGTGCAATATCAATGGTGATGCCACACTCCCATTCAGCCTTAAGCTTGTCAAGAACCCAGGCATGCTTGAATGACCTCTTGTTCATCTCAGCAGCTTCCTTCTCAAACCTCTCAATCACACGCTTGTCAATGCCTCCAAGCTTGTATATGAGATGTCCAGTGGACTTCCCAGAATCGACATGGCCAATGACCACAATGTTAATGTGAACCGTCTCCTTTCCCATTTACAAGTTCACGAAGGGCTAAGATCTGCAAAATGATTAGACCTTGATTACTAAACGATGTAGATGAGGTTGACAAAATCTGCAAATTTCCTTTAGTGCATAGATGAGTTGTGCAAACTGCAAAGTTCACAGACAAAAGGGGAAAAAGCAACAGTTCAACCTAGCAGGACAGACAATGTAACAGAACTCATATATTAAAAAGGTCAGACACCATTCCCATTAACAATGGTGTGAGCTACAATATCCATAGGTGCATGACCATGGCAATGAGTCAGATTATCTTAGATTAAATTTGACAGTGATAGTCAAAGGAAATGCTCAAAATAATCTTAAAACATCAAATTTCAAATAATTGAGTCCGGAGTTCAGCCATTAGTCACTTGATGGACTACTGGACTTTGTATCTTAATTCCACATATATTTCAGGACATCTGTAACAAAACACAATAAAGTTTTATGTATCTGAAGCTTAAGCTCCATTGTAAGTCAATAGGAACAACATTCTGATAAAGCTGGCAGCAGAGATGATCAGGCCTCTACTACTGTACAAGACTGGAAAATAATTGTATTAAATGTTAAAGGCTAAGAAATTGTAAGATCTCCAATAGAGTTTTCATTTTTAATTTCAGACACTACAACTTTGTCGTATGTATGATATGCTGGGATTCTTCAACCATACTGAAAGAAGGATATGAAAGTAGAAAACAAATCCAAAGAAAATCACACAATTTTCAGAAGCAAATGAAATTGCATATAAATAGTTGCAAGTATATCAGATAGCATAAATTCCCAGATGATAAACAATATTCTAACGTTAGACAAATAAGGTGGGAAGTGCTCGTAAAATCCATATGCAAAGAACTAAACTAATCCACTTGGCAATATGGTATTGAAGTCCTATCCATATTTCCTTTCCTTTCCTTCTTAGGTGTCTTTCGTTGCATTCTTAAATTATCAACATCCAAATTCAAATGCTTATGGCATGTGAGGTTATTGCATCTTTAAAGTTAACAGATTCATCAATCTCATCTAAGTTTATAAAGTTTTCTATTTCTTCACTTAAATAAGCATAATAATCATCTAATTATAATGGAGGTTCTCGAGATCTTTTCCTACCACAAAGTTGATCTAAAAAAGATTCGCCACTTTCATTGATGTTCTCACTGATAAATTCTAGTGGACTTCTTTGTTCAGTTACTTCTAGAGGGTCATTAGTTATTGATCGGTGGTTCTGATTAGGTTCTTCTAGGAATATTGCATCTCTACTTTTGACTAAACCCTTGTCTTCATTACAAAATCTATATCCTTTTGAAGCTTCTAGATAAGTAATATTTTTCAAAATAAGTATCCACCTTACTTCTAAGAGGTTGTGGTACTAATATATAAGCTAATAAACTCCATTTTCTTAAGTTGCTTAGGCGGGGTTTTCTACTCATCCATAATTTATATAAGGTAGACTCTATAACTTTATTGGGAACCCTATTTAATATGTACATTGCAATATTTAATGCTTCACGCCAGAAAACTTTAGGCAGAGAAACATATGCAACCACAAATCCAGTCATATTTAAAAGAGTTCTATTATACCTTCCAACAACACCATTTTGATGTGTAGAGTAAGGATGGTAGTTTAATGAATAATTCCATTTTCTTTACAAAATTGAGTAAACTCAACGGAATCAACCTCACCACCTATATCAGTCCTAAGGACTTTAATTTGTCTACCCAACTGGTTTTCTACCTCTGTTTTGTATTTTTTTAAAAAAAATTAAGGTTTCTAATTTTCTATTGATCAAATAGACATAACCATATCCAGAAAAATCGTCAATAAAATGAGAAAGTTTTCTTTATTTCTATGTATTTTTATATTCAAAGTTCTACCATATAATAGTAAATAACATCAAGCAATGATTGCCCTAATTCTTTTTGGAAAAGGAAATAGACATTTTACTAGATAAGCTATATTCACATGTTTAAATTCAACATTCTCTAAATTAGTTATTAAACTTTACTAATTAATCTCTTTGTTTTATCCTTACCTTAATGACCAAGTCTAAGAATGTCAAGTATAAGAATCAACAAACAAAGCATCACCAATATAAGCAAAAGAAGATGCATTACTATTGTTACCAGCACCATTAAGCATAAACAAATTATGACCATCAACAAGTCGGTCCCAAGCATCAATGCAACCATCTTTCCAGTGATTATTTTAACCAATAAGAAGAGTACATCAATGTCTTTTTGGAATAAGACAGAGATAGAAATAATATTATGCCTCACATTGAGCATAAAATACACAGATTAAAACAAAATCTTCTTGCCCAGCATTTAGACTGCAGGTTCCTGCATCTAAAACATTTGAACAGGTGCAACTTCCCATGTAGATCTTCTTTTCACTTGATCTGAACTCCTCAAAATTTTCAAAAAAATCTTTGGAGCAAGTGATGTGACGATTTGCCCCTGAATAAATCCACCAGCCATTGATATCTCGATCAACAAAGAGGTATTTAGAACAAACACAAACAAAATTCCTTCCACCATTTGTTTTATACTTGTCCATTTCTATTTTGATTCTGTGAGCAATTTGCTTTCAAATGGTCTAGACTTCCACAGGTGAAACAATATTTCTTTGATTGATCCACTCGAGTTTCTTAGAAAAAAGGGTTTTTACCCTTAATTTTGAACTATCCTCCATTTTTATTAAATTTACCCTTGAATCTATTACTATTAAAGATTTTTTTATCATTTTGTTTTGGGGCTTCTTGAACAATCAAGTATTCATTTTTTTAACTATATTCATGTGTTCTTGTTCAAGTTCCAGCTGCATAGGTAAGACCATTAAATTCAAAAATTTGGCATTCAATCTTAAAGCTACCATAATTGTTTTCCATAAAGGAGGCAAGCTATTCAAGATGGTCGAGACCTGCATTTTCTCATAAATTTTATTTCCAGCTATTGCAGGATCTTTAGCCATCACCAACATTTTATTAACATGTTTTACAATAATATTTCCTTCTTACATCTCATAAGACTTATATCTATCAAGAAGAAGTTGAACATGTATCTTTGAATATGTGTCATACTTTTTAGCTATTACCTCTATCATTGTTCTTCTCATTTCATATTCTTCAGACACTCTAATTAAATCCTCTTGCATGAAAGTTAACAAAGACAACTTAATAATCAAATCATCTTTTTTCAATTTTTTTCTAATTTCTTCTTCTCATCTTCAGTTGGTTTACCACTAAGTTTCTGATTGTAAATTTTTAGAATGTATAAAGTTTATCTTGAATCAACATATTCCACCTTATGTTTCCACATAGCAGAGTTAAATCCATTCAACTTCTCAATTTTAAATAACTCATTCAAGACAAACCTATTAGACATGATGATTAGCCAACTGATTTTTGCCTCAAGAATTCAATTTACAATAAGAAAAAATTGACCAGATAATGCTAAGAATACCCAATGAAGTAGCTGGATTTAGCTGATTGTTGTGATCAGTGTGTAGCTGTTGACCGGAGAAGTTTACTATCTCTAGATGCTCCTAATTGTCCTTAGGGTGCAGGTGCAAATGGCACACAAAACGGAGACAAATCAGTAAAATATTTGTTCTTCGAAGTTAGGATGGCTAGGAGTGTTGTGAGGCATTGGTTAACACATGTTGATTCTTAGGAGTAGAGGAACAAAAGTTATTTTCTTTTTGATCTACGACTTCTCAAACTCAAGAAGCCACGATGAAACAAGGAAGAAAGAGAACAAACCATGCTATCTTCTCTGTCAACAACTGCAGTGTAACTCATAAACAGCCACCCCCTTGACAACAACTTCCACACTCTCCTCTATAGGCTTGGTATAAGATGATCTAGGAAAGTTCCAAAATAAAACAGTGAAAGGAGTCCAGCAACAAAGCAGCTTTCTCCTCCTCGGTATCCATGTAAGCTTGGCTCTCATACGAATGACAACAAAATGGGAAGGATAAGATCATCGCCGATGTCACAAGATAGGGAATCACTCAAGCTCGCCTAGCCAAAACGTGGATATGGAAGGATCTTTTGGGTTGATACCACATTCGCGCTCAAATTCCAGCTGTTAATTTCATAAACATTAGATCCTGAAAGATTAGATCTAAGCTGTTATTCCCCTTTTCTCTAACAGCTCCTTTTTCCCCTAACCGTTAACTCATAAACATTAGATCCAAGATTTACGATCACAAACCTGGGGGTAAAAAACAGCCTCCAAAACAATTCTTAAACATTAGATCCAAGATTTACCATTACAGACCCAGAAAATCAAAAATCCTGATACCCACGCAAATTCCTGGGGCTCGTCGATCTTAAATCTAATGCACAATTATACCTACCATCAAATGAAAAAAAACGAACCAAGAAAACGAGTATTTCAAACAGCAATCAACCAGAAAAAAATCAAAACAAAATAGAGAATTCAACGATTTGATCGAAACAAAAGGGATGCTGCAAGAAAGGTGATCTAACCGAGAGGGGGGATCGGATCGGCGGCCGCCTCCCTACTCGAGAGCTCTTAAAGAGTACGGGTGCGAGGCGAGAAACGCCTGCGGGCGTCTGCCGCGGTTTATCGTGGTGCGGATTACCAAAACGCCCATAGATTTCGGTGCACTGGGAGGGCAGTTTCGTCATTTAAATCGCCATTTTTAGAGGCTCCCGATCGGCGGACGCTAATGTGACGATCATGCGGGGGTATGTTTGGTACATACTGGTTATTCGCTGGATTATATTTTTTCCGAATGAAATTCTTTTAGAGGCTCCGGATCGGCGGACGCTCATGTGATGAACATGCGGGCGTATGTTTGGTCCATATTGGTTATTTGTCCGGATGAAATTCTGAGTTGTTATAAATGGTATAGTACGGATATGAGTCATCTGACCGATAATCTATATGAACTAGAAGACACTATAATACAGATCACAAGTTGGACGTGGTGTTTATAATTAGATTTAAATAGATTTGAATTCTTAGTCTGACAAGGACGTTAGAGAGTATGTAATAACCGTACAAGCATATGTTTAGTCCTACACTAATTATCGCCGTTTTGGATAAAGTCAAAAAAATTCAAATAATATCTTTCGACTAACTTTTCAAATAAAGCCGTAAGCCTTTAGTATCATTGTTTTCCGTAAAATAATAAGATATGGGAATAGACTCGTGGGCCCGTGGTATGGGTATGATCTGATAGATCTTGGTCGTTTGTTAACATCGGATGGTTATGGGTTACTCTATATCATTTGGTTACCGCACATAATTAACGTTTTGGTAAGTTACAAAGTTACAACTACATTATTCTGCTAGGTTCAAATTCTACGGATTTGGAGAAGAATATTTGGGAGACGAAAATACTTATAAATCTGTTTCGATAACAAATGCGGGCATAGGTCTAAAGCTGGGACAGGTAATTGACGAAATCAGACATACGTCAAAGTGGTAGAAGCTAAGAAAAACTACATGCTCCAATCGGAAAATTGATAATTGTAACAAGAATTCAGCTGATCAAATTGTGAAAGTAAGTTTGGGAATGGTTATCTTGGTCAAAGAAAATATCACCTGAATTTTCAAAAAAATCTACTATTGTCAAAATTATCTAAAATAATGAAATGCAGAGGTTATGCCAGATTCATATGACCAATTTTATTTTAAGAAAATACAAAATATAAGCAATTCTTGTTACTCTATATGGCATAATCAACAGAAGTACAGCAAATATATATATATATATATATATATAGCGGGTCAGAAATGTATAACCAAAGCCTGACCCGTATTCAACCCATGAGCCACCAATCCATTTAAGGCCAAAGTCTATTGAGTCTTGAATTTTGTATTAAATAGGAAGGCTATTTTTTTAAGATTTTGGAATATATATATATATATATATATATATATTTCATATATGAATATCCATATACATAGTGTTTTTATAAAAAAAAACATTACATAATCTAAAGTTGCTAGGTGGTCGAGATTCGCTGATCCATGCCCGACCTGCGAACGCGACAGATTGGGTTAGATTGATTGAGTTGGATCGAGAAGACGACGGAACGAATTGGGTCAGATGTCGCCGCCCTATTAAAAGGTCCTGTTTAAAGCTCGTCACGAGATCCCCTATAGATTCTCTCACGTGCACCGCACGTGCCAATACAGCGGCCCTATCTCAAGGCCATCCCTTTTCTACCCCTACCGCTGTAAACGCACCGTAGAGGGAGGGAGGGAGAGAGAGAGGCGGCGATGGGAGACCCCAAGAAGAAGAAACGGCGGGCAAAGAGCAAGAAGAAGGCGGCCGGCGAGCAGAGCCTTTTGTCGAGATACATCCGCGACTGGGTATTCCGCGACCCTCCCCCTACCGCCACCGATGACTTCGCGCCGCCACCGGTCGCCGCCCACAGGGCCGCCGACCGCGTGGTCTTCGAATTACACTCCCACTCCAAGTATAGCGACGGGTTCCTCTCGCCTTCGGCTCTGGTGGAGAGAGCCCACAGGAACGGGGTGGGTCCCAAAAGCTCTTCCTCTACTGTTCGATTTGATGTTGGCCGCGGTTTTTATGATTGGATTTCTTGGTTTCTGGGGATAAATTCTGTTATTCTTTTATCGATTTTAGAACTTTTTTTTTTATTATTAAAAATGTGATTTTTTTTTGCTTTGTTTTCTTTTTTGTGAATGTCGAGGATGATTCTTTGAGATTAATTGTTGTCTCGAGGGTTTTAGACATGATATCTTGGACGGCTTGCATTATGTTCGATGTTTGTTGCTTTATATGTTTCGTTTGTGAAGCTAATGCTATTTGTTTTGTTTCTTTTTTCATGTTTATTGTGCTGGAGGCTGATAATTCTGTCTGTATTTCATATTTTTGAGGAGAGAGTCTTACGTTTATCCTGTCTTATTTGTTTTATTTTGAAACGGTTCTGGCAGAAGTGGTTGGAAGAGCATGTCATTTTCTCTTGAGGCTCACATATAACTTGCTCCTTGGTTATATGTTCTAGAGGTTGTTATCTCTCATAGTTTAGTTGATTGTGAAATGTCAGTGTTTACTTATTTGTAGATTTGGATGAGGCTTACTTCTAGTACCTATAAGTAGGGCGTCCTCTTGTTAGCCAAGTGGTGGAGTTATGGACAGAGAAAAGGATGGGGAAGATGGAGCTGAATGAAGCACATTTTATCTCAGCAAGTTATTGGCTTATGCCGGCTAAATTTGCCCTCGAGGGAAAATTTTATCAAAGTGCAATAAGGCTTTTAATGCTGTATGTCTCACAATGTTTGAAAAACCAAGCTTGATGCAATAGAAATGAGAATGCTAAGATAATGCACAGTAACACTAGGGTGGATAAAGTGAGTATATTAGGGGGGAAAGGAGTTGCGCCCGTTGAGGATGAAGTGAGAGAGATTGAGATGTTATGGGCATATAAAGCAAGGATCCAGCAAGAGCTCTGGTAAGTAAAGGTTGTTGATTCTTATTTAGGAAGAAAAGGATAAGAACATGGCGACATGGATACATGATTTAGAAAAGCTGACAATAACATTAGATGTAGCCCTTAAGAGGAATTATTGGTGATTAAGGATCCCTAAAGTGGGCAATGATAGTTGAAACAATGCTTGATGGCTGTGGTTATGGGAGTGTGATGAAAGAGATGCATTTGAGTGTGCACTCATGGAATGAAGACTGTCAGGATAGATGGAGTAAATCTGAAATTCAGGAGGCTTGAGCTTGAGCATGGTAATTTCATGGAGCCATGAATAGGTGTTGGCTGCCTTAATGAACTTTTTTAATTTTGGTTAGTTATAACCATTATTTTTTTATCTCATATAACTGGCCAGCTGGATACCTTTTCTGCTGTAGGTTCTATGATACAGGGTTACCTTCATGAGGCACATCTTTAAAGATGTTAAATCCCCTAAGTAATCATGGTTTGAAAGTGTTAGGGTGGGATTAGGTGCCATTTTATTTTCTTTTTTTGGTTATATGTTTTGACTTATGGGTTGATATTGGTTTAATTGGAGTGATGATTATATTGATTCTAGATTTGCAGGGTCTATCTATGTAAGAGTAAGACAATCCCAAGTGTTGGAAGAATGAACTCAAAATTTCTAGTTATCTTCACATTTGCTGTCTAGCATGGTGGATCTTTATGCTTTGCTGTAAAAATAAATATTTGACCCTTGAGGAGTTGTTTACCTTTAAATGTGGATTGTGGGGTTGACCAAAATCCCTACATTAATTTTCTTTTATCTGACAATAGAATCATATCTACACCTTTTTGAGAGTTGATAATCAATATTGATTATCATCGATTGGTTTAAGAGGCTTTGTAGTGAAGCTTCAAGAATGTCAGATCTATCAAGTTGTGGCAACCAGTCATATTTGGGTCAGACCTGGCAACATCAATAAATGGCACCATTTGGAAAGTCTGGGATCCTGTGATTCCAAATTCTAGGATGCCAGATTTCTTTTAAAAGTTGATTTCTGGCATCCTTGAATTTTTGGGTTTGGGCGTTTCCGGCCCTCCTGGTTGGGCTGATGGATTCCTCTTGCCAGATGTCTTGGTGTTAGGAAGTCTTTGTTAGTACTGATTAACACTTCAATGATTGTTTTATTTCATTGTCCAATATTGTATTTGCTATTCGAAGTTGGCTTCTATTCCACTTTCCAAATTATGCATTATAAAAATAATCTTTTTTTGATTTGTTTATTACTTTCATGGACCATATGTTAAGGGATATAAAAAAAATTAGATTTCATCATTATTATGAGTTCACAAATTTCTGCTGAGTATTTATGTTCCTCTTTTTATTAGAATTTGTTACATATAATTTTTTAATAAAATGTTTCTTGAATCAACATATAATAGAGGAAACATGGAACATGATTTGATAATCATGTGTTCAGAACAGGTGAAAGTTCTTGCTCTAACAGACCATGATACCATGGCTGGCATACCAGAGGCCATGGAAACAGCCCACAAATTTGGCATGAGGATAATACCTGGTGTTGAAATAAGTTCAGTATTTTCTCCAAGGTATTTTTCCCCTCTATGTTGTGCAGTACAAAGTTTATATTGCTTGGTTGTTTTCTGTTATAACCATAGTTGCCACTTTCAGAAAGGAGCACGATAGTGACATGCAAATGACAAATGAGAAATGGGCATTGCAAAAAGTTTCTAAGATGGACATGGAAAACATAAATATAATCATGAGAATATGCATGGGAAATTCACTTGAGACCATTGTGAAAGCTATCAAGAAATTGGTTGTAATGGTTTCCCTAGAATTATTTATTATTCCATCACATTTGCAGCAGGTTAGTTGTAAGTGTTCTGAGGGTTCTTTTGGCTTTTCTCACTCATTTGCTCGTTACAAATAAATGGAGTTCAGGAAAACCAGGTTTTTCATAGGAAATACATTTCTGTTATGATAAATTTAGCAATTTGGTTTTAATGCCAGCTCTCAAGTTTTCTAATCTTAGAGATGTTTAAGCTAGTAAGAGACTCTCTCTCGCCCCTTTTTCACTTTGGAGGTTATGTTAGTTAAAGTTTTCCAACTATGTATTTTTTTGCTTTTTCTTATTTGGAATTTGAAAATGTGGAAGGGAAGAACCTGGAACTGGTGAACCTGTTCACATCCTTGCATATTATGGAAGCTGTGGGCCTGCAAAGTATGAAGAACTGGATGAATTGCTATCCAGCATCAGAAATGGCCGTTATGTCCGTGCTAAGAATATGTTATTGAAGTTGAACAAATTAAAAATTCCTCTAAAGTGGGACCATGTTGCCAAGATAGCAGGGAATGGAGTGGCTCCTGGGCGGTTGCATGTGGCTCGGGCTATGGTTGAAGCCGGCTATGTAGAGAATCTCAGGCAGGCTTTTAATAGATATCTGTATGATGGTGGACCTGCTTATGCCATGTAAGAACACTAGCCCTGTAACAAAAGAATTTTAACCTGTTGAGTTCTGTGTTACTCTATAAAGCTGGCACTTGTTTTGCACAGGGGCAGTGAGCCATTTGCAGAGACAGTAGTGCAGCTGATTTGTCGCACTGGGGGTGTAGCAGCTTTGGCTCACCCATGGGCATTGAAGAATCCAATTCCTGTTATCAGGGGCTTGAAATCTGCTGGCCTTCATGCTATTGAGATCTACAGAAGTGATGGGAAGGTGGCTGGTATCATTTTGAACTTGAAATATTTTAAAGGATTTTTTCCCTAAAATAATGGGATCAATGGGTGTTTGTTGCATCATACTGATAGATAATCATAGAGAGCATGGACTTACTATGACATTTCTGTTTTTAGAATTCCTGGAATGTTGATACTTTTGGATGGATATTTCTACACGCCATGATACTCCTGGGCACCCCAAAACTGGAGCATCCTACCTTGTCAATTGGATGTTAGGGCCTTGTACAAATTATTTGAATACCTTGTCAAAATATATTTTATAGAAAGTTATAATACTTCTTAACTAAGTTGAAGTAAAATATTGCATAAAAGGTAAAACGCTCTTTGCTAAGTAGTGTGCTTAGACCTTTATCCTCAAAAAAAAAAAAAAATGCTTTGCAAAGTTCCATACCCTTTTCTTCTTTTCTCATAATGTAAATCTTATTGAAATAAAAATACATTAACTAGTCAACTTAGTTAAATTATTAATGTACTTCGATATTTTCGTATATTCAGTCTTTAGATATTTATATTATATCGAAGTGTTTTTGTAAAGGTTTTTAGAAGTTGAAGTGTTGGGACAGTTTGGGCCAGGGGACATTTGGCACCTGTGCCACATGCCCAAGTAACACTGGTCATATCTATGGTTTTCTTTTCCCCCCTTTAGACATGTCTTATTCATCCCCATGAAAGATGATTACTTCTTTTAACAGGATTCAGTGAATTAGCCGAGACATACACACTTTTGAAGCTTGGAGGATCGGATTATCATGGAAGAGGTGGGCATGATGAATCCGGCCTGGGAAGTGTTGATTTGCCACTCATATCTGTTTACGGGTTTTTGAAGATGGCTCGTCCTATTTGGTGCAATGCTGTGAAAGACATCCTATTAAGTTATGCAGATGAGCCCTCTGCTGCGAACCTAGAAAAAATTACGAGGTTTCGAAAACTGAACAATCTGAAAGGTTATTCAACTCCTAGCTGTGGTAAGGATGTTATCGATCAGTGCCTATCTTCGTGGCTGACAAATGACGAAAAGGAGGGCGACGAATTTGAGGCCATCAGGATGAAACTTGCACACATTGATATTAGTAATGAGGGATCGCAAAAGCCTATAGTGAAAGGATAACTTTCGGGTATATTCTTTTCTTAATAGTCCAATCTTCTATCAATTTTACTTGTGATTGCTGGATGACATCTTATCATATTTTAAATGCTCGGTTGACAATATTCTTACAAAGGAAGGAGCACAAGGAGATATTAAAGGGAAAGCATACTTTATCTTTGCACTTTATCTGTGTTCAATTTATGACACTTGCACCTTCAGTTATTGAGGCACAACTTGAAAGGTGCTTATGCCATGTGATGGTTTTGTTATCTTGACATCACTGAACTTTGAATAAGGTTCAGGCCCTTTTATCAGATGAATTCACTTTACGTTTTATGATACTCAAAACCTCCAAGAATCCATATTTATTTTTGTTTTGTTTGGGTCACACTAGTTTCATATGATAACTTTTATCAATCAATATCTTTTTTTTGGGTACTGGATCATTCAAGAGACTGTTAAATCCAAAATGGGCGTTTGACATATTGCTACAGATGGTTTTTCTGATGCAGGTATTACAGGGAATTATGATTTGTGCTGGTTCTTTTGCAGAACCCCGTTTAGCTGCCTCCATTTTGTTAGTTTTGAGCTGTCCTGTAGTCATCCCTGGTTCATTAAGAACTGAAACTTCGGTAGATTCAGGGGCAAACCGTGAGCACTCCTTAAGCTGTTCTAAGTGCCCAATATGAAGTTTTATCTATGAGAGATTGGTTTCATGGATAAAGTGTTATTGATTAGATTGGCTTGTTGATATTTAAGTGCAAGTAAATATCCTACCATAAAAAAGCAGAATTAGATATATCTAAGGTTTTTTCAGTAATATATAAATAATAATCAAGTCATGTTCCCCATTAACAAGATGTTACTTCGTCCATCTTGACAAACATGGGGTTTGATTCCAAATCATTGTAGCTATTAGGAAAATTTATTAATAAGTTGTTCCACATCTTCAATCTTGGCTGTAATTATACTATCAAGTGGTTCAAACTTGAAGTGGAAGCAGGATGCGTTAGTGTTCTTTTCTCTTAGGAGGTCATTTTTTATATGCTTGAGCTAAATCTAATTTAATTTCATGTTTAAAATAAGCTTTTTGATTACTAATACTAATATGAAGCTTTTAGAGGCTATTTGGAGCTTTGTAGTCAAAGTTACACTGTAGTTTTAGTTGCATTCAACTTGAGTTGCAGTGGTTGAGTGGTTGCCTGGCAAGAAAGCCCGCTTTTTTATGTTTAGAGGAGACTTTAGAGAAAAAGAAAGAATGTCTCTGATAGACATTATGTCAAAACCTTATAAGCGAATATTAGGTTGGAGCATTTGACATGCATGAAGATAACATTCTAGATGAAGAGGTCGGCTTCGAAGCCATTAGTAGCAAGGGCTTGGGCATTGACTTGGACATACATGAGGAGGGAGCAAGTGGTGGTGCATGTCATGAGGAGGCTGGAGAACATGGAGGAGAGAGGTGAGGTAGGGGGCCAGAGGTGGAGTGGAGGTAGAGTGGGTGGGCGGTGGTGGCGGAGAAAGAGAAGGTGGAGTGGAGGAGATGGGAAGGAATTTTTTTTTAAAAAAAATAATTAAGATACCTACTCAAATGGTTGTAACTCATTCCACAGTCATTTTGACCATAAGTCGATGTACCATAAGATATGTTTTAATTATAGCCCAATGTACATCTCACTTGCCGTGCAATTTTGAGTTCAAGTATTCAAACAAGCATGTTAGTCTACACATGCAACTTGAGCTACATATGGCTCCACCTACAGAGCTCTGTACAACCTCTTAATACTTCTGAATAGGTAGAGCAAATTGATAATAAATTAAAAATATAAGATTAAAAAAAAAAGAAGGAAAGGAAGGCACAAATTTATGCCTAACTCAACTGAGTGGAAAACTCCGCAGGAGATGCTTCAAGAAAGTGGAACCCTAATCCCTCCGATCTCGTCACCTTTCTTTGGCAGACTTATCTCCTTATGAAACGACTTTTGCCAGGCCCGCAATCTACTCCATGTCCAGATTCCAGAGAAAGGTACCTTTCCAGCAACATCCTTTTCATCTCCAATCGTCGTTAGCTCACAAATAAGCCCTATGTGCTAAACTGTATCCATAAGTATCTCTTTTCCCCTAAACTCTATCTCCAACTATCTTTCTTTCCCTTATAACATAAATAAAGAAATAAAGGGGTTTATGGAGATGAAACATTGGGAGAATTTGGGAACTCTGGAGAGCCCCTGATGTGCGCATGCATTACACGTGCTGTGCTCTAATATTATTATTAGTTGCACACAGTGTTGAGCTGATGGAGTGAAACATTGGGCCAGCTGGCTACTCTCTACATTGGCTCAAGTAAGAGTTCAAATCCAAGAGCAAATCCTCATCAATGGGACATGAGAAGCCAGATGTCATCTTTATACTTGCATCGAACACTTGTGACTCTAGGCAGCAGACGCACTTGGGATATAACCGCTATTGAAATGAAGCTCAAAGCAGTGTGGGAGAGAGTCACCTATGCAAGAAGGATCTTAGGGGCATCACTAAGTGAATACGTGATGTCGGGCGACAGAGCGATGATCACCCTCTACTCAAGAACATTCAAAGCTTGGTGGCTGGCTTTAGATCGTTTTAGGTAGCCCATGTGTTTTAGAAGGCGAACACGGCAGCAAACTGTGTCGCCTCCTTCGCTGCTCACCATTTGAGAGATGTTTGTAGATAGAGACTGATTTTGCTCCCATATCTTTATGTAATCTTATCTCTTTTGACTCTAGAACTCATGCCAGGTTGATGTGAGCTACTGTTGTTATTAAAAAAAAAAAAAAACCCTTGTGACTCTGCTTCCGTACAGGCAAAGCTCCATGCATGCATCACTGTGCAGCTGCAATCACGGCCGTCAAATTCCATCATCAACATGGCTGCTGCCGACGCATCAACCACCGGGTCGCTAGAGTCGGACAACCGAGCTGGCCCGCGTACTCGAACCGGGCCCCACGGATCGGCCCATCCCATCCCAATCCGAGGGGCGCTGGATCAAACTTATCCTTCCGCGGCGTCAGACTGGCACCCTGGGGACAGCGATCTCGACGGCGCCGTTAGACACGCGTCAAACGCTAGCCCCAAAGGGGTGATTCTCGTGGCAGCGAGAGCCAACCACCACGACGGTATCTTAACGGCGCGAGGACATAGGCCAAGATGTGGGTCCAGAGGAGCCATTCACAGGTAAATATCTGTGGGACCCAGCGTCAGCCCATCGAAGGGAACCAATTATTCTATTTTAACAAATCACGTGGCTCCACAGCTAAAATAATGTTGCTCGTGGGCCCCACCTCACCTTTTACGTCGCATGGTGCAAGGAAAGGTCGGATTATACATTTATATCCCACTTATTTATTTCCGTATCCGATTTGATTCGGACCGGATATAAATACTATATTTTTATTCCGATTGAATCATAAATTCATAATCGATTCAAAAAAATTTCAATGCGGATACAATGCATCTGGTTTTTCTAATTCGGATTCAAATATTTATATAATATAAAAAATAAATTAAATTAAATTAAGAAATTAATTAAGTAACTAACTAAATTTAAACTCAAAATAATTCAAATATGGATGACCATCACTCAAGATAATAATATAAATACGAAATATTCGATTTAAATAAAATTTTTTGAATCACTATTTAAGTTTTGAACATCTTATTTGTCTGCTTCGTCTTTTGTTCCACTTTGCCGTCTTTAAATAATTGCTATTTTGAAGGTCTCATTTACTTCTGAGTTTCTATCCAATAATTGCAACCAATAAGGACTATGAGATGTCTTGGAGGTGCAACGAATCTTGTGTATTTTGAGTATGAGCAACCTTGAGCGATATATTTTTATAAAATTATTATTTTTTATTATTGATGAACACTCATAAAACTTATATTTTTTAATTGATTTTTTTATGATTATAATTTATTGCTAGCTTTTATCATGCTCAAATTTGATTAAAATCTAAAAAATATCAGATTTATACATGTATTCAAATAAAAAAATATGAATATATTTAATATTCGATTTGAATATTTATTTATATGGGAATATTTAATATTCGGTTCATATCTATATCTATTAGAATAAATTTAAATATTTTATAATATAATATTTGTATTTATATTTATTAAAAATATTTATAAAATATAGATATAAATATGGATATTTAAGATTGTTCGGTAGCGGTCGGTTTAGCCGGTGGCGCCCACTTTCTCTACTACCCTGACAGCTGGCAGTTCCCTTCCAAAGGCGTGGGTCTTCGGAGTCGCACTCTCCCCGTCTAATCTGAAATCCAGTGTGAGTCGCCACAATTTCCGACTCTTGAACAATGAATGGTTCATTGATTTTGTGGTTCTGATTAGCCTGATCATCCCTGTCTAAATTGCTGCATAAACTTCGATTCTTGTGGTGGACTCGGACGATGTGGATTCCTTCTTGCTAGAATTATTGTTCCACTACTTTATTGGGACGCGGTGCGATTCCCGCCAGTGAGCTACGGCGGAAGCAACCGCCCTCTTGGCTGTAACCAGACAAATCTCGTAAGAAAATTGGCCGGAGCTCGGGTCTGGCACGTGCATGGTGGATCTAAGATTCCGTGCACGCCTCATGGCACATTATGATTGGCCGGACGAAAGCGATGAAGAAATCCAAGAGGGAAAAGTCCCGAGGCCGGTTACCTAACCGGATCCACGGAGGAGGTAACGAGATCCAATCACCGGTTAGTACGTAGCCAGCCTCGCCGGAAGCAGCTTCTGAGCTCTCAGTCAAACAGCAAACAGCCTCTTTCTGCAAACAAGCATCAAACACGTGCATATAACAGGGGCCGAGCGCGCGGTTGCTTTGGTTCATGAAGCGCGTAAGTGAGGACGACCGCATACTGAATCACTGATAACTTGCCGTTGGATTAGCCACTCAGGAAACACCAAATGGCGGATAAAGCAGTACGTATATGGATTTTTTATGCGTCCGCTCGTAAAGACAGGACCGGGCGGTATCCGTAAAAAAAAGGCGCCCCTTTGAGGTGAGCTCACACCCGGCGTCCGGTTAAGTTACCGGCAAGTGGCATCATAGGGTCACAGTGGGGTGGGGGTGGGGCACTGCTCCTCAGGGGTGGGTCCCACCCACCCCTCCCCCGCCATCCGCGGGTCCCACTCCTGGATCTTTATTTATACCCGATTTGGTGCTCGGCTTCCGTGGCTCCTTGGGAGTCTCCTTGTGGAATCGGTTCCCGATTCTTCCTTCTCTCCTTCGAGTGTGTGTTTCTTTTTTTCGATTCTCTTAGAAGAAGATTCGGACATCTTTGATCCGTCGTTTGGAATCCTATCTGAGAATTCCCTTCTCGCTTGAATCAGCTGCCAGGCCGTTTCGGCGACCGGTTTCTTGCTTGTTTGAGGTAATTTAGCCCGCAACGTCATGTAATTTGTAGTCGTTCTTATGGATGCCACTCGGATTTGAGGTTTTGGTTGGGTTTTTGGTGGACTGTGTCGATATTTCTATTTTTGTAGAGGTTTTGCTGTGGGTTCTCGCAGATCGGGGAGTTTTGGTTGAGAAGTCCAGTTCCTGGTTGGGATTTATGTGATATTTCCTCTTCAGGTGTTGATCTGAACCGTTCTTGGTTGTTTCAATCACGTTCCATGTGAATTCCTTGGTTTTTTCTTTTCTTTTGGCTTTTATGGCGATTTCCGTTAACTTTCTCTTGTGACTGGGATATTTTATATGTTTAGTCCTTTTTTTGAGGAGTTTTTTGGTTTTTTTGGGTCCTTTCTATTGTCAGGTGTGGATTTGTTGGCTATTTTTGTGTTTAATTCAGTGAAGATTTGGTTATCATATCTTGCTGCTGCTCAAGCTTGATTAGTGTGAAGGCACGGTGGTTGGGATGTCATTGTTAAGTGAAATTTTTAACTTTCTGGACATTTCTAGTGTTGAGCACGTTGTTTTTCAAAAGTTTAAGAATCTGCTGACTGTTGCTATTGAGTTAAATAAAGTAAAAGCTTGACAATCTTCTCTTGCTGATCAAGCTCTGATAAGTGTTAAATAAAGTAAAAGCTTGACAATCTTCTCTTGCCGATCAAGCTCTGATAGCACAGTACTAGAAAGTTATTATTTTTTGGTTAATTTTTGAATCTTTTGGCCTATTCAACTTCGGTTATGGATTTTTGTCTATTTTCTGTGTTAAATTAAGTAAAAGTTTGGCAAGCTTCTATTGCTGATAATGCTTGATTATGAGGTGTAGTGTAATGGCACGGTACATGAACAATGATTTAGAGTACATTGTTGAGGACTATCACGACATGGGTGAATTCCATGATGAGCTTGAGATGAATGGCCAGAAAAGGGAAGGCCGAGATGCTGACCTTGTGGAAGATGAGGACCCGGTATGACCCTTCTGGATTAAATCTGCTTGTGTTGTGCATGTGAAATTGCATTCTTTTCATGATTTTTATACCTTGTCTTTCAGACAAAGCAAAAGAATGACACTTCAGCCTCCGAGTACAGAAAGGGGAAGGATATTCAAGGAATAGCATGGGAAAGATTGAATCATTCCAGGGAGAAGTACCGTGAAATAAGGTTGAAGCTGTACAAAAACTATCGGAACCTTCCAAGAACCCGAGATGAATTAGAAAAGGTTTGCTTTGTCTACTAGTTCTGTGGTATTTCCTTATTGTGCTGCTAAGACTAAAGCAGAGGACCAGATGCATTTTTGCATGTTCTGTTGATTAATTTTTCTAACAGTCACCTTGCTATAACCCATCTCTAGAGCTGCCGGAAGAAGCAGATTGTAGATTATTTTGATTTGTGACTGATCTTATAGGTGAAGAATTTCATTCCTAATTGTTCTTTCCTCCTACTGAACTCTGATAACTTGAAAAGGTTCTGTGAGTTGCTTTCTACCCATTGTTTTGCCAACTACTGGTCATTGTTCCCTATGGCTAGGAAACTTTTCCTCCTTTTTTTTTCTTTCACTTTATCTATTTGAGGCTTGAATGGTTTGACTTATGATCAAGAGTTGGTAGCAGCTAGAATGTGCATGATTCATTTTACGCTGCACATTCTCTTGTTTTTTTGTTTGTAATAAAATGGTATATTTCAGTTGCATTGTTTCTTCTTATAGTAGTATCTCTTCTGTTGATTCTAAATTTGTTTCTGTTGATTCACTGTGTTTTCTTGGTAATGTTTCAAACTATCAGAATGTACTTATATCTGGTGGCTGTTTAATATACTATCTTTCTTCATGTCTAGGAATGCAAGCAAGTGGAGAGGTCATGCACTTTTTATGATTTTCAGTTCAACACGAGGCTTGTCAAGTCGACTATCGTGCATTTTCAGGTACCAATCTTCTCCTGCAGTTCCTTTCCAAGATTCTCATTTGATAGTTTGTCAAGTAATATTGAAGTGTCAATCATAGTCCATCATTTGGGTCTTGATTAGGTGCACAAAATTTCACTAGTTGGCCAGCCATCTTTGGTGTCTCATAGCTCAGTGATAATCAATTGGGACTTTCTATAATGCACTATATAATATAACGTTTAGTAAATTTTGTGCTTTTTAATTTGTTCAGCTGTTTCTATTTTTAGCTGAACTTTATTTTTCCTTTTGATGGGCGAGTTTTAACAATTCTAGTGCACCTTTAGAATATCAATTAAATATTGCATATATAGTGCAATGCCATGCCAACTCACCAAAGTGGAATTGTTGCAATTGAATTAAAATTGAAGCTCTTTCCTTGCATAAACGATGTTCATATTTATGGCCCCACTGGAGATACCTGCATACCTTGCAGTTCGTAAACTTAGTAAAATTGGGCTTGGAAGGCTTGATTTATAGCCTTAAATGTGTACTATTGTTGATATGCCAGCATCAATATTTTATTATTTGTTGAGTCTTAATAGTTTTGCAGGTTGTCAATACTTGTTAATTAGTATGTGGAATTATAGTTCGACTAACTAGCTCTGTGACCCTAATGAAGCATTTACATCATCAGGCATCATTTTTTCTAGGAAGGTAAGGTATTTCTTTAATGTGAAAAAGTTGGCATTGAGTACTTCAGTATTTAGCAGATAGTCATGTTCTTTTTACTTATGCTCTATTTGCTGAAGATAGGTTCATTCACCCTTAGTCGATTTGCTAATTTTGCTTTATTGTATTTGAAATTGCCTGCTCTACTAACTTTTTAATTTTTAGCAGTTGGAATCTGGAGAGGAATGCTATAACATCATTTATGAAACAGATGTGCTTGCATAATATGGGTGACAAATTTCTTACAAAGATCTCCATAGCACTATAGCACTATTTGAAGTAAAATTGCCTTGCATATCATGCTTGGGTCTTTTCTACAATTTCCTCGCATTCTCTACTTGTTTGATATAGGAATTGCGCTATTCAGACACTTAAAAAAAAAAGAAGAAAAGTCAAGGTTTTAGCAAGTTGTTTGTGATGCATTTGACTAAGAGTTGAAGATTGTGTTTTTTCTAATCTCATGATTTTTGTACCGAGTTTGTCGCATCATACAGTTCAGTCCACAAGTTCAATAGGTTGAATTGTCAGTATGCTGTAATTTGTATTTGTTTTCTCTTTTATAGCATTTTTTCCCTCATAATTGTTGAGCGGCAACAAATTAATGCATTCTCTAGCAGCTGCTGTCACATACCAGGCTGGTTAAACTCAGTCCCATCTAATTCTTACTAATCTATTAATTGCTTTGCTGCAGCAGTCATTTTTAACATTGATATTTCCCAGTTTCTTACACTTTACTATTTGTAGATAATGTGAGCTTAAGAGTCCGAGATTTGCCGGATTTCTAGTTGTTACTGCTTGTGGACTGTATGCTTGGCTAACTTATTCACCGGTTGCAGGCTTTTGCCTTGATGGATGTGTAATCCTTCCTGCAGTAATTTATTGTTATGCCTTGCACAATGTTAGGGAGATCGCATCTTTTTTCATGAACTTTTAGTTATATGATGCTGTGATTAACCCCTCTGATAATTAGGATTGGACTGCCATATAATATTTTTTGTCAGGAAATAAAAGCAGGGAGGAAGTGCTTTCTGAGCAGCCAGCGCTATAAGGGGAACTTTTTCATATGGTATGATGGGATGTTTTATGTTTAACAAGCCTCCCTCTTAGAGTCATGTGCCCAATGTATGTTGTCGTGTTTGGGACATGAAAGGGGCAAACTAACATTTTCATGCAGCATATTCATGCTGAGCTGTGATCTCTGGCAGTCTGCCTTTCATTCTTCTTAACTTGATTTCACTGAATGATATTCCTTGGTGTCAAAATTTTTTAATGGCTGTCTCATAGGGTGTAGTTAATGTTTGGCTTACATTTGCACCCTGAACTTTATGCTGTCCAGTTGTATCGTTTTACTCTCCTGCGCTTGTGTAACATGAGCCCGTGCATTGTTTATAAGTGCTTGTGTGTTAGATATTGTAACCATTCTTTTGTGGTAGGATGGTGAATTTATTGTTGTCCTTGCTCATTTCAGACAGTAGAAATTAACTTTGTCACTTGTCATATATGGAATGCTTGTTAAATGGCTAGAAATTACATACAGAAATGGGAGGAAAGTAAAGTTATTCTGGGCATATGACTAAGGGTAACAAATTTTGTTTACATCTGTTGGTGCTACAGTTAATAACAAATGATTCTGTTTCTTCCTGTTGGTGCTGTGGTTAGTAACAAAGAATTCGCACTATAAAGTTATGACATCAGTCTTGTTAGAAACTTGAGTAATTCATGACAAGTTAGCCATTCTTAATAAAGGGGACTTCGGTTCTGTGCTTGTATCACTTGGCCTTGGTTGACTGTATGTCTTTCTTTGGTACATTATGTTGCATGAATGGGGTTGAGCGGGATATTTAAGGCATACTTATCGTATACATTATCATTGTGTTTTGCCTTGGAACATAATTGATGCTCTGGAAAAAACATGGTTTAAACTAAGTGTGCCAAACCCATACTTCTACTTATTTGTATCTGTTGTTTTGATAGTTGCTATTTAGAAAAAAAAAAATCATTTGTGTGACAATTCAGATCGGTTGAACATGTGGCAAGCTTCATTTTTCTGTCTGTTTCATCTTGGGCCAAGTGCACATAACATAGCACTGCTGTATACAAATAGGAAGCATGGATGTATTTGACATGACATGGTACTGCATTAAGTAGATAGGAAATATCTTTTGTGCAATTGGTGTATCCGAGAATGGATAGGTTGATGAATATATAGGTTGATTGTATATTCACTTCTTGAATGATACTTCAGATCAAGAATGTTTGATACTAAACCAACAAGTTGGTGCTGGATTTTGCTCATGAAGTTTCAGCTTGGACATATTCACATTGCACGTAATGTCTTGTAATATTTGTCTTGATCTGAAATAAAAAAAGTGTGGCCAAAACTACTGGACAACATCTTTTTAACTTATGGGTTTTTTTTTGCATTTGTAGCCTGTTTGCTTTTGTGGATGGAGTAGTAACACGTGAAAGACATCTAGGGATAATCAGAAACTCTTGTAGAATGTTCTGTTGTTTGCCTAACGATTGTGCAACGAGTAATGTAATGAAAACATGGTGTTATTTGTGTGAGTCGTATTGTGATAAACATGGAGTTTTGGGGGTGGGCGGTTCTAATAATCTCAATATATGAAGGGAAGGGGAGTTACCAAGCAACAAATATGTTCCCTTTGGAATAATGGAACCAGATTTATGAATCAAATGTTATATATCTATATATATATATATATATATATATATATATCCTACCTTGCATCATATGTTGGCTTTTCTTTAAAGATATAGGGCAATTAGTGGGAGTTCCTTAACTTCAGCAATTCAATATCCTTCTGGTGCCTCCAGTTCCTGCTGCTTTGACAATACTAGGTTATATCACACCGATGGACCAGTGTTTTGAAGATGCATAAGGTGGGGCATAAACAAAAGTAGCGGTTGTATGCCTTGTGTCTTCCTTTGGAAGATATGAAAAAAATAAGGACAGAAATTGTGAAAATGGTCACAAATAGATTGAGTAGCATGTTTTATTGTTTAGTGGATCTGTTATAGATTGTAAACTGCATGCTTTAGGTGTGCACCAAGCTCAATGGTCCATGTACAAGAATCTTTTGGAACCTTAATCTACTCATGACTGCAAAACTACAGAATATCTTTTGGTGGTTGCGAATAATATTATAGAGTGCATTACCAGTAGGCAGTTGACAAGGTACAAGGTGGGTGGCTCTGCCGTACATTAGCTGCATGCTTGCGCCTCAGGTCTTGTAATCTGAGAAAGAGCTTGACATGTAAGGGGTGGGAGGCTTCATAAATAGGATGCTTGGTTATTTATTTATTTATTACTTGAAATGGGCAAAATTTGGTAGTGGGTATCCGTATAATCATGCCCGTACTTATTGAGGACTGTGAGATGAATCTGCATATTGGATATTTAACCTGCATATTGCATATTAGGAAAGAGACATTGAAAAATATGTATTTTTTTTTATGGATCTGATTCTGTTTCTAATTGAAGAAATCATATTCTTGATAAACATTTGTGCTTCTGTTGGGTTAATTAGCTGTGGAAGATTGCAAATGAAGGTAAACAAAATCTTCCACAGCTAAGCTAAAACTAAGTCTACACTATCTTGATTATTGATTCTTTACACGGTTGAGTTTGTGTTCCCATCATTATCTCTGTCCATGGAACCTAAGCAAGTTCAACATGGACCTTGTCTGCCGAGATAGTTTCTCCTTCTCTCACCAAGAGTACAACATTCAATAGAGTTTCCTTCATTTATCAAAAGCACGGTTTCCTAAAATTTTTTGTTTGCATGTTGGCTTCAATGCTAGGTCAAACCTAACAATTTCTTGTCCATCTTCTCTTTGGCTACGTCTTTTCATCTCATTTATATTATGTCGCATGGAAGAGAAGTGACTCAGCTGTGATATGTCATTGTTGTCCGATTATTTGTGGGTTTCTGCATCATTGGTCTGTCCGTCAGAACTATGTTGTGACTTGTGAGGGTGCTCAAAAAGATGTTCATGTAGCTTAAGTGCTACATTATTGATGGATGGTGAGCAGGGGATGCGTTGAATACTGTTTGGATAACTGATATTTAGAAAACATTGCCATATGAAAAAGCTGTTTCATGCTTGTTGTTCAGAACATAGTACTTTTCATGATTAGCGTGACATCATGGAACCATGAAAAAATCGCACAATATTTGAAGCACAAAAAATTGCAGTGACCCTTTGTTTTCTGGATACAAGTAATATATTGTTCTTGTACATTTTTTTTCCAAGGCTTGTCTGACAGCTAGGGTTTCCACAGCTGAGGAATCTACTGTGGGCAACATCAAAACATGATGTCTACACGGTGCAAAACTACTCGGTCATGCACTGGTCATCACTGCTTCGAAGGGGCAAAGAAGTCCTAAACGTAGCTGGACAAATTGTACCTGCTAAGGTTATTATCTTACATCCAAAATTGAATCACTTTCTGCTTGTTGATTTGCGGACATCTCACTTGGCTGTTTAGTACTCTCAGAAGCACCGTGGTTCCTCAGCTCACTCACTATCGAGGGTACTGATAAGTACCTTGGTTGTAAAGGACAACTTAATGGCGGCTGGTGGTTTTCAAGGCGAGCTTATTTGCAAGGTATGATGTCTCAAAGATGCCCTACAATTTGTTTGTTAATTCCAGGTAGCTAGCTATATGACTGAGTTTTGGCTTTCTGATTTATTTTCCCCACAGTACTTGAATCAGTCAGGAGTGTTTTTCTGTACAAAGATAACTAATGGTGCCAATGCCATCACCAACACAGTAGATATTTATCAATCTTCTAAGTAAGATGTGATTGAACTGCGTCAAGCAAGTACTTTATTACCTTAAGGTTCTCATCTCAGACTCTTGTCAAATTGTGCCCTCTCAGTGGCTCCACCCGAGTGATGACTGCTAACAATGACTGCTGCGTGAGGGTGTTTGACATCGAGAAATTCATGCTTCTTAATCGTCTGCCTTTCTCGTGGTCCATTAATGTGAGCATCCTGCTTGTTTCATGTATCTCGGTCTAGTTTCATAATCTTTGCTTCTAAGGAATTTATGTTCTTCTACAGAATACTTCTGTCAGCCCGGATGGCAAACTTCTTGCAGTTCTTGGGGACAGCACTGACTGTCTCCTAGCAGATTCTCAATCTGGAAAGGTAATGCTACTTTCCTGTGTTACAGTTTATTCTGTTTTGGAGTCCTGAATCATGATGATATATATATATATACTGCCTCATTTTTTCCTGAATCCTTTATAGGTGATTGGAGATCTTAAAGGTCATTCAGACTACTCGTTCGCATCGGCTTGGCACCCTGATGGTCGCATCCTGGCCACTGGGAATCAAGACAAGACATGCCGTCTGTGGGATGTGAGGAAGCTTTCTCAGTCCTTCGCTGTGCTCAAAGGGAGGATGGGAGCAGTACGTGGCATCAAGTTCTCAGCAGACGGAAGGTTCATGGCAATGGCGGAGCCAGCGGATTTCGTTCACATATACGACACTAGGGCTGATTATGGCCATGCTCAGGAGATTGATTTGTTCGGGGAGATCGCTGGTATAACGTTCAGCCCAGACACTGAGGCACTCTTTGTAGGTATAGCAGACCGCACTTATGGGAGCTTACTAGAGTTCAGGAGGCGGCGCCGGTTCCATTACCTGGATTCCTTGCTCTGATGACGGTCTGGATGCAGGGGGGGGCGTTGATGGTTTCTTTGGTTTGATGCTTTGTACATAACCACATTGGATCGGGGTCCTGGAAACGATGCCTTGAAGAGGAGAAGTTTCATGGGTAATGAAGGCGGCTGGGTAACGTGCCAAATGCAATTAGAAACTAGCGGAATTCCTCCACCCTTATTATTATTTTTTTTTCGCAGTATCTGTATGGAAGTGCTTCATGGGTTTTTTTTTTCGAGTGCTGCAGCGTTAATGCTTACGTTAGATATTGCAGCTGTGTGAGTGGTGAGATAATATAGGTGACAAAGTATTCCACCAGTCTATATTAATTTACTAAATTTCAGAAGCTGATGGTTTTAGAGATCGAGTACTAGGATGCGTTGCATCATGACTCGAGTTTTTGGGTGGGTTGGATTTAGCTTCTTTGTTGGCAGAGAGTTTTGGTTGAATTTGGACTGTCGATTGTTTGTTTTTTTTTCTTGGTAAAATAGGTAAATTAAATCATTCGAATATAAATATATTTGTAAGAATCATCAAAAACAATAGGCGGAGAAGATTTATAAGCGACGACAGATATTATGCGTATATTTTTAGTGCTGCTTAATTTAAGATAAGATTGGGATAAAGGTTAGGATCAGATTTTGTTTTGGAAATGGAAATCTATTATCGGAGTTGAACTAAGAGGTCTTGTGAGGACCATGGATATGCGTATGGTTAAATTTCAATGGCTGGCTTGAGCTTTGTCTTATCGGCTTGCTAAAATTTACGTTTGTGTGCGCACATGGAAGGCACGTGCAAGGTGCTACTCCACATGCATAGAAATCACAAAATTCTGGATTCCTGAGATACATGTAGAAATTATTTTACACGCCAATTTCTTGCAGCCCTTAATCAACACCCTCCAATTAGCAAGCCAACTTCTCTTATACTTTCTCTGTTTGGAAAGTTTTCATTTCCAACAAATGAGGAAAAAGGATAGCTCAAAGCTCCCACAACTGTAAAGTTTAAGGAATGTCTTTATCCTAATATGTAAAGAGATCTTTTGTATTTCATACCTATAACACTTACATTATAGTGGAGTAATTTAATCTTTACACCAAGGCTCATCCTCATTTTTAACAAGTAAATCATCTGGTATAATTATTTTGGCCAATTCACTAGTGCCAATTTTAAAGTATAAAAATATATAAGCTAAGAACATATGATCTAATTGTCATAATTTGTGCCTAATTTTTTCTAATTATCATTGAAAGCAGGATGACCAAACCTGCCTAGACATAAACTTGAAGGGAGTGGGGAAGATCTTGAGATAAGTGAATGAGCTATATTGGCATTCACATCGACAACTAAATTAGCTGCATCATTTGCATCATCAACCTGTTTCCTATCCGCTACTTAAATAATAATATCAAGTTCTAAATAGACATAAGAATGCTGCCAAGTTGATCAGGTATCTTTTTTTATTGAACAATAATAAAAAAGTACCGCCAATTACTTATTTAATTTTAGATTAACTAATGCTTGATGCTTAATTGAATACCCAAAACTTTGTAAAAAATGAAATTACTTCCCCTCTCTCTCTCTCTCTGTGTGTGTGTGTGTGTGTGTGTGTTCATTCTTCCTGGAAAAAAAAAAGGGTGCAACTGGTGAACTGCAGCCCAATTTGCACTTACATTATTTATACTCTTCACTTTCTTTCATCCAAATCAATATAATGGAGAAGCATCAAGTCATGAAGAGAACAAACTAAGCGTTCCTTGGCTGAGAGACGGAAGAACCGATTAGGAAAATATTAATATGCCATGCCACCTCGACCCAAAATGTCAGCACCTGGCCAATTGGACCAACAACTCGTTCCTTGCAAGGAAAAGACAACATTATTAGGTCGCAGTCTCTTTCTGAAAAGCTCTGCACCTAGACCCAGGCTTAGTCGTCTTCAATTTGATTAATGCCACCTTGTCTGTTCCAAGATAACTTAGCACCATCATTGGATGTCTATGTCATCATTTCATATGTATTTTTTGGTGGAATAATCTCATCTGCATTTAGAAAAATTAAATATTTTTTCACAATCCTACAAACGGTCTCGTAATAGCATGCTGCCATCTGGGATCGGTAGTTTCATGCAAAGAATTTTATTTTAGGATAAAGCTAGCCTAACTTAATTTGTAGTCCCATAATAGCCTGCTGAGTAATGAGTTCAAAATTACTTATAAAAATGCAATCAATTATTTTTCTTTTTGAGATTATCGGAAACTAACCCTATCTTCTATCCTGACTCTATCTCCGAACTCTTATCCAAATGGCAAGAGGTGAAAGCATCCGAGCAAGATTTCGATGATACAGTATCAATTATCAAAGCTAAATAAAACAAACCAGGCATAACTTTTATGATGTCAATGGTGGAAATTAATAGGATTCAAGAAATTCTTAAGAAGAAAAGTTTCTTTCATGCCATCCATTCCTTGTCGGACAATGATTGGTGGGCTCGTACATAGGGCTCACTCATCACCCATGCGACTAACATGTACTCTTCTTATCCCCAATTCATACGGGATCGATGCCCTTAGCAGGGAGAAGAGTGGTGCTGGAAAGTAGTGCTCAATTTTGAGACCTAGTCTGTTTCAAGCTACTAAGATCTCAACCTGACATGGTAGATGTTATGGACAATCTAAAACCTCCAAATTGTTGCTAATCATGGGATATTGTGGTCGAGTTGTTTGGTTAGGTTTGGATAGAATGGTTTGGCATAATTATATATGAAATTGGATTCTCTTCATCTTACTTTTTGTTAATGGGTCACCATTTTTCTTGGCAATAATCTAGCATTCAAAGTTTGTGGTTCAAGAAAAGAGTGAGGTGTCAGATCGACGCATGCGCAGACACACCAGAGCTCTACCAAATTTATTAAGAAAATGAAGTAGGAGACAAAGGGTGGAGCTTTCAAAACAATAGAAAAGCAGGAAGAAGGCAAGGCACAAGTTAAAGATGATATTAAGGGACTCAGACAAGAAGGCAAATAATGGGGAAGAGCTTCAAGAATGCCGGCATTTTTCTGGCTGGAGTTATGATTTTTTAAGAATCAAAGAGGTCGGCAGATGGTTGTTGCACCTCCGAATTGACAGTCATTGAGGCGGAGCTTCGGGCAACAGGTTATACCTCGAGGAAGATTCCACTACGGTGATCGATTGGATACTGAGAACTGATCGATATGGGGACGGTCATCCATTGATTCGTGAGGCTCGCAGATTGGCCAGAGGTTTAGATTTCTTCCAGACAGTGCATATGTATCGGAAGGCAAACAGAGCTGCAAACTGGGTAGCCTCCTACGTGGCTCGACACTCTGGAGAGATTTTTTGGACTAGTCTCACTGAGATTCTTATGAGATTTTTTTGTATCATTTTATTGCTTCTGACTTGATAAGCTGTAATTATGTAAGAGCTATATGAATGTCGTTTTTACCCAAAAAAAAATCGAAGAGGTCAGTGGTAATTTTGAGAATCACTTAATTAGTTGAGGTTTTAATTTTGTTCTCACAGTTGAACCTGCAGTAGATGTACATATGTTGGAACATGCAGCATATAAGCTTTTAGATATAGTGTGAAGATTTAATACCAACATATCAAATTATGGTGAGTTAGGCGTCTTGCATCGGCCTTTTTCAACTAAAAGACTTCATTTTTACAATTCTTTGTGATACAAATACAAAAGAAGATCCAAAATCTAAAATATTCGTCATTACTTTTTTTTAGATTGATTGAGCATATTGCATTGGTAATCCTAGACATTTTTCCACGCCATCAACTGCAAATGACAACATGATGAGCAACTTGCCTTGGTTAAATAGTTAAACTAAAATTGGCTGAAACTCTATTCACAAGCGACGAAAAGCATATTAAATAATAAAATTGTACTTCATATTACCTCATGAAGCCTTTTTCTTAGTTTCGATCTCTCTGCAATAAATTATCAATCTAATTCATAATATAATATGATAGTATTGTTTGGATATGCATCATATGCAAGAAGATTGGCCAATAAATGTAAAGTTTGAGACTGTTACACATCTTATTTTTATGGATGATTGCATCATACCATTCAAAGCCGGCAAGGAGATAAGGTTTAAAGATTTAATTTTTTTCATTCTTGTCTTCTACTTAATTTTTTATTTTCTCTCTCATCCAAGTTCTTGGCTTATAGCCATTGGCATTTGCACAAACATCAGAACCTAATATCAACTAC
Source organism: Phoenix dactylifera (assembly GCF_051530095.1). NCBI lineage: Eukaryota > Viridiplantae > Streptophyta > Magnoliopsida > Arecales > Arecaceae > Phoenix > Phoenix dactylifera. Next base: position 21,386,320 of record NC_143194.1, read on the forward strand.
AAACTCCATCCACATACATCACCATCCCATAATCCCAATCTATGGGCCATAGCACCTAGATCGAGCCAAGACACCAGAGTCCACTTACTCTCCTTGTCCTTTTCCTAAAAAATATATCATTAAAAGTGACGTCCCAACCAAAACCTGCCACGTAGTCCACTCATCTTAGCTTATTCATTGTTCAGAGAGACACCAGAACTCCTAGCTCCACAGCCACAGCCGGGGTAAAGAAAAGAATGAAAACCTTATTAAAATCCAAAGGGCGGTAATTCCCAAGAGTCCAGCGTAATACAACCCAATCACTACGAGACACGTATTGAAACCGACACCCGCCAGTCCCTTCCTTGGACAGGTGCCGGTGAGCAAGAAGAGGCAGGGTACGTGGCAGTTCGTAATTGGCCGACGTGGGAGAGGTGCGGGCTTATATAAACCCTCCACATAATCCCATTTTGATCAGAGAGGAAGCTTCTTACCCCCACCCCAAAGCAAGAACCCACCCCCCTTCGGTGAGGCCGAGCGACCCCGTCGGAGCTAAGAGACAGTGATTCCTGATCCAATTTCTTCTTCTTCTTTGCAAAATTCCTTCTCCGAATCCTTTTCTTGCGATCTTCTGCGTTCTTTGGAAGTAAAGATTGATTTCTGAGCCCCCCCTCCCCCCCCCCCCCCCCCCAAAAAAGTTCTTTTTCGTAGAGAAACAGAGATCCGGGACCCGTTTTTTTTTTTCCCTTTAGTTTTTTCTGTTCTTAGATTTGCCAAGACCAAGAGGGTTTGTTTTTCTATACCCTCAGATTGGTCTTCTGTTCTCTTTCTCTCTCTCTTTTATTTTAAGCCTTTGTTTGATCAAAAGATCCACCTTTTTAGCTCAGCCTCTTTCTTTAGGTCCTCCTTTGAAGTCCCTTTTGCCTGTTCCTTGGTTTTGTTCAAAAGCCAGACGGGTTTTCCCTCATCTTTTTGTTCTGCTTTAGCTAAAGCTTTGGTTTTGCTTTGAAGAGAAGCCATGACTGCAGCTATAGATATATTTAATTGCTTATCAGACCCTCTAAGGGAGGAGCTCATGCAAGCACTCGAGCCTTTTATCAGAGGTGTTTCCGCCGCCTCCTCTTCTTATAGTTCCTCCTCGCATACCACCACCCCAGTGTCCCCCTCCCCTTCTTCTTCTCCCTCCCCTCCTCCTTTCCTTTCTTCCTACTACTCCTCTCCATTCTCATTCTCTTATTCCTATCAAAATCCCACCTTGGATTTCTCCCTGGCTTCGACATCAAGCTCCGACATGATCCCCCAAGGCTTCCTGATCCAGGAGTCCCAGAGCTTCAGCCGGCCGGGCCCGATCGGGCTCAACTATCTCAGCTCTCCTCAAATCCATCAGATGCAAGTTGGATTCCAGCACCAGAATCCGAGGCAGTTGCAGCAGCAAAGGAGCCTCCTTGGCACGAGGCCCCAGCTGATGAAGCGCACCGGCTCGCCGCTCCCTCCGTCGAAGCCCGCCAAGCTCTACCGTGGGGTCCGGCAGCGCCACTGGGGCAAATGGGTGGCCGAGATCCGGCTGCCCAGGAACCGCACCCGCCTCTGGCTTGGCACCTTCGACACCGCCAAGGAGGCTGCGCTGGCTTACGACCGTGCTGCCTACAAGCTCCGAGGCGATGCCGCGAGGCTCAACTTCCCCGAACTCCGGTGCAGCGGAGCTCATTTAAGTGTTCCTCTCCACTCCTCTGTTGATGCCAAGCTCCAATCTATCTGCCAGAGCTTGGCCAGTTCCAAGAAACAGGGGAATGGCTTATCCGGTTCAGTGATCCCAGAGGAGATTGGCCCAAAGAGCGAATTGGGTTGCTCTGGAACGGACGACAACAAGTCGGAGAGCTCATCGTCGGATGAGTCATCTTCAGGATCCTTGGCAGTCTCCGAGATGCAGTACCTGGACTTCACGGAGGCGCCATGGGATGAATCAGAGAGCTTCATGCTGACAAAGTATCCATCTTGGGACATCGATTGGGAATCGATTCTCTCCTCCGATCAGTAGTCTTTAATTCTTAGTTTCTGGTTTGGTAATTGGTCTCTTCTGGGGCTGCTGCAAATGGGATTTTAGACATTTGCAACGCTCCAGTTGAGACTTCTGGTATTTTGGAGATTATTGGGTTAAGTTAGTAAGGTTTCTTAGGTTTAAGGATTGAGTCAGTGGATGTGTATTTACTTAGTCCGAATCTCCTGGTTTGCTGGTTTTTTCTAGGCATTACCAGGAACAAAGTTGTCGTCTTTGTGATTGGAATTGTGAACGTTATGGTAGCTTTGTAACTATTGAAGCTTTGTGATTATTAATATGTTCTCGAATTTTGGTGTGGAGGTGATGAATCTTGAAGGTCAAGACTTTTTGCAGAGCTTCAGTTGATCTATTTATTTATTTATGTGTATTCGATCTAATGATTTATCTCAGAGGGACAAACTGTTTAGCTCACAGTTTTTGTTGATTATGTTTTATTTTCTTCTGACAACTTATAATGGAAAATTTTAGTCCTAAGATCTTGTGGGGGCATACACATATTGTGTTTGCCCTGTATCTATACCTAACGGTTCTTTGTTTGGCCAATTTGATGATTTTAGAAGAAGGGCAAGGATGATGCAATTCAAGATAAGAGGTTCATAGTCATGAAACTATTGTTCTGTCAAGAAAGAGGAGGTAATTTAGCTAATAATATAATCTGAATGAAGTTGTCAGATGTCAGCAAATTATAAAAGACGACTAGTGATAAACCAGGACTGAAGTTGGGAGAAAGCAGACCAAAAATGGAGGAAATAGTTCCTTTTAAGTCATCTTTATGTATTCCTTTAGAAGGACTTGATTCGAAAGGAATTTTACAACAGACTTTTAAACTGTCATGATAAGCATTTTTTTGTTAGAATTATGGTTCAAGCAATGTAATTATTGTCTATTGTATATTTAAACAGAAGATATTGAGTAGACTTGATCATCTATATATTCAAACCTGATAGGGAGCTTAGCACCAACTCGAAAGATTAAGTTTACCAGAATTTTGAGGCTTAATAATTTGAAAACAAAGACAGGAATATAGTTTAAAAAAGCAATCAAATATGCAAGTCCCATAGTTTTCTTGGGGAAAGTTAAAGTAGAAATTTAGACTTTGCTAGGAAAGGACCAGTAGATGTAATGTTAATTTTATTATTTAGAGTTGCTTGCATAAGAATCAAGAAATGGACATGGGGCGACGAGGTTGTCTCTTTCGTATTCAAATTGTAGAGGTGTCAAGAGCTGTATAATTACATGAAGAGAGTGGAAAAACCATCATGGTTCATGTTAAGAGAGGAGGGCTTGGGTAAATGACAGAACAAGAATCAGAAAAGAGAGTGGAGAGCAATATCTCTAGGTCTCTCTTAATGTTGTGATCTAGATTAAAAGTTTGTAATAAAAGATTTTTGCTGCAGACATATGCAAGAAGACCTGAATCCTGCTGCTGGATGCTGGATATCTTTTGTGCAAGCCTGTGGTGCTTTTCCAGGCTTGGTCACTGCTGAACACCAACAAACAAGGTCTCAAAACCTCCATGTGATGCCTACCAGAAACAAGTACTTGATAAAGAATTCTCAACTCTGTCAAGGTACCTAATCAATGTGGTGATAGCTGTTTGTTAGTGGGCAGAAGCTGACCAGCCAGTGGAGGCAACCTGCAACAACTGAAAGTGGAGTATAAGCTTTATGTCTGCTCTTAACACTAGACGATAATGAAGCAAAATGCTACATTTTACATAACAGTATTTGACACAAGGAAAAAAAAAAGCATCTGAATCCCCTCTTTTCTTATGCTGGGACAAGGATCTCATTGTCATCTGAAAGAAGTTAGACCCTTATGTCATACCCACTTGGCAATGTTTTTTATTTTTATCCCAGTCACCAAGGATAAGGGAGCTATGGTTTGGTGCCCAATCTAAAACTACCAACCACCCAACCCCATCCTATCTCTTTATTCTTAGTCTTTCTTCGTCAAGACTACTTTAGAATGCTTATTGCGTTTCATGACTTGCCTGGGCCATGAGGCATCAGGAGAAGGGGTTCAAAAAAGAAAAACAAATATGTATTAGGTGTTTTGCGAAAGCATCCAATCATATTCTTGCAGGAAATTAGTGGTGTGCATCCTTGAGAAGCTCAATGATGCTTGGATGTGGCATTCCTTAAACAGTGGAAATAAAGTTATTTCTGAGCCGGTTAACGTTGTTTGATGAAGTGGGTATGCTTTTATATCCGTCTGTGAAATTTCATCATTAGTTCTGTTTGTTGCTTTCCTCCTCCTCTTGAGGGTCAGTGCATGCACACAAGGGAAGGGACTCCTTTTTTTTGAGGCCTATTAACCAATCCTTGCTAAGTCAACTTGGTGCAGCAGGCACTCAAATGCGTGCACAAATATGAAAAATTATGGTGGCACATGGATATGTTAAAGTAGTCATAACCTAATCTACGATAAGAGTTGACATTCTGCTCAGAATCTATGGTGCTTGGATAAGATAGAACAATAAGCATGCAGCATTATTATTGGAGAGACAAAGTTGCATGCCAACAACAGATCAAATGGAAAAGTCTGTATGTATTGGTTGTGACAACAATCTTCTATGCATAGGAAAGGATAAAAACCGTGAACAGGGTGAGAATGTCAATGAGCACGATATAAGAGATACATTATTGGCAGAGGGAGAAGACTATGTCCCACTAGCTAATAACTTGGTCTTAGAGGAAAACATATGTGATATTATTTATGTGAAAGTTTGATAGCATGAAAGGTCAACACTACAGTATTCTGGTACAAAGAACTCAATGGCAAGAAAGGATATCTATAAACATTGACTTAGATGGCCAAAATAGAAGTTATAACTGAGATTACAAAAGGCCATATTATCGGCAAACCTTTGAGAATCTAACACCTGAGTATCGAAAAATTATGACTTATTTAGAGAAAATAGAAGTTTGCAAAAAGATGGGCATTGTATCAACTGGACTACAATGAAATGAATTTGTTTTTGTTATTTTTCACCTATGTTGAATATAACAACGGCATACACAACATCTTAAAATTTTATTGTAAGAGATGCAATTTTGAACTTGCAAATTGAAGATTATGCTTGCTTAAATAACAAGTTCTGTCAAATGGGCAGCAAGCAATGTGCCTATGCAGAGGTGACTGAAAAATTTAAGTACTTCATATTAAAGAAATGATAACTAACTACCTACATAGAAGATTCTAAAAATGAAGCAACAATGAAACATCCAACCTAGCTAAGCTGAGGAGGAAAAAGAGTTGCATACTGAATAGGGTCCATTAAGGGTAAGGATATTTCTCTTTTTGCTGAATTTGGTCTGTTTAGAAAATGATGAAAGGATCCGTAGATCTTATGGAACTCAAGAAATAGACATTTAAAAAAAATAAAGATAACGATGAGTTTGCATAAGTGATAGGATTTAAGTATAATAAATGGAATACTAGAATGGTTATAGAGAATCTTATGAGGGAGCAGGTTAATTATTTTCTTAAAAAAATGCAATTTTGAAGTAAGAGAGGGCAATTGATCGGAGGAGCACTGTGATGATAATTTACAAGAAGAAGTCGCATCACATAATTTTTCTTACATATTCTTTTGAATTGTACATGGACAAGTTGATTTTTTTTTAGTTTTATTTGGAAGGTCAATCATAAAGGTTTCCCTTTGACTTGGCACCTAATGAAGGTAAAATAATCTTCACGTGATTGTTATTGACTTGGAGAAATATTGTAGGGTACTATGAGAAGTGAATTAATGGGTGGTGAGAAACTAAAATATCAGACAAGGGTACATAGAGATCATTATGGACATCTATGAGACATTTGATGAGCTGAAATTAGCCTCGAATTTTAATTTGGAATCATAGATTAACTAACAGAGGATGCAACAATGAAGTCCTAGAAGTAGGATTATCTTTCTAGTTTGAGTTTACCACTATAAAATTTTCTTAAAAAAATACTATATATGTATGTATGCATGATGTGTGTCTGTGAAGCTGGAGGAAAAGAAGACTCAGAAATGAACTCCAACGTTGCAGGGATGCTCGCTCCCTCTCTCTCCTGGAATCTGGTGCTTATAGAAGGAAAGAAACAAAAGAGCTTTTGTTAAAAAGGTTGGCAACAAGGAGGAGGTTATTTTGAAGCCTATAGTTCTTTCTCTGGATTGGAATACAGTTGCTTGCAGGGAGACTGTTAGGACCCTTTCTCTTGTCATGGATGCTTTTACCAGTCCTTAGGACCATCTCTCCCCTCCCCTCAGATGAGGCTTGATGAAAAGTCCAGCTGAATCATTCTCTTTTTTAAACACCCCAAACCCAATATCTAGGTCAGTCATGTGATATGGCTGAATGAATTCTAGAACGGTGCCCTAGAAATTATGTAAGGCCTAAAGATGAACAAAATTTTTAATAATGCCAAAAAAAATTTATTAACCATAAAGTTTGCTCATAGTTTTATCAATGTAATGGAAGCCGACTCGATCAAATGATGAGCTTCACATGTTTTAAGATTCAATATCCAAATTTATGAATTTTAAAACAAAAATTAGAAAAAAGATAAAAATCAAGATGTGAGTTCCCAATTCTTTCTAATATCGAGAGATCTTTGTACTTTGTGTTTAGAAATTGAGTGATGTATCTAAATATAATAATAACATTAACAGGGGATCTGCATTACAATTTTTATTTCACATGTTCGATATGCAGACTTCATACACTTGCAGACTTCAGCAGAAAATCCAGACTGAAATACAATTATCAGAACCAGTCTAGACTGCACAAAGTTGCCAACTCCAGTAGGAAGTCTGGACTACAGTATTTGCAGTCTCTTAATGAAAATACTCCAAAAAAATATCAAAAAAATAATGCTGTTTCTTGGACCACCATGCACTGCATTCTAGTCGTTCAATTTAAATAATGCCCGGCAAGAAGTTACAAGGGTTTGCTAATAACATAAAATATGAAGAAGAAATTAGAATGAATTCCCTGGGGGTGATGGAGTATAACTTACCACAGTTGAAAAATATCAAACAAGGTAGGATGATTCATTGTCGTGTTACGAAGGCTAGATGTCGTCCTAAAATTACCACAAAGGCCTTTTCCATTTTGATGTAATTGTGAATGTCTACATGAAAAACAAGCCAAGATTGAATTCCACAATTTGCAGGGTCTGTTAATTTGATCATGGAACTCCTTTTTTTTATGTGGTTATATCGATCATAAAAAGGTGAGCAGTCCCATGTCTGAGAAATTGTTCGATAATATGGAGGAAAGGCAACAAGATCTCATGGAACTCGATGATTGATGGTTTATCTGAAAGAAAAAGAAAAATAATAACAAAAAAAGGATAATGCAATTTTCACAGAATTGCAGCTGTAATGCCAAGTTTCATAGAAAAGGACCTCTAGATGAAGCTTACTCATTTATTTTGAGAAAAAGAGAAAATTAATATGATGGCTCAAGAAGATATCATGATATATGGCTTTCATATTTGGTTATATTTGAACAAGGCCTTGCGGGAAACATGTTGGTCCTTTAGGACATTTTGATAAGATGCCTGAGCAGAAGGCTGTCACCCATAATGTCATGATCTCTGGTTTGTTTCAGCATGGGGAATGGTTGTCAAAACTTAGAAGCTATTCACTGGGTCCCCTGTTCATGATGCCATCTTTAATAGGTGGGATTTTCCAAGATTTTTTGTCTGATGAGGCAATTCTGATCTACAACAAAGATAGCATTGTCTGCCAACTCTTTTGCACCAATTTGTGCCAACGTTACTGAATCATATTGGCACCAGTATAGATGCATGATAAATATATATTTAGCTTTCATTTTGCTTTTCTGGCTACAAGTGACATACCGTATGTTGATGTAAAGCTATAGCTAGGTTGTTTAGTACTCTGCCAAGGATAACCCTGTTAATCCAAAGAAAACAAATGCATGTTGTTGTCATCAAGCTCGAGCACAATGCACTTGTTGGTTTGAAACTAGCTTGCAGGAATCGTTGGAAATGTGGGGATATCTTGATAGCTAAACCAATGTTATACTTTTCTTTTTATAAAATAGTTATCATGCATTACAATGCAAGCGTCTGCCGTAGATTATTTGCATGAACCATCGAATGATAGATACCTGATTGTTTTTCGGAATCTTTGGGTAACAAATCCCTTTCTTTCTTTTTTTTTATTGTTGCTCTGGTAATTGTTTAATTCCTATTTCTTGTATTTTGAAAAATATATCTGAATTTCTAGAATATGATTAGAGCTACGTCGTTGTTAATTTATATTCTACATGGAAGGGTTGTCATGGTTGGTAGAACTGTATGATGAACTTATGCCTGTGGGATGTCATAAACTAAGGTCCCAGACCAGCTTCACATCAGCTGCTGGCCTCTGAATTGGAACTACAGCGCTCCATGCCCTGAAAACACTTCTTATACAGACTGACTCTGACAACTAAATAAACAGATATCATAATAGTTTTATTATGGTCACAAATTCTGCAGCATTCGCTTAGAAGCATCGAGTTTGGTGTATGTAACATTGGAGAGTCCACCAGGCCCAAGCACGTAATATTGTTTGGCGAAAATCTTGGGGTGTTGGCAAGTAAAGTGTTCGAGTAAGTGGTTTATATTGAGTAGTATACTGATATTCTTATTTAAGTGGTACACTGGTATTCTAACGGAACGGAGTAAAGCGACGGCATATGTTTATCTTTGGGGCAATTATGTAGTGTTATATTTTATTAGAGATGCTGATAGGGGTTGAGAATCTGGGGCTAGAGTTTAACTATAAATTGGAGATAGTGAAATTCCAGCTGTTTCGCTCACGTGGATGTAGGCACATTGCTGAACCGCATAAAATTCCTATATTTGATTTCCTCTCCCTCTTCCTCTCTCAATTTCCTTGTACTGTTCATCATTGGATCTGCGACGCTTGAATCAACATAAAGGGACTGAAATTTGGTTAATATCGACCTTCCTTCCATCATGCTTCTTGGATATCCTGTTCTTGTATCAGGCTAGCCACGCATCATGACTCATCTTGTGGCACAAAATTCAGCTCTGTGTACTTCGGTAAAATCTTCTCCAGATCTTTGGTGGTCATGAACATAACAAGATACAATGTTTTTTTTTTCGAAAGGCAATATTCCCAGCCTAAAGTTCTATTTAAAGTCCAGGAACCGCAGTTGTTGAGCATTCAAATAAAAAGTTTCAGGTTCAATGGCTTTGGAGCTTTCATCCGTGGGGCTTCCAAGAGCAGCCTTCATGACCTCACAAACCATACTGTCCTCGCCATTCCTACGAGAGCAGCGTGCTTCATGACCGCATGGCCGTCACTACTTGGCGGGATCCACCTCTAAATGTCACCATTTCTTTCCCCTTCTTTCCTTGGGTAAACGAAGTGATGGACCTCTCGTTACAGAGATGCAAATATGTTGTAGCTTCTTCAACTTACTGACAAATAATCATTGTCAAGATATTTGCAACATATAGCGTAGTAAACAATCTATGACATATAAATACATTCATTATGTTTTAAATATAAATAGGTCTTCCTCTTGTCTCCGTGTTTCAGAAACTGCCAATAAGTTTTAGTTTAACTAACATGCTACATGATATTGGAAATTCTTAAATTCCCTTGGACATTTACATGTATCTTTTCTTCTTCAAGAAGAGGATCATCTTGATCTCTTGGTCCCACGACTGAGTGGAATCCTCAAGCTTCTTGACAGTTTTGAGCCAATCCATGGAGTCCTACTCTGCGAGGAGGAAGACATCCATTCTTCCCTTTACGAAGCTGAAAACTCCCCATGCCTCCAGCCAGAAGAGCTCGAGGAGGTCCGAAGGCTCCATCCAAGCGATACCATCGTTGATCACGAGAAAGACCATTGCCAACCTGTGCATGGATTTGTTTTCCAAAATTTCAAATAGTTCTCATATATATATATGTATGCATCTTTTATCGATGTATAGCTATGTCATTGGAATAAAGAGACCACAATTTGCTAAAAAATCTTTCTTTTTTTTTTTTATGAAAGTGATACACCAACTTAAAAATGACATGGAAACATCTAGAAATGTTATTTTTTTTTGGTACTTGATCTACTAATTTATGTGTTATGAGCAATGCACGATAAATAAGCCTTGCTGTGGTTTTTTCCCAAGAAGCCAAGCTGGTCCCATCAGGGTGAGTTTTCAGAATTCAGGTTGTGTTTAATCCTGTTATAATCCTTTTTCCTTTTCCTTTTTATTTTTGCGAGTAACCTTGTTACTTCAGCATTATTGGTAAATAAGGTTGTAATAAAACATTGTTAGAATAAGGTTTCAAATTTGGAGTTGGAGCTTACAAAATAGGAAAGAAAACTATGCTGATGATTAGTGAATAAGGTTATTGGGATAAAACCATCCAAAATCTTAATCAATTGTTATTTTTTTAAAATGATATTAAGCTGTCAATGTAGTTGGGAGTATGGCATGGCAACCGTCCCCAATCTGACACAATATCGACTTATAATTTGTTGCGTCGCAGGGAGCTGGCCCATGGCTTTCTAGACTTTGCGTGGCCCAATCTGAACCAACCCATTCCCAACCCGACTCATGTTAAGAGGAGGAGCCCATCCAATTAAAGTTGTGTCGTGAACTAGCCTTCTGACCATCCCTATGAATCGGGCATCAACCAGGCTTCAGTAGAAAAACTCGAGCGACCATCACATAGTGTCTAAAATCTCCAGAATTCCACAAAATTCTCCTTTAAAATCCTAAACATCTCTAGAATTCCCAAATTTTTTCTTGGTCCAATCCTTGTGTCCTATTTTCCTATCTGATGTGGACAAAACACCAACTTTATCATTGTCTTCTATAAGATTCAAGAACGTTAGTGTGATCAAGTCTTTAGAGCTAGAAGTTGGCCCTACCACTTCTCTTACGAGGAACTAAAACTAGCCACCAAGCGGTTTCTGAATCACGGGCTCCTACCACTTTTGGTGGTTTTGGCAAGGTCTAAAAAGGGGACTCTCCCAAAGTCCTTAGTTTTTTTTTTTTTTTTGGTACTACAGCTGCTTACACAGCTCAATAGAGTCAAAAGAAATGAGATGGCATAAGGGTGGAGAGGCGGCTACAAAACATATCCAAAGGACTTCTTCCAAGTGTTGAGCAGCGAAGGAGGCAACTTAGTCTGCAGCCCTGTTCACCTTCCGATATATATAAGCAACCTGAAATGAGGAAGAGGATCTGTGAACTTATGGTTAAGATCTCGGATATCAGGCAGCTCCACCACTAGGATTTAGTCCAACTCCATTGTGGAGCTCAAAGGGCAACTCCTCTCGCCCAAATCCTAAGAAAAAGCCTCCACTACTATCGCCCTCCTCGTCATTGCCATCGCTACCCCACCCTCTCCTCCTCAACCGCATCCCTAACAAGGCCTTTTTTGGGATGCTAATCCTCCTCCTAGCGATGGTCCGGGGGATTGAGCACTTGTTGTTAGTGATCAATGGTAGTCTGAGATGAGTATACAACAGATTAATAAGCAACGGAAGCACCTTGGCTGTCACAATTGTATCCTCCTCGGCAAGTATCGTCTAGGTTCTTTGACAAGGTCATAATGTGCTACTTCTACTGCCTCCATAATAAGTTCTATGGCCCCATCGATTGCCAACATTGACTGCCTATGATCCTGTATCCCCGATAATGTCGAGGAAGACACCTTGCCTGCAGGCATAATAAGCTCTACCCCCATGATCAACATCACTAAGTTCCAAGTACTTCAAGATGCCCGACAAAGCGATGTTTCTACCCCCATCAACTGTGACAACCAAGCATGTGTCCAGGATCACCGAAAAGAAGATCAAGGCCACCGGTGGTAGTGCCTTTCTCCACAGCTGCTCCCTCCCAAGATTATTGGCCTTTTAAAACCTTTTTCTGCAATCCTCTCTACTTCTCTAAAGTTGAAGTCTGTTTTTCCTTTTCTTGTTTCTTATTTCTTATGCTTTTGCTGATGCTCTTACTTTTTCTACACTTTTTTTTTGTTAACTTTGGTGATTTTTGAATATATGGTGGTAGTTGATGCGGCGATGGTGACTGAGTTGATATTTGTGGTGGTGGTGGCGGTGGCGGGATTGTGGTGCTAGTTTCTATAGTAATGGTAGATGGTGATGGCGGTGATCGTGAATGGTGGTCGTGATGTTGGGAGTGATGATAGTGGTTATGGTGGTTGCAGCAATGGTAGTGATTGTTATGATGTGGGTTCTATCGAGAATTTGTATCGGAGAGTATGAAACAAAGGCTGGATGAGGAGGCAAACATCTGCACTTACAAGCAATCTCTTTGGCCGAGAAGATGAAGAGAGGTTGGCGGTGGTGAATGGTCGGTGATGGATATGGAGGGTAGCAGATGGAGAAGAGAAGGTGGAGAATTTTAGGTTAAACCTCTTCAAAAATTTGGAAAGAGAACAGAAGAGAGAATAAAATGTAGAGTTCAAGTCTTTCTTAAGAATAGTAGGGGTATTTTGATCATTTGAAGCAGCAGGCGAGTTGTGATTAGGAGTGAAATGCCACTCAAGCCTAGAGCTAGCTGGTTCTCCTCGAGATGCGTTGAGGCACAGCAATTGATTGGACATCTAGGGGTAAAGCACTGTTTCGGTGCAAGTCACGGAGCGGTACCAAATCAAGGCAAACTCTGAATACTAGATGATGGGGGCGAAATGGATTATCCAGCCCACAACAAAAAGGCCGCCCAATTTTGGCTCGATAAATGCCAACGTCGACCAGCTGAATCGTTAGTTTGGCCTAGAATCTGCCCGGCCTCAGTTTGACCATCAACCTCGGATATTCGCCGACTCGCATGACCAAGTTCGAAGCATCTCTAACATTCGCTGACTCTCTCCGACCAAGCTTGGGGCGCCCACTTCAGTAGTACGCCCCAACCTTTAAGCTCAGGGCACTCCACCGAGCACACCTCGGGATCCGAAAAACTGAGCTATCCTCAGCACCTGCTGAGCCGACCTCACCGAATGCATGATGCAACCTCTCAATGGATTCAGCCTCGCCAGCAGCCACACCCATGCGTGCCCCATGCCCTCCTACGTGGCCGTACATTGCAACGCCACAGTGCTACGCTTCGATAGCTGGCCTTCGATAGTCAAAGGACAACACCATGACTACTCCGGCCGTACCCTGCTATGACTGTCAATACCTTACCGTTCTTGAGAACGGATAACACCACACGCCTTAGCTGTGCACCATTCGACTCAGAGCCGCCCCCCTCTCATGATGAGGGCGGACAATGCCTCTGCCACGGGGGCTTCTCCACGGGACTACAAATAGCCCGGTCAAGTAACTTCTAAGGAACTTTTGGGTGGACCAAATTTATCCCACTCTAACTTGATTGTCGGAGGGTCCTCACCAGAAACATCGGTGAAACTTTGTGCAGGTCCACTGCTGCCGCTGCGCAGGAGGTGACCCCCGTCTTTTTCCTCCAACGACCGGCGGCTCCCTCGACTTCTCCGGCGCAGTCACCCTCGGGCCAAATTTGAACCACAACACTAGATATGACCCCAAAGTCGGCTGGCGAGACGATGGGGGATAAGCTTCATCATTGAGAGAGAAACAACCTGGATCATCAGCTAAAGCCCCTAAATGACCACTTAGTGATAAAAGAGGTAGGGGTGTAGAGATAGCTAGGAGATATACCTAGAAGCAGTCATCCTTAAAAGGCTGTATAAAAGCTCACTAATGAGCGCCTTGTGCTGAAGATGAATAGGGCTAAGCGATTTGCCGAAGTTATGGGATGTAAAAATGCATCGGTAAAGGAGCATTCCGCCTTAGAGGGAATCACTCGCGCAAGCAGGTGTGGATGATGGGGAAGCGAGAATGTTGACTTGAGTAATGCAAACATTGGTGAAAATCTAATGCCCTGAAAGCCTAAGGGTTCCTCCGTAAGGTTGGTCCACGGAGGTTGAGTCAGAGCTTAAGATCAGGCCAAAAGGCATAGTCGATAGATGACAAGTGCATATTCTTGTACTACACCTTGTTGGTCCCAAGGGATGGAAGAGGCTAAGTTAGCCGAAAGATAGTTATTGATTCAAGGACACAAAGAGACCCTACCTTTTTAGGATAAGAAGGGATAGAGGAAATGCCTCGAGTCAATGCCCGAGTACCAGGCGCTACGTCGTTGAAGTAACCCATGTCATACTCTCAGAAAAAGCTTGAACGACCTTCAACAAACGGATACTTATACCCGATATCGATATAGGTGGGTAGGTAGAAAATACCTAGGCACACAAGACAACTCTCCCTAAAGAACTTAGCAAAATAGCCCCATAACTTCGGGAGAAGGGGTGCCCCCTCACATAGGAGGTCGCAGTGACTAGGCCCGGATGACTGCTTACCAAAAATATAGGTCTTCGTAAAGTCGTAAGACTATGTATGGGGGTTGACGCCTGCCCAATGCTGGAAAGTTAAGAAAGTTGGTGACTTGATAATAAAAAAGCCAGCGATTGAAGCCCCGGTGAACGGTGGCCATAAAGTATAACGGTCCTAAGGCAGCGAAATTCCTTGTCGAGTAAGTTCCAATCCACACGAAAGGCGTAACAATCTAGGCACTGTCTTGGATAGAGGCTCGGTGAAATAGACATGTTTGCAAAGATGTGAATTGTAGTTGTCAATGCTGCTTGTGGATAATAGACAAAAGGGTCGCTTCAGTAGAGAAATGTAACTGTGTAGGTGATTCGAGACTTTTTAGAGTCGGAAGGGCTGTGTGTGACTTCGTATAAGTATATAGAGCAAATTATTTTTTAAAAAAAATACAAAAATGAACCACTCTCAAGGACTGAACTCCTATCAATGACTACAACCAAAAAAATCCTATTAAAGATTTTCATTAGAAAGAATTTATTGTTTTTATGCACCGATTCATCCTAAAGATTTTGTCATTGCAACGCGTTATATGTTGCTACTCCAAGTTCAACTTGCTCATTTTGTCTTTGCTACATGGATAACTAAGGGCTCGGTTTGGTTTTGCATAAACATATCCTATATTTTTCCTCAATTCCTCTTTCTTTTCATTTTAGTTGGAGAGAAACATATTTTCGACATCATATTCCAGAAAATTATCCCAATCTTTCTTTCAAAAGAAGAGAAAATATTTTTGATGATCTTATAAGAAGAGGAAGAGGAGGCTATGATAAATTAACAATTTTCTCCTTTTGTCCCTTAAAGCCTTCAACATATTGCTGTGCAAGTAGAATATTATACAAAGTGTTCTACTCTTTAAATATAGAGCTCTTTTACATAAATTGATAAGTACTTTTTATTCTCAATTTTGTTATAGTTCCCGGTTAACTATTTTATTTCTTTATTATTTTGACCGATAAATTTATAAATTATTACTTGTATTATATCCCTCGGCTCTAAACTGCATATTGTATTAATTTTTGCTTATTTTATTTTGGATCGGATCTCTTATATAGCATCTAATCCATGTATGAAATGGGCCATACTTCTCCAATACTAGCATGATCGGAGTATTTTACTTCAAAAGTAGACCTAGTTATTTTCGAGTTGGTTCAAAATGGAGACAAATCGTAGTAGGCGGCATGGGGCCTACCTTTTAACGACAGACAAGATAAGCAGCCCAGATGGCTAACATGTAAATTGGTGACCCAAAATTGGCCCCTTTGCAATCGCCCGGCCTGGTCTCAAATTTAATGGGCTTGGGCATTAAGAATAGACTCGTGGGACTGTTCTAGAAAAAAACAGGCCCGATCAAAAAAGAATCAAGCCGGGCCTGAGAAATTTAAAAAAATAGTCCAACCCGGCCTATGATATTATACATATATGTATGTATACATATATGTATATGTATACATATATACGTATGTATATGTATGTATGTGTATGTATATGTGTGTGTGTGTGTGCATATATATATGTATGTATATGTGTATGTGTGTGTGTATATCTATCCATATATATATATATGTATGTATGTATGTATGTATGTATGTATGTATATGTATGTATGTATGTATATATGTATGTGTATGTATATGTGTGTATATATATGTATGTATATATATATATATGTGTGTGTGTGTGTATGTGGTTCAAATCTGGCTCGAGGGTGACCACACCGGTTGAGCCGAGGGAGGCATCGGTGTGGAGAGGGGAAGACAGGAACCACCTCCTACGCGATGGCTGCGGACTTGCACAAAGCTTCACCGATTTTTCCGGTGAGGGCCCTCCGACGATCAAGTTAAAGTAGGCAAATTTTGGACTAGCCAAGAGAGGTCCCTTAGGAATTACCTGACTGAGCTATTTATAGCCTCGGTGGAGTGGCCCGAGTAACGGAGGTACTGTTAGTCCCCATCATGAGGGGGTATGGCTTTGAGCTAGGGGTGGCAAAATATGACCCGACCCGTATTCGACCCGCCATAAACAGGTTTGGGTTTGGCCTAAACAGATTCGGGTCGTAAACAAGTCGACCCGTTTAACCTGTTTATTAATTGGGTCGGATACGGGTTTTAGATATCTGACCCGTTTAAACCGTTTAACCCGTTTAACTATTGGCAGGTTAAACAGGTCTAAACAGGTTAAACGGGTTAAATAGGTTAAACAGGTCTAAACAGGTTAAATGGATCTAAACAAGTCTAAACAGGTCGAGTTGGGCAGGTTAAACAGGTTGGGTTGGGCAGGTTAAACAGGTTAAACGGGTCAGGTTGGACAAACAGGTTAAACAGGTTGGGTCAAGTTGGATAAACATGTTACCTATTTATTAAACAGGTTAAACGGGTCGGGTCGGATTACCTGTTTAATAAACAGGTCAGGTTCAGGTTGTAATTTCTGACCTGTTTAATAAATAGGTCGGATTCAGGTTTATGATTTTCTAACCCGACCTGCATGTGATCCGACCCGTTTATGATCCGACCCGACCCGATTGCCACCCCTACTTTGAGCCGGATGGCGTGCAGCCCAGGTAGGTAGGTGACATGGGGTACAGTATGTTCTTAAGAACGGTAGGGCGTTGACAGTCATAGAAGGGCACGGCCGAAGTAATCAAGGTGTCGTCTGATTGTTGTTGGCCGGTTATGGAGGCATGACGCGGCAGTGTAGTGGAGTACGACAGCGTAGGCGGGCGTGGGTCTGCACGTGGATGTAGTTGTTGGCGAGGCCGAGCTCGTTAAGCAGTCACGTCAGGCGGTTAGTGAGGCCGACTTGGTGTAGGCTAGAGGGCTCGATTTTCCGGATTCCGAGGTGTACTCGAGGGAGTGCTCCAAGCTCGAGGGTCGGAGCATATGCTGTGCATTGCTGGGGTCGGCATCTTGAACTTGGTCGAGACAGGTTGAAGGTATCCCGAGCTCGGTCGGGGGAGTCGGCAAATGTTCGGAGTTGGTATTTAATGAGCCAAAACTGGGTGGCCTTTTAGTTGTGGGCTAGACGTTCTGTTTTTCCCTCTATCATTTGCCCTCCACTTCCGAGGTCGAGCTGCCTTGCCGCTCGAACGATGGAAGTAGTCGGACTTCCGATCGTCCAGTACTTAAATTTCATAAGAAAAGGCGCGTATTGGACTGGATAGGCTTCGGCACACTTCTTGGTTGAGATCTCGGTGCCATGTCCGAGCTCTTTGGCGCCGTCTGTGGGAATAGAATTCACCGCGGAAATTTTCCGGGGTTTTACGTAGGTGTCACTTTCTGGGAAGTGGTTAAATTGGGACGAGGAGGATTTCGACCATTAATTTCCCATCCCCCGAAGCATCCCTTTTGGCGGAGCATGAAGAGTCGGCTATTAATGCTCCCTTCTCCGATGCGTCTCATCCGGCGGGAGGCGGGAGGTCAATCATCAATATTTTGATCTCCGAAGCGCTCTTCATAATGATCCTTATTTAGTGAGGCGATTCGGAGAGATTTGTTGAGGTTGTCTTAGGGCTCGCCACATGGCGGATTTTGGATCGTATGATCAATTTAGGTTGCTCGATCGAAGCCACCGTGGTGGCCTATATAAGGCCTGAAGAAGGGGTCGTAGGATCGTTACTTGACCTTCTTTGTGGCCTAGTCAAGCCGTGGTTGCCGGAGTGTTGGAATTCTCTTCCGAGTGTTCTTGGGAGTTCTCGGCTAGCCTTTGTGTCATCCGTCGTTTTTCCCTTCCAAGGGTCATTCCTCATCTTTGCTCATCCATCTTTTCCGGCGAGTTTTTGGGTAGGCATTTTGTCCTTTCTTTCGGTCGCTCGGAGAGTTTTTCGATTTCCTCATTTTTAGTTTCAGAGCCTGGGCAATGGAGTCACTGACGAGGGCATCGATGTTCGATGCAGGTCCATCGCAAATTCCGGCCTCTTCTAAGGGGGAAGAGGTCGGAATTGAGGTGGGCCTGAGCCCGTATGGAACCGGCTCACTCATGATCGATGAGGATCTGGGCTCGGTTCGAGCCCGATTTTTCATTCTTCTGGAGTTCGTTCTTGAACTCTTGGACCTCGGGGCCCGAGTTACTAATCCCCCAAACGGTTGGGTCGGAGTGTATGTAGATACACTCCAAGCAGGGCTGAGGTTTTCTCTTCATTGGTTCGTTGGGCAAGCTTCTAACGGCGTATGGCCTGGTGCCCGCGCAGCTCGCATCATCGGCTTCCTTGCCCTTTGCCTGGTGCACGGCCTCCTCCCTTTAGTGAACGTCTTCAGGAGCTGCTTTATATTAAAAAGCAACCTTATAGATAAAGAGTGGCGGTACTTCTTCCCTCGAGGAGGTCGTAAGCTATTTGGAGGCCTGCCCACTTCCATCCATGGATGGAAGGATAACTTTTTCTATATCTCCTCCGAGCGGTCGTGGGGATTTAATCCGGCCTGGAGCCTTCAGTTAGCCTCGGTGAATAATAGGCTCCCGCAGTTGTCGCAGTCGGAGCAGAAAATCCTAGATAGTTTACTTGGATTGAAAGAGACTCCTTGGCTTACCGACTTGCTCAACAAGGAGGCTTTGGTGAATCTTGGCCTGAGTCCGGCCCGGCCCGAGGGTAAGAGCAATTTGACTTTTCCTACTTTTTTTTTTACGTCGGGGATGCTGACAAGGCTTTTTGTCTTTAGATATCGTAGGGATGATTTTCGACACCAAGACGCTGGTGGCCATCTGTAAGAGGAAGAGGGCCGCCCCCGAAGGGGTCCGTCTTAAGGGGAGGCCGAAAAAGGCGAGAGTTGCTTCCGGCCATGAAGTCGGGCAAGGAGAATTTGTTGCTCCTGCTTTGGCCGGGCCCAGCCAGGGGCCCGTAAGGGAGGCCGAGGTACCCCAGTCAACGACTGGGGGGATCTTCCTGCTCGGATGATGGTCGCGCCAGCCGACCAAGTCCTGAAGATTGCCGCCGCAGCTCACCCATCCGGGTTGGACTCTGAGCCGAGGTGTGGGCCTAGGACTTCAGTTCCTCCCACATTCTCGGCATGTGCTGAGGTTGTGACTCCCTCCGAGGCTCCGACCTTAGGGAGAATTGAGCCGATGATTCCTCAGTTCGGCGGGGAGTCATCGCAGCGCGTACCTGAGGGCGATTTGGCGCTCGGATCCGAAGAGACCGCCCGCGGACTCGTGCGCAGCATCATGCTTCCGCGTGACCGCGCACTGATGTAGGGCGACCTTGGGGACCTTGGCGACCTCGTCGATCATATCTACTCGGCGAGCATACGGGTAAGTGATGTTCATTCCTTCGTCTTTTTCGTTTTGTGGGTGTTTAACTTTCGCTGGCATTGCCCTTTCTGTGCCAATCTCTTCATGTGGTCGACGTGTTGATGTCCCGCATGCTCGCCGATCGAGAGGAGCTGAAGGTACTCCGATTGAGGACGGAGCATGTCAAGCTCCAAAGTCAAGAAACCGAAGGTCGGGCGGCGTCTGCTGCGCGATGCTGGCAGGAAGCCGAGGGTCGAGTGGCAGCCACCGACTAGTAGCAGCTCGAAGCCGAGAAGAAAGTTGCTGCCGCCGAACAACGACTTCGGAAGACCAAGAAGAAGGTACGCGCTTCCGAAGCCGTAATAAAGGATAAGGTTGCTCAGATCCAAGTCATGGAGGCTGAGCACTCCCGGGCCTGCTCTTCTTTAGCAAGCCATATTGCCGGGCTTGAAGCCGCTCTAGCCCGCCTTTGGGGCGAGGCAGAGGAGCGAAAACTGAAGATCGGGAAGCTTGAGGGCCTGGTGGAATCATCCGCCCACGAGGCTGTCGAGAAGTTCCGCCAGTTGGGGGAATATATCGCCGAACTGGCAGAAGGGGCTGTTGCCGCCATGATCCAAGGCTTCGACAATTGTCGTTTCGAAGTTCAGCAGCTCTGCCCTGGGGTTGACCTCAGCGGCCTTGAACCGAACACAGATGGGGCCGCTGAAGAAGGAGAGGACGCCGTCGAAGTTGCCGGCGAGACCGAGCCGGAGATTGCCTTCATAAGGGCCAATGGGATGGAATCATCAGCCATTCCTGAAGCCGGCCTTGGAGCTGAAGCCACCACAGCGGGCGGGGATGGTGCTCCTGAAGTTGCAGCTGAACCGGAGGCTGCGACTGATATTAATGCGGAGGTCATCCACGTCGATTGATTTTTATTTTTACTTTTGTAAGGTTGGCCGTTTAGGCCCTTTGTAACTCTCCCGACCATGAGGTCGGGTGCTCTTGTATTCGGCCTTCAGCCTTTTCTTGCAAAAAAGTCCCCCTTTTCTTTTAGCAAGTGTTTTGAGTTCGCTCTGTCCCGTGCCCGGATATTAAGGTTCGAATTATCTGACCCAAACTCAGGCCCGTTTTATGCAGCAGGAGCTGCACTTAGTACTTGGAGAAACTCCAAGTTTGGTATAGCCCTAGGACAGATCTCGCGGGAAACGAGCTCGCAGCTCTTCGTTTAATAGCGTGGGCCTTTCCAAGCCTTGCCCGGGAGAGCGAAAGAAGCGATCGTGGATTATCTCAAGGATAGAAGCATGTCCAAGGGCTTTTGTTAACTCAAGGGCATAGATAAGTTCGAGAATGACATCCATCCGAACCTAAAAATTTGCTCGAGAGGCCGAAGCCACCTCGAGATTCCGAGGGGCCGAACCCACCTCGAGATTCCGAGGGGCCAAAGCCACCTTGGAAATAATAAGTTCGGAGATAGACATCCACCCGAACGTAGAAATTTGCTCGAAGGGCCGAAGCTACCTCGAGACTTAGAAATCCGTCCGAGGGCCCGAAGCCACCTCGGAAATAATAAGTTCGGAAATAGACATCTACCCGAACGTAGAAATTTGCTCGAGGGGCCGAAGCCACCTCGAAAATAATAAGTTCGGGGATAGACATTCACACGAACGTAGGAATTTGCTCGAGGGGCCGAAGCCACCTCGAGACTTAGAAATCCACCCGAGGGGACGAAGCCACCTCGGAAATAATAAGTTCGGGTATAGACATCCATCCGAACGTAGAAATTTGATCGAGGGGCTGAAGCCACCTCGAGACTTAGAAATCCACCCGAGGGGGCGAAGCTACGTCAAGAATAAAAAGTTCGGGGATAGACATCCATCCGAACGTAGAAACTTCCTCGAGGGGCCGAAGCTACCTCGAGACTTAGAAATCCACCCGAAGGGCCGAAGTTATCTCGGAAATAATAAGTTCGGGAATAGACATCCGTCCGAACGTAGAAACTTGCTCGAGGGGCCAAAGCCACCTCGAGACTTAGAAATCCGTCCGAGGGGCTGAAGCCACCTCGGAAATAATAAGTTCAGGGATAGACATCCATCTAAATATAGAAACTTGCTCGAGGGGACGAAACCACCTCAAGACTTAGAAATCCGCCCGAGGGACCGAAGCCACCTCGGAAATAATAAGTTCGGGGATAGACATCCACCCGAACGTAGAAATTTGCTCGAGGGGCCGAAAACACCTCGAGACTTAGAAATCCATCCGAGGGGCCGAAGCCACCTCAAGAATAATAAGTTCGGAGATAGACATCCATCCGAACGTAGAAAGTTGTTCGAGGGGCTGAAGCCACCTTGAGACTTAGAAATCCATCCGAGGGGCCGAAGCCACCTCGGAAATAATAAGTTTGGGGATAGACATTGATGAGAGAACAAAAGTGCGACCTATATGTCACCTAAATTAGTATTATTGCTAACCGATAATGATAAATTTACTGGATTAATATTATATTTGGGTTTGGCACAGATTATCATAAATTAGAGATAAAATGCACATTGAGTACAAATTTGACTTTCCAGACCCGACTCGGATCCGAGTCGGGTTTGGGTCCGAATCGGGTCCATTTCTTTTGTGCTTTTTGAAAATAATTTTGGGCAAATCTAAATTGGCTATATCACAACTATAAGGTGCTGGGTGACCCATGACTTGAAAGAATTGCACTTGACCTCCAGCCAGGATAGATGACCCGTCTACAAAACAAATTTCATATCATACTATTTTTTTATTTATATGACTAATTGGACAGAACTTGGTGTCTCCCAGCTTCCATCTTATGAGGGAAAGGAAAATCCAAGCCACCGCGTCCGCGCCCCCCTCCGTGATCCAAGCGCCCGTCCGCGTTCATCCGGCGATCCCGCACGGCGTCCAGATCCTATTCCGGATTCCCAGCGTCTCAGCCCTCTCCCGTGGATCCACGTCTTCCCCGCGATCCTCTCTTTCGAATGCCAGCACCACAGCATCCCGCGATCCCGCTTCTGATGATCCCAGCATCGCTTCCAATCCGGTGATCCCGAAATCCCAGCACCCGAAGAAGGAAGCCCCAGCCGTGATCCAATCTCCGGCGATCCCGCACCGCGTCTTCACCGCGTCCCCACCTTCCGATTTCAGGTCGTGGTCCAAGCAAGGCCACATCCTTCCTCTTCAGCCCGCGTCCCCGCCTTCCTTCCGCGATCCGGAAACCCAGCAGCCTTCCAGCAAGGCAGATCCCGAACCGGAATCCAAGCCACAGCATCCCCATTTCCTCCTCTTCCGACAACGATAAAGGATTCCCAGCATCCGGACATCGTGCCCAAGCCGGATTCGGAATCCCTCTTCCGTGATTCCGCGATCCCGCACCGCGTCCGCGCCCCCCCTTCCGTGATTCCATTTCAAGTGACCCTGCGGCTATAAGAGGAGAAGAAGGAGGAGGAGGAAGGGGAGCTTGGTGGTGGTGGCTGGCTGGTCGAAGAAAGAAGAAGGAGTTTGGCTCCTTCGGTTTGTCCAGAAAAACAGGGGAAGAGGCGGACGTGGGAGAAAGAGAAAAAAAAAAAAACATTGCTCTGTTTTCAACTTCATTGAAAACAAAGCATTGAAATTTTTTTTTAGTTTTTCGGTTTGAGTTTTTTTTTATTTAAGAGAGCAATGTACTTTTTTTTTTCTGTTTTAGTTGTACTTTAGTTGAAAGTTTTTATTGAGGAGTACATTTTGAGTTTGAAAGCTATTGTTCTTATTTTTAGTTTTATTTTAGGTTTTGTTTTGAGTTTTAATTTTTGAGAGTTTATTTGGGTAGAAAGTTATATTTATTCTGCAATTTTAATTTCTGTTCTGCAATCCATTAAATCCTCTTTTATGCAATCTATATTCCAGTCTACAATTTTCCTAATACTGTTTTCATCCAGTTTAATTTATGCCAAAGCTTTTCTTTGATTAGTTAAAAATATAAATGCTCTTTAAATCTAAATACATGTCTTCTAGTTAATTTCAATTAAAAATAATTCTCTAATAGACTAGAGAATCATTCCACATCCTCAAAATAATATTTTTCTTCCATCATTCAAAAGTCGATTTTGAATCCGAGGGAACGTTTTAATTTTTATGCAACTCCAATCGCCTCCCTGTGGATCGACCTCTTACGACCACAATTCTTCAAGTAGAACAGGTAAGAGTAAATTAAATTTAAACTTTGTCCGTCGGTTCTAACAACGATCTGTCTAGCATATTTTTAGGTAGACAGGAATCGCACAACAAAAATTTTGGCGCCGTTGCCGGAGAGGCAAATCGAGAAGCAAGAACGATCACGAAGATCAAATCAAATTTTGGATGCCCGGAGTGAACGTACTCCGGTAGTAAGTTTTTATTTTTATTTTTATTAATTTTCCTTATTTTGATAATTTCTAGTTAATAATTTCGTAGTTATTAAATTCTGAAATTTGAAATTCGAAATTTAAAATTCAAAAAAAAAATTAAAATAAAAAAAATCAAAAATTCAAAAAAAATTTTAAAATTCAAAGTTTGAATTCTGAGATTCGAAATTTGAAGTTTAAAAAGAAAAAAAAATTAATTAAATCAAAAATTTATATATAAAAAAATATTATTATTTTTGCTAGTAATTGACAGGGTGCAATCCCCCGAGGTTATCATACCTCTATTGGGACTCCTCACGGAGTAATCCCAGAGCTTATTCAACGGGCATTCGGAGATTGACTGAGGCATAAGAATTGTGTTTAGTTTACATTCAAGTTATTGCTAAAAAAATAATAAAAATAAAAAAATTATAAAAAAATAAAAAAAATAATTTATTGATTGCTCATTTAATCAATACAACCTAATGACATTGCATAAACTTTAAAAAATATTGATTATTTGCTGCATTTAGTATTAAGCATTTGCATAAAGTAATTAAGGGCAAAACCCATTAAAAAGATAAGGTCGGAAAGTCATTACCTGTCCTTAGCCCAAAAATCACCACCTTGCATACTTATCCTAAGCCAAATTAAATTAAAATCAAATTAGACGTTGGCCTTAGGGTTTTCGAGCTCAATTAGGCTCTTGGAAAGAAGCGGCTAAAAGCCACTCCAGTGAGAATTTAGTAATTGGTGATGTCTAGGAAAGTTTTACAACAGTGAGAACTGTTACGGGTATTGTGGTATCGGTGTATCCCTTTTGGCACCACCACACACCCCGGGACTTTCCTGGTCACTGATTACTGGATTGCTTAACTGGTAAGCTCAAGCTTAATCTGAAAGGGAGATTAGGAGCTGTCTAATCTAGGAGAGAATTTCAGAAATTTTTTAACCTGATACATCTCTGTGCAACTAGATTTAAGAAGCTAATAAACCTCACTTAGTTCTAAGACTAATAGGGTCAAATTGTTGTGTGGTGTTGGTTGTGGTCATCTGTGTCTAGCCCTTCTCTTCTTTTAGGATTTCGTTCATTGTAGGAGTCGAATCTAATTAAGTTGTGGAAAATGTATGCATGGTAGAAGGTCATTAAAGGATAAGTTAACCCCATTTGATCCTGAGATTGAAAGAACTTTTCATCACAACCTGCGAACTGTAAACCAACCGTCGATCTCTACAATGGGTGAACATATTAGAACCCTAAATGAATTGTTTGCACCCGCATCCGCTAGTCCCCCTACTTGCATAGTATTACCAATTAATAATGCAGCCCAATTCGAGATTCGGGCTGCAACAATAAACATGTTACCCAAGTTTCATGGGTTCGAGAGTGAACAACCCTACATTCATCTAAACAAATTTTTGACAATCTGTCAAAACGTTTAGAAATCAAAATTTAGATGAAGAGGGTATTAAATTAAGGTTATTTTTCATGACTTTAGAGGATCGTGCTGCTGCATGGCTGTATTCCCTAGCTTCAAATTCCATCACATCATGGGAACAACTATCTAGGAAGTTCATGGCTAAGTTCTATCTCATGGTAAAAACTGAAAAAATTAAGGATGCAATCAGAACTTTTAGAGGAAAATCTGAGGAGGAATTTTTCCAACTATGGGAAAGATTTCATGATCTTTTGGTCAAGTGCCCCCACCATGGGCTTGACAAGGCTGATTTAGTACATTTCTTTTACAAAGGACTACCTCCGGCACATAGAAACATGATCAAGTCCATGCACAAAGGTAGGTTCATGGACCAAACCCCGGATCAAGCCTATGAATTTCTTGTTGACTTAGCCGAAAACGCCCAAAATTGGAGTAGCTATGGTGAGGAAGTAAATAGAGATGAGTTCGGGTCTAGAAAACTGGATAATTATGAAATGAAAGCAGACCCAGAACTAAAAAATGTCATGTCCAATCTGGTGACTGGAATGAACAACTTAAGCAAAAAGTTTGATGCTTTCACTGTTTCCACTAGTCCGAGTACATATAAAGAGTTAAATCCCATCATGAAAGTGGATCACGAGTCACATAGTTTATGTATCTTGTGTAATAGTTCTGAGCATCTAGTGGAGTGTTGTCCTAGTTTACCCAACATTAAGGCTGAACAGGCAAATGCTCTTAACTTATATAGTGCCTTCAAGAATCCCACTCCCAATTCATTCAGCCCAGTCTACCACCCTGATAATAGGTTCCACCCAAATTTTTCATACAAGCAAAATGAACCTATTCAGCATCAAGGTGGTCCACCAGGTTTTCAGAAGAATTTTTCCAGGATAGGTCCATCACAAATAAACCAATCATTGGCTCCACCTATTCCTACTTATAGTGCCCCTATCCCTCAGCAAACTACATCATTAGAAGCCATGATGGCTAACATGATGAAGCAGCAACAAGACTTCATCCAACAGCAACAACAGACCAACATAGCTCAAACCCAGACTAATCAATTCCATGCGCAAGCGATTGCAAAACTTGAGGTTAGTCTGAGCCAAATAGCTAACTCTCTAGGGGATAGGAAGATAGGTGAATTGCCAAGTCAGCCAGTACCTAACCCTGGTAGGCAACAGAATCAAGGGCCGAGAGGCCAATTTCATATTGATTCTAATGGAAACCCTACCCATGAAGTCCAGGCAATTACCACTTTACGATTTGGCAAACAAGTGGACAACAAAGTCCAACTTCCTGTGCAAGAAAAAGAAGAAAAACATGAACCAAACCCCACCCAAAAAAAGGCACAAGAACAGGGAACACAAGGAATAGAGGAGAAACCAATAGAAACTTACACACCTAAGGCTCCCTTTCCTAGTAGACTACAAGACTCAAAGAAAAAATCTCAGTACGATGAAATCATGGAAGTCTTTAAAAATGTTCAAATAAATTTACCCTTCCTAGATGCCATCAGACAGATCCCCTCCTATACAAAATTCTTAAAAGACCTAACCACGGTGAAAAGGAAAACCAGTATTCCTAGGCAAGCTGTGATGGCGGCACAAGCCTCATCTCTTATTCAACAATAGATTGCCCCAAAATACAAGGACCCTGGTTGCCCCACTGTTGAAATTAAAATAGGAGAAACCATCATTCGGAGAGCCCTATTAGACTTAGGAGCAAGTGTGAACCTATTACCCTATTCTGTCTACACCGAACTAGGTTTGGGGGAATTAAAGTCCACAAATATTACCTTGTCATTAGCAGATAGGACTGTGAAGTATCCCAAAGGAATTGTGGAGGATGTGATTGTAAAAATTAATGAATTCTACTACCCTGTGGATTTTGTAGTCCTTGAAACTGAACCAGTAAAAAATTCAGAAAGTCACATCCCGGTGATCCTAGGTAGACCATTTTTGGCCACTTCAAATGCTGTGATTAGTTGCCGAAATGGAATAATGACTCTAGCCTTTGGGAACATGACTGTCCAGCTCAATGTTTTTCATAGTAGTAGTCAGTCAACTGAGATGGACGATTTGGAAGAAATTCACATGATTGAGAATATAATTAGCAGTTCTTTTGAAGAGTCGAGTTATTCTGACCCATTAGAAAGATGTTTGGCTAATTTTGGTCAAGATTGCGAGTTAAGTCAAGAGGTTAATGCATTGTTAGATTCCATTCCTGTGATGGATACTAGCAGATGGGCCACCAAGTTTGAATCATTGCCTATTTCGGAATCTCAGCTAGTGTCATCCAATGTCAAACCTCCACAACTAGAACTCAAAGACCTTTCCGAAAACTTGAAGTATG
This sequence comes from Phoenix dactylifera, assembly GCF_051530095.1. Taxonomy (NCBI): domain Eukaryota; kingdom Viridiplantae; phylum Streptophyta; class Magnoliopsida; order Arecales; family Arecaceae; genus Phoenix; species Phoenix dactylifera. Next base: position 21,414,134 of record NC_143194.1, read on the forward strand.
CATTTCTTGGAGAAAACAAGACCTTACCTGTTATAATTGCATCGAATCTAACTAAAGAACAGAAAGAGAAGCTGTTAAGTATCCTTAGGAAGAATCAGGAAGCTATCGGTTGGTCTATAGCTGATATTAAGGAGATTAGTCCTTCTGTGGTCCAACATAAAATCCATCTAGAAGAAGATGCGAAAATTTCTAGAGAACCACAAAGGCGACTTAATCCAATCATGAAGGACGTAGTTCGAGCCGAGGTCATCAAGCTTTTAGATGCAGAGATTATATACCCTATTTCTGATAGTCAATGGGTAAGCCCAGTTCAAGTCGTACCTAAAAAGTCTGGCATCACTGTGGTGAAAAATGATCACAATGAGTTAGTCCCTACTCGAGTCCAAATGGGATGGCGAGTATGCATCGACTATAGGAAGCTTAATGCCATGACTAGGAAAGACCACTTTCCTCTACCCTTCATCGATCAAATGCTAGAACGGCTAGCTGGCCACTCCCATTACTGTTTCCTCGATGGTTATTCTGGATATAACCAAGTCCCTATCGCACGTGAGGATCAAGAGAAAACCACATTCACTTGTCCTTATGGCACTTTTGCCTATCGTCACATGCCTTTTGGGCTATGCAATGCACCAGCTACATTCCAACGGTGTATGATGAGTATTTTCTCCGACATGGTGGAGAAATTTTTAGAAGTTTTCATGATGATTTTTCTGTATTTGGATCAAATTTTGAGGAATGTCTACACCACTTGACACTTGTTGTAGAACGCTGTAAACAGAAAAACTTAGTTCTTAACTGGGAGAAGTGTCATTTCATGGTAGAATCAGGTATTGTTTTAGGACACATTGTGTCACAAAGGAGAATTGAGGTGGATAAGGCCAAAGTAGAATTAATTGCTAAATTGCCACCTCCCAAAACTGTTAGAGAAGTCAGATCCTTTTTAGGGCATGCGGGTTTTTACCGCCGCTTTATCAAGGATTTCAGTAAATTGTCGAAATCCTTATGCGATTTGTTGGCGAAAGATGCTACTTTTAATTTTTTGCCAATTTGTATAACTGCTTTCGAAAGACTAAAGTCTGAACTAATTTCAGCACCCATCATAAGGAGTCCTGATTGGAGTCGTCCTTTTGAAATCATGTGTGATGCATCCGATTATGCCATAGGTGCTGTCTTAGGTCAGCGAGTAGAGAAGCTTCCCCATGTTATTCATTATGCAAGCAAAACTCTAAATGACGCCCAACTCAACTATTCCACCACTGAAAAAGAATTGTTGGCAGTTGTTTTTGCTCTAAATAAATTCCGCCCCTACCTGATAGGATCTAAGGTTCTTATTTATTCTGATCATGCCGCCCTTAAGTACCTTCTCACAAAGAAGGATGCTAAGGTAAGGCTCATTCGTTGGATCCGATTGCTCCAGAAATTTGATCTCGAAATTCGAGACAAAAAGGGATCTGAAAATGTAGTAGCTGACCACTTGTCCAGACTAATTGTTGAGTCATCTGCAGAATCATTACCTGTGTCCGAGACCTTTCCTGACGAACAATTAATGATGATTTCCCATACCAATGTTCCATGGTATGCTGATGTAGTCAACTATCTAGTTACTGAACGAATGCCCCGTTCATGGACCAAACAAGAGAAATTCCGCTTCCTAGCTCGTGTAAAATGGTATTTTTGGGATGAACCATACTTGTTCAAATACTGTCCTGATCAAATCATCAGACGATGCATCCCTGAACACGATCAAAGGAATGTCCTTTTCTTTTGTCATGACCATGCTTGTGGTGGTCATTTTAGTGGGAAGAAAACTGCTGCAAAAGTTTTGCAGTGCGGATTTTATTGGCCCACACTTTTTCGAGATGCGCATGACTATTGTAAATCTTGCGATCGATGTCAACGATTAGGAAAACTTTCGAGAAAGAATGAGATGCCCCTGAACCCTATCTTAATTATAGAAATTTTCGATGTTTGGGGTATTGATTTTATGGGTCCTTTTCCTATGTCGTTTGGGCATCAGTACATTCTTGTGGCAGTTGACTATGTATCAAAATGGATTGAGGCTATCGCGTGTAAGACCAATGATCACAAAGTGGTGATCAAGTTCCTTAAAGAATCTATCTTTGCTCGTTTTGGCACCCCTCGTGCTATCATTAGTGATGGGGGGAAACATTTTTGTAATAAAATCTTTAAAGCCCTTATGAGAAAGTACAACATTAATCACAAGGTCAGTACACCATATCATCCACAAACAAGTGGACAAGTCGAAATTTCCAATCGGGAGATCAAGACCATCCTTGAAAAAACTGTTCATACATCTCGGAAGGATTGGTCTCTTAGGCTAACAGATGCACTGTGGGCATATCGGACGGCTTACAAAACACCAATTGGAATGTCTCCATATAGAACTGTCTATGGCAAGGCCTGCCATTTACCTGTTGAGTTAGAGCACAAGGCCTATTGGGCTATTAAACATTTAAATTTCGATCTTGACAAAGCAGGAGAACATAGGAAGCTTCAACTCGATGAGCTTGAAGAAATTAGAAACGATGCTTACGAATGTGCCAAAAAGTACAAAGATCGCATGAAGATCATGCATGATAAAATGATCATTCGTAAGGAATTTCACCAAGGACAAAAAGTCCTTCTGTATGATTCTCGATTACATCTATTCCCTGAAAAACTTAAATCTCGCTGGACTGGCCCATACACAGTAGAGAAAGTGCACCCGCATGGTGCGGTAGTAATATGCAATACCAAGGATGGTAGGTCCTTTCAAGTCAATGGACATCGTTTAAAACCATACCTTGAGTATCTGAGTCCAGAAGTTGAGGAGACACTTCTGACCGACCCTGTTTATCATGAATGAATTAGAATTGTCTGGCTGAAGACATAAAACTGAGCGCTCTTGGGAGGCAACCCAACATGTAAGTTTCTTTTATAAAAAAAATAATAATAATAAAAAATTAATAAATTATTAACATGCAGGTTTGGGGGATTTTGCCCCAACTTTCAATTAACCCACCCATATCAGGTACTTCTCCTCTGTCCTCTTACTGCTTTAAATTTTCTTTAACATTGAGGACAATGTTAGATTTAGGTTTGGGGGTATTTTTACGCATTTGAAATTTTATAAAAAAAAAGTTTTTAGTTAAAATTTTTGAAAAAAAAAAATATATATATATATATATATACACAACACACAAGGTATATAAAATCTAAGAGCCCAATGACTAGTTGGAAGTAGTGCAAAGTGAGTTCTTTTTATTAAGTTCCTTTTAGTGAGTTGTAAGCTAATTAGTGCTTTGAATTTCACAACACATCTGGCCTGCATTTTCTAAGGTATAGGTTCGACATTGTGTTGAGAATATGGTAGCAACCTCGAATCCTGATGAACCATCTTTTTCTGATCCAAAAAAAAAAATGGTGGATTTAGTCAGGTATATCGAAAAGGACTACCTATTGTCAAAGGTCAGCGGGCTTGTGATGAGGAACCCGAGCATAGGTCCGTAGGGGAGTCTTGATGCCCGACACCTCATGCCAACTGGTGTGAGAATTGTCGACTAATTGCTCGCTACATGGAGGAATCATCACAGGAGTAAAATTGCACAATATATACATTATCATTTCTTTTTAATGCAAAAAAAAATCAAAAAAAAATGAAAAAAAAAAGTATATTGATCTTAAGAAAGACAATAGTGTGAAAGCCGTCGTTGTAAAAATTCGAGTAAACTGGAATATTACAGATAAAGCCCATGAGGTATTAAAGTAAACATCCACAGCTCTCGAAATCCTGCAGAAAAGATGATTTTGAATCAGCAAATAGGTCTTGTCCGACCAATTCTTGGAAACTACTAATATTAGCGATATTTTGGAGATCCAAAACCTTAGCTTGTGCATGGTCCAAACTTCACTGAGCACTCAAGTATAAATAAGTCTTACAACTTCCTAACGGAAAACTTAATAACTTCAACTTAAATTGCATACTAACCTAGAAATTGGGCTACTTAGTAATTAAAACCTTGTGTGCTTTTGAAATTCTTATCAGTTATGTACTTGAAATAAGACTTTCATTTCACAAACCAAATTTTATTTTGGGATTGAAGTTTGTGGGTAACTTCACTGCAAACCCTCACGAGACAACACTCGTCCACTAGGGTAACCTAGGGGTTTAAAGGCTTGTTGCACGTGCTAAGTGCAATCGTAATGCTTTACGAAAGTGAGTATTTATCTTAGTATATTTATAAATAACACTTTTGCACTCTCATTTTATCATTGTCGCACTGAATTGCTAGAGACTAGCAATAAGTTAGTTGGGGGGTGTGATGAGAGCACAAAAGTGCGACCTATATGTCACCTAAATTAGTATTATTGCTAACCGATAATGATAAATTCACTGGATTAATATTATATTTGGGTTTGGCACAGATTATTATAAATTAGAGATAAAATGCACATTGAGTACAAATTTGACTTCCCAGACCCGACTCGGATCCGAGTCGGGTTTGGGTCCGAATCGGGTCCATTTCTTTTGTGCTTTTTGAAAAAAATTTTGGGCAAATCTAAATTGGCTATATCATAACTATAAGGTGCTGGGTGACCCATGACTTGAAAGAATTGCACTTGACCTCCAGCCAGGATAGATGACCCGTCTACAAGCCAAATTTCATATCATACTATTTTTTTATTTATATGACTAATTGGACAGAACTTGGTGTATCCCAACTCCCATCTTACTAGGGAAAGGAAAATCCAAGCCACCGCGTCCGCGCCCCCCTCCGTGATCCAAGCGCCCGTCCGCGTTCATCCGGCGATCCCGCACGGCGTCCAGATCCTATTCCGGAGTCCCAGCGTCTCAGCCCTCTCCCGTGGATCCACGTCTTCCCCGCGATCCTCTCTTTCGAATGCCAGCACCACAGCATCCCGCGATCCCGCTTCCGATGATCCCAGCATCGCTTCCAATCCGGTGATCCCGAAATCCCAGCACCCGAAGAAGGAAGCCCCAGCCGTGATCCAATCTCCGACGATCCCGCACCGCATCTTCACCGCGTCCCCACCTTCCGATTTCAGGTCGTGGTCCAAGCAAGGCCACATCCTTCCTCTTCAGCCCGCGTCCCCGCCTTCCTTCCGCAATCCGAAAACCCAGCAGCCTTCCAGCAAGGCAGATCCCAAACCGGAATCCAAGCCACAGCATCCCCATTTCCTCCTCTTCCGGCAACGACAAAGGATTCCCAGCATCCGGACATCGCGCCCGAGCCGGATTTGGAATCCTTCTTCCGTGATTCCGCGATCCCGCACCGCGTCCGCGCCCCCCCTTCCGTGATTCCATTTCAAGTGACCCTGCGACTATAAGAGGAGAAGAAGGAGGAGGAGGAAGGGGAGCTCGGTGGTGGTGGCTGGCTGGTCGAAGAAAGAAGAAGGAGTTTGGCTCCTTCGGTTTGTCCAGAAAAACAGGGGAAGAGGCGGACGTGGGAGAAAGAGGGAAAAAAAAACATTGCTCTGTTTTCAACTTCATTGAAAACAGAGCATTGAAATTTTTTTTTAGTTTTTCGGTTTGAGTTTTTTTTATTTAAGAGAGCAATGTACTTTTTTTTCTGTTTTAGTTGTACTTTAGTTGAAAGTTTTTATTGAGGAGTACATTTTAAGTTTGAAAGCATATTGTTCTTATTTTTAGTTTTATTTTAGGTTTTGTTTTGAGTTTTAATTTTTGAGAGTTTATTTGGGTAGAAAGTTATATTTATTCTGCAATTTTAATTTCTGTTCTGCAATCCATTAAATCCTCTTTCATGCAATCTATATTCCAGTCTACAATTTTTCTAATACTGTTTTCATCCAGTTTAATTTATGCCAAAGCTTTTCTTTGATTAGTTAAAAATATAAATGCTCTTTAAATCTAAGTACATGTCTTCTAGTTAATTTCAATTAAAAATAATTCTCTAATAGACTAGAGAATCATTCCACATCCTCAAAATAATGTTTTTCTTCCATCATTCAAAAGTCGATTTTGAATCCGAGTGAACGTTTTAATTTTTATGCAACTCCAATCGCCTCCCTGTGGATCGACCTCTTACGACCACTATTCTTCAAGTAGAACAGATAAGAGTAAATTAAATTTAAACTTTGTCCGTCGGTTCTAACAACGATCTGTCTAGCATATTTTTAGGTAGACAGGAATCGCACAACAGACATCCATCCGAACGTAGAAATTTGCTCGAGGGACCGAAGCCCCTCGAGACATAAAAATCCACCCGAGGAGCCGAAGCCACATCGAGAATAATAAGTTTGGGGATAGACATCCGTCCGAACATAAAAATTTGCTCAGGGGCCGAAGCCATCTTGAGACTTAGAAATCCATCCGACGGGCCGAAGCCACCTCGAAAATAATAAGTTTGGGGATAGACATCCGTCCGAACGTAGAAATTTGCTCGAGGGGGTGAAGCAACCTCGAGACTTAGAAATCCATCCGAGGGGCCGAAGCTACCTCGGAAATGATAAGTTCGGAGATAGACATCCACCCGAACGTAGAAATTTGCTCAGGAGCCGAAGTCACCTCGAGACTTAGAAATCCATCCTAGGGGCCAAAGCCACCTCGAGAATAATAAATTCGGGGATAAACATCCATCCGAACGTAGAAATTTGCTCGAGGGGCCGAAACCACCTCGAGACTTAGAAATCCACCCGAGGGGCCGAAGCCACCTTGGAAATAATACGTTCGGGGATAGACATCCATCCAAACGTAGAAATTTGCTCGAGGGGCCGAAGCCACCTCGAGACTTAGAAATCCACCCGAGGGGTCGAAGACCACCTCAGAAATAATAAGTTCGGGGATAGACATCCACCCGAGCTCAAAAGGTGACTTTGTAGATGCTCCTTAAGGCGTACGATTCGCGCTGCAGGGATATCAAATGTGCGCCGAGCCTCCTAGAATACTTCAGAGACACCTCGAAAGAATTTCGAAAGATAACTTTATTAGGTTACGGTCTACGGGATAAAGCCCTGACTTGAAGGGGGCTAATGTCCTCCCTTGGGAGAGTAATTTACAACTGGGGTCACCAGCCTCGGGCTAGAGAGCGTGGCCTCCCCCCGGCCCCTCAGGGCCAGGTCGGCATCAACGTAAGGCTCATAGGCGGAGTGTTAGTAGCGTCTGCACTGGGGCGTCCGTCATCGGGTCCGTTGGATGGTCCCGAAGTCTGCCCCTCAGGCTCTGCTCTACTGGTTGGCCTGCCGACGAATCGGCTCAGATGGCCCTGGCGGACGATCACTTCGATCCTATCAGGAAGCTGATAGCAATCTTCGTGTCGTGGCCGTAGTCTCTATGGAAGCGGCAGTATTTGCCCGTGCGCTTCCGTGACTTGGATGGTCGCATCTTCGAAGGAGACTGAAGGTAGCCGCAGCCCTTGATTTCCGTGAGGATTTGGGCTCGAGAGGACGTAAGAGGAGTATACTCCTCGAAACTTCGGTGGGAGAGGTGTCTCCCAAATCTTCGAGAGGATCGGCTCCTCGACCGATAATGCTCCTCGCGGAGTTCCGCGATCTGGTCCCAAAGCATTTGGATTTGTCGCCCCGCTTCCTCGACCTTCTTGTCGAGTTCGGTGATTGATGGAGCTCCAGCTGGATGAAGAGTTTGGATAACCACAGCCAGGGTTTGGACTTGCTGAGCGAGCAGGTATAACTACCCTGGCTGAATCTGAGAGGTTTGGTCCGCAGGGACGGATGATGCTGGAGGTGGACCTTGGAGAGAGCAGTCGGGCATTGATTCCCGACTGCTCGATGCGTTTGGGGCCCCTTGGCTCATTATCCTCGCGATCACAACTCAGCCCTTCCTCTAGCGCCAAATATGTTGTGGTTCAAATCTAGCCCGAGGGTGACCATGCCAGTTAAGCCGAGGAAGCCACCGGTGTGGAGAGGGGAAGATGGGAACCACCTCCTGCGCGACGATTGCGGACCTGCACAAAGCCTCACCGATTTTCCTGATGAGGGTCCTCCGATGATCAAGTTAGAGCAGGCAAATTTTGGATCAGCTAAGAGAGGTTCCTTAGGAATTACCTGACTGAGCTATTTATAGCCTCGGTAGAGTGGCCCGATGATAGAGGTACTGTCAGTCCCCATCATGAGGAGGTATGGCTCTGAGCCGGATGGCGTGCAGTCAAGGTAGGCAGGTAACGTGCGGTACAGCCTGTTCTTAAGAATGGTAGGGCGTTGACAGTCATAGCAGGGCATGGCCGAAGTAGTTAAGGTGCCGTCTGACTGCTGTTGGCCGGTTATGGAGGCATGATGCGGCAGTGTGGTGAAGTACGGCCGCGTAGGCAGGCGTGGGTCTGCATGTGGATGTGGTTGTTAGTAAGGTCGAGCTCGTTAAGTAGTCACGTCAGGCAATTAGTGAGGCCGGCTTGGTGTAGGCTGGGAGGGCTCGGTTTTCCGGATTTCGAGGTGTACTCGAAGGAGCGCTCCAAGCTTGAGGGTCGGAGCATATGCTGTGCATTGCTGGGGTCGGCGTCTTAAACTTGGTCGGGACGGGTCGGCGTTTATCGGAAAGTATCTCGAGCTCGGTCGGGGGAGTCGGCGAATGTCCGGAGTTGGCATTTAGTAGACCGAAACTGGGTGGCCTTTTAGTTGTGGGCTGGACGATCCGTTTTTCCCTCTATCATATATATATATATATATATATATATATACATATGTACATGTATATACACATATATATATATATACACATATATGTACATGTATATACATATATATATATATATACATATACATATATATGTATATGTATGTATATACATGTACATATATGTATATGTATGTACATATATGTACATATATGTATATGTTATGTATATGTATATATAATACACACACAAATATCATAGGGAGTGATAGATTACCAGAGATGCAAATGAGCTAGCTAGCTCTGTGGGCCCAAATTTAGTACATTCTTTGAGTTGTTATATTAGGCCCATCTTACGAGAAGAATTGAATATCTTCTATTTAAATTTTAAACTTAAAAAAGCTTGGGCTGTTGCTGGTTTCACTTCCAAAAAAAAATAAAAAATCAGGCTTAATGGTGGGCGGGCCTGGGACTGGCTCTATAAAATTGGATCGAGTCTGAGAAAAAAATTTAAGCCCCATTATAGAGTCAGGCCAATCTAGGTATAGCCATCGAGCCTAACTTCTGCTTCAGAACCCGACCCGGAGTTTGATTAGCTCAAACTACATGTATGTGAAAACGTTGCTTCTAGAAAGTAGAAAGATGGTCAACGCAAGCACACTTGTCAACTGAAAACATGGTAGGCTCTTCGAGAGACCAAGACACAAGCCTCAGGGACAGGGTCGGCCTAACTCTTAGGCAACTTAGGCGGTCGCCTAAGGCCTCGGACTAAAGAAGACCCACCACAGGAAAGATCTCAAAGACAAAATGAAAAGGAAAAAGGCCTCCCTGTAAGTTCGCCTTAGGCCGGCCCACTGCAAGAAAGGCCTAAAACACAAAACGGCCTTAAGCCTTAAAATATATTGGGCTGCTCCTGCTCGGAGAGCACAAAAATCAACACACAATTATTGTAGATGTCTAACAACCAACATAGTGGGGAAATATAGAATGAGCACCCACCCTTAGGGAAGGTACTTTGCAACATCGAGCCCCAAGATTCTAAACCAAACCTCATCACCAAGCAACCGAGAGGCTCGCTTCCTTAGTTTCCAATCTCTTTACAAGTCAAGATGCTTTTGTGCTGCATGACATCAAGCTTTAGTTCTAACACGAGGTCCGCATGCTAAAGGATCTCCCTTCGACCCTTTGCATGTCCTCATTGTTCTAGATGTGATGCAAACTTTAAGATTACGAATCAGAATAATTAAGTTCTGTACACTGTAAAGGATGGTTTCAATCTTCAAAGAAGGCTTCTCTTTCTAACTTGGAATAGGAATAAAGTGCGGCCAACCAGTTGTACAACTCCATGTTTTGAAGATGTTCCTTGGCGTTTCAAATCATCGGTTGGAACCCAAGTAGCATGCAAATAAAAAGAAGGAAAAGGAAACAGCAGAATAAAGAATTAGAACCTAATTAATGGCAGTGCTGATGTTTGAATAGACTTCTATACATATGCAACGAGAAAGTAGCATATATGCTCCTCGTAGGGTTTGAATTCAATGTCGAAAATATCGAGAAGAACCTAACTTGCATTAGTTGGGGGGTTTCATTATTGTTGTCAAACAAAAGGAAGGAAAGCTGTGGGGCGGAGGAACCTCCATGAGTGCATGGGTAGGTTACAGTGGAATGTGCTTGCGCTTTCTTACGAATATAACGATGACTCTTTCCAGATCCTTGCTTTTATCACTCGTTGGACCTTGGTGATATTGAAATAACGGGCCAAGAATGGTTCCTTACGTCTAAGCTTCCATAATCTTACCATAGATTAATCTAACGTGGTATTTGGTGGAGCCTTACATCAATATATATTACTCAAATTCATATCAAAGAATATTTAGGCAAAGTAACTTAAAATGATTTAGAACACGGATTCCACCTACCGAGAACTTTTTTTTTCTTTTGGAGGGGGAGAGAGAGAGAGAGAGAGAGAGAGAGAGAGAGAGAGAGAGAGAGAGATGACCTCTAAGTTACATGAACGGTCAAGTCATACTATATATCTTTAATTGATTAAATTATTCTTAAGTTATAAGCTGCCTTCTTGAGAGAATTGCACAACGAAATAATTATGATGCCAATGGTGAAAGGATTCTTTTCAATTAGTTATTTATGAATGCAGATTAGTTTCTCATTGGAATACAAATAAGTTTTAATTGTGTCTGTTTTTAATACCATGCTTAACCGCTTACAGATGTGTTTGAGGCATTTTATTTCAACAATTGTGGTGGTGATTGGTTGATTAAATCATCGACGAAGGACATTCCTTTTGCATGTATTGATACATATGTTTTTCTTGAATGTAAACTACATCAAAAATGCAATATTATTCGTAAATATAAAATGTAGTACTGGTTATTATAATATTTAAAAATAGACATGAGATCAACTATTTTTACCTAAAAAACTAATTCCAACTATGATGGTCAAACATATATAGTTTCAAGCTATGACTTTACTAAGAATATTGCTGGTTTTTGTTATTTTATATTTTTCTTTTTTGCGGACATACACACAACACAATTAGGAAAGTATGCCCCCTTGATTCCATATTCAATGAAAAGCACATAAAAAAGCAATTAAAGTTGGCCTTTGTTTTATTAAAAGTGGAATTTTAGGCAACCCCTTGCTGCTTTGACTGTCATTTTATGTTTTAGGGTCTATTGGCTTTGGATGTTGAACCGGTCGCAGGCTCTTATTTTCTTCAAACTGCCAGAGTAATTAACAAGATTCTCCAACTTGGTGATCATTGGTTGATGATTCTCGCAAGTATTCTTAAGCAATCAAACTGATATATTTTTACGATCCATTCATATATTCATGATTTATATTTAAAAATCTTTCATTCATGAATCAACGATGCTATCTAGTGATGATGGTACTACCGTTCCTGCTATTACTTTTTCTATGCATTACCACTCCTATGCTTAACTTTTCCATGAACTACAGTTGAAGAGCTGGATTTTATTAGTGATGAAACCTGTATAGTTGAATTTATCATGTTATTGTTCTCCTTCATCCTTAACTCCACGTAACTACTTCTAGATCTACCAGAACTATAAGCAAACCAAGGGCGGAAGCATGCTATTAGATGCTTTGTTAATTGAAAGATATTGAAAATGATCACCATTTGGAATAGAATAGTGGCACGAGATTCCTACTTTTATTTGTTCTTTCACAGGTGACGAAAATATTGGAACCTTCTGATGCAGGCTGTCAAATTCTATTGCTTCCGTAACATCTTCGCGTGCACCGCCCAGGAATTCTAGCTCCAGTCTTCAGCCAAATAGGAGATGCCATGACGACTAGGCTGCCAAACCTATCCTCCAAGGTATTCCAGCCATTGTGACATAAACTATCATGTTAGTTATTTTCCCGAGGACAAATAACTTTCCTTTCACCTTCGAGGGTCGATATAGAAATTGGCGAATCAAAAGATTCCTCACCTTCTACTTTTTTTCAAAAGAAAAAAGAAACAGAGAGAATTTTGCCGGTGATGCCGCACTTTCTTTCCATTGGGTTTGTTTGTTTGTATCAGAGAGCGAGGGGGGGAGAGAGAATGGATACCATTCCACTAGATTTTTTTCCACAAGCTGGTTCTTTGCACCGAAATGAATCTAAAAAATTATCGGCCACTTATAATTATAGAAAAGGTTAGTCTGAAGATATTATTTGAATTTCTTGTCTTTATATAAGTAGCCCCAAAAAGACGTATGCTGCACTATTTCTTAACATGCTGGATTCGCTTTTATACTTTTATTTAAGGCTTTATTCAAAAAAATACTAGTCACAAGATGTTATTTAGGTATTTTTGGTCATGTACTAGTATTCAAGATCTTTTCGGTGCATAATTGATATAAAATTAAATGCATGACAACATGCATGAAATCTAAGGATATATCATCCAACAAGATACCCAGCTTTATGCGGAGCTAAGGATTTGGTGCAGTTCCTTGGAGGGTGTAACTAAGAAAAAGTAGAAGTCCATCCAGCATTAACTTACGTAAGCTAAGAGGAAAAATTAATGCACCTCCAACGTACCCAACCCACCCTTGCCAGCTCTCTGACTTGGTAATAGGCCCCATAATACCATCATGGTGAAGTGAGTTTAAAGGAATCAATTGAGTCAATGCTGGTTTCAAAATGAAATCCAAGGTCTATTCGGGGTTTTTATTAAATTTTTGTTTTTGTTTCTTTAAGGATTATTGAAACTCCATGGAGATTGATTTGTGAAATTCTAGACGGAGATGACTTTGAACCATAGAACTTATGTTATTCATTGCTTTTTTCTCAAAAAATATTTTTAAAAGCAATATTTTTATTCGTGCTAGTTCATTTTTCTTCTTTTTCTTTAATTTTTGAAAATAGAAACGAAAAACAAAAACAATACCAAGTAGGCTCTGAACCGTTGAACACGATACGCAATGTCTAAGATGTTTATAAATCAAAGTTTAAATAAATTTTGTATGTCTATAACCATCTCATGTGATCCCAACTATTTAGATTTGATTTTATAGATGCTCACAAAAAAAAGGAAAGCCCTAATCAAATGGAGATTCATTCTCTGCCGCTACCTTTTTCATTCTCTGCACAAGTAAGAATGAATGAATGAACTCGAGGTGCAACTTTGCTGGGATGGTTTTAATAGAAGCATAAGATAGACCCAAGAGAGATCCGAACTTGGCCAATTCTAGCTCAGCTTGATTAATGAACATAACTCTAATACATATTGTCGACTTTTTTCTCGACAACTTAAGTTTTCTCTCATCTATTTCTTAGCTGACACAGTAACAGTGCCAAGTTCATTGAAATTCATCATGAGTTCGAATCTTTTCATGCTAATAATTTGTTTAATTAAACTAATTAACATGATGAGACATGTTAAGTTTCACATCCACACACGTATATGTAATAATTTAAATCAAGTGATGAAACTTTCATTGTACACAACTATGTTGACTCCACGGGGCTTCCTATCTTCATGCAAAGTTATATACCTAACCCGGAATCTACGGAGAAACTGAGTACCGATTCTAAATTCTAAAATCAAAGTCGAAACATGTTGGATCTTTGTCGTGCACTGTCGAGATTCAGAAGTTTACAATTCTACTACTTGGATACTTTATCACGCGTGGACTGACTGAGTCTGGTCGTGCCGATTTGGCGGGGCCCGCACCGCACCCCGCCCTCGCCGACCATGATTTGGGTTCCGATATCCGGGCCCCACAAGATCAGTCGTGCTCTCAGAACGTGGCAGTCTCCGCTGCCCCGCAGGGTTCCATGTGGGTGTTTTGTTCGGGTGCACGTAGCCTTTGGTGCCTTTTTCAGTTCCGTCGTTCCGTGGAAGCTTCTTGCCGGGAATACTACCGACATGCCACCTCGCCACGGTGTACTGTTGCTTCGGAACCATTTTAAATTATGCACGAAAATTTATGCCACCAATAAGAGAACGAATAGTGTTCGATCCGTAGGGACAATTAAATTATCAAACTATTATAATTAGAAGAAAGAGAGCAACCTTAATCAATTTGAAGCCTCACTTTCGGCCTGATTAGAGCCTTTTATGTCATTCATTCATTGATATTGACTTCAAGGGCTAAAGAATTGATTAAAATAATTTTTTTCTGTAACAAAAAAAACTAATAAGGTGACGAGAGGCCAATGCTGTAATGTTTCCAAAGTCATGCTTTTCTTTTCTAAAGTTCTATAGTTTTCTTTACGATGATATGGCTATCAAACTTGCAAGTGTGTAGTCTTCTTTACTTTTATTTTTTGATAAAAACCTTGAAGCTGCCTCAGCCCTCAGCGAGGGAAGGCTGAGAACGATCCCTTGCAGCCTCGATCTCATGAGGTCCGAACTATTAATCATACTCTAGCCTCGAAGTTAAGACATCCATCAGATTAAGTTGCTCGTCTCCTTAGTAACAAAGATATGGACATATGAAACCTATAGAACAGATCCTATACTCAAGTAAGGTCATAGTTGAGTAGTTGATTTGCGTAAAACAATTTAGTTGCTTTTTGGAGTCGTAACATAACATACGTCTATTTTATGCCTATAAATTTAGAAAAAAATCTTTTAGCCTCTAGAATTTAATTTGGTTGAATGTGGTAATGATTATTTATTGTATTTAATGTGATTGTTATGTTGATTTTAACATTTTTGTTTTAGGCAAGAAATGGTTGCATTAAGGCAGCAAGGTATTTCCTTTTGTACGTTATGATTCATGTCCGGATAAATGCAATGAAGCTTTGACAGTGATTTGAAATATCTTTGGTATCCATTATTGTACTTCAAGTCTCCGTCATTTAAAAACCAAACATTAAGGTTTGGCGGTGATTTGAAATATCTTTGGTATCCATTAATGTACTTCAAGTCTCCATCATTTAAAAACCAAAGCTTAAGCTTTGACAGTGATTTGAAATATCTTTGGTCTCGATTAATATACTTCAAGTCTCCATCATTTAAAAACCAAAGCTTAGACAAGGCACATACTCAAGAGAAATACTTTGGGTTGCAATCACAATATGTAGCAGATGGTTGAATGGATTTGTCGATAAGAATCCATGTCTCTCATGAATTGCACTCATCCATTAATTTTTTTATGAATGATATGTAATTCATTGGAGAGTAGATTCCAATCAGGATGACATGGAGCTCATTGGCAACATATTGTGGTTTGCAACATGTTGCAACTTAAGCGAATAGGATGTTCCTTTTTTCCCATTTCAATTTTTCTTATGTTTTGTTGTGCATTGAAGGGTTGCATCATTTAAGTTGCATGTACTAACAAATGTGGTCTTGCTCTCGCAGTCGCACAAAATGTGTATATATAGGCTACAATTACTAGCAAACCTTTCTTGTTCAATAAAGATGTTTTGATAGTGCCAACTATTTGAACAATTCTTTTTTTTTTAATCAAGCTCTAAAAATAATGACATATTATAAGCTAGAACTTTATATATGCCAGCTGGCCTACTCTAAATTTCAGCATTCAGCTTGATAATACTCAGGTCATGTGACTCAAGTTATTTACCATAAACATATTACCCCAACAAAGGCCTCCATAATGCACATTGTAATAAATTCTTTTGCAAGACGATTGGTGCTAGGTTCTTTGTGTTTGAAAGTTTTAGCCTGTGCCTCAACTTCAATAAGAGTTCTTTTTTAAAATGAATCAACAATTGTGTCAGCTGCATTTTGATTTTGATTTTCTTTTTTTCTTCTAGCTAGCTAATTAAGAGCCTAAACATTCCTGTTGCTCAACTTAAAATTATAACTAATTTCCCACTAAAATGCAAGTGCTATAAGTGCTGCATATTTCACAACACAAAACCGTTTTGCCATGCATTTTAAGAGGGTAAGAGCATTATGTATTGCATCTGGAGCTGAACTTGATACTCCAAATGCTTGGATACATGGTGAGTGCATGCAAGACCAAAAATATCAAGAAGAAAAATGATTGAAAACAATTAGGTTTATTTTATCTTGGTACTATGATAACTGGGACAGTATGGTTAATCTTAGAGCACCAACGAATACCTTTGACAGCTTAGTCCATAAATGCCAAAGTTTTTACTCCTAGTAATGATATTCTTTAAAGAAAATTATATAGTAGTTAGAAGTTTTCAAAAGATGGACACCACAAATAGTTATAGCATCGATGAAGATAGAAGCCTTAACCCTTCATTTCTGGTTTGAGCTTCTAGATGATACAAGACTTTTAATCCGAGTTATCTCACTAGTCGACGTCTTAGGGTACGCGAGTACCGCGTGGAGGCAAAAGCACACCACAACATGACGAAAGACTACGACCACTCACTACATAAACAGATGAAGCTTTGAATCTTCATGAAGAGTCGTCATCAGAGTGGTGGCTCCCCGAAGTATATATGTTCTAGGCTTGACAAAGGCCATTCTGGGGGAGGTGGGCTAGGCACTGTGGCTCCATGACAGCATCCTTAGTGTAGAGAGAGAGAGAGAGAGAGTTATTATAATGAAAGGACTTTTGAAGCAGGGAGGAAAGCACAAAGATGTATTATTATGAAAGAAAAGGTCCAAGGAGAGAGAATGGAAAGGAGTGAGGTAGTTTCCTCGTTAGCTTCTTGTGAGTGTCTTCCTGTTAAACTGGTGGTCATGGTCCTCGAAAGAAACTAGCTTTTACTAGTAAAAAGGTTTATCATTTAGAGGTCGTACTTCACGCGGAAACAACTTTTATATTTAGATCTTGATTTGTTTCACATAATACATTTTTGCGTCGTGCGTTGACACATCGAAACATGCATGGAAATTGTAATCGCCTACACGTGGTGCAAAATAATGCTTCTTTGTGAAGTTCGAATCCTCCATTGGTCCAATTGCAGGAAATTTCTGCAGCTTGTGCATGCAGCAAGTACTTGATGGCAGCTTTTAATCTTTCGAGAGTAAATTTGTCCAGCATGTACAGTCCGAGGTAGACTACTTTCAGTTTATCCAGGCAAGCAGAGAGATATGAAAAATGTACTGCACATTACTTTATTTAAAAAAATTATTTCTAATGCTAAAATTATGAGGCTTCGTGTAGGCACGTATTTAGTTCCACATCGATGATTCGTCGAAGAGATTGTGGGTATTTATATAGAACTAAACTTAAAAAATACCTTCCGGCTAGCCTTTTTGAGGTACTGGAATGTTACAAATGGTATCAAAGCGAATTCGTCCCATAACCTATGTGGACTAGGGCACACAGCAATACGAGTTTATGGAGGCTGATTACAGGCCGATCGTGGTGCTTGTGATTAGATTTAAATTTTTAGCATGATAAGGACGTCAGGACTTGAATGAAGAGATCTGTGCGGGCGTGTATTTAGTCTCATATCGATTATTTACCGAGAAGATATTGGGTACTTATATAAAACTGAATAATATAAAAAAATACCTTCCAGCTAGTCATTTTGGGTAAGATCCTGTATTGTGATAACAATTATGCATGAGATACATCTGTTAAGCATTCATGGGGACCACCGCAGTATTTTGTTTTAATTAAACAGATATTGACAGCAGCTCTCGTCTTTAAACTTATAATTACCATATGTTCAAAAATTTATAGGGAATTTATGTTACATAGGATCCAATGTAGAGAAGAAACTTCGATGGATGCTATCGAAGCAAACAGGCCATATACCATGTTTAAATGGTTTTTATTTCCATCCATCACCATCATGGGCGAATATGACTATTCTTTTGCTTTAACCTGCAAGCCTGGATCCGAGAAATTGCACGGGCAATAGCCAAAACGTAACTGCGTTGGATATACCAACGGAAATTTCTGGAAACCATCAAACCAACTATAAGTTGACGACAACCGCTAGTTTTCCTCAAGTATCTCGTAGCATTTTTATCCTTGGAACAATCAATGGGCCCTTTCCACGCCTTGAATCCCTCCAAAAAATACTTTCCCAAAACGCGTAAAAAGCGGTAATCATTGAAGAAGAAGAGCTAATTTCTCTCAGAAAATTAAAGGTTCCAAAAAATATTTAGTAGATATTTATCGAAAACTTTCATGGGGAGGCAGCCCGCGGCTACAGTTTCCTGGGGGTGTTTAGTTTCTGGAAACTTTTTTCAGAAAAAGACACCCAGTAAAAAAAAAAGGGGAAACTAAAACAAAGGTGGGGAGGAGGTTAAAGAAAAGTTTTCCTTTTGCATGATCATCCCTATATTTGTCTGAAATTGCAGCTTAGCTCCTTGTTTTCCATAATTGCAGAATGGTCATTAAGCTCTGCTACGGTGTAGAGAGAATATTCATTTATACTTAATTGAAATGCCTAAATTACCCTTAGTCTAATTAAATTATCTTGTAAAATAACTAGGTGTTGGTTGATCCAAGAGATAACCCCATTCTTTCTCTCTTCTTCTCCACCAAACTCCAAAGAAATTCTGATTTTTCCATGCTTTAATGCATTTCAATTTTTTTTATTAAATGTTGCCATTTTTTGTATTAAAGGTGAGGATTAGAACGTGTTTTTTTGGTAATAGTTTATCTCTTTCTTACAAAGATTTTATATGATTACTGCTAAAAAGTCTTTCATCATTGTTTTCGATTAAAAAGATATTAGATTCCAAGGTTAGAATTTTTCGGCTTCATTATTCTTAGAGGGCAGCAACATATAATTGTTTTTTCTTTATGGCATCATGTGATTGCCGTCTTGATATTATTTGATGTTTGTGAGACTTCGTGCTTGTAAAAGATTGACTTTTTTCTCAAATGAATGAGATTTAAAGTGTAATGGATTAATTTAGGTACCTAGATATGTCAACTAAAATATCAGAAAGAGCAATTCTTGATATGCTTGTTAAACTTGTTACATATTTTAAGACTCTAAGAAAAAAATATAAGATATACTTCTGAGTCTTCGATGTCTTTATCTCATTCTATTGTAAAATAGCACTTACTTTACTTGCTAGCTAGCTAGCCAAATAGGTAGCTTCACACTCTCATCCACCTTTGCCTACATTTGTTGCATATAAGTTCTTACCCCACAAGCCCAAAGATTTAGTTTCAACTGGTATTTGTATTGCTCATCAATAATTCATTTTATAATGTAAGAACTAGCACAAGAATTAGATTGTTTTTTTTTTAGAACCATCATGGGACTTACTTTTTTTTTAATTCGACGTGGGTAATATAATTCAAGCTCAATACTATAACCAAGGATGCACCAAAACTTGTGGTTACATTATGTTTTAGTTTTAACTGTTCATATTAATGCATATTAATACGTGATTATTCATATATCTTTTTACGACAAGCTACAACTAATTTTGATGGATGGATATTTAGAAATTGCAAAAATAGTTAGGCTAACCTACTACTCTAGCCGTTTGAAACAAGGCTTTTATGAAAAATGACTAGCCCATAGTATCACTTTTTGCAATATCATCTAAATATTTAGATAATTCAACCTATAGATGCATCAAACCAAATTGTATGTTGTCAAGCATATATATATTATTAATTGAAAGATATTGCACTTGCAAACCTTGTACATTCTTGATATTTAATTTGATATGAATAGTTTGATACAAATGAATATGGTGGTTATAAAAGTTATTCACTTACAAAAGCAAATCTCAAAGCATTTCTTGCATTCCATGCCATAAACTCTTTTCCATGGACAATAAGCTCAAATTGCATCTTTCTAGAAAACTCAATTTACAGTCAGTTACGAGGTATTTGTTGCTGTTGCCGATTCTTTTCAAAGAGGAAGGTCTAGCCTAATCTCATAAATTGATTTAAAACGGTTTACTTACAAAGTTGGTCCAATCAAACAAAAGTTTATTTTAGATATTAGGTTTATTGTTAACAGGATATTCGATCCATGAGCTCTATATCAGAGTTTAATGTAAGGGCTGGCTTGAATATTTTCTTAAAATTACAATGACTATTATGCAATAAAGAGAAAGAAAGGCAGTGACCTGTAACTTTAGAAAAGTATGGGGATGGTTCTGCGAAAAATTCTAAAGAAGAAAGTTGGTAAGGGAGCGGAAGGAACAGTGCAGTCACGGACGTGACGCCCCTACGGAATTGGCTAGTTTGGGCAAAAGAACCCACGAATCCGTGGGTGCTTGACGTGTGAGACAGCGGGGCCATCCGCCACGTGGCGCCCTGTCACGGACACGTGGCTCGGTTGCACCTTGCACGCGTTTTGTCCGTTTTGGTGCCTATAAATCCCCATGATTACCCCGACTCCCTCCATTGCGAGAGTCGAAGTACCACGACTGCTTCATTTGTTCTTCCATTCTTCTCCTCCTCGCCTCTTGGTAAGAAGAAGAGCAAAGAAGAGAGATCATACTGTCATAAAATTCTTGCAGTCGAATCGAAAAGTTCTTAAGAACTGTCAGCAGGGGAGAAACAGAGGAAAAAAATCTTGGGGTTGAAGATGGCGAAGCGGAATGTAATGGTGACGGAGGAGATGGCCATCACGGCGGCGGCGGCGGGGAAGGTGGCGAACTCGTCGTCCTCACACTTTTCCTTCCCGCCGCCGCGTGGGAACAGTGGGAGTGTTAATTTTTCCAACTTTAAGAAACTTCTAACCCAACTTGAGATCAACGGTAGCAGTGGAAGGATCCATGGATGGGTCGACTCGATGAAGGCGTCGTCTCCAACGCATATCAAATCGGGTTCTCTGCTCGCGTCGCCTGTTGCGGCCTCTCATGACGAAGAGTATGAGAACTGGATGGTGAGTTTTCCCCCCTTTTCTTTCAGCTGAGAACTTTTGGTACTGGAATTCTGATTTGGTTCGGTTTAATTGATAAATGGTGCTGATACTATGGTCAGAAACAACACCCGTCGGCGTTAAAAATATTCGACGAGATAACGGCTGCATCCAACGGCAAGCAGATCGTGATGTTCCTGGACTACGACGGAACCTTGTCTCCGATCGTCGACGACCCTGACCTTGCCTTCATGTCCGAAAACGTTAGCTCAATCACCTTCTGAATGATCTCTATCTGTTTTTCCTTTGTTTCTCTTCCATGTGCTCTGTTTCTCCTCTGCTTCTGTGGGTCTTCTTGGAATTGGAGGTTGTGTGGGAATAAGGGTGAGATTCTGACATTTGGTTTCTTCTTGGAATCAGATGAGATCGGCTGTTAGGGAAGTGGCAAGGCGTTTCCCAACTGCTATTGTGAGCGGGAGGTGCAGAGATAAGGTTCGTTCCCATTTCTTCCCACACCTCGAGAAGTAATGGAACTTCTTCTATTCTTTCTAACTCATTTCCTGCTTTGATTTACTTGTGTGCAGGTGTACAGCTTTGTACAATTAGCGGAGTTGTACTACGCCGGAAGCCATGGCATGGACATCAAAGGACCTGCCAAACAGCCCAAGCACACGAAAGCTAAGGTGCTCTTCCTCGTTCTCTCTTCTATAAAAAATAGCGACTTTTTAATACATTTCTTCCATTACTATTGTTTATTATTTTCTTATCTGCTTTTTGGTTCTATATGGTTCGTTTAGGCCAAAGCAGTTCTCTTTCAACCAGCTAGTGAGTTCCTGCCCACGATAGATTCGGTGAGGTTTGCTTCCCTGAAACTTCCTGCTTAGATTCAGTCAAAAAAAGAAACTTCCTGCCAGTCTATCACAATATATTCTACTGTGCGACATTATGTAGTTGCATAGCAATTCTTGTTCTTTTCTGATCTAATTAAAATATGAAGAAAGCTTTGCCAATCATGTTGTTTCATTCTGTAATAGTGTTGCAACTAAGTCAATCCTCCAGAGATCACCACCATTTGACTAGTATATTCCGGTCACATCATTATGGTTTTTTTTTTCCCTGAAGGTTTATAAAGCATTGGTCACGAAAACTGAATCCACCCATGGGGCTAAGGTGGAGAACAACAAGTTCTGTGTATCAGTTCACTTCCGGTGTGTCGACGAGAAGGTAGAGAGCTCATCTCACATACTGCAAGTGCTGCAGACTATTTTTACCAGAAATTCAATAGTCTCCTACATTTAACACTATTTTCTGCCAACTTTTAACCAGAAATGGGGTGCGTTAGCCGAGCAGGTCAGATCAGTGCTCAAGGACTACCCTGAACTCCGGCTCACCCAAGGAAGAAAGGTGCGACATAGCTCAAAAAACATTGGTTGTAATTTTGGTATATTATTTATATATATAAGTACCATTTCTTTGTATCCACTCGCATGACTGTGACTTGGGCTCCTTGCTTCTTGACCTCTAGGTGTTGGAGATTCGTCCTCCTATCAAATGGGACAAGGGGAAGGCCCTTGAGTTTCTATTAGAGTCTCTTGGTAAGCCTTAACACAACATATTACATCGATCCCATCCTTTTGGCCATTTCAGAACATTAGGTTGCATGCTATTTCTTTTAGTTGCGTTGGTCGTCAACCATCAAACATAAACACTCAATTTAATACCTTTTTGCTCTCTAGGATTTGCCGACTGTAACGACGTGCTGCCAATATATATTGGAGATGATCGCACTGATGAAGATGCTTTCAAGGTATTCTATCACTGTCATCTTCTAAATTAGATTAATATCAATTCTAATGCTGAAGTTTAAGAATATGTGTTTCCTCAATGTCTGTTTTAGGTTTTGCGGGATAGAGGACAGGGTATAGGCATTCTTGTTTCCAAACTTCCAAAGGAAACCAGTGCCTCCTTTTCTCTCGGTGAGCCTGCCGAGGTAATACTCATTGCCAATTTTATGACACTATTTTGATAAAAAAAAAAAAAGTTGAGATATCTTGCTAATGTCATTGTTTTAAATGTTTGTATAGGTTATGAACTTTTTACGTCGCCTGGTGGACTGGAAGCGTCTCTCCCACAAGGAACGTGGCCATCATCCCCATGAACGTCTCGGCCGGCTTGGGATTAAATGAGAGGAGCTCTTTTCTCTCTCAAGGAGAAAGAGTCGTATAAATAATGATGTATCTCCCTTTTCTTCTTGTAGCCATTTAGCCTTTTCCCCGCTATTTCAAACTTGGGCAGGCTTTAAAGCACATCACCTTGTCTTTCTTGCCTTATCAAATTGTTTTCTCCATACAGGATATGGTATCATATTTTCTCACGATATCACATGATCTCAGAGTGGTTTAAGAATGGATTAGTGCACAGGTTGGTATAGGTTAATGACTCTAAGATGATCCAAGATCCTAAAAGATAAGATTCTTGGGAATATATGTGATACTGTCGAGATCCCAAGAAACGGTCACTATATGAGTGGATCGATCATATATATAGTTGCAGCAACTTCCATTTCTCCATATATACGAAACAAAGATGATTATGGGTTGTGAAGCAAAAAATAAAGGGATGTAGATAATGGAAGGATGATAGAAAGAGAGAACAAAAAAATCAATAATATATGATTTTACTGCATATAAACATATATATGAACAGCTGGTATAAATGGATCGTTTCATTTCCGAGTTAATATCCTACGCGATCTCATGGAAATGGATGTTCTCGTCAACATTAATTATGGAAAGTTTTTTAATGTGGAATGTAAGCTTCTTAATACAAACAACTAATCCTTAACGTCACCTTGGAAAAACTATATATTAACATATAGGAAGAGCTTGACAAATTGGATTCCTCCTGGACCCAAAAGAAACCAGGAAAACATTGAGAGTTAAATATATGCATTGAATCCGGAAGCGAAAATGTCAAATTGTGAAACCTGATTAATGCTTGATACATGCCACATTAAACACATGTAAGGACCCAATAAATCATTAATTTTCAAGACTTAATCTTGTGGTACTGTACCAGGGTTTGAATCTTGATACAAGCTTGTGGGCTCCCGAAGCAACATTGTGTATTAAATCTTTTCAGTCTTCTGCTTGTTTTGGCTGAAAAGGTTGTCTGCTTCAATAGGAAATGTTCACTCTTCAATGGAATTTTAATAGTGCAGCCATAATTTCAATAGTGCTCTTCATTCTAAAGCCTTCAATAGAATATTTACTCCTAAGAGAAAATCTGTACTAGCTGAGCTAGTTTGGCTGTAAAACCAGTTGGTTTAAGTCACAAGGTGAGGCATCACTATTTTGCTCTCAAAAAAAGAGGTATAACTTTTATGTGATGCTGTTCATCTAGCCTGCCTTTATATTTGACATCTACCATTGTGGTAGGTAAACTTTTTGGAATGATACTATTTAACTTGGTCCAATATATGCAAGTTTTCCTTTAATCTCTATATCTCAGGAATCTTTGCAGATGAAAGGGGTGGTAGTTTCTTCAAAACAAGGCTGGTTCCAATCATACTAACTACCTTGCTGCTTTAAAAATTTCGCTTCTAGCAATGAGGGAGGGTTTAAAAAAAAAAAATCAGAACCATACTACTCAAGTTGGTCCAAAATTTGTAAGTTGTACTTTAATCTCCACTTTTCTCAGGAATCACTTTCAGATCAAAATGTAGTAGTTTCTCCAAAAGGAGTTTGGTCCCTATCATACTAATGTGCTCTTCTGCTATATGTTTTCAAAAAAGTTCCAGCATGAAACCATATCAGAAAGATATCTCTCTAACTCGCCTCTTTTTAGTTTTATATCATCAGTTTTTGCTTTCTCAAAGGCTTGCATTTTTGCTGTAAGTATACAAAATTATAAAAGAAGAGGAGGAGAAATCTTAATTTCTCTTTTTAGTTTTAATTTAATCAACATATTTAGCTCACAACGTTCGTTTTTAAAGAGAAAAACAAGTATCTGGTTGATATCTTCAATATTAGAAACGACGTATCACTTCACACACACAGAGCCCCATATTATAGTGTTGTGTATCAAAATCAAAGGTTGGGCATCATTCAAATGAATGTGACCATGACTGGGAGTTGACAAGCTCTATGCTCTCAAATTTTGTGAATGTTAGCTTAAGTTTATTGTAATCAACTTAGTATGGTTTGTCTCATTCGTCTAATTTTGATGCAGACGGACTAAGAAAGTATAAAGCCATTTTGATATTCTAATATCAAAGCTATAAGAAAATTCAACATTATCTTTGAGGAGAATTGTTTGACCTTTACAAAAAAATCTAAGTTGCCTTTTTTCAATTTTCAATTTTTATATAATTTAAGTTGGCATGTTTGCTTCCAGGACTTTTTTTTGGGTGCAAATGCGTCAAATACTTTTTAAATGATCTATTCCTTCGCCTAAGTAACAGATACCACAACTTTGCACATGCATGATGTGTAAGTGATGGTTGCAGACTCTCTCTCTCTCTCTCTCTCTCTCTCTCTCTCTCTCTCTCGGTTGAAGAAAGAAGGTTGGTATCAAGTAGGGAAACGAGAAAGCTAATAAATATAAACCCTATCCATCCTTTGTTTGACATTGCATTGTATTTAATTTTATATTGTTGTACGTCAGATATCATAACCCAGGACTTCACCCAAAAAAATTAGTCGGAAGGTATTATTTAGGCTCTTTGATCCTGTATAACTACGCAAGATCAATTTAGTGAATAACCGATGTGGGACTAAAATACACGCTTGCACGGATCCTCATATACTCCTTCCGTTTAAGCCTTAACATTCTCGTCAGGTTAAGGGTTCAAATGCATTTAAATCTAATTACAAGCACCATGATCGGCCCACGATCAGGCCCAATAGATCCGTGCTGTAATGTCCCTTAGTCTACATGGGTTATGGGTCGAATTCATTCTGATACTATATTGTAACAACCTAGTATCGCATCCAAAAAAGCTAACCAAAAAGTATTATTTTGGTTTCTTGATTCTATATAAGTATTCAAGATCTACTCAGCAAATAACCGATGTGGGACTAAACACACGCCCGCAAAGGTCCTAACATACTTCTCATGTTTAAGCCTTGATGACCTCGTTAGGCTAAGGGTCTAAATCTATTCATATCTAATCACAAGTACCATGATCGGCCTGTGGTCGGCCTCAATGAGACCGTATTGTAGTGTCCCTAGTCCACATAGGCCATAGGTCGAATCAACTCTAATACAATATGTAACAACCCAGAACCTCATCCAAAATGACTAGCCGGAAGGTATTTTTTTGAGTTCCTCAGTCTTGGATAATACTCAAAATCACCTTGACGAATAACCGATGTGGGACTAAACACACGCTCATACGGGTCCTCACATACTCCCCATGTTTAAGCCATGGTGTCCTTGGCAGGCTAAAAGTTCAAATCCATTCAAATCTAATCATAAGCATCACGATCAGCCCATGGTTAGTCTCAATGAGCCCGTACTGCGGTGTCCCCTAGTACATATGGGCTATATGTGATGGGAACATCATAGCCCTTCATTTAGATGATGAAGCCATTAGAGCCACTAGCTCACGTCGCACCAGAGATTAACATCAGTTTGAGTTGGACCCCCGAGATTGGGTCCACTCGAGTCCGTGTCATTTCTACTTTATTGCATTATTAGTTGCTTTGTCATTGGTCGAGTCAATTTGGTTGGTTGCTTTTGTTATTGGTCGAGTCAATTTGGTTAGTTGTTGGGTCAAGTAATTAGATCAATTGATTTGATCAATGTTGGTAAGTGATTAATTGATGTAAAGGTCTAAGTTTGGTATGTAATCAATTAATTGACTTAGTCAATTGATTAAATTGATGTAAGGGCCCAAGTTTGGTATGTTATCAATTGATGGACATGATGTAAGTCCTATATAAAGGCCACGCCCCTTATGAATTAGGACATTGATCAAAAAAAAAAAAAACCTGGCTTGACCGACTTTCTTCTCTTCCTCATGCTGGGTGTGAGCCCTTCTTCCCTTCTTTCTTCCTGCGTCCCAAAGCCTCTTCTTCCCGCATCTCTGCAACCTCTTCTTTCTCCTCCTTCCCTCTTTTGCCTACAGTTGTCCTCTATTAGCTTAGTATCAGAGCCAAGAGCTTTGCCTTCATTGCCAAAGCTCCGAGATCTTCGCTCACACCCGTGCAAGGAGCCAGCTACCCAAAACAAGCATCGTGGGCTGCTTTGGACCGTAAGCTCAAACTTCACATGAAGAAAAGGGGGCGTCTTCTCCAAGGTTGCTTTCCCTGTTCTTCCATGCCGAAGCCTCCAAACAAGCCCCTCTCGACCTATCCATTTCCTCTCTTCCCCTTCCCTCCTCTATCCTCGTCTTCCTTCCCAGTTCTCAGCCAAAACCCCCATTCCCCGTTTGTTCCTTTCTTCTGACGGTGCACGAGAAAAAAAAGAAAGAAAAGCCCCTTTCCCAGTTCGTCCCACCCGCCATCACAACCGCAGCCACCCTCACCCCCGCTCGCCTCTGCCACGCAGCGCCACCTCGCAGTCGTCTCACCACCGCCGATCGCCGCTAGTAGCGCCATGCACCACCACCGCCGGGTTGACCGCGCTAGCCAACGCCGCCCGTGAAGAACCGGAAAGCCCGGTTCGTCGCCCCTACGCTCGTGCCACACCGCTCGGAGAAGAACCGCCCGCCACCGTGACTGGCCGCCCCTCTCCGTCGCCACCCCATAGCCTTGTCTGATGCCACCGCGAGGGACGGCCTGCCCTCCCTAACCATTGGGAGGTTGAAGAAAATCAGAGTAATGGGTAAGTGCCAAACCTGTTTATCGACTACCCGATAACCTGGGTCTAAAAAAAAAAGTTCGCACGTGACCGCACGTGCTGTCCAAAAAAAGAGAGGCTCCGTACATGCCATCGAAAAAAAAAGGAAGCCCACATGTGACTTGCATGTGCTCAGTCTCACGCAGGCGCGCATGCTGGTTCGTACATGACCGCACGTGCCGTAAAAAAAAGGTACATGTTCATCTTTTCGTTTCCTCCTCTGAGCGCCGCCTCCTTCTCCGAGTGCCTCCTCCGCCAAGGTCCTCCTCCAACTCCAAGTGCCGCCTTCACCGAGGGCTTCCTTCCCCTTGCCGTCTCCAACTTGCTGCCCCACCTATGCCCGAGCCGTCGTCGTCCGAGCTCCACTGCTCGAGCTGTCGCCGTCAGCTGTAGTGCCACCCCACCCCCGCCGTCTTCATCCCCAACCACCTCCTCCTTCCCTCATTCACCGCCCTGCACCCCTGGTTCACTGCCCGGTACCCCCCCTCTCCGTGACCCCTCCTTTTCATCCCTCAAGGGGTTCGGTCTCGAACCCACCTACCTCCCGCCATCTCGCGGGAACCGCCACCCTTCTTCCCCACCGTCGGCCGCCCGAGCCCACTACCTCTCGCCCTGGGTCGCCTCCACTTCCTCCTCTCCCCTTTTCACACCACAAAATCTCACGGGCCAATTCTTCCATCAAGCCTGCCTTCCCCCACCCCATTCCGCCTGCTTCACAGGCCCAAGCCCACATGCCCCGACCTCACACAGGCCCAACCCACCACAGCCATAAAGGCCCAACAAGCCTTTTCTTCTGTAAGCCCACAACCAGTCCACCCTTTCCCAATTCCGTTCACACCAAACCGGTTTCCCCTCCCAATCCCGCTCACACCAAACTGGTTCCCCCTCCCAATCTCGTTCACACCAAACCTGCTCCCCCTCCCCAATCCCGTTCACACCAAACCGGCTTCCCCTCCCAATCTCATTCACACCAAACTGGTTCCCCCTCCCCAATCCTGTTCACACTCATGAGCTTGCTTCATTAGGCCCACTCCTCTTCCCCTTTCACCATGGGCCCAACCGCATCAGCCCGTCATCCACCAAGTACCTTAAAGCTGCAATCAGACCCACTGAGTTGCCTGGATTCGACCCTAGCTGTGACAACTAGAGAGCTTGATACCGCTTGGATCAATTTGCAATCCAATGAAAGTGGAAGAAAAGATAAGATAAATTTCTTGTGCAAGGAGGAAGATAACTCTCATTCAAATACTTGGATGCCTTCTCATTACAATTCATGACTATTTATAGGCAAGTCATGGGTAATATGAAAAGACAAAAGAAAATGAAAGGTTAAGAGTCACCTTAATATGGGTAACTCACACAATAAAAGACATCAAAGCCAAAACTAAATTCTCTTAGGGAATTTAAAAGGTCAAAAGATACCTGCCTTTTAAAATACTTATAACTTTCCAACCATAACTCGGATTTTAATGTTCTTAGGCTTGTTGGAAAGAAGAGAAAGAGACCTGAAACTTTTATGTTAATAACTTTTCTAAATTCGGCCATTTAATACTCTGAAAATAGAATGTAAGTTGTATGATGTCTATACACCTGCATCATACTCCCCCGGTTGAAGCTCAACTCGTCCTCGAGTTGTCCAATGCCTCTTCTTTATCATGATATGGAATTAGATCAGAAATATTGAAGGCAGCAGAAACTCCATAGTCACTAGAAAGTTCAATTTGATAGGCATTTTCTCCAATATGCTTAAGAACTCGAAATGGTCCATCGGCACGATCTTGTAATTTGCTATATCTTCCATGGGGGAATCGTTCTTTACGAAGATGAATCCATACAAGGTCGCCTTCTTTAAATGATGCCGAGCGTCAATACTTATCAGCTTTCTCCTTAAACTTTTGATTGCTCTTCTCAATCTTGGATTGAACTTGCTCATGCATCATTTTGATTTCATTAGCCCTTGCTTCTGCATCACCGCTAAATCGAACAACATGAGGAAGGGGAGCTAGATCAAGGGGGCCATTAGGATTGCACCCATAGACGATCTCAAAAGGACTAGCACCGGTAGTAGAACTACTTGAGCGGTTGTATGCAAACTCCGCTTGAGGAAGAATTAAATCCCATTGCTTCTTGTTGTTGCCTAAATAACTTCGAATAAGATTGCCAAGGCTTCGATTCACCACTTCCGTTTGACCATCGGTTTGTGGATGATGAGAAGAATTGAACTGAAGTTTGGTGCCCAATTTCGCCCATAAAGTCCGCCAAAAGTGTCCTATAATTTTGGATCTCGGTCCGAAGTGAAAGTCTTTGGGATGCTATGAAGTTTGACAATCTCTCGAAAATAAAAATCAGCAATTTTAGATGCATCATAGGTCTTCTCGCAAGGTACAAAATGTGCCATTTTAGAGAATCGATCAACAACTATCATGACCGAATCCTTTCCACGTTGAGTGCGAGGAAGACCAAGAACGAAATCAATACTTACATCCTCCCATGGAGCTTGAGGTACAGGAAGAGGAGTATAAAGGCCGGTGTTTTGAGCTCGACTTTTGGCAATATGGCATGTTCGACATAAGTTAACATGTCTCTCTACATCCTTTCTCATCTTCGGCCAAAAGAAATTTTCTTTGACAAGGATTAAAATCTTGTCTCGGCCAAAGTGACCTCCAAGTCCTCCATTGTGGGCTTCTTTGATGATTGCTTGGCGAAGAGAGCAATTAGGAATACATAATTGGTTACCTTTAAATAAGTAACTTTCTTGAATTGAATAATCTTCATGAGGAGCATTACTGCATCGAGCCCAAATCTCGCCAAAATAATCATCATTAGAATAGAGATCTTTGATGAAATCAAAACCGATTACCTTAATCTCCAAGGTTGACAACAAAGCATGTCTTCGACTAAGAGCATCCGCAACTTGATTGAGACTTCCGGCTTGATGACGGATGGTGAAGGTAAAAGATTGCAAAAATTCAATCCACTTGGCATGCCTTGCACTAAGCTTGTGTTGAGTATTGAGGAATCGCAAGGCTTCATGATCGGAGTAGAGAACAAATTTCTTAGTCACAAGATAGTGCCGCCAATGATGAAGAGCCTCAACAATAGCATAAATTCTTTATCATATGTTGAATAGTTATTTCGCCCATCTCCAAGTTTGGCGCTAAAGAAGGCAATAGGGCGTTCTTCTTGACTAAGCACCGCGCCAATGCCCACATTAGAGGCATCACAATCCACCTCGAAAATTTTTTCAAAATTCGGCAAGGCAAGGATAGGGACCGTTGTCATTAATACCTTAAGCTTCTCAAAACTTTCTTGAGCCTCCATAATCCATTGATAGGATCCACCTTTCAAACAATTTGTAATGGGGGCCATAATAGAACTGAAATGTCGTATAAACCTTCGATAAAATGTGGCCAACCCATGAAAGCTCCGGATCTCGTGAATGGTACGAGGTACCGGCCAACTAGAGATAGCTTCAATCTTCTTAGGATCAACTTTAATGCCGTTGGAGGTGACCATATAACCCAAAAATATTAAGCTATCGGTCAAGAAGTCGCATTTGCGAAGATTGACATAGAGCTTCTCCTTTCGCAACATCATAAAGATTTGTCTAAGATGCTCCAAGTGTTGCTCTTGATCCCTGCTATAGACCAAAATGTCGTCAAAGTAAACAACGACAAATTTACCTATATAAGGTTTAAAGATTTGATTCATGAGGCGCATGAATGTGCTTGGTGTATTAGAGAGCCCAAATGGCATCACAAGCCATTCCTATAGTCCATCTCTTGTCTTGAATGTCGTCTTCCATTCGTCATCCGGTCTCATGCAAATTTGATGATAGCCACTTCGAAGATCAAGCTTGGAGAAGATGCAAGCGTCGGCAAGTTGATCTAACATGTCGTCTAGCCGAGGGATAGGAAAACGGTATTTGATGGTGATCTTGTTAACAACTCGGCTATCAATACATATGCGCCATGTTCCATCCTTTTTCGGAACAAGTAAGGTAGGAACCGCACATGGACTCATGCTTTCACGTACCAAACCTTTGGCCACCAACTCGTTCACTTGTCTTTGCAATTCTTCATGCTTCTTGGGACTCATTCTATATGTCGCCTTGTTTGGTAAAGTTGCACCTGGCATAAGATCAATGCAATGTTGAATTTCTCTCATTGATGGAAGACCAGAAGGAATTTCATCGGGAGTCACATCTCGAAATTTCTGCAAAAAAGAAGTAATTTTGGGTGGCAACAAATTGCCTTTCGGGTTAGATTCCACCACTATGAGAGCATATGCTTGGAAGGCTTCTCGAATTTCAACTTCAAATTCTGCCATGGACAAAAAGGTACTTTCCTCTTCCTTAATGGGTTTGGGTGTGTTGTCCATTTTTGAAGGCCCAAGGGTTATTTTGACACCATCCTTCAAGAATGCATAAGTATTTTTGCATCCATCATGAACAACCCTTCTATCAAATAACCATGGTCTCCCCAAAAGTAAATGGCAAGCATCCATAGGAACCACGTCGCACCATATTTCATCACGGTAATTTTTTCCAATTGAAAATTGAACAAGGCAACGTTGGAAAATTTTTACCTTATTTCCTTTCTTAAGCCAAGAAAGAGAATATGGGTGGTGGTGAGGTTCTGTCTTGAGTTTCAACTTTTCCACCATCTTCATTGAGACACAATTCTCGCAACTTCCTCCATCGATAATGACATTGCAAATTTTGCCATGAGCCGTACATTGAGTATGAAAGATGTTGTGCCGGAGCCACATATGATCATCTTTGCTTCGTATTGAATTCAGGATTCGACGGACCACAAAAGCTTCACCATGATCACTATATGTGATGTCTTTTTCAATTTCATCATATATAGAATCTGACTCATTTTCTTCACCATCACCTTCTTCGGTAAGAGAAACCACTCTTCTATTTGGACATCAGAAGCAATATGCCCATAACCAGAACACTTGAAACATTGAGGTCGAGATGATGTTGGCCGAGAAGAAGATGAAGCATCTTTTTTCACCGTTGTGGTTGGCTTGGATGTAGAAGACGAATGAGATTGCGATGCACTCCCCCGGTTAGGAATGCCCTCACGCTTGAAATTTCGGCCTCCAGGAGCATTTGTTAAACCCTTTTCTCGCCGTTGTTGAAGTTGGCGTTCCACCTTAGTAGCAAGTTTAATAACATCATTAAGAGAAATAAAAGAATGGAGGTGTACCATATCATGGATGTCACGCCTCAATCCGCTAAGGTAACGAGCTATTGTTTGCTCTTCGGCCTCTGCTACACCACAACAAACCATAAGATTGTCGAACTCTTCAGTGTACTCCTCCACGGTTCGCATCCCTTGAGTGAATTGATACATAGTGAGAAATGCATCTTGAAGGTAATTTTTGGGAAGGTACTTTTTGTAAAGTTCTTTCTTCATTTTCTCTCAAGTACGAATCTTGGTTTTGCCCTCCTTTGCTCTTTGCAACTTGAGGCGCCCCCACTAGATTGATGCATGCTTTCGAAGCTTGATGGCTACAATCTTCACTTTAAGCTCATCGGGGACCTCTTTGTAGTCAAAGATTCGCTCAACAGTGTTAAGCCAATCTAGAAAGATGTCGGGTTGCATTTTTCCTTCAAACTCAGGAATGTCTATCCTGATGTCTGGAAATCAAAATTGATGACGATGTTGGTGAGATGAAGAAGAGTTGCTCCTTCTACCACGACGTAAACTTTGGTCATGAAAGGTGTTGCGATCTTCTTCAGTGGTGCCGCCCTCCTCTTCACTCGGGTTTTGCTCATAACGAGCCAACCTTTCGGTAAGATTTTGGACTTGCCGCCGCAACTCATCATTCTCTATGTCGCGAAGATCTCGCTCTCTACGAGGTTCTTCATCGCTAGAAGGACCTAGGTTGCCTCGGCTCGCCATGGTTGGTTGAAGCTTGCGTCAACACCACCACGAGAAATGCGATAGGTTTCCTCTCGAAACGTCAAGAGATGATAACCTCGCTCTGATACCACTTGATACCGCTTGGATCAATTTGCAATCCAATGGAAGTGGGAGAAAAGACAAGATAAATTTTTTGTGCAAGGAGGAAGATAACTTTCATTCAAATACTTGGATGCCTTCTCATTACAATTCATGACTATTTATAGGCAAGTCATGGGTAACATGAAAGGACAAAAGAAAATGAAAGATCAAGAGTCACCTTAATATGGGTAACTCACACAATAAAAGACAGCAAAGCCAAAACTAAATTCTCTTAGGGAATTTAAAAAGTCAAAAGATACCTACCTCTTAAAATACCTATAACTTTCCAACTATAATTCAGATTTTAATGTTCTTAGGCTTGTTGGAAAGAAAAGAAAGAGACCTAAAACTTTTATGTTAATAACTTTTCTAAATTCGACCATTTAATACTCTGAAAATGGTATGCAAGTTGTACGATGTCCATGCACCTGC
Organism: Phoenix dactylifera; assembly: GCF_051530095.1. NCBI lineage: Eukaryota > Viridiplantae > Streptophyta > Magnoliopsida > Arecales > Arecaceae > Phoenix > Phoenix dactylifera. The sequence goes on from NC_143194.1 coordinate 21,448,268, forward strand.
ATCAGAGCTTATCAGCTACACCGCGCCCCTAGCATCACCCTAGCCGATGAAAGAACAATTCTGGTCGTTTGCTTCACGCAGGTTGCACGGGTAGGTTGTCCTGCACTAGACCTGCACTCGACGGGATCGAGTTTTTTCCACCTGGGAAGAGTTGATAGGGACATCAGAGCTCTTCATTCAGATGATAGAGCCATCAGAGCCACTAGCTTACGTCACACTAGAGATTGACATCAGTTTGAGTTGGACCCCCAAGATTGGGTCCACTCGAGTCCGCGTCATTTCTACTTTATTGCATTATTAGTTGCTTTATTATTGGTCGAGTCAATTTGGTTAGTTGCTTTTGTTATTGGTCGAGTCAATTAGTAATTAGATCAATTGATTAGATCAATGTTGGTAAGTGATTAATTGATGTAAGGATCCAAGTTTGGTATGTAATCAATTAATTAACTTAGTCAATTGATTGAATTGATGTAAGGGCCCAAGTTTGGTATGTCATCAATTGATGGACTTGATGTAAGGCCTATATAAAGGCCACACCCCTTATGAATTAGGACAGTGATCAAAAAAATAAAAAAATCTCTTGGCTTGGCCGACTTTCTTCTCTTCCTCACGCTGGGCATGAGCCCTTCCCTTCTTTCTTCCTACATCTCTAAAGCCTCTTCTTCCTACATCTCTGCAACCTCTTTTTCCTTCTCCTTCCCTCTTCTCCCTATAGTTGTCCTCCATCAATGTGCTGGGTCCGCTCTAATATCATTTGTAACAACCTAGGACCTCACCCAAAACGGCTAGTCAAATGGTATTATTTAGGCTCTTTAATCCTGTATAAGTATACAAGATTTATCCAACGAATAATTGATGTAGGACTAAACACGTGCCTGTACGAATGCTCACATACTCCCTTCTTTTAAGCCCTGACGTCCTCATCAAGCTAAGGATTTAAATCCATTCAAATCTAATCACAAGCACCATAATTGGCTCATAGTTAGCCCTAATGGATTTGTGCTGCAATGTTTCCTAGTTTACATAGGTTATAGGCTGAGTCCGCTCTAATACCGTTTATCACAACTTATCATCTCACCTAAAAAAGCTAATCGTCGAACCGAGATGATAGCTCTTCGCTTTCTTCCCTTTCTGTCTTTGGCTTCTAGCGATTGTTCTTGGCCTTTTGGAGCCAGCGAATCACCGAAAAATTACCTTGTTTTGGTCTTTATCCTCCCTATTTCGACGTCGCCGGCCGCCAGTTGACCGGGGCTGCAGCCGCTATGGCCACCATCAAGTGAGGGGATGAGATGAGAGAGAAAGTTTCTCTCTCTTCTCTCTCACCTTCTATCTCCTCTCTCTAGTTTCTCTCTTTTTCTTCTTTCTTTTTTTCTCTCTCTTGGTGTCTCTATCTAGTTCACCTAGTGAGATGGTAACATGGTCTTGGGGAATCTAGTGATGGACTCCTAGCGAATGTTGGTAGGCGGTCTAGGTTACTAGTTTACTAATTGATTTTCTTTTGATAATAGAGTTTTATTCCATAGAGGAAGATTCATCTGTGCAAGTAGATCTGATCGAGGTACTCTGCACCCTAGCTCATAGACTCTAAAGTGGGTTGGTGATCATTGTGTTGGTCAGTCTTCCATAGAGGTAAGAATCCTTGTACACCGACCTACATGATTATAGATATTTTGTACATATTTATGTATAATATGCTAATGATCATGTAAAATAGTTTTATAATACTTTTTTTATTAAATCATATTTTGATCATGTATGCTTGTGATTGACAGTATAATGAATTCATATATGAGTACAGGATGTGATACTCTAGACTAACCATGTTATATTGATTGCCTCCTCATGGACGGAAAATGTGACCATGGTTATTCTAAAGCTAAAAATAAAAAAGAATTGATATGTGGATGTGAACTTGATTGAATGAATAAGAACTTTGAGCTGATCTAGCTATCATCAGTTGCCTTATCACAAGCTGAAAATGTGATACTATCAAAGACCCTACACAAGCTAAAAATGTGATACCATCGAAGGCCCCGTCATAGGCTGGAAACGTAGAAGTGACTCCAAGAAATTAGAGGTGATCTAACCACTAGCCAAAGGAGGAGAAGGGGCAGACGAAGATGAGAGAGTGACACTGGTGAGCGATCACAGTAAGGGTCAAGGAGTCGAGTGTTGCGAGGTTTTTCTTACGGAACTCGAAGGTGGAGATCGAGCCGAAGCAGCCCTACGCCGAGTTTTGGATGAGGACTTCCGAGTCTGAGCCTTCATTCGTGGTCTGGGTTGAGTTGGGGAGCCCTGATTCGAAGCCGGTGACTCTCGAGAAGTGGAAGAAGAGACATAGGCCCTGTTTGGGAGAGCTGTTGGAAGTAGAGCTGTTGGAAGTAGAGCTGTTATAAAAAGCTGTTTGCTGTTTGGTAACTACATTCGTAAAGTGCTGTGATGCTTTGTTTTGTGTTTGGTAAACAAACTGAGAAAGTACTTTTATATGACAAAATTACCATAAAGGACATTGCATAGTATTATACAAGAGAACATAATAAAACATAACATAAATTAATACATAAATATACGATATAGTATAATATTATTGTAATATAAAATAATATTATGTTAATATAGCATAATAGTAATATAATTATTAGAGTAAATTAATATTTGGTAATATAACATAATATTAAATTATTTAACATAACATATTAATGTATTATGATATAATGTAATATATATTATATTTATAGTATAATACAATAATAAAAGTATAAAATATTATAATAATTAGTATAAATTAATTTCTCATAATATAACATAATATTAAATTATTTAAAATAACATATTAATATATTATAATGTAATGTAATATAATACAATATTTATAGTATAATGCAATAATAAAGGTATAAAATATTATAATTAATATTATAAATTAATTTTTCATAATATAACATAATATTAAATTATTTAAAATAGCATATTAATGTATTATAATGTAATGTAATATAATATAATATTTATAGTATAATACAATAATAAAAGTATAAAATATTATAATTATTAGTATAAATTAATTTTCCATAATATAACATAATATTAAATTATTTAACATAACATATTAATGTATTATGATATAATATAATATGATATTATATTTACAGTATAATACAAAAATAAAGGTATAAAATATTATAATTATTAGTATAAATTAATTTTCCATAATATAACATAATATTAAATTATTTAACATAACATATTAATGTATTATGATATAATATAATATGATATTATATTTATAGTATAATACAAAAATAAAGGTATAAAATATTATAATTATTAGTATAAAATAATTTCCCATAATAATTTTTCATAATTTTCTATAAAATAATTTTCCGCAGTCCAGGGGCTCTTCTTCGTGGTCCATGCTCGAGGAGGACCTCAGCGTGAGCCACGAGGTTGATGATAAAAAAAAACAAAAGATTGATTTTGGAAGGTATAGAAAAGGATTAAAAAATTTTTCTTCTAAAATGTGGTTCAAGAGATGCATACAAAAATTGAAAAGAAAAATATTTTTTCTTACAGAAGGGAGTCTGACGGCTTGGGTTCTTGGCTCCAGCAGATTTTTAGATTTATACAGGGATAAACTATGTAATTATGTTATTTTAATATGGGCATTTTTGTCAAAAATACAGCTTTCCGAAAAAGCTGAAACAGCTTCCTCCCAAAAGCTCCAAATTGGAGCTTCCTTCCAAAAGCTATTTTCAGCTTCCCGCAAAAGCTGAAACAGCTTTTTGAAAAATTTACCAAACACAATTTTTCATCTAAAAGTACTTTTGGAGGGCCAGAAAGTGCTTTCTGGCCCTCCAAGTACTTTCTGGCCCTCCATAAGCTCCCCCAAACAGGGCCATACTCGTCAGAGGTGTTGAGGGCAGAGTTGTTGGCGAAGATTGGGCTCTCAGATCGATAATTGTAGATCTGGTTGCATAGGTTGTTAAAGGACCAAAAGTTTCCGCCTGCGAAGAGGCAGCATAAGGAGGAGTTGGCGCCACTGGCGGCGGCCGAGGGTAATGTAATGATGGATTTCGGGGCTGCATCGATGGGGTCTAGCTCTAACCCCCTTGCAGGAGGGTTTGGGAGTGGTGGGGAGACGAGCAAACCCGTCTCCCGAGCTGCTGCGGCTATATTGAGGATTGGGGCAGAGCCCTCGTCTGTTGGGAATAAGAAGTTGGGGTTAGTGGTTGCGGGGATTTCCAAGGTTTCAGATTTGCTGATGGGGTCTATTAAATCAATTAACAAGGAGCCGGGGTGACTACTCACTTCGTGGGGGAGCTTCACTGGCGGACGACGTACGCTAATCTCGAGGCAGAGCAAGCGAGTATGGGCAGTTGAAGGAGGTGAAGTTCTTCGATGAGAAAGCGAGCAGGAAGTCGAAGGGGATTCTATGGTGCGGGCCATGGTCGATGCGGCTCAAGCAATCTGATGCAGGGCGCGTATTCCGGTCAGCCGGGTCGTGGGACTCGGGCTCACGGGTTGTGTCGAGGGAAATACAAGTCCCCCCAAAACACGTGGTTGGAAGCATCCAACCTCGGACGACCGGCCTGGCGCCCGATCTCGGACGGCCGACTTGACGTTCAACCTAAGAGCTCTCGACCTCAAAGCGCTCGATCTCGGAAGGCATCTGATCCCAAAAGTCGAACCTCGCCGACTGCCCGCTGCGGTCACATCCTCCTACGGTCCGATTTGGGACCACGCCTTGAGCGACTTGATGAGAGCACAAAAGTGCGACCTATATGTCACCTAAATTAGTATTATTGCTAACCAATAATGATAAATTCACTGGATTAATATTATATTTGGGTTTGACACAGATTATCATAAATTAGAGATAAAATGCACATTGAGTACAAATTTGACTTCCCAGACCCGACTCGGGTCCGAGTCGGGTTTGGGTCCGAATCGGGTCCATTTCTTTTGTGCTTTTTGAAAATAATTTTGGGCAAATCTAAATTAGCTATATCATAACTATAAGGTGCTGGGTGACCCATGACTTGAAAGACTTGCAATTGACCTCCAGTCAGAACAGATGACCCGTCCGTCTACAAGCCAAGTTTCATATCACACTATTTTTTATCTATATACTAATTGGATGGAACTTGGTGTCTCCGAGCTCCTTCCAATGCAGCCACCTTCCGTTTCAGCTCCATCCCACGGATCACGCCATCACAGCAGCCTCCTCTTCATCAGCCCGCGTCTCCTTTCATCCCGACGATCCCGCGGTGACTTCCGCATGCGTCCCCACCTTCCATCCGCATCGTGCCAGCCACCGTGCCAAGCTCCAGCTCTTCCCCGCGATCCCCTCTTTCGAATGCCAGCACCTCAGCCCGCGTATTACCCTTCCGGATCCGGCCATTCGAGATGTGACCCCGTGATCCACGACTCCTCCCAGCAAAGATCTCGGATGAATCCACTCTTCCGTGATGCCATCAACGCCACAGCATCCCCATTTCCTCCTCTTCCGGTGATCCCGAAATCCCAGCACCATTTTCGCTCCTGCCGTCCGCGTTTCTCCCACCGCGTGCCAGCAGCCCACCTTCCGCTTCAGCTCCCAGCAGCACCCGAAGAAGGAAGCCCCAGCCCCCTCTTCCGCAATCACCGGCGATCCCGCATCCGTGGCCCAAAGAAGCAAGATCGTGCCCACCTTCCGCTTCCATGCCGTCGATCTCGCAGCATCCCTAGCCTCCCGCGCTCGATTTCAGCACCCGTCCACGGATCCGCTTCTCCCAGCCTTCGTCCAAGGGCTATAAGAAGGGAGGAGGGCCAAGGGAGAAGAGTGCTCGGTTGGAGGAGAGTCCAAGGAGAAAGAGAGCTCGGCTTGGTGCGGGATTGGGGCCAAGAAACAGAGGATTGGGGGAGAAGAAGCAGTCGGAAAGTAGTGCTCTGTTTTCAGATTTGAAAACAGAGCATTACGTTTCTTTTGTTTATTTTTATTGTTTTATTTGTTTTTTTTTAGAGGTTATATTTTTAATTTGTGTTTAGTGATTCTGTTCTGAGTATCATGTTGTTCTTATTTTAAGTTTAATTGAGAGCAATATACTTTTTTTTTAGTAAGAGTTTTATCTCGAGACATGTTGTTTTGGGGTTTTTGGTTTTAGTTTAATAGAGAGTTTTATTTATGCTAAAGCTTTAATTTCTGTTGTGTTTAATTTCTGTTGTTTTTAAGCTCTGTTCTTCAACTTTTGGAATTTTTCTTTTTATGCAATACATTAAATCTTCCTCTATGCAATTTGTGTTCGCTTCAATCCTTTTAGTTTCATCCATTTTAATTTATGCAAAAACTTTTCTTTTCCATTAAATATATAAATGTTTTTTTGAATCTAAGTATATGTCTTCTAGTTAATTTTAATTAAAAATCATTCTCCGGTAGACTAGAGAATCTATCAACATCCCCGACGTAATGTTTTACTTTTGTTATTCAAAAATCGCTTTTGAATCCCAGTGAACGTTTTTATTTTTAAGCAACTCCAATCGCCTCCCTGTGGATCGACCTCTTACAACCACTATTCTTCGAGTAGAACAGGTAAGAGTAAATTTAAATTCAACTTTTGTTCGTCGGTTCTAACAACGATCTGTCTAGCATATTTTTAGGTAGACAGAAAAGGGACGAACAGAATTTTGGCGCCGTTGCCGGGGAGGCAAATCGAGAAGCAAGAACGATCACGAAGATCAAATTGGATTTTGGATGCCCGGAGTGAACGCACTCCGGTAGTAAGTTTTTATTTTTATTATTTTGATTATTTTCAGTTAATAATTTCGTAGTTATTAAATTCTGAAATTTGAAAATTCGAAAAAAAATTTCAAAAATAAAAAAATAAAAATAAAAAAATAAAAAAAATAAAATATAAAAAATATTTCAAAATTCAAAAATTCAAAAATTTAAATTCAAAATTTGAATTCTGAAATTCGAAATTTGAAATTTAAATTTAAATTTAAAAAATATATTAAAAAAATTAAAAAAAAATTAAAAAAAAAATAAAAAAAATCTATATTATTTTTGCTAGTAATTGATAAGGCGTAATCCCCCGAGGTGATCATACCTCTATTGGGACTCCTCACGGAGTAATCTCCAGAGCTTATTCAACGGGCATTCGGAGATTGACTGACGCATAAGAATTGTGTTTAGTTTACATTCAAGTTATTGCTATATATAAAAAAAATAATAAATAAAATAATAAATAAAAATAAAAAAATATATAAAAAAATAAAAAAAAATTTGCTTGCTCATTTAATCAGTACAACCTAATGACATTGCATAAACTTTAAAAAAATATTGATTATTTGCTGCATTTAGTATTAAGCATTTGCATAAAGTAATTAAGGGCAAAACCCATTAAAAAGATAAGGTCGGGAAGTCATTACCTGTCCTTAGCCCAAAAATCACCACCTTGCATACTTATCCTAAGCCAAATTAAATTAAAATCAAATTAGACATTGGCCTTAGGGTTTTCGAGCTTAATTAGGCTCTTGGAAAGAAGCGGCTGAAAGCCACTCCAGTGAGGATTTAGTAATTGGTGATGTCTAGGAAAGTTTTACAACAGTGAGAACTGTTACGGGTATTGTGGTATCGGTGTATCCCTTCTGGCACCACTGCACACCCCGGGACTTTCCTGGTCACTGGTTACTGGACCACTTAACTGGTAAGCTCAAGCTTAATCTGAAAGGGAGATTAGGAGCTGTCTAATCTAGAGAGAATTTCAGAAACTTTTTTTAACCTGATAAGTCTCTATGCAACTAGATATAAGAAGCTACTAAACCTCACTTAGCTCTAAAATTAATAGGGTCAAATTATTGTGTGGTGTTGATTGTGGTCATCTTGGTCTAGCCCTTCTTCTTATCTTTTAGGATTTCGTAAAAAAAAAAAAAAAAAATGAGTCTAATTAAGTTGTGGAAAATGTATGCATGGTAGAAGGTCATTAAGGGATAAGTTAACCCCATTTGATCCTGAGATTGACAGAACTTTTCATCATAACCTGCGAACTGTAAACCAACCGTCGATCTCTACAATGGGTGAACATATTAGAACCCTGAATGAATTATTCGCTCCTGCATCCGCTAGTCCACCTACATGCATAGTATTGCCAATAAATAATGCAGCCCAATTCGAGATTCGGGCTGCAACAATAAACATGTTACCCAAGTTTCATGGGTTCGGGAGTGAACAACCCTACATTCATCTAAACAAATTTTTGACAATCTGTCAAACGTTTAGAAATCAAAATTTAGATGAAGAGGGTATTAAATTAAGGCTATTTCCCATGACCCTAGAGGATCGTGCCGCTGCATGGCTGTATTCCCTTGCTTCAAATTCCATCACATCTTGGGAACAACTATCTAGGAAGTTCATGGCTAAGTTCTATCCTATGGTAAAAACTGAAAAAATTAAAGATGCCATCAGAACTTTTAGAGGAAAATCAGAGGAGGAATTTTTCCAACTTTGGGAAAGATTCCATGATCTTTTGGTCAAGTGCCCGCACCATGGGCTTGACAAGGCTGATCTAGTACATTTCTTTTATAAAGGACTACCTCCGGCACATAGAAACATGATCGAGTCCATGCACAAAGGTAGGTTCATGGACCAAACCCCGGATCAAGCCTATGAATTTCTTGTTGACTTAGCCGAGAACGCCCAAAATTGGAGTAGCTATGGTGAGGAAGTAAATAGAGATGAGTTCGGGTCTAGAAAACCAGGTAATTATGAAATGAAAGCAGACCCAGAACTCAAAAATGTCATGTCCAATCTGGTGACTGGAATGAACAACTTAAGCAAAAAGTTTGATGCTTTCACTGTTTCCACTAGCTCGAGTTCATATAAAGAGTTAAATCCCATCATGAAAGTGGATCATGAGTCACATAGTTTATGTATCTTGTGTAATAGTTCTGAGCATCTAGTGGAGTGTTGTCCTAGTTTACCTAACATTAAGGCTGAGCAAGCAAATGCTCTAAATTCATATAGTGCCTTTAAGAAGCCCACTCCCAACTCGTTCAGCTCAGTTTACCACCCTGATAATAGGTTCCACCCAAATTTCTCATATAAGCAAAATGAACCTATTCAGCATCAAGGTGGTCCACCAGGTTTTCAGAACAACTTCCCCAGGATAGGTCCACCACAAATGAACCAACCTTTGGTTCCATCTGTACCGCCTTATAATGCCCCTATCCCACAGCAACCTTCACAATTAGAAACCATGATGGCTAATATGATGAAACAACAACAAAATTTTATCAAGCAACAACAACAGACCAATATAACCCAAGCCCAGACTAACCAATTCCATGCGCAAGCAATTGCAAAACTTGAGGTTAGTCTGAGCCAAATAGCTAACTCTCTAGGGGATAGGAAGAAAGGTGAACTACCTAGTCAACCAGTGCCTAACCCTAGTAGACAACAAAATCAAGGTCAGATAGGTCAGTATCAAATCAATTCTAATGGAAATCCGACCTATGAAGTCCAGGCAATTACCACTTTAAGGTCTGGCAAGCAAGTGGACAATAAAGTCCAACTTTCTGAAAATAAAAAAGAAAATAAATCTGAATCCGATAAGAACCCTATTCAGAAGAGGGGTCAAGAACAGGACAAACCGGAAAAAAGGGAAGAACCCATAGAAACATACAAACCCAAGGTTCCCTTTTCCAGTAGACTTCAGGACTCCAAGAAACAATCTAACTTTGATGAAATCATGGAAGTCTTTAAAACTGTTCAAATAAATATACCTTTTCTCGATGCCATAAGACAAATTCCCTCCTATACAAAATTCTTGAAAGACCTCACCACGGTCAAAAGAAAAACAAGTATTCCTAGGCAAGCTGTTATGGCTGCACAAGCCTCATCTCTCATTCAACAACAGATTGCCCCGAAATTCAAAGACCCTGGTTGCCCAACTATTGAAATAAAAATAGGAGAGACGATCATCCAAAGAGCTCTATTAGATTTAGGAGCCAGTGTAAACCTACTTCCCTACTATGTGTACCAAAAATTAGGTTTGGGGGAATTAAAGCCTACAAATATTACCCTTTCCTTAGCAGATAGGACAGTGAAGTACCCCAAGGGGATTGTAGAGGATGTAATAGTAAAAGTAAATGAGTTTTACTATCCTGTGGACTTTGTTATCCTTGAGACTGAACCTGCAATACATCCAGACAGTCACACACCTATAATTTTAGGTAGACCTTTCTTAGCCACAGCAAATGCTGTGATCAACTGTCGAAATGGGATGCTGAAGTTATCTTTTGGCAACATGAAAGTCGAGCTTAATGTCTTCAACATAAGTAAACAACCACCAGACGACAAAGAAATCAATGAAGTTGACATGATTGAAAGTCTGGTTCAGGAGACTTTCTTACAAACTTATAATAAGGACCCTTTAGAAGCTTACCTTGCCCATTCCGAGGAAGGGATCAAGCATGCGCCTCTTAGTTCTGTTCCCCTTATGAGCATAGATCGTCATCAGCCGACTGTTCTTCATCAGACTTTTCTAAAACCATTCTTAGATAATGGTTGAAAAAAAAAGGAGATTTACATTTTGTCTGGCTGAAGACATAAAACTTAGCGCTCTTTGGGAGGCAACCCAACATGTAAGTTTCTTTTATAAAAAAAAAAATATCAATAAATTACTAACATGCAGGTTTGGGGGATTTTGCCCCAACTTTCAATAAACCCACCCATATCAGGTACTTCTCCTCTGTCCTCTTACTGCTTTAAATTTTCTTTAACATTGAGGACAATGTTAGATTTAGGTTTGGGGGTATTTTTACGCATTTGAAATTTTATATATAAAAAAAAAGTTTTTAGTTAAAATTTTTGAAAAAAATATATATATACAACACACAAGGTATATAAAATCTAAGAGCCCAATGACTAGTTGGAAGTAGTGCAAAGTGAGTTCTTTTTATTAAGTTCCTTTTAGTGAGTTGTAAGCTAATTAGTGCTTTGAATTTCACAATACATCTGGCCTGCATTTTCTAAGGTATAGGTTCGACATTGTGTTGAGAATATGGTAGCAACCTCGAATCCTGATGAACCATCTCTTTCTGATCCAAAAAAAAAAAATGGTGGATTTAGTCAGGTACATCGAAAAGGGCTACCTATTGTCAAAGGTCAGCGGGCTTGTGATGAGGAACCCGAGCATAGGTCCGTAGGGGAGTCTTGATGCCCGACACCTCATGCCAACTGGTATGAGAATTGTCGACTAATTGCTCGCTACATGGAGGAATCATCACAGGAGTAAAAGTGCACAATATATACACTATCATTTCTCTTTAATGAAAAAAAACAAAAAAAAACAAAAAAAAACAAAAAAAAATGATGAAAAAAAAAATTTATATTGACCTTAAGAAAGACAATAGTGTGAAAGCCGTCGTTGTAAAAATTCGAGTAAACTGGAATATTACAGATAAAGCCCATGAGGTATTAAAGTAAACATCCACAGCTCTCGAAATCCTGCAGATAAGATGATTTTGAATCAGTAAATAGGTCTTGTCCGACCAATTCTTGGAAACTACCAATATTAGCAATATTTTGGAGATCCAAAATCTTAGCTTGTGCATGGTCCAAACTTCACTGAGCACTCAAGTATAAATAAGTCTTACAACTCCCTAACGGAAAACTTAATGACTTCAACTTAAATTGCATACTAACCTAGAAATTGGGCTACTTAGTAATTAAAACCTTGTGTGCTTTTGAAATTCTTATCAGTTATGTACTTGAAATAAGACTTTCATTTCACAAACCAAATTTTATTTTGGGATTGAAGTTTGTGGGTAACTTCACTGCAAACTCTCACGAGACAACACTCGTCCACTAGGGTAACCTAGGAGTTTAAAGGCTTGTTGCACGTGCTAAGTGCAATCGTAATGCTCTACGAAAGTGAGTATTTATCTTAGTATATTTATATAATAAATAACACTTTTGCACTCTCATTTTATCATTGTCGCACTGAATTGCTAGAGACTAGCAATAAGTTAGTTGGGGGGTGTGATGAGAGCACAAAAGTGCGACCTATATGTCACCTAAATTACTATTATTGCTAACCGATAATGATAAATTCACTGGATTAATATTATATTTGGGTTTGACACAGATTATCATAAATTAGAGATAAAATGCACATTGAGTACAAATTTGACTTCCCAGACCCGACTCGGGTCCGAGTCGGGTTTGGGTCCGAATCGGGTCCATTTCTTTTGTGCTTTTTGAAAATAATTTTGGGCAAATCTAAATTAGCTATATCATAACTATAAGGTGCTGGGTGACCCATGACTTGAAAGACTTGCAATTGACCTCCAGTCAGAACAGATGACCCGTCCGTCTACAAGCCAAGTTTCATATCACACTATTTTTTATCTATATACTAATTGGATGGAACTTGGTGTCTCCGAGCTCCTTCCAATGCAGCCACCTTCCGTTTCAGCTCCATCCCACGGATCACGCCATCACAGCAGCCTCCTCTTCATCAGCCAGCGTCTCCTTTCATCCCGACGATCCCGCGGTGACTTCCACATGCGTCCCCACCTTCCATCCGCATCGTGCCAGCCACCGTGCCAGGCTCCAGCTCTTCCCCGCGATCCCCTCTTTCGAATGCCAGCACCTCAGCCTGCGTATCACCCTTCCGGATCCGGCCATTCGAGATGTGACCCCGTGATCCACGACTCCTCCCAGCAAAGATCTCGGATGAATCCACTCTTCCGTGATGCCATCAACGCCATAGCATCCCCATTTCCTCCTCTTCCGGTGATCCCGAAATCCCAGCACCATTTTCGCTCCTGCCGTCCGCGTTTCTCCCACCGCGTGCCAGCAGCCCACCTTCCGCTTCAGCTCCCAGCAGCACCCGAAGAAGGAAGCCCCAGCCCCCTCTTCCGCAATCACCGGCGATCCCGCATCCGTGGCCCAAAGAAGCAAGATCGTGCCCACCTTCCGCTTCCATGCCGTCGATCTCGCAGCATCCCTAGCCTCCCGCGCTCGATTTCAGCACCCGTCCACGGATCCGCTTCTCCCAGCCTTCGTCCAAGGGCTATAAGAAGGGAGGAGGGCCAAGGGAGAAGAGTGCTCGGTTGGAGGAGAGTCCAAGGAGAAAGAGAGCTCGGCTTGGTGCGGGATTGGGGCCAAGAAACAGAGGATTGGGGGAGAAGAAGCAGTCGGAAAGTAGTGCTCTGTTTTCAGATTTGAAAACAGAGCATTACGTTTCTTTTGTTTATTTTTATTGTTTTATTTGTTTTTTTTTAGAGGTTATATTTTTAATTTGTGTTTAGTGATTCTGTTCTGAGTATCATGTTGTTCTTATTTTAAGTTTAATTGAGAGCAATATACTTTTTTTTTAGTAAAAGTTTTATCTCGAGACATGTTGTTTTGGGGTTTTTGGTTTTAGTTTAATAGAGAGTTTTATTTATGCTAAAGCTTTAATTTCTGTTGTTTTTAAGCTCTGTTCTTCAACTTTTGGAATTTTTCTTTTTATGCAATACATTAAATCTTCCTCTATGCAATTTGTGTTCGCTTCAATCCTTTTAGTTTCATCCATTTTAATTTATGCAAAAACTTTTCTTTTCCATTAAATATATAAATGTTTTTTTGAATCTAAGTACATGTCTTCTAGTTAATTTTAATTAAAAATCATTCTCCGGTAGACTAGAGAATCTATCAACATCCCCGACGTAATGTTTTACTTTTGTTATTCAAAAATCGCTTTTGAATCTCAGTGAACGTTTTTATTTTTAAGCAACTCCAATCGCCTCCCTGTGGATCGACCTCTTACAACCACTATTCTTCGAGTAGAACAGGTAAGAGTAAATTTAAATTCAACTTTTGTTCGTCGGTTCTAACAACGATCTGTCTAGCATATTTTTAGGTAGACAGGAAAGGGACGAACACGGCTTACTCAATAATTAATGCGCGTAGTCTCTGCAGACCTCCGGCTTACTCAACAATTAATGCGCATGGACTCTACAGACCTCCGGCTCACTCAACAATTAATGCGCATGGTCTCTGCAGACCTCCAGGTTACTCAACAGTTAATGCGCGTGGCTCCTACTGTCTACGGATCCTCAGTCCTCCACGACAAACCAGCTCGGCAGCGTTCAGTCAGCCGTGACAACTCCGTGATCCTGACCTCATCCCCCACGGCAAGATATTAATTCACATGATCGTGCACCAATTCATGCGACGTGCTCAGTTGTATGGCAACCTGGTCCTGTCGCGTCACAGGTAACCCAGCGCCCCTCTATAAAATGAGAACTCCTCTACCTTAAAGGGGGCTAGACACTAAAAAAAACTCTGGACATATCTTTCTCCGATATTTCTTTTTCCCTCTAACTTAAGCATCGGAGGGCCGGCGCCGGAAACCCCGGCCACCGGCATTTTGCAGGTCTCCCGGAGGACGCCGCCCGCCGACGGACCGGCACCCGCCATTCTCGCACCGGAGCTCCTCCTCCTCAGCCGACGGCCGCCCCCGGGTCCAATTTCCAGCAACAGTTGGCGCTAGAGGAAGGGCCAGAGTCGCGGCCATGAAGTCGAGAAGTAAAGGAGCCTCTAATGCTTCCCGGCGTCTTCCACCAAGTCCTCGATACTCTGTCCAGAACTCGCCGCCTCCGGCTGACCCGATTCCCCAAGTTCAGCCAGAACAGTTCAACATCCTGGTGCAGCAGGTCCAGGCTTTGGCCGCCGCCGTCCAAGGTCTGTGGCGGAAGGAAAACTCACCTATGCTACCTCCACAGGCCCTGGCCCAACCGGTGCTTCCTCCAAATGGACCGATGCCCCAGGGCCAAAATCTTCATGGCTCCTCCAGGGCTAATAATGAAGAACGAGCGTCTCCCCGGAGAGAACTGCCGGAGAGAAGCCTAGACATAAGGCCGCAGCCTTCGGAGGCTGAGTCAGCTCCGGACTGCCACGAACCGGAGCAGGCTGCTGCGACAGTCCTCCAGGTTGGGGAGCTCGACAAGAAGGTCGAGAACCTGGAGCGCCAGATTGAAGCGCTTCATAACAGGAAGGCAAGGCGCGAGGGTGATTTTGAGTTTACCACCAAGTTCCCCTTTTCCTGCCAGATCGAGGGTGAGCCGGTCCCACCGAGATTCAAAATGCCCCAAGTGGAGCCCTATAACGGAACTGCCAACCCCCTCGACCACTTGGAGAGCTACCGAGCTCTCATGGCATTGCAAGGGTCCTCGGAGGCTGTGCTTGCAAGGCCTTCCCAGCTACCCTTCGGGGCACCGTTCGGCTTTGGTTCTCTGGACTGAAGCCGAGCTCGGTATCTTCTTTCGAGCAGCTCGGCCGGCAGTTCGCCACCAACTTCGCTGCCAGCCGACGCCAGCGGCGGACATCGGATTCCCTCCTAGACGTCAAACAAAAGGAGGGGAATCCTTCAGAGAATATCTTGACCGCTTCACCGCTGCGACCTGGGAGGTCCGTGAGCTCGACCAGTCGATAGCCATGTCGGCACTGAAGACCGGAGCTCGCTCCTACAGATTTCTCTTCTCCATTGAGAAGAGCTTCCCCGCCGACTTCACCGAAATGCTGGCCCGAGCTCGGAAATATGCGAAGGCCAAGGAGGCTATTGCCTCTAGGCAGGGCGCGACCGAGCCGGCCTCAAAGAAGCAAAGGAAGCGTCGCAAGGAGCGCGGCCACTTGAGAAGCCGTTCTCCCTGCCGGGATAGGAACCTGCCTCGGCTGAAGAGCCTGCCTCGGCAGCAGGGACGGCTTCGACCAAGGTCCCCGCCTCGACCAAGATCCCCGCTACGGCCTCGAATACACCAGGAGAGGCACGAGAATTACACTCCCATCATCGCGCCCCGGGCCGAGATCCTAATGGAGATCGAGGGTCGGGACTTCTTCCGACCCCCGCCTCCGATGCGCGATGTAGGAATCCCGTGCAACCCTAGAAAGTACTGCCGCTTCCACCGAGACCACGACCACGATACGAAGGATTGTTTTCAGCTCCGAGATGAGATCGAGGCGCTTATCCGCCGCGGGGTGCTCAATCGGTTTGTGAAGAACCGACGTGAGGAAAGGAGGCTAGTGGAAAACGCCGTGCCGCCCGATAATCCAAATGACAACAGGCCCATCGCCAGCACCATCAATATTATCGGAGGAGGAACCTCGGCTGAAGAGCCAGCCGAAGAAGGAGTTCCCTCGAAGCATCCGCGCACTTCTGAAGTCATCTCGTTCTCGAACGAGAACTTGGAAGGGGTTAAAACCCCTCATGATGATGCTGTGGTCATCTTTGTGATTGTAAATAAATTCGATGTAAAGCGCATCTTGGTTGATAATGGGAGCTCGGCAAATATTTTGTACTACCATGTCTATCAAAAAATGGGGCTGACAGAAAATCAGCTTCGGAGGATGAACGCTCCACTAGTTGGATTTACCGGAGACTCAGTCCCGGTTGAAGGCGAGGTCAGTTTTCTTGTCACAGCTGGGCTCGCCCCTCGAGAAAGCACCGTGAGGACGGACTTTCTTGTAGTCCGCCTGCCTTCAGTCTACAATGCCATTTTGGAAAGGCCGGGACTGAATGCCCTCCGGGCTGTGGTCTCAACTTACCACTTGCTTGTGCGGTTTTCCACCAATTATGGGATAGGCGAAGCTCGTGGCGACCAGATGGTGGCCAAGCGGTGCTACATGGCGACCTACAAAGCAAAACCACCGGCTGAAGCGTCAAACCAACAGGAGCTACCGACCGAGGTGCCAACTCAAGCAATGGATCGCATGTTGCCCATTGAAACCTTAGACGTACGGAACGATCTCTGGAAGAAGCGGGTAGAGCCTGGTGAGCTTCTTACCTGAATCCCTTTACAGGAAAATTATCCCGAGCTAACCGTGCAGGTCGGCTCTGGCTTGAGCTCCTACAAAAGGGAACGCCTGATCAAATTCCTCCAGGCCAACATGAATGTCTTCGCCTGGTCGCCCGCCGATATGCCGAGAATCGACCCCGAGGTCATGGTTCACCGACTCCAGGTGAGACCAACCTGTAGACCCGTGAGGCAAAAAAAGCGGGGCTCCACCCTGGAATGACAGCGAGCGGCAGCCGAGGAAGTAGATAGACTCCTAGAGGTCGGCTTCATCCGGGAGGTCTCTTATCCGGACTGGCTCGCCAACGTGGTCCTCGTGAAGAAAGTCAATGAGAAATGGCGTATATGCGTGGACTACACCGACCTGAACAAGGCCTGCCCGAAGGATAGTTTTTTCTTTTCCAGCATCGACCAGCTCGTCGACTCGACCTCGGAACATCAGCTGCTGACCTTCATCGACACCTTTTTGGGATACAATCAAATCCGAATGGCACCTGAAGATGAGGAGAAGATGACTTTCATCACCAACAAGGGCACTTATTGTTACAAGGTGATGTCGTTCGGATTGAAGAACGCAGAAGCTACATACCAAAGACTGGTCAACCAGATCTTCAAAGACCAAATAGGCCGAAACATGGAGGTCTACGTGGATGACATGCTGGTGAAAAACCGAACAGCAGAGCACCATGTGGCCGACCTCAATGAAACATTCTCCAAGCTCAGGAAGTACCAAATGAAGCTCAATCCTGCAAAGTGCGCGTTCGGAGTCACCTCGGGCAAATTCCTGGGCTTCGTAGTAACCCAGCGTGGAGTCGAAGCTAATCTCGAGAAGATCCGAGCGCTGCAAGAGATGTTACCTCCAAAGACGGTCAAGGAAGTGTAGAGGCTCACCGGGCGGGTCGTGGCTTTGGGGATGTTTGTCTCCAGGTCGGCCAAGCGCTGCCTCCCATTCTTCAAGATCCTTAAACGACCAAAGAACTTTCTATAGTCGGAGGAGTGCCAGCAAGCCTTTGAAGAGCTTAGGTGCCTTCTTGCCTCCCCTCCGCTACTCACCAAGCCTCAGCAAGGCGAAGTCCTTTATTTGTACTTAGCCATCTCCCCGGTTGCAGTAAGCTCAGTCCTGGTCCGGAAAGAGGACAAGCTCTAGAGGCCTGTCTACTATACCAGCCGGGTTCTCAGAGATCCTGAGACCCGATATTCCAAATTAGAGAAAACAATCTTCTCCCTGATCACTTCAGCTTAGAGACTCCGACCCTACTTTCAGGCCCACACTGTGGCCGTACTGACTGACCAGCCCATGAAGCAGATCTTGCAGAGGTCGGACCGCACCGGAAGGATCGCCAAATGGGCAGTCGAGCTCGAGGAGTTTGACCTCGAATACCGTCCAAGGCCGACGATTAAAGCCCAGGCGCTTGCCGATTTCATCGTGGAGTGCACTCTGCCGGACGACCCCGAACACCCACTCATGCCAACAAAGGAGACCCCAGGGCTACCATGGATCCTATATGTGGACGGCTCCTCAACCTCGGGGGTAGCGAAGCCGGTCTTATCCTTACGAGCCCAGATGGGGTGGTGGCAGAGCAGGCCCTACGCCTTGAGTTTTCGGCTTCGAACAATGAGGCGGAGTATGAGGCGCTCATCGCCGGGCTCAAGTTGGCAAAGGAGCTGAAGGCAGAAGACCGAAGGTCTTCAGTGATTTCCAACTGGTCGTGAGCCAGGTTCTGAAAGATTTTGAAGTAAAGGAGCCGTCGATGCAGAAATATCTCCAAAAAGTGCGAGACCTCACATCCGCCCTAGGCTCCTTCAACATCCAGCATATTTTCAGGATGGAGAACCTGAGAGCAGACGAACTGTCGAAGTTGGCGATCTCCCGCATGAGCGAGCTCTCCAAGGCGACAGCGCTTGAATATCTCCAAACACCCAGCATAGAAGAGCTTGAGCCGACTATGTGCATCGAGACCAAGCCGAGTTGGATGGACGAGCTCGTCAATTATCTACAAAGTGAAGTCCTCCCTAATTATGAGCTCGAGGCTCGCCGAATCAGACGTCTAGCCTCCCGATTCATATTATATGAAGGTAAGCTCTACCGAAAATCCTTCACCTCTCCTCTCCTCGGATGCCTCCGCCCGTCAGAGGCGGACTATGCTATGCGAGACGTCCATGAAGGGATATGTGGGAACCATCTAGGAGGCCAAGCGCTGGCTCATAAAATTTTACGCTAAGGATACTTTTAGCCCACACTCCAAAAGGATACAACTGACTTCGTCCGAAAATGCGACCGATGCCAGCGAAACGCCAATATCTAGCGCCGACCCTCAGCCCCGCTGACCTCGATCGGTGCCCCCTGACCATTCGCCCAGTGGAGAATCGACATCCTAGGGCCATTTTTCCTGACAAGCGGGCAGAAAAAATTTCTGGTTGTCTCCATCGACTACTTCACCAAGTAGGTCGAAGCCGAACCAATGGCCCGAATCACCGAGCAGAAAATGCGGGACTTTGTGTGGAAGTCGATCATCTGCAGATTTGGACTCCCCCGTATCCTCATATCCGACAACGGCCGCCAGTTCGACAACATTTGTTTTAGAAAATTCTACTCTGAACTCGGCATCGACCATCGCTTCATCTCGGTCGCCCATCCCTAAACGAATGGAGAAACCGAGGTAGCGAATCGCACCATTTTGCAGGGGCTCAAGGCCAGGCTCGATCGGTCCAAAGGACAGTGGGTCGAGGACTTGTACAACATTCTCTGGGCCTACCAGACTATGTTCCGACTACCTACAGGCGAGACCCCTTTCCACCTGGCATACGGGACGGAAGCTGTTATTCCTCTGGAAGTCGGTCTCTCCTCCCTGAGAGTGGAGCATTACGACGCCGACTCCAACTCTTCTCGGCTCAGGAATAACTTGGACCTCGTCGAAGAGACAAGGAAAGTTGCCCGAGTCCGCATGGCGAGATACCAGCAAAAAACGGCCCAGTACTACAACTCCAAAGTCAAGCTCAAGTATTTCAAAGTGGGGGATCTCGTCCTCAGAAGAGCTGAAGCCTCTCAGCCGACTGAACAAGGGAAGCTAGCCCCGAACTAGGAAGGACCTTACCGGATCGCGCGAGTCCAGCGACTTGGAGCATACAAATTGGAATCCCTTAAGAAAACTTTTATCCCTCGAAGCTGGAACTCCGAGAACCTCCAGATGTACTACCAATAGACCCTTCTGGGGTCGTCAACAAATGAGAATACAACTTTCACCCTCCACTTATGATAATTCGCTTACGGTTCTCCACTAACTATTTCATACTCTTCCTGATAACGTGATGTCCGTGAATCTCAAGAAACCTGACCAAGCTCGGATGCCCGACTAAGTTCGGATGTCCGACCAAGCTTGAATGCCCCGGCAGAGCCTGGAACGCCCCGCCGCGTCGATATCGAGCTCAGTCTTGATCTCCCTCAAAAATCTCGACTAAAGTCGGGATGCCCCGTGTGTCGACCGTAGAGTCCCAAACTCTCTCGACCTCGGAAAGCGTCGCAGGTCGACAGTGCGTTCTCAGACCCCTCGATCGACTAAGGTTGGGATGCCCCGTGTGTCGACCGTAGAGTCCCAAATTTTCTCGACCTCGGAAAGCGTCACCAGGTCGACAGCGAGTTCCAGCTCCCTCAAACTCGTGCTCGATACCTCAGCTAAGGTCGGGATGCCCCGTGTGTCGACTGTAAAGTTCCAAACTCCCTCGACCTCGGAAAGCGTCACCAGGTCGACAGCGAGCTCCAGCTCCCTCAATCTCATGCTCGATACCTCGGCTAAGGTCGGAATGCCCCGTGTGTCGACCGTAAAGTTCCAAACTCCCTCGACCTCGGGAAGCATTGCAGGTCGACAGTGCATCCCCAGACCCCTCGACCTTGTGCACGATCCCTCGACTAAAGTCGGGATGCCCCGTGTGTCGACCGTAGAGTCCCAAACTCCCTCGACCTCGGAAAGCGTCACAGGTCGACAGTGCGTTTCCAGACCCCTCGATCTTGCGCACGATCCTTCAACTAAAGTCGGGATGCCCCGTATGTTGACCGTAGAGTCCCAAACTCCCTCGATCTCGGAAAGCATCACCAGGTCGACAGCGAGCCCCAGCTCCCTCGATCTCGTGCTCGACACCTCGACCAAGGTCGGGATGCCTCGTGTGCCGACCGTAGAGTCCCAAACTCTCTCAACCACGGGAAGACAAGAGCGGGGTAGGACCTTTGTGGACCCCCTTTGGCCTTCAACGATGGGGTGGCCCCTACGCGGACCCCCCAGCATGCAGGCGCGCCTAAAGCGGGCGCCAGATGCATGACATTCCCCTGGTCGGCCGGTGAGAGCCACTATATTGCGCGAGGCCCCGATCAAAGTGCCATATTATTCCACAACAAATGGCATCGCCTACGGAAGCGAACCACGAGCCAAAGAACACCTCGAAGAGCCGACCGCAGAGCGGAACTTCCTACCTCGGCGTAAGGTGCTTGGCTCCAACAGGGCGAAAGGTACTTTCTACCTAGCACCTGTATTATTGCATCTACTCGTTACATACCATAACGGCTTACAAAATCTCGATCGAGATCAGGACCTTCCCCGACCAAGGTTGGGATGCCCTCCTGAGTCAACCATGAGCCGAGGTCTCCTCAACCCCGTGCACGCTCTCCCCATTTGTGATATCCATTTTAGCCTATGCAGACCCCTCCGAATGAGGACTCAGCCAAGCCCAAACGTCGAAAATTCGACGTTCGTCCGCAGTGACGACCTTGACCATTGGTACTCCGATCGGGCTCGAAAAGGCCAAGGCACTCACCGTAGGATCCGATTCTGTTCATCGGAACCTCGACCAAGCCCGAAGCCAACAGCCGCAAAGGCCCCAACGGCAACTTAACCTTGGTTCACGGTCTCCTCGAAGACCGACCCCAGAACTTTTTCTGAACCTACGCCCGAATAAGCCGAGCTCAAAAACTTGGCCGAATATTTTAGAAGATGAGTCTGAAGACCTAACAAGACCCCTTTGGGATCCGAAGCCCGAACTCGGTGTCTTAGAAATTCGGGAGCCAGGCTTAAGGGCCTCGCAAACTTCGAATCCGAGCTCGAAGACTTGGTGAACTTTCCTAGAGTCTGAGCTCGGAGCCTTCCCTAGCGAACATAATCCGAACCTAAGTCCATGAGCTTAGCTGAGCTCGAACATTTAGAGGAATTCGTCGGGAGAGATTCAACTCGAACGATTAAAGCAAAGAAGAGAAAAGTAGACATGAATTTATAAAAAGAAAAGTTTTTTCATTAATAAAAGCCCAGAGGCTAAAGTACAAAATCAAGGATCAGCCATACAACAAGTTTGAAGGCCGACCTCACTTACAAAAGGGAAAACAAAGAGGAAAAGCTAAGTCCTAGGGGGGGCGGCTGCACCAGCGTCGCCCTTCGAATCATCTATAGTAATAACCCGAGGGTCTTCGGCGGGCACTGGCTCGAAACCCTCCGCGGTGGCCTCCGCCGAGGCCTCGCCAGTGGCCTCGGAAGCGCCCTCGGCAATCTCCTCGGGAGGAGCCTCCGACGTCGCCCGATCGGCCATACCAGCTTCGGCCTCGGCGAGCTCCTCCTCGACCGCAAGGATTGCAGGGATGTCGTCCTCGCTCTCATCACCTATCCCCATCCTTGGACAAATCCCTGAAAGGTCGAGCTGGGGGCAGTATCACGCCATTTGCCTTCGAAAATTTTCGAAGCTCCGGAGGAACCCGTCCACGGTCTCCTCCTCGAGCATGTCGTGGAACTCTTCCGATTCCTTGAAGAGCTCCACGGCACTCGTAGCTCATTCGAGGGCCCTCTTCTCCCGGGCCTCAAGCTGCTCAATCTTCAGGCGGAGAACTCCGCCCTCATATTTATGGCCGGCAGCTTCAGAGCGCGCCTCCGCAAGACGCGCCTCAGAGGCGCGCAACTCCGATCTTGCCAGAGTATGCACGGCCCTTTCCTCCTCGAGCTCGTCGACGATCGCTCGCCGCCCGGCCTTGGTGGCCTCCCTCTACGCAATGGCTTCCGCCAGCGCGGCCTCCGACTCCGCAAGCCTCTTCTCGGTCGATTCCAGTTGTTTTTGGAATCACCGAGACTCGTTCTAGCATTCCGAGGCAATGAATACCAGAGTGTCCACTTCATGAATATGCTGCAGGAAAAATGACAATAAGTAGGAATGAAGAAAATGTTGATGACTAAAGACAAAATAAGAAGGCAGCTTACCCGAGCAGTGTTGCAGTACGTCTGGTCGACAATTTCTTCGAGGCCGAGGGCTCCGAACTCGGCCCGATCAGCAGGGAGCATCGCGCGGCGAAACACAGCGCGCGCAACATCACCGTCCCGGAAGGCCGAGCTACCCTCCGGGATCGGGGACTCCGGGTCGGCCGATCCCCTTTCAAAGCGTCCTCTGGCTCCTGAAGAACTCGGCCCGCCCAAGCTCATGGTAACGGGACGGGATGCGCTCGGAACCTCGGGGCCCCTGCTCGGCTCGGGCCCCGAGCGCCGTAGACGCAGAACCGACCGACCTGCTCGTTGGGAGACAGGGGCGGGATGTGTTAAAGGCGCCGAATCCGACGCCCCCTCAGAACCCACGCTCGTATGCTCGGTAGCTGAAGCCCCGTCCCGGGCAGACCCCGATACTCCGGCCCCAGAGCCCCTCACCTCGGCAAG
This sequence comes from Phoenix dactylifera, assembly GCF_051530095.1. NCBI lineage: Eukaryota > Viridiplantae > Streptophyta > Magnoliopsida > Arecales > Arecaceae > Phoenix > Phoenix dactylifera. Next base: position 21,471,760 of record NC_143194.1, read on the forward strand.
GGCGGAAATAGCTGCCGGCCTGGCCTTCTTCCTGGGCTTGGGAACAGCCCCGCCAGCCTCGACCACCCTTCTTTTTAGCCGAGAGAAGAGAGATGCGTTACTGGTCGGCATGCGGGAAATGTCTGAAACAAAGAAAAAATTCTAAATAAGAGAAAAAGAAAAGAAACAGGTAAAGACAGAACAATGCGACCGCTCTTACCCTCGGGATGCGTCGAACTCAGGCCGACGTTCACCAAGGCCTCCTCTCTTAGGAGGTCGGTCAGGCTGATATCCTTTTTGAGACCTTGCAGAGCGTTGAGAACCCTCTGCTCGCTCGCCGTGAGCTCGGAGAGCCTGTTGAGGGCCTTCAGCCGGAGGTGTGCCCACCTCGGGTCGAATCCCCATGACACCTCGGACGCAAGAAAAAAAAATTTCCTCTTCCACTCACGGATAGAGGAAGGGGCATCTCGAAAAAGTGACATACCGCCCCGAAAGGCAAAGTATAGCCACTCTCCATCCACCGAGTTTGTCTTTAATAAAAAACACTGGCGGAAGATGCTCACCGAAGTCGGGATCCCGTGCGCAAGGCAAAGGGACGAAAATCCGACAATGGTCCTCCACGAGTTCGGTGCAAGCTATGCTGGGACGAGTTGGTACTCCACCAGCAAGTTGTTCACGAACTCATGGAGAGGGAACCGCGGGCCGGCCCAGAGCGTCTCGACATGCACTCCGATCCGACCTGGGGGCAGTCGCGTCACCCTATCATCCGGCCCTGCAGTTTCGAGATGAAACCGAGGCCGGAAAAAGAACTGGGTGCGGACCAATTCCAGCTCCTCCCCCGACAGACTGGACCCGACCTCATTCGGACCAAAGCCCATTTTAGAGAAAAGAAAAACAACAAAAGAGGGAGAAGACGAAGAAGAGCAAAAAGGAAGAAGAAAAAGAACTCCCTAGCCAACGCAGGGAGGTAACCTACAAGTGGGGTCGCCGGAAATCGCTCCGGGACGCTGCCGAAGAAGCTCTGTTGTGACCGAGAAAAAAGATAAGAGAATAAGAGCGGCGGAAAAGGAAAAGCAGCCAAACGAGACCTTTTTTAGGGCCAGGTCGAGGGGTTTATATAGACCCACTCGACGGCCCATATCGGCAGGGCTAAAACTCGCCTCCCGTCCGGATGGCTCCACGTGTCGGCCCCGAAAGCCGAAGTGGCGCATTTATTCTGAACGGAAGCCTCGAATACGGAATCGAGGCGTCGTCCCATCGGATCTCGGAACCCCATCATGAGTCCACTGCACGACGCGACCTCGAAGGACGAAAGGGTGTCGTCCCCTCTCCCCTCATTAAGAGTACCCCGAAATGCGCGGAGCGCCGGCATAATTTAAGTCTCCCTAGCCCCCACTACTACAATAAAAGCAATTACTTCCCACGTCCGAGCTCGTGAACAGCTTGGACTCGAAAGTCGGAGGGTAGTGTTGAGGAAAATACAAGTCCCCCCAAAACACGTGGCTGGAAGCATCCGACCTCGAACGACCGGCCTGGCGCCCGATCTCGGACGGCCGACCTGACGTCCAACCTAGGAGCTTCCGACCTCAAAGCGTTCGATCTCGGAAGGCATCCGATCCCGGAAGTCGAACCTCGCCGACTACCCGCTGCGGTCACATCCTCCTACGACCCGATTTGGGACCACGCCTTGAGCGGCTTACTCAACAATCAATGTGCATGGTCTCTGCAGACCTTCGGCTTACTCAACAATTAATGCGCATGGAGTCTGCAGACCTCCAACTCACTCAACAATTAATGCGCATGGTCTCTGCAGACCTCCAGCTTACTCAACAGTTAATGCGCGTGGCTCCTACTGTCTACGGATCCTCAGTCCTCCACGACAAACCAGCTCGGCTGCATCCAGTCAGCCATGACAACTCCCTGATCCCTACCTCATCCCCCACGGCAAGATATTAATTCACATGATCGTGCACTAATTCATGCGACGTGCTCAGTTGTACGGCAACCTGGTCCCGTCGCGTCACAGGTAACCCAATGCCCCTCTATAAAAGGAGAACTCCTCTACCTTGAAGGGGGCTGGACACTAAAAAAAACTCTGGACACATCTTTCTCCGATATATCTTTTTTTCTCTGACTTAAGCATCGAAGGGCCGGCGCCGGAAACCCCAACCACCGGCATTTTGTAGGTCTTCCGGAGGACGCCGCCCGCCGACGGACCGCCACCCGCCATTCTCGCACTGGAGCTCCTCCTCCTCAGCCGACGGCCGCACCCGGGTCCAATTTCCAGCAACAGGTTGTGTGGCATGGGTGTGTGGGTGGCGGTTTGCGGCGAACATCATGCCATGCCGAGCAGCACATTCATACATACGGCAGTGTGGTGGCAATATTGGTAATGACATATATATATATATATATATATATATATATATATATATATATATATATATGTTCTTTTACCACATTTGGTAGCTGAATATCAGTTAATGTTTTTTAGCTTTAGTAATGTATTTGGTACTATAGGAAAATGATTTACAAGATAGGGTAATGGCTGAGCAAGGTTCTTGACATTGCGAGATCTAAACGAGTTGTGGATTGGTAGCGTTGTAGCTTGTTGGTTTACGATAGAGGTAAGAATCTCTGCACTTAGTTACCATTATATATATATATATATATATATATATATATATATATATATATATATATATATATATACACATGTTATTGATTTGCACTACTAGATTTGCATCGTGATTTATATTGATAGATTTGATTTGGCATGTGATGATATGTTTTATATGATTTCCAATACGAATATACTCGCATGATAGTATCTATATCAAATATTGACAACATGAGTATCTGAACAATATTACCTTGAATTTGAAAGAAATGCATTATGTAAGTAGAAATTGATTTAACAAGTGTAACTTATAAATCAGATGGATAAGATATGGTTTGGACTAACCTAATCATAGGATAGATTCAACGGGCTTATGTATGGGATAGTGTCCGTGGGATTTTGTTAGTCTTGGACTAGGTTATGATCTTGGTTAGTTCAAAACCGAAAAAATATTTTTATGAAACCTGGAAATCAAGTGAATGAGAAACAGATGATATGACACAAGATATTGTTGTTGAACAATTGGTTAAATTGAGATATATATAGGCATATATATGTGCTTCTTTAGATGATAATGATGAGTGCTTATGTGCATGTTATTTATATGAGCTTTTCGAGTATTGATATGATATTCATTTTACTTGGTATTGTTCATTTGATTATTTTTTTATTACTTATGGTGTAGCAGTTTTGAATTCTTACTGGCTGGAAAAGTTTATATCCTTTCTTGTTTTTTTTTTAGAGTTGCAGGTTGCATAGTACTTGGCTATGGTTGAGGTTGTAATAAGTTTTTCAAGCCTTGTATATTCTCTATGGCTCTGCCCTAAGGGATACGCAGCCATGTCATATGGCTGGAGTTGGGTGGTGGGTTCAAGGCATGTGCATTTGTTGTTGATATTTTGGCTTGATTACGTCATTCAATAAAAAACTAACCAGAAAGTATTATTTGAATTCTTTGATCCTGTATAAGTACCCAAGATCTATCCTGCGAATAACCAATCTAGGACTAAACACACGCCCGCACGGGTCTTTGCATACTCCTCCCATTTAAACTCTGACATCCTCGTCCGGCTAAGAGTTCAAATCTAATCACAAGTATCACGATCGGCCCGTGGTCAGCTCTAATGGATCCGTGCTGCAATGTCCCTAGTCCACATAGGTTATAAGCCAGTTCCACTCTGATACCATTTGTAACAACCCAGAATTTCACCTAAAAAAAGCTATCTAAAAGGTATTATTTGAGTTTCTTAATTCTGTATAAGTACCCAAGATTGATCCAGCGAATAATCAATGTCGGACTAAACATACGCCTGCACAGATCCTCACAGTTATTCTCTTGAGAAAACTGAGCACCCACCATTGCTCCAAAACCGCACCATTTGGCAACCTTTGATCTCAAACAGCCCCACACGGGAAGAAGTGGAGTTCCACTATTGTTTAGAAGCTTCTTTAATATATAAGGGACTCGGGAGATCCTTTCAGCTAGTTAGGCCATGAAAGGGAAGCACACACCACAATCACGACGTGTAAAGGAGCCCATGGTTGAGGGAGGCGTTGGATTCCACTTAGAATTTTTTTTTCTTGGGCAACACCTTGACCGTGAGTGGGGACACTGCCATGCCCCCAAGCCTCTTTTCCAGCCTCTTCATGCGTGGAAAGATGATGTCCACTGCACTTAGGCCATCATCGGAGCTACCCTATAAACTGAAACAAACTAAAGTGATCGGAGCTCATTATTGGTGTCAGAGGCGCCCTTCAATGACCCACAAATCATGAATCTTTCAGACAAACACATTGTTTGAAGAAAAGAAACATTAGATTATATATATGATGATTTGTTCGGCGAAAAGAAACATTAGATTATATATAATGATGGATGCGGTTTAGATTTGGTTTAGATGAATCTTGAAACATAAAACACGCTCGTCCTTAGGATTGAAACATGCCACCCATGAAGCCTATATACACCAGTTCGCAATCGCATGCATGCAAGTTCAAAACAAATCCAAAAGAAGAGAAGTCTGTTGAGCCACAATGACAAAGCACACGATTGAAGGAGTAAGCGAGGGTTCGCCATGTAGGAGCACCTGCCCACGGAGTGGCCCCAGGCTGCCTGGGTTGCATGGTTATATGAGCTGCCACAAAGCCGAAAGTGATTGCTTAAAAGGATGATCAGTTTGGAAAGTGGAGGAAGCATTGAGTTGAGCACTTGCATTAGTTTGGTAAATGAGGCATCAGCTTTTCAGAGAAAACATTCCGGTGAGTTTAAATCTTGGCATCAGCTTTCTCACTTCATAGCAGACGTGGAAAGAAGAAAGAGTACTGCTTCTGTACTCTTCTGTCATGTAATGCGCCTAAAAGTAAATCCAGTTTTCAGTATTACCATGGAGGGTTTTCAAGACTAGATCAATGATGGTATCGCTTTGAGTAGAAGATTTGCTATTCCAGTCCAAAAACTTCATTAAGGAGTAGCTATTTGGACTCAGAAACAATGTCCAGTTTTAACTAGTGGTTGGTGGCTATTAACACATCAACTAATACGACGAGCTTGCAACATAACTAAAGGCCGTAAAGCATGTTCAAGGCAGCTCTATTTCAAGTTCTGAGTTTAGTATATATTATCATCAAAAGCTGTCGGCTGCCTTGGATGGTAGAGTAATATCGCATTCAATCAATCTTATGTAAACAAATTTTTCTAAGACAAAAGGGGATTTTTTTTTGGAGAAAGCAAAGTTATTGATAAAAATCCATTGTAGGTGAAGTAAAGCCTGATATAAATGCCAGCCATCGTCATGTAATAAGCGAAAAACTATCCAAGATGCTTACAATTTTTCATAGTCATCACCAGAATTCATTATGGAGTTTGCTATCATGTATTTTAATCACTGCAAACAAAACATATTTTATATAAAACACGTGTATTTTAAATTAGCTAGCAAGTAGAGTTAACTAGCTATATAAAGCTCCAATGTCAATCCATCACTCCATATAGATTTAGTTTCAAGTCATTTACTATTATCTAACCCTATACTGCTTTATTTATGATATATTATGTAAAATTTGCAAAATATAGTGGGTGCCAATTTACCAAGCTAGTAAAATCTTCTGGTTGTAAGCCAAAATATATCATGTAAATAAAGATAAAGGACATGGATTCAAAACTCACCTTCACTGCATGCCATAATCTCAATGAAATAATGCAGGATTTGCCTATCTTTCTTCTCAAAGAAAAAAGAATACAAAATATAAATCATTAATTTGATATTTTAGCGAAAATTTGATTTATTCAGTTTTAAGGGAAAGAAACTGCAGCGTTGAGACAGAATACCTTCTAACAGAAAAAAATATCAAATTGTCCATTCTATGATAAATCTCGACTTTCCTTCTATGCTCTCCCTTTAGTGGCCATGGTATTTACTTTTTGGACAGAAGTTTATATAACATTAGCGAGTAATAGTTGTCTCATTTTTTGACTTTTCTCAGGCTAATGGACAGTGACCATTTACTTGTCAAAAATAAAAGCATTGGGATTGTAAGTTGAATTCTGCACGTAACAAACTCTTTTCATGGAGGTGCTTAAATTATAGAACTGTGTAAAAGAATTTGAAAGGTTACGCATTGTTTTATAAAGATTTTGCTTGAAATCAGAACTCAAAAATTGTATCGATTTTTCACCAGTAATATTTGTATGCTAAGAAATCTTGTTTCTATAATGGGTAATGTACATACAAAGATTATTCCTCAAAACAAAACAACAAGAACTTTATGGTATTGAGCTTGCCCAGTAATGTAGGGTGCTTGTCATGTAGCATATCAACAAAAGAGCTTCCTAGAGTGAAACAAAATGTTAAATTTCCTATCTCAAGCTTCAAACATTAAATATTTCTAGTGCCGTAATTATATTATGAAAGGATAAAGTAATAATCTTCTGATCGAGTCGGGTGCTTGCATGGCCAGGGAATGGGAACAAGTCCAGTGTCATCAAGAAATTATAGTGGCTTGATGGCTTTATTGTGGTAATTATAGAAATATTTAATTCTACCAGTGTTCTTTACTCTTTATCTATAGATCAAGAGGTGTAACAGCAATTGGTCTCAAATTAAGTTTTCATAATAAAAATATAACTTAAGTTATTACTTCAATTTTTCATTCTGTATTTGATGATCATTGAGTCGTACGCCATGCAAAAGTAAATACAACAAGACTTGGAGAAACTAAGCAGCGCCGTATTTTTTTCCATGATATAAGTAGGTATTTCGCAAGCATCTATACGTAAAAGTGCTTTGTTTGTCGCAAATAGAAAACAAAAAAGGGAAGGGACAGATAGCTCGGTGAGCCATCAAAATCTACACAAAGAGTCATCTCGGATGATAAGGAGCTAGATAATTTTCCTTCTAAGAAAAATAATAATCAAATTTTTATGTAGGCATACTCATTAAGTCTTTACTGACCCAATTATCTCAAAATCATGACTTAGAGTAGACATTTGTCTTCCTGCAAGATGACGATTTATTTGGTGATGGCTTGTCACATTGGTGTAAAGCCTGTTGGATCAAAGCTGAGTATATAGGCCTTAGCATCATCTATTTGGTGATAGGCTTTCATCTCCATGGGCTATTCTTGCAGCATCATCTATATGGGCCTGCTGTCAGAAAAAGAAAGGCCGTGATGCCATTAAAAGGTTGGACGAAGCTTGTGCAGATTTCACAATCTATACTCTGTACGTGTTTGAACAGTGGACAAATCAGCATCACTAAGCATTGTGGAACCTTCAAACAACCATTTCATTGCGAGAACGGTTGATGAATGGAGCCTCCATTGTGATTGTTTGGCTTATGATTTTGCCAAATAGTAGTTAGTCAGGATGACAAAGTCTACCACACTTGGTTGTGCGAGCTTAGCTAACGTCTCTCGAGAGAAGATTTTCTAACTTGAAATTGTTAGAAAAGAAGGTGAAAATCTGCTGGTTATAAAAGAGTGAGGGGATTGTGAATCTATCTCCCAAACGAATATTGGCTCCAACTAGTTTGCAATTAAAAAAAAATACTTGGCAATTTCGTTATAGGGATACAACACTATCTTGGTTTAATACATATAGATTGCAAGACTGAATGTATTTATGAACAAAGGTTTTTGTAACCACACCCTTTTTTCTATGTCTCAGCGCAAATTAATAACCAATGAATGGTTATAATCCAATGGTTGTGACTATTCAAAAAATGAGCAGTTATAACTATTCAAATTCAGTTAACAAACCAGTACAGTTTTGGTAGTTACATATTCGAATTTAACAAGATAGTTAATTAACCACCACTTGTTTAATTCAAAATGTAAAGACACAACCGTATAGAAGCAAAAATTAATGCTCCTTGGCTCTTTGCGATGATGCGTAAAAATATTTAAAATATTCCAACAATCCCCCACTATTTCAAATAATTTTGCGGTTACCTTAGTATATATGTTAATACTTAAGAGAAAGTACCTTTTGGGTTTAAACTTTCGCGTAGTGAAACATTTGTTAAAGATTTATCAGTTGGATAGTAGACTTGATGTCCTTGAACTATCGAACTTTATGATAAAACTGGATAATATTCACATATCAACATATGTGATTCTTTGTTCTATACCAGCTGCACATTTAAGGGCTTACATGTTATCCTAATTTCATGAGTGCTTTAGGGGGCTTATCAAGCCCCAACAAAAGCGGCCTCACTTTACACTCATATAGGCAGAATTCTTTTAGATGCTCATGTTGATTCATACACCTTTTATGCGAACTCATTAAAAGTTATACTCGACCTTCCCATTATTTTTATAGGACTAGCACTAACACTATATGATTTGATGGACTTAGTTTAGTGCTATAACAATCACCTTCAAGACTTATTTTCCCCTATGAACCTATGAATTTGTGGAATAAGTATAGGTAGGGTTGTCATCTTTGAGTGACTTATTCAATTGGTCTTAAACCCATCTCAACCGAAGTTTCATGAATCAGATCCTTATTTAGGCCTTTTGTTAAAGGATTCGCTAAGTTCGTGCACAACTTTACATAATCAACTGTGATTATGTCTTCTTCCAACACGTCTTACAGTATTATGTCTAAGGCTTATGTGTCTTAACTTTTCATTGTATGACTTTCTATACACTCTTGACAATGTGGCTTGACTATCACAATGTATGAAAATTGGAGGTAATGAACTTTGCCACAAATGCAGGACTATCAAAAGATTTCCCAACCATTCAACCTTTTTTCCAGCAGCTCCAAAGGCTACTAACTCAGACTCCATTATTGAGTGAGTTACGCAAATCATTTTCTTTGATGCCTAACATATGGCAGCGCCACCTAGGGTGAAAACCCATCCACTTATGGATTTTGAACCATCATTCACACAATTTTAGTTTGCATCACTATACCCTTCCACTACAAATGGACTTCCTCCATAGTGTAGAGCATAGGATTTAGTTCCTTTTAGATAATCCAACACATTGGAGATTGCTTTCTAATGATCTGAACTTGGACAGCTCAGATCATAGCAAATGCTATGATCTATGTTTGGAGATTGTAGATAGCTCCTGTATCTACTCAATTTGCCCATAGCAAATGCTATGTTTGGACGCATGCAATGTATTATATACATCAGACTTCCAATGACTTGTGAGTACTCAAGTTGAGATACACGTTGACCATCATTTACTCCCAGTTTCAAACTAGGATTATATGGAACTTTTGAAACTTTATCAAACATATGACTATATTTGCTCAAAATCTTATCAATATAGTGACTTTGAGATATAGCATATCCATTGTCATCTTTATATATTTTGATTCGAAGTATGGTGTTGGCAACACCCATGTTCTTCATATCAAAATTTGATGATAGAAAATCCTTAGTAGAATTAATGATGAATCACTATTGCTAAAAGTAAGCATATCATCAACATACAAGCGAATAATGATCAATTCATCACCAACAACTTTCGAGTAAATACATTCATCAGCTTTATTTAATTTAAAACCATTAGAAAGAACTACATTATCAAATCTTTCATGCCATTATTTAGGTGCTTGTTTCAAACCATACAATGACCTAATTAATTTGCAAACTTTATTTTTATGTCTAGGTACTATGAAACCTTCTCGTTGTTCCATATATACCTCTTCATCTAAAAATCCATTCAAGAATGCTGTTTTCATATCCATTTGATAAATCTTTAGGTTATATATGGGAGCTAAGGATATCAAGAACTTAATAGATGAAATCCTTGCCAGTAGTGTATAAGTATCAAAATAATCAATTTCTTTGGATTGTCTAAACCTTTTGGCTACTTATCTAGCATTATATTTGTCAATGGATCCATCATGTTTCATTTTTCTCTTAAAGATCCATTTACATCCAATCGGTTTATAACTATGCGGTAAATCAACTAAACCCACATATTATTTGACATTATTGATGACATTTCATCATCAATTGCTTCGTTCTAAAATGTGGCATCTCTTGATTTCATAACTTCTTCCAATGTGGAAGGCTAATCTTTCATATTGCAACAAAGTCCAAACTCATACAAAATATGTTTAGTACTACCTTCTACAAAATACGTTATAAAATTAGGACCAAAACTATTCTCTTTTCTAATTCTTTTTGACCTTCGAACCTCTATATTCTCCTCTCTAGCAGGACTTTCTTCTTCTACAGCAACTTGTTGTTTAAAAGGATTAGATTTAGAAATCTTAGAATCCTTAAAAGAGACATTTTCAAAAAATTCGGCATCCCTTGATTCAATAATAGTATTAGACTCTAAGTCTAGAAACTGATATGCTTTACTATTAATTGCATATCCTACGAACACACATTTAGTAGTTCTAGATCCTAATTTAGACCTTTTAATTTCAGGTAGTCTAACATATGCTACACACCCCCACAATTTAAAATAATTTAGATTAGGTTTTCATTTAAACCATAATTCATAAGGTGATATTTGGTTCCTTTTCGAGGGAACCCTATTTAATATATGTGTAGCAGAATATCTTTCTTCACCCCAGAAATTAAGAGGCAAGCCAGAATAATCTAATATTGCATTAACCATATCTATAAGTGTCCTATTCTTTCGTTCAACCTCACCATTTTGCTGTGGTGTATAAGGTGTTGTTCTTTGATGTATAATGTCATTTTCTTCACAGAAAATATGAAACTTATTGCTAAAGTATTCTCCACCTCTATCATTTCTAAGAGTTTTAATTTTCTTTATACACTTTAAATTTATCTAATGCCTCATCTTTGTATTTAAGCATATAAACATAACAATACCTTGATAAATCATCTATAAATGTGAAAAAGAATCTTTTACCTCCTCTTGTCAATTTATTATTCAAATCACAAATATCAGAATGTACTAACTCCAACAATTGAGTAATAAATTTATTCGAATTAGAAAATGACTTTCTTGTTAACTTTGTTTTCACACAAGTTTCATATTTATCTTTATCATCTTTTAAATTTGATGGAAGCAATCCTAAATTAACCATTATTTGGACAGAAGCATAATTAACATGTCCTAGTCTGGCATGCCATAATGAAAAGGAATCAACAATGTAAACATAAACACTTTCTTTCATAAAATTCAGTTTGAACATCCCATTTTCAGCATAACCTTTGCCTACAAATATTCTACTCTTTGACAAGATAAACTTGTTAGATTCAAAAACTAGCTTGAAACCATGCTTAGACAAAAATCCACCAGAAACCAAATTCTTCCTAATTTCTGGTGCATGAAACACTTCAAGAAAGGTCATTGATTTGCCAGATGTGAACTTCAACTACACGGTGCTTTTTCCATCAACTTTAGTAGTAGAAGAATTCTCCATGTAGAGCTCTATCTCGTCACCAACTTTTTCATATTTCTTGAACAAATTTTTATCACTACAAATGTGACGAGTTGCTCTAGTATCTACCTACCAACCAGCATCATGAGACACCAAATTTATTTTGATTACGACAACAACAAGACTTTCTTCAATATTGCTGGCTAGATCTTTCTTCTTTTTGAGCCTACGCTCTTTGATATAGTGCCCTTTTCTTCTTGCAGAAATAACATGTCCCCTTGCTCTTCTTGTTGATATTTTCTTTAGTTAAGGAATCTCTAGTCCAAGGCTACTTTCCTTTTTTATTGTCTGTTTTAACAATATGGACATCATTTGTCATTTCAGTATTTTCTTTTTGCTTGTCTCGAAGCCTAAGTTGCCTTTGAAGGCTTTCAAGATTAGAAAAATCACCCTTTCTCTTAAGGGTCTTTCGGTAGTAATTCCATGATGGCAGTAATTTGGCAATAACAGCACCAACTTGAAATTTCTCATCAATGGGAATGCCCTCAACAATTATTTGATGCACAATAAGTTGCAAATCATGCGCCCGATTCAAAATAGGCTTATTATTAGTCATATTAAAATCAAAATAATTACTCACAAGATAGCTTTTGTTTCCTAAATCCTTAGTCTTGTATTTGTTCTCCAGCGCATCCCAAATTTTCTTTGCTTGCTTCATCAATGCATGCATATCGAATAGAGAATCGGTGAGGGTATTGAGGATGTTCCCACGACATGTGTAGTTGTCATCCTCCCACTTGGCCTTTGCAACAGTTTGATCTTTAGCTGTATTCTCTACGGGAACAACGGGACATAGAGTGACCAGAACATATCAAACTTTCAAAGTTGTAAGTAGAAATTCCACTTTCTCCTTCCACTATTTGTAGTTGTTGCCATCAAATCGATCAAGCTTTGACAAATCTTGCGGCATAACATTGAGGAAAAAAATGACAGTACTCATGTTTGATGATTGTGCCATGGAAACACAATATTCATTTGTGAATTGTTAGAAAAGAAGGTGAGAATCTACTGGTCATAAGATAGTGAGGCGATTGTGAATCTATCTCACAAATGAATATTGTCTTCCACTAGTTTACAATTGGAAAAAAAACACTTGGCAATTTCATTATGGGGATACAACACTGTCTTGGTTTAATACATGCAGATTGCAAGACTGAATGTATTTCTGAACAAAAGGTTTTTGTAACCACACTTTTTTTTGTCTCTATAGCCTAATTTATTAACCAATGAATGGTTATAATCCAATGGTTGTGACCATTCAAAAAATGAACAGTTAAAACTGTTGAAATTTAGTTAACTAACCAAAATAGTTTGGTAGTTATATATTCGAATTTAAACAAGGTAAACACCACTTGTTTAATTCAAAATGTAAAGACACAACTATACCGAAACAAAAATTAATGTTCTTTGGCTCCTTGTGACAATGCATAAAAGCATTTGAAATATTCCAACAAAAATAAGAACAGGAAAACTAGAGAAACAAGCAGTTATAGAACAACCACAAAAGTATAATACTAGCTCTACAACACTGCAATAAAATTAGCGAAGCACCCAGGTTGGAATGATTAACATATGCTTAGAAGTCTACGACAATATAAAGCATGGAACTGTAATCAGTTTAAGGTGCTCTATATATATATATGCTTCCTATTAGGAAGCCATATTAACATAGAGAAATAGAAGAAAGCTACTTCTTTCTCAGAATCATTATAGACTCTGAAGAATTTTTTTTTACTAGAATATTTTTTCTAGAAAGCCAAGGCCTGAGTATATGATACCTTGAAAAGTAATTTTTATATATTTGGTTGAGCATTTACTTTTCTTAAAAAATATGTAAAATATCTATTATGCTTTAATAAAAGAAAATATCTTGCCATATTCTAGCTAAAAGCTTAAAAATACTATTGAAAAAAAATATATCTCAATTTCTAGCCAATTTCCATAGAAATGCTTCTTTCCTATTTTTATTTTTAAAAAAAATGAATCAAACACAAGACATTTCATCATTTTTTTATTGACCACACTTTCTTCCTTCTTTTCTCGCAAGCCAAATGAGTCCCAGCAGTATATTATTTTGATAGTATAGATCATTAACCGAGAGCTACCCACTTAATGATCAGTTATCTCTATCTCATATACAGTTTTACCAAACTCATATAAATAATTCGTTGAACTGGTACACTCCTAAAAGATTGAGGAGGAGGAAGAAGAAGAAGAAGAAGAAGAAGAAAAAGCAAGCAACAATTAAAAGAACAAAAAGAAGAGACTAATTTAGAGACGTTCTTTTTCCATTGTTGAAGATTTCGACCACCACCTTTGTTATGTGAATTTAGACTTGCACCCCTGGGATACGATCCGGGCCTCCTTGGTCAATCCACTGACCTTAATGTCGCATGTTACATCCATGCTCTTGTTCCCCATCTCCAACACGCCTATCGTCTTCCTCACTGAGAATTCAATCATCAAGGATAGGGGGATGACGTCCTTCGACCCTTTTAGACTGCTTTGGATCTGTTTTGGTAGCAAAATGTGCGATCCCTGGAGGACTAATTGATAGGTGGTCGTGTTCTGGTATCCCTGATGGAATGCCTGTGTCTTTCCGACCGCAATTTCTACACCATGGTGGGCGAGGATGGCCTTCCCGCCAGCCCCATAGGAGTACCCCATGCGCAAGCTCGGGTTGTCGACGCTCATGGTGAAGTGGTACTCGGGCTTCGGTGGGGAGCCACCTCGAGGATTTGGAATATTCTTGAGCACGAGCCGGGTGACGGAGAAGGAGGGGTCGGCAGGTCGCACGACCAAGAAGTAGATGATGGCAATGGTGGCAGCTAGGATGCCGGCGACAACGGCGACGCCGATGGTCCACTTCAGGCACGGGATGATGGGCCGCCGCTGGTGGCGGTTGTTGTGGTTGTTGCGGTACTGCTCGACGAGCTTGGCATTCTCTGGGGGTGGAATGCGGTAGATTTGCTCCTTAGGGACTTGGACGACGTAGGTTTCGGTGAGACGGGGCGTGGGACTGGGGTTGGCGGGGGCGGCGGCGGGCTTGGCCTCGAGCGGAGGTGGTGGAGGTGGTGGGGGGGCGGCCCGCTCCGCCATGGCGGGACGGGGATGGAACAGACGAGGGAGGCAAAAGGGGTAATGGCGAGGGGAAGAGAGAAAAGGGGAGGGGGTTGGAGCTCAGAGGGGGAGAAACACCCGGACACGTAAGACCGCATGGATCCCGCGAGGCCCCCGCGAGGCCAGCCTATTATAGGAAAGAAAGACGTCCTTGACTCGGTCAACCATGTTATCTTGAAGCGGATGTTTGTGGAGGGTGGGTGTCTGAACCCACTGCAAACTATCCTGGACCGAACCAACCGTTTTGGACCGGCTCTCAACTTTTATATATCATATGGTTTTTTTGGTCTCACCTCCAAGTCCTCCCACTTCAGTGTCTCTCTTCTTTCTCTTATTCCGAACCTTTAGCATAATGATAATTTTCTTTGAGCTACTGAAAGATTCTTAAAAAGCTTGAAATTGTTTGTTCGCCATTTTCTCGTTTGGCCAAACAATTTCCTGATTTTCCTTTGTTGATTAAGTTATCTAGGATGTCATGTTATATATAAAGTTTTTGATTCATGCATAAGGTATCCATAGAGGATGATAGGAGGATCCAGCATGCTTTATTTTTTTGTCTTTTCACATAGAGTCTCTTTTGGTGGTGCAACTTGGATCAGATCGGCCTGAACCCGATCTGCAGCTATTTGAGTTCAAAATGACTTGGGAAAATGCCTGTTGGCCTTGCTTGGGTAACGGTTTGAAGGATTGAGCAAATTAGCTCGTTTTTTTTTCTGTATCAGACAGCTTATACCAACTTAGTATAAATATAACTAAAAAAGTCAAAATATAACAAGTTACAAAGCGCTCTAGGCAGTTCTTCCTCATCAATTCAGAGAACTCTTGGCGTGATTAGCCACAAAAGAAGTCACCAAGCCCGCAACTATATTAGCCTTTTATAGACGTGCTTAGCTTGAAAGGTTGGATCACCTCTTGCCATGCTCCAAATGTTTCAGAGCAAGGGCGGCAACACTTATATCACTACTACTTTTCTAGATCCATCGAATCATTGTACATAGCAAGTCGCCTTCGAGCAGGATTATGTTAGAGTACATTAACAAGTTCACAATTGGGCCTAATTGATATGCAATTGATCCATCGCAAACTCAACCCAAAAGAGAAGATGTGTACTTGCATTAGTGAGTTGATACAACTATGTATCACACCAATGGACATATTAGGCATTCGACTATTATATATGATATTACATTTGCCATGAACACCTATATACCCTTTCTAATTGGCTAAAGATCCGGGCAGTGGACTCTATTCAGTGGATTGTGTTGTATGCTATTAAACTCTCGGCCCAATTTGGACTTAATGAATTTGGGATCAGATATTATGATCTAAATCAGGCAAAAATTAAAAAAGATATTCTAATTTGGGTTGTAAAAGACTTGCTAACTAGTAGATGCAATTAAGAAAATGCAGAAAATATTTCAAATGAAGCGAGATCGATCTGGTGCTTGCTTCATGAGCTCCCAAAAATTTTCTTTCCTTATTTTTGGCCAATAATCAGTGAACATTCCCCCCCTCCCATATATGCTAATGACAACAGGAACCTTCGAAATTTAGCATTCCCTGCCAAAGGGAATTAGACGTACAATTCTCTCTTATTCATACCTACACGCTTTTCACTTCCCACCTACTTGCTATCTCTACTAATACAAATATTTTGATCAAGATTTCTGACCGGAAATCACAAGAGTTTGCTCAGGAAGAAGACAGCATTGACAGCGCTGCTGCTCTCCTTATGCTGCCTTGTGTCGTTGCCAATGAGGCCGGCCATTTGAATAAGGCCTTGTGTCCCGCGGGGTTACATCGGCCTAGAGGAAAAGCTAAAGCAGCTCTTGGGATCAATGGGTTGCTGGGCCAGCCAAACGAGAAACTATTAGATGGTCCTAATTCACCGTAGAATTAGAATGAATTTAATCCTTTTTTTTTTTTAATATATGTAATTGCAATATGCACTAGATCTATCTAGGTCTACGGTGGACCTAATCTGCGTAATAATTTCTCAATCTTAAGCCAGTGGAATTCAATCAGTATGGGGCGAAACTTATTGAGACATCTAGGAAACCACTAGTCTTGGCTCAATGAACGTAATGTACTACACCTTGCAAAAGATGTTGTAATTCTAGCATGCCTAGGTTAGACCACATCAAAGTGTCTTTCTTGAGACTGCAATATCCATACTACCATGTAAAGCAAGAGACTCTCGACTAGTCTTCTCATTATATATTGTCTTTTTATGGAGCACCACTGTCTTGTCGCAATATTTAATAAATATAATTTAATTAGGCATGTTTGGTTGGGGGAGTTAGACTTTAAAATAGGAATGAGAATGAATGACTCCATTTTGGCCATTTGCTTGGAGGGGATAGAAATACCTCAATTTTCCAATATTCAATCTCTCCTTTTCTTTAGTATTCAAAATCCATTTCGATTTCAATTCCGATTCTCTTCATGAACCAAGCGCGTCGGAGAATATGGCCATTTCGATTTCCATTTTAATTCATTCTAATTCTGATTTCAATTCTGGTCGCGAACTAAATTCGCTTTTTTAACTTCTTTCATTTTAAACGATAGAAATTAGTAAATCGAATAGGAAACTACGCTCTTCATTTATGCTTCCCCTCATGAGAATCCCAATTGCCTTACACTAATGAACTCTGAGCAGCAAGATAAACATCCACTGCCGCATAAAGTCCCATCGATGAGGCACAGACACATAGCTCAAGGACCAGGCCTCTGCATGAATAAGCCCATCCCCGGCATTTCTAAGAATAAAACCAGCACTGGCAGAATTTTTCTCAATCGAACTACCAAAGTTGACTTCAATGGTGCCAAGTTGGGAAAGCTGCCAGCCGAAGTAATGAGCCCAAGCTAGTGAAAAAGGGGCATTTAGAATCAGCTTGAACCAGCTCGAACTAGGCTAAACTTAAAAGATGAGCGCTTTTACAAATAGGCCCTTATATTACATCAATACTATAAATATCTTTTCAGCAAACGGACTATCTTTCGCGAATTCGGATCCATAATGATTGAATCGTTACCGCGCCTCCTCCCATAGTTCTAGGTCGGTTTCCCAGCTGGCGCTCTCGACTCTCGCCTTCGTCCCGCTAGGGTTTATCGGCGGCTTCCCCCAGTCGCCGCGAGACCCTCTTAAAACCCTAATCGACCACTTCTCTTGCTCCAATTCGTACCTCCAAAACCCTCTCAGCCCCTCGAATTGTTCCCTTCCTTAGCCGGCGGCCATGCCGAAGGTCTACGGCACCGGCACCTACGACTTCCGCCGACACCGGGTCGCCGAGTACCCCGTCGAGCCCGTCCAGGGGCCGGCGGCGAAGACGCTGCCGGAGAAACCGCCGGAGGGGAATCTCTCGAGTGCCATCACCCTGCTCGAGATCCAGCGGGACCGGCTCACCAAGATCGCCGCGGCCAACTGGCTGAAGACCGGTGGGGCGGACGCCGCGGCCCACAAGTTTGATTCGGAGTTGGTGAGAGAGATCTATGAGACGGAGCTTTTGGTCTCCGGGGACCGGAAGACGGTTCCCCTCCAGAGGGTCATGATTCTGGAGGTCAGTCAATACTTGGAGAACTATCTGTGGCCTAATTTCGATCCCGAGGCTGCTACATTCGAGCATATCATGTCGATGATCCTCATGGTTAATGAGAAGGTAAGGCGTTGAACTTTCTCGAGTTTTACAAGAAGAAAATAATGGGAAGATATTATTTTTTTATTACTTTATTTATTTATGTTTCTCTTTTGAAGTTCCGGGAGAATGTGGCAGCATGGATTTGTTTTCATGATAGGAAGGATTTGTTCAAGGCGTTCCTGTGGAGGGTTCTTT
The DNA here is from genome assembly GCF_051530095.1 of Phoenix dactylifera. Lineage (NCBI taxonomy): Eukaryota > Viridiplantae > Streptophyta > Magnoliopsida > Arecales > Arecaceae > Phoenix > Phoenix dactylifera. The sequence goes on from NC_143194.1 coordinate 21,490,199, forward strand.
TGCTTAAGGAACAGGTTGGATTGGTTGTTTCTTTATTTATTTTGTTACTTAAAGTTATGTACTTGAACAAATCATTCATATATTTCAAGATATTATGGCCTGTATATGCTTTTATGCCCATATCTTCTCCAGTATGGTGATCGGACAATTAGTTGCAGAAACAACTTCTTTTAGTTCACTTAAGTTCCAATTTTAGTGATTGCGCACTCTATTCTTTCTTTATTTAATAGTGTCAAGTGTATTGCTTTTACAGTCTTAGATTTCTTTATTTGCTGAGAGGTTCTTGGTTATACATATTCACAGGGAAGAGCCTTAAGTATTGCAGAGAAGACAAATTACTTGCTTTTCATGATCAATGCCTTTCAGGTACGCAGATGCTGGAATACTTCTTTCATTGATTAAATAAAGGTAGGATTGCAGCTGGCACTAATCTTATGGCTGTCTTGTTTCTTGAACATTTCATTAATTCAGCCAAACTTTCATCTGTTCTCGTGTAATATTTATGATTAATCTTTCAAAAATTTTCATATATGTACAGCTTACACAAAATTCCCATGTGCATTTTATCTTTGCTTCCAAAACCTATGCGTATACAATAAGCTTACTGACACCAGTGCAATTAGCAAGGGTTAATGTACTGTGACATGTCAATCCATACCACACTGTTTGGATACAGGCATGGTAGAGTGGCTTGTACTGTTGTATCGCTTGTGTTGGCTCATGTTAACGGATACAACTCATGCTAACAGTGTTTTATGGAAACTGGTTTTTGACTCGTATCTAGCAGGGCTTATCATGATACCCTGCCATGGCAGTCCTTGAGCAGCACAAGCATGGAACATAATACTTAAATCCTATTAAATCTAAGAGGCTGATTAATTCAGATGCTTTAAAAGCTGGTAGCATTGGCTGCCTAAACAGGCTGGGCTGGGGTTGTCTAGGTGCCCGCCTTAACATTGTTTTATCATGTTTGAGCTTGGAATTGAAGTTATATTGGCAAGTTTATAATTCCCATTTACTTGCTACGTTTTATTTGATATGTTCTATTTTATTTATTATATTGCAAGTATATTTTCTTTTTTCTCCTTATAATTATTGTTTATTTTTAGTTTATTATTTTTGCACCAGCTTGATCTCTATATGCTTGTCTAGGCATCCACTTAGCAACTGGTTGTTTGGCAGCCCTGTCGTCGCCGATCTTTCACCTCTAATCTTTTAAATCATTGATCAATTCCGAAGTGTAGGTTATTGAAGTTCATTATTGGATTTTGCATTGTTTAATGCTGCAACTCTTGCCACTATTTGCTACCTTATGAGATTCAACACCATGGAGTGTTAAACTGCGAAATCGGGAATAAAACTCATTGCCCCTTAAGTGGGCAGATATTTAAGGTCCATGTGCAACTGGCCTGCAGACCCTTAAATGGACAAAAATATTGAAACAAAGAGATAGGGATAGTAGTAAAGGAAAAGGTAGTGTAGTAAAGGAAATGGAAGGGGAGAAAGAGAGAGAGAGAGAGAGCATATGGGAAAGAACATGGATTGCAGAAACTCGTTCTTACTAAAAGATAAGGTCATCAATTTGAGGGAAAACATAACCAAGATGCACCTCTCTGCCCCCTACTGCTCTCTTTCACATGATGCTTTAGAGATATTATTGCAACAATGCTTTAGTTTATCATTTTGTGCCTCTCAATGGTCTTTGTGGAGAAGTTAGCAGCCCGGCGATCCGTCTTGATAAATGGAATGCTATTTCTTGTTTACATTCACTTTCCCTCAATAAAAATGATAAATTCCTTTTTAAAATGATTTTTTCCATTGTGGCATATGTAATCATAAGTTGTACATAATAGAATTGCTATCATGATGTAGCTTTTGCTAAGCTTTTTATTTTAGTTCATCACAACATATAGTGCTAATAACCATGTGTTCTAGGGCATCAGTTCCACATCCTAACATTCTTGACTACTGTTGGTGGTTGATGCCCTATTAGTATGTTGCATCTGCATCTCAAGTGCTGCAAGATTGTAAATACAAGATAAATATTGATCAATGCATATTAGAACATCAAGGGTGACATTTTCCACACCATTGCAAGAATGAGCTTGTGGTTGCATCATATGGAAAGTTAGAATGTACAATTATTATACGTTGTCTCCTCTTTCACAGCATTGTCTCATCGCTTTAGTCTTCCTAATCTGGTGTAATTATGAAAGTGTTATCCATCAAAGCAAGAAGGTGATCCCATGTTATTTTGAATAGGAACCTATGCTTCATAGAATGATTGACTAAAGCAATTACATTTGCAACCATGAAGTTTCTATATGCTTTTGAACTTCTACAACATTGGTGAGGGGTTGATAAGCACTCAATTCCTTGTAGGAGCCTTTGAGTGCAATATTACTATAAGAGAGTCGTTTCTCTTCTCCCTTTTTGTTTGGAAAGTACTCTAGAGCTGCAGACGGTCATACTTGAGGCCACACTTTCCCGTGATATCTGTTTCTTCTATGATGCCTTAAGGAGACATTGTAGCTGAGCTTTGGGTTTTAAATTGTTCCACAACAAAGTTATAATTGGACAACTTCATGGTTCTGTTCTGCTAACCTTGTATCATCCTCAATAGGAGAAATGAGATACTTTTGCTTACCATTTTTTCACAGATTGACTGTCATTTTGAAACCATACACAATAATGTGCATGCTCATTCTGTTGTCAGATTTATCAAAACTACATGATACTTATACATAATTAACTATCATTTTGAAACCATTTCAAAAGGTAATGAACCAGCAATAGCACTTATGAGGAGCTAGAGAGATCATGATCCACGCATGCATGACAGTCAGCTCTCTATTGGATAGCACTCATAAATTTATTGCATGAGGAACTCACAGTAGCGTATTCAAACAACGTTCACTTAAAGGAGGAGCTTTTTATAAAATAGGCATCCACCTATTCTTGTGTCTCCAAATGAAATGATGTTTCTTGGCCATAAAACCCAACATTACACTATCGAATTCATGTGATTGCATATAATTGGTTGGCAAGAAAGTAAAGCCTAGGGAGATAAGGAAAAGGCTAAAATTTTGAAGTTTCGGGTATGGGGTTCATACCGTACCGTAACGATACTGTGCTAGTGTGGTATTGGTATGCCAAAAAAAATTTCATATTGTACCGTAACGATACTGTGTTAGTGTGGCATTGGTACAGGATCCGGTATCAAGACGACAAATCTTGCATAGAGGGGCACATGTTTAAGGAGATAAGAAAAAGCTAAAATTTTGAAGTGATGCATAATATTATAGAAAACAATTTTTCTAGCCATTCATGATTTTAAATGCCTACAACAATGCAACTAACCATCTCCATTATTGAAGTGTTCTGGGTAAAGATGCATGGAATTGCTTCACCTTTGATCAAGATTTGAAAATTTAGTTTTGGTTTTGGTCGAGTCTGTGAAGTTTCGGGTTTGGCAAGTCCGACAGTTTTTAAAGTTTTGCAGTTATGATGAAAAATAAAAATTAAGAGAAGCCAATAAAAATTGTAATACAATATTATTAAGTATGTTGTGTAATATTGATTTTCTATACATCTAGTTTTTACAAATTTAGGCTGAAGTCTATTTCATGCAAGTTAAATTAAGTATATTGGTATTTTTTTTCATATGAACACATTACTATTTAATTCTTGAACTTCAGTTGTCAAAAAAAAACAAGTTGACACTATAGAGTTATGTTACTATCTATCTTTTCTTTTAAATAATAGAGCCTATTTTCTGGCGTTTACGATTGTATTGGGATTATATATTTAATTGTCCCTCTTCGACAGAGAAGTACATAACTTAGTATACAAGCAAAAAACCACCTCAAAAGAACACATCTTATTGGCCTAATTTCAGTTTTTTGTCAGTTCCGGTTCTTTAGTTCATATATCAGAAATATGTAAATCATATTTATTTTGTGTTCCCTTTGAGAGGGACGTATATCAGAGAGATTGGATGTATGATGAGAAGGCACCTTTGTTTTTATTTTTTTTTTTTTTGGGTGGGGGGTGACGTGCTGGCTCAGTGATGGAGAGAGATGGTTAAAAAGAAAAAGGGATTTTGTCACTGTAAAGACTACACAGAGTAGCTTGTCACTCTGTGCAGCTTTTCAATCCCATAAGGTACCACTGAAGGGTACACTACACCCACACAAGTTCCTGGAAAACTATGTTTAAGAAGTCATATAATAAGGTGGTTACAGTACAAAGACAACTAGAATTGTCAATCTGATAGAAAATAAAGATGGTTGTAAAAGTTTATAAAGAATATATGTAGATAGTAATTTTAAATCTTAACTGATGATAATGGATCACTGGCATCAATGTCATCAATGTTAAGTATTTGTTTGCTTGATCCTTCAAGATCTGAAGCATTGGGTGTGTTCACTCCAGCAATTAATTCTCTCCAAGTTGATGAATCCTTATTATTTGTTAGACCTCTAGATATTCTTCTAGACCTTCAAGTGCAGGTCAACTTGCTGTTGGGTGTCCACTTTTAGTTATTGAGGGCTTCATGGACTTTTCTACTTGGGTTAGGAAAACGAGTGCTGGAACTTCAGATATCTCTTCATGCAGAAACTTGACTGTGGACCACAACTGTCAAAGTTTATGCAGAGAATGCACAAACGGGTAGTTAGAAATTTTTAATTGATTGTTGATCTCCAATATTTGGCTTGATCCGACCAAGTTACAAAGTATTGGATGGATTCTCCTAATTATCCTGTTTGCTTCATGAAGTTTTGAAACTCCATGATTTTCATTGCTGGGCCGATGAATTTTTGTTACAAAGGTTGTGGAATTGAAGCCACTTATTTAACAATGGTAGCCTCATAGTAAGTATGTATTTATTTTTTTCACTCTCAATATTAAATTATATGCTATCTTGCCAGTTCTATAAATACCATCTAGTGATGTGGGCCTGATAGATCAATTGGGTTAGTATTACTTTACCTTAATCCTTTGCCTTTGATGGAAAGGAAAGATTTTGTGTGAATGATCTACCGAATCAGATCTTGTTATCTTCCACTCACTAAGAGTTTCGAGAACGAGTAACCTCTATAGTACTGGTTCTGTAATGATATAACAATTAAGTTTTGTCGATTCTTAATTCCAGTTCTCTCTTAAACTTTGTTATAATTATTATTTTTCTATAAAAAATATCTATTGCCGATTAAAAAAGAACAGTGCAGCTGAAAACTTCGCCTTCTAATATGTGTACAATTATCCAGCTGTTCTAATTTGGTATTTGTTCTATAGCTTCTTATTTTTGCTTATGTACTGTATGCTTTGTTGCAGAGTTTGGAGGATGAGGTTGTTAGTGAAACCGTACTGAAGTTAGTAAGTTTACAGATATGGCATAGTCTTTCCTTTGGTAGACTTCAGGTAAGTCTAGATGATTATCTGCAGTAATTCTGCATCAATTTGCTTTAGCTCTTGAGAAGTAAGTTAGTTCCTTATTTACACCTTTTTGCAGATGGAGTTGTGCCTGAATCCTCATTTAATCAAGAAGTGGAAAAAAATGATAAAGAAAGAAGCAAAAGAAGCCAAAAAAGGACGGCAGGCATTTGATCCTTCAAAGATGGTTGAAGTGACATTCCTAAGAAATCTAATTGAAGAATTTTTAGAGGTAACTGTGACTATTTTCTTAAGTAATTGCCTAACTTTTTCTTATATAGATGAACTCTTTCTGAAGTTTTGCCGGAACGTGTGTCAGATACTTGATTCCAAGGTCATACAACAAAAGCATGATGATGAAGAAACCCATTTTAACGATTCATATAATGTGCAAATTGATGATTCTTGTGTCCTATACTGTGAGAGGTTTATGGAATTCCTGATTGACTTGCTGAGCCAACTGCCTACGAGGAGGTATTCGATTCTTCGTTCGTTATTCTTTGTTTCTGAAACCAGTTTCATTTTAGTATGATATTTGGTTTTTTGCCATTATCATTTTTTTGTTTGTTTGGATGAACAATCAGTTCATGAATACATGATGCTTCCTGAGATGGTTTGCTTCATCTGTTCCTCTTTGGTTGTGTCTCTTGTACCACACTTATGTATATAACTAAATATCAATTGATGATAAAGATGGTTCTATTTGTTCATTTGACTAAAGTTAGATATGATTAAGAAATTCTTTTTTTGAAAAATTTAGGTCATTCCAGAAGAATGTGCCTATGCAAGAATTCTCACATCTCAAAAATTTTAAGTTTGGGAAAGGTGAATTTTTGTTTCCCAATTCTTGGTTGATGTAAATGGTCTTATAAGTAAATAATCATTGCAGGATTATAGTGCATGCTCATGAAAGTCATGTGACTGACCAAGGGAAATTTTTGGTTTTCTTGATCATGAGTTGCTTAAAAATAAATTTGGAACTGATAAATTTAAGAACAAAATCAATCTCTAGTTTTTCCAGATCAACATGTTAGTATTGTTATTATATGTTGGCCAAGTATTTTTCTGTTTCTTGGATGTGTATCTTACCTATGATGGCATTGTGTAACTCTTTTTTTTTTTTTTTTTCGACCTTCCCCTTATGATGCCCACAGGGAAGATCTACTTATTATATATTACTCCCTTATTTTGTCTTCTGACAGATAGTTATGGCTGTAGTTTCTTCCCTGCCATGCTTTTATTTATTTATATACTAATTTGTTTATTATGTTTTGCAGATTTTTGAAGCCTGTTGTTGCTGATGTTGCTGTTGTTGCTAAATGTCATTTGAGTGCACTTTACACTCATGAAAAGGGGCGGCTTTTTGCACAGCTGGTAGACTTGCTACAGTTTTATGAAGGTTTTGAGATTGATGATCATGTTGGGATGCAACTGAGTGATGATGATGTTTTGCTGGCTCATTATTCCCGTCTTCAAGCTTTTCAACTTTTAGCATTTAAGCAAGTACCTAAGGTATGTGTACAAGTGTAAGCACAGTCTTTTGATATTAAGTTTATGTTATTTCCGTAATTTGTATTTAACATAAATTACATTTTTTGGTTGTTCAAGTTGCGAGATTTTGCACTGTGTAACATTGGTGCAATTCATAAGCGTGCGGATCTTTCAAAGAAATTATCTATATTGTCTGCCGAAGAACTACAAGATTTGGTTTGTAATAAGGTTGGTATATATGCATTGCTCAGTGTGACTGCTTTCTGATTTTTTCTTGTTGCGTCTACACCTTTTATAATATATTTTATCTAATTCTGAAGTGGATTGACTAGATAAACATGTGGACATCCATTCATTATGTGCTTGTAGATTTCTATGTGAAGTTGCTGAACCATTTAAATTTTTCTTGCTTCTTTTCATATAGCATGTTGTTAGCATGTTCTTGGTCCATCCGAAGATATTTTACATGAATGATAGTTACTGTTGAATGGCCATGTGTGATAAGAGAGACTAAGGCTTAAAGAAGGATTAATGGCCATTTTTTTTTGTTAAGGAACGAAGATGATTTTAACTGAGTTATATGTTTAAAGAAAATTTACCCTTTTGAACCCAAAGAACTGCTTGTGAAAAAGCATTCAAGCATTCCATTTCATCCATGTAAAAGTACATCTATAAATATGCACAGAAGATATCCATTAGAAAATGTGTGCATCCGTATTGCTGTTTTACATCATTTCAACTTACTCAAGTAACAAGCAATAACAAAGCCAACAATTCTGTAGAGCTACACAAAGCGGGAATACATGAATGGAAACTTGCATGAAGAATTTGCATAATCACACAATATGTCTAATAAAGTTACGCCCCAAATTTTCCTTCCAGACTTTGTTTGATGATCAAGTCCTCCTTTCATGATACAACTTAATGTTGTACAAATGCCCATCTGCTTCATTCAAGCTCTCTACATTCATTGTGCAACCACTGCCCCCACCCGCTTTCCCTCCTTCCTATGTATGGTTGTGTCTCTATCTGTCTATTTATCTGCATGCGCATTTGTGTATATTCTCCTCACTTGTGAATGGCTAGTGACAAACCAATTTAAGAATGTCTGCATTTATAGCAAATTTACATGCATAATGAGCAAGAAGGTTATTTTTTGGATGTGTCTAATGTCTACAAGATAGAAGTAAACCTCTTTTGCCTTGAGTGTATGGGGGTTAATATATGGCCAATTTAGTCTCTTTTACTTAGCTTGTATAACCACCAGAAGTCACATTATGGGCATTCTAATGGTATTCATATAACCGATTGCACTACGCTCACTTGTAGATGGACAAAAAATCTTAAATGTCATAGGTTATGATTAACAGCTTGGATTTAGAAATTAGATGACCTACTGTGTTTTTTACTGGTAGAGATCTTTGTTCATTTGTTAGTTTGGATTGAGGGAAAATTAATGGAAAAGTTACGCTCTTGAAACAAACCATAAGATCCCTTGTCTTTTTTGATTTATTGCCTTGTACTCACATTCTCTGACTACATGTGCATAACTGCAATGTATTGATATCCTTCATCTTGCTAGCGGCACATGCTAGATGCTATAGCCAGCATTTGATATAAACATTTGTGCATGTGCATGTGCACCCATTTGTCTGTGTTTACAGCCATGCCCTTGTGTAACTATGCCATTCCTTTTCTTACTGCTACTATATTTTTCTTTTATAGCTCAAATTGGTTTCAGACGAAGATCCATGTGCTAAAAGGGTTGTCTTCCTCATTGAAGTTGTAGTTTCTTACTTCGAGAAAAGACAGTCCCAGAAGGATGCCATAAATGCTCTTCCTCTTTATCCTAACGAGCAGATAATGTGGGATGAGAGCCTTGTCCCTAGTATCAATTACTCTGGAGAAGGGTGCCTTGCTCTCCCAAAACTTAACCTCCAATTTCTGACACTTCATGATTATCTATTGAGAAATTTCAATCTATTCCGCCTTGAATCGACATATGAAATACGCGAAGATATCCAGGAAGCTGTTCCTCATCTTCTCGCTTACATTAATAATGAGGGAGAAACTGCTTTCCGTGGGTGGTCAAGAATGGCTGTGCCAATCAAGGAGTTTAAGATTACTGAAGTCAAACAGCCAAACATCGGAGAAGTCAAGCCTTCATCTGTGACGGCTGAAGTTACTTTTAGCATTTCTAGTTATAGAGCACATATAAGATCAGAATGGAATTCCCTTAAAGAACATGATGTCTTGTTTTTACTATCAATTCGTCCATCTTTTGAACCCCTTAGTGCAGAGGAAGCTGCCAAGTCCACCGTACCGCAAAGGCTTGGTCTTCAATGTGTACGTGGCTGTGAAGTAATTGAGATCCGAGATGAGGAAGGAGTACTTATGAATGATTTCACTGGGAGAATCAAAAGAGATGAGTGGAAACCACCTAAAGGTGAACTTCGTACAGTTACCGTTGCTCTAGATACAGCACAGTATCACATGGATGTTACTGATATAGCTGAAAAAGGCAAAGAGGATGCATATGGGACATTTAACATTTTAATGAGAAGAAAACCTAAAGAGAATAATTTCAAAGCAATTTTAGAATCCATACGAGACCTTATGAATGAATCATGTATAGTTCCTGATTGGCTGCATAATATATTTTTGGGTTATGGAAACCCCTCTGCTGCACAGTGGACAAACATGCCTGACCTCCTGGAAGTGGTGGATTTCAAAGACACATTTCTTGATGCAAACCATTTGCGAGACAGCTTCCCAGATTTGCAGGTTAGTCTTATTATATTGTAAGTTTCTATACTCAAATTGCTTATAATGTCTGTGTTTGTGTTGCATTGCATGTTTCTAACCTTATATTTCAACGTCTAGGTTTGCTTTGTTAATCCAGATGGTACAGAGGACTTGAATTCGCGTCCTCCCTTCCGGGTTAAGCTTCCCAAAACAATGAAGGGCAAAAATCATGCTCTTCCTGGCAATAAGAAGTCCAGTAATATGACTAGCTTGAATGATGAGAATATGGTGGGTCAAGGTTCTGAGAAGGAAAAGATTTTTGTTGAGGCATATGTTCCTGCTGATCCTGGGCCTTATCCCCAAGATCAACCAAAGCAAAATTCAGTTCGATTTACACCCACTCAGGTACTTCGTAATTGTTCTCTCCATTTTCATTGGTTAGGATAACTAGATTAGGTTTGCAGGAATAGTTTATTCGGAGTATATGGTTAAGAGTATCATTTAGTATGAATTGTTTTCTGATCATTGCCCGGTATAGCAACAAGGTGCTATCACCATCTTTATCTATTAAAATTCTGTGGTTAAAGATTATAGTATGCCGGTATATTTGTTGCTTATCATTCATCTTTAATGTAAAATCACTTCCTACATATCTTTCCACTGAAACAAGTGTGGATCGGCAGTATTTTTCCTTATTTGTATCAGATCTTTTTTATAATTACAGTATTACAAGATAACTGGATCATCATATTGGATCATATAATAGCTCTACATAGGTTGTTTAACAAGTGAGCTGTTTGTGATTAGCTTGTGTTTGTCTTGACATGTAACAGTGAAATTAGCTCAATGTATATATATGAAAGCCATGAGCGTCCTTGGCTCTCACTTCATCTCTTAAACAAGTTGTTCATGAGCAACTCGAGTTTGGTTTAAAAGTAAATGAGCTTGTTCAAGCTCAACTCAATAACAGTAGAGGATCTTGAGCTAGACCTGGCTTGCACTATTGTGGTTTGTTTACTCTGTTTGCTCTGCATGACCAATTGATCTGAATATTTTCCTATAGAATTTTTTTCTCGTTTTTTTAGTTATATATAGTGATAAATACTGGTTGCATCATGGGGAACCATCCTGGCCTTTCAACTTAACACTTCATACTGATTGCATCAATTTATTTTGCAGATTGGAGCAATTATTTCGGGTATCCAGCCTGGCTTGACAATGGTTGTTGGTCCGCCTGGTACAGGAAAGACAGATACAGCTGTCCAAATTTTGAATGTTCTTTATCATAATTGCCCTTCACAAAGAACATTAATTATCACCCATTCGAATCAGGCTTTGAATGATCTTTTCGAGAAAATAATGCAGGTATCAGCATCATGGCTCTTTCGAGATTATTTTTGTGTGTAACAGTAGTTGAATTTGAAAATGTAGGATAATGAAATCTCGGGTTCTCATTGTTACAACATGCATATAGTTGATGGACAATGAAGGCATTGTTGTAACGAGACATTATCTCTAGCAAGGAATGTCGTGCTGATCGGTACCAGTGCGTACCAACTATATCGTATTGGTATCAAACTGGTACGTGATATAGTCAGCGTATCAAGCAAGATCGGAGGAACCGATACCAGGCACCGGTGGCACGAATTGGTACGGGCCGTGCCGGGTCTGTACTGGCAGAGGAGAGGGCACGGTACCGTGGGAGAGAGGAAAAGAGAGAGAGAGGGAGGCCGGTGGATGCCGCGGGGGGCCGGCAGTCTGACCTCTCCCTCTCCCTCCCTCTCCCGCTTTCTCTCTTTCCTTTTTCTCCAGTTCCAGCAACGGGTCTCATTTTCATTGTTAGAACCATACCGATGAGCCACTAGTACGGTTCGGAACGGCCGAAACTGCCCAGTTCAGGACGGTTTCGCCGACTCTGTTATCAAGTGTTGGTACGCTCAACCAGCTCTGTATTGGGTGTACTGATAAAGTAATAGATTGGTACCGGTGGGGTCCGGTACCGAGACGGCGTATCTTGATTTTTGGTGATACATATGTATGTTAGGCAATAAACAAACACTCTATCTGAATCGTGCAAGGAAAATTTTTCACTATAATACATATGTAGTCCGGGTAATCTAAAGTTGTTTTTGAACCTTCGTCCAATTCTTTATAATCAGCTAAGGTTTCATATTCTCTGCCCGTTCTAAAATCACATGTTTGATTTTTTTTTTCTATTTCTATTTCTTTTTCTGCCTCAAGGTTTCTGATTTTTTTTTGGTTAACTATTCAGAAATCTTTGCAATATTTTATTACAATAGTAGGAAGCCATTTCTATGTTATATGATGTCATGGTGCTATTTGTGTATTAGCAATTATACATGTTTGAGTTCAATGACTAAATTTGTTCCTTGTTTATTTGGATCAAATTTGGTAAATCCTTTTTTACCTGTCAGACAAGTAACCAGACAAATGTATCCTCCTCATAGGTATATGCTACTTGAGCACCTAAATTATGTAATTCACACATTAATCCAAACTTTTGGACACACCTGGAATTTAGGCTGTGATGCAATGAAAAAGTGTACAAATCAGTCTAAGAAATTAAAGTAAAAGAACTAGCAAATACTTTGAATGAACCAAATACTTTGGGTTACCATACAAACAGAAGCATGGAATTTTTTTTTACATGGTACTGCTACTTAACCTGCCTATGTTTTGTGAAGTGCAAATGAGTTTAAAAATTCGAAGACACAGACTTCTGTTAATCATACAATGGTAGATTTCTTTTTTTATAAAAAAAAACCTTAATATGAATCATTTGATTTAGAATTATTATGTTAGAGCGTAATATAAAACATAATAATCATCTTCAAAAGACTGAATGTCAATCTGAAGATTCTGAACCCAGGGGCTTGTGACTGCCACACAATATAGAAAACAAGAAATGCATGTTAGCAGATCAGGTAGTACGTAAGATCTCTATCAGTGTATTCTTTCCTTAAAATATCGTGATTTCTCCTATTTCATTATTGGTTTCAAGATATCACATGGTCTCCATTATTTTGTCCTCTACTACGTGGCCACTAGAATGCTCCTTAAAGCCCTTGTTCTCATTATTCTTTAAAAGGATACTTATAATCAGATAATTTTTTCTACTTTCACCTTGCTTCTGTCTTGTCATTCTCAGCATTATCATTTCCTTGCATCTAATCTTTTGTTAGCGTCCTTCAATTTCAATTATATATATTTTCTGGCTGGCTTAGTTTCTCTCTCGTATATAGCATACGATATTCTTTGTATGATTTGTATTACCGTCTTTTGTTTTACTTATTTGCCAATTCAAATATTACCATATCTAAGTGTGCTAGCAATAGTGATTCTTCCAGTATTTAATGTTGATGTCTCCTTTTCTTGGCTACTTGTTATCATGATTTTGCTTTCATAGTAATATTTTTAATATTTGTATATAATGAAGTCATGCCTGCATATATTTCTCTTTTGGCCTCTGCTGCATATGATTATTAGAGCCAAGTAGAACTGGATTTTAAGTAGGCATTTGTTGCATATGATGATTAGACCCAAGGATAACTGGATTTAAAATAGGCAGTTTTTCAAACAGCCACAAAATAGTAGTCATCAGAAATTCAGTGGTGTCACATCCTTGCATTTTTTAGCTGTTTTTTGTGTTTATCCAAGGTATTATCCACTCATATTTTATTGGCATTGTCAGAGGGATGTACCTGCTAGATACCTCCTTCGGCTGGGTCAAGGTGAGCAAGAACTAGCAACAGATCTTGACTTTAGTCGTCAAGGTCGTGTAAATGCTATGCTTGTACGGCGACTAGAACTGCTTAGTGAGGTAGAGAGACTTGCAAGATCCCTTCAGCTGCCAGAAGATGTAGGCTATACTTGTGAAACTGCTGGATATTTTTGGTTGCTGCATGTGTACTCACGCTGGGAGCAGTTTCTAGCTGCTTGTGCCCAGAATCAAGGCAAACCATCATTTGTTAAAGATCGTTTCCCATTTCTGGAGTTCTTCTCCAATGCTCCCCAGCCTGTGTTTACTGGTGAATCCTTTGAGAAAGACATGCGAGCAGCAAAGGGGTGTTTCCGTCATCTGTCAACAATGTTCCAAGAGATGGAAGAATGCAGAGCTTTTGAGTTGCTAAAGTCAACTGCTGATAGAGCAAATTATCTGATGACTAAACAGGCTAAGATTGTGGCCATGACTTGTACCCATGCGGCTTTGAAGAGAAAGGATTTTCTTCAGTTGGGCTTCAAGTATGACAACTTGCTGATGGAAGAAAGTGCCCAGATATTAGAGATCGAAACATTTATTCCAATGTTGCTTCAAAGGCAGGAAGATGGTTATGCTCGCCTTAAACGCTGTATATTGATTGGTGATCATCATCAGTTGCCTCCAGTTGTTAAAAATATGGCCTTCCAAAAGTATAGCCATATGGATCAAAGTCTTTTCACCAGATTCGTTCGTCTAGGCGTCCCTTATATTGAGCTTAACGCTCAGGGTCGAGCTCGACCAAGTATAGCGAAACTTTACAACTGGAGATACAGAGATCTTGGTGACCTTCCTTATGTTCGTGATGAGGCTATCTTTCATAAAGCTAATGCTGGATTCTCTTACGAATACCAGTTGATAGATGTTCCTGATTACCTAGGGAAAGGTGAAACTACTCCTTCTCCCTGGTTCTATCAGAATGAAGGGGAAGCGGAGTATATTGTCAGTGTTTATATGTATATGCGCTTGCTTGGATACCCAGCTAGTAAGATTTCTATTTTGACCACTTACAATGGCCAAAAACTTCTGATCCGTGATGTAGTCCAAAGACGATGCACAGCATGTGGAATTGGTCCACCTAGCAAGGCAAGTTTCATTTGATGTTTAATATTATTTTTCCTGATTTTGCCCTTTATCCTGTCGCCTGCTTGATTTTGTTTCTAATTTTCATCTTAATTGTCAAAACACATTTGGATATGATGCCTTGTGCAACAGGTTACAACAGTTGATAAATTTCAAGGTCAGCAGAATGAATTCATTTTATTATCTCTTGTCCGCACACGATTTGTGGGCCACCTACGTGATGTTAGGAGATTGGTTGTTGCAATGTCTCGAGCACGATTGGGGCTGTATATATTCTGTCGTCGTTCTTTGTTCGAACAGTGCTATGAATTGCAGCCAACTTTTCAACTTTTGCTTCAAAGGCCTGATCAGCTTGCCTTGAATTTTGATGAGAGCACACCATACACAGAGCGGCTAGTTGGAGACACTGGGAGGATCCATTTTGTAGGTGGCATCCAGGAGATGGAGAGCTTGGTTAATTTCAAGATCCATCAGCTCTACCAGGTATTGTCTCACAAACTTCTCAACAGAAATCCTGTCATCCGGCAACTCGGTGCATGGTTGATAACTTGATATTATGACTCATTATTCAAAACTGAAATCCAACTCATGGTCTCTTTGCCTCCTTTTTTCTGTTTAAATATTTTTGTGACAGGCACAAATGTTGAGTCATTATGCTGCATACCAAGAATCAGTCCCCCATGCAAATGGACCTCCAGCTTCGCCCTCTGAGAGCCATGTTGAGGATACTGATATGCCCATTGGACATGGTGAAAATGAGAATGGATCACTTGAAAATGGTGCAGCAGATGAGAATAAGATGGAAGAATGAATGGATGAAATCAGTCCTATATGGTTGATCAAACCTCTATGAGGGATTTTGCCAGTGGACATACATCCTTGTCAGGTTATGCAGTATCCCAGGCAACCCTGTTGCTTGAAAGACACGAGTGAAAGATCAACCCAATCAGTAGATTTACACAATTTATACTGTGTCCTGCCCTTTACAGGGAGTTGCCTGGAATGTCGTTATATTAAGGGAGTCATGGCTGTATGGCATATACCAACCAATGTACAAATTTCTTGTATTACCTGAAGGCCTCTTGAGTAGTACAAGAGAAAGCAGGATGGCCAACAACTTGATGTGACTAGTATCCTTTTGTACCCGGAGCCGAAGCTTGAATGAGGAGTTCTATAACAAAGAACCTGCTGTACTTGTATCTGCCTTGGATTGCTTTTGCAATTCATAACTAAGACGGTCTCTGTATTTGACATTCAAAATTTCTAAGATCTTGTAACATAAGATGCAAGCTACTCTTCATACCAGAAGAAAGGAGGTTCATCTTGTAGTCCTAGTCGCATGCTTTATTCCTTTTCATTATCAAGCTGAAATAGATTGTTTCTAAGATATTTTTTGTATTTCTTATCTGGTAAAGGTATTTCATCGACGGTGCAGCGTGATTCCCTGCTAGGTGCATAATATCTGTTGCATGTTGCACTTTCAGGTAATACAGAGTTTTTAGTACTGTATTCCAGTTATATTATGTAATAAAACAGTTGCATACCATAAGAACTTCCAAGAAGCTTGATTTCAGATGGTCGAAATTCTTAGGAATAACCTTTAAGATGTTCCAAGATCAGAGAAAGGCTTGGTTTTCACTTTTACCGATATAAATCGATAAGCAAATTTGAAGATACTTTGCTCATAATTAATTCGGTCTTCTAATGGAAATGATTTCACCCTAGTCTTAATTGAAAGAAGTTAATTGATATTAGCAGTGTGGAGCGTTGGGGTTCTCCATTTTCCTCTATTTTTACGGTTGTACTTGAACCTATTTCTGGATCCATGATTATGTGCTGTTGATGAAATAAACGGTGGCTTTATCCCTAGTCACCCGCTACACTAAATCGAACATACTTGAAATATTAGTAGAGTCTAATATGAAAAAAATAAGTAATTAAAAAATATACATAAAAAATAAATCTAATTCACTCGATCTCCTTATTCTCAACTCATATGTTCCCTTATTACTTAGCAAACAATAACTTTAGCAATTCCAGGTCATTTTACTGTTAGCGTTGATAAAAATAAATTTTGCTCATCCTACTCTAAAATGAAAAAAAAAGGAAAAGAAAAAAAGTAATTGGTTCCATGGATGTTTGGTTATGCTTGGAAGGGGATAAATGAGATTTATTCCTACTTATCCTGGAAATAACTCCCAAACTTGGATAACTTTAACCCAAGTATCTAATCAAACTCTCATAATTACATTTATTCCAGGTTAGGATCCTTTTATACAAATTTAAACCTGATATAACTGGGTTTGAATATCTTCCCTGTCCTCTCCATTATCACAAAAAATGACCAATTCGGACCTCCAGTAATGTGACATAATATAATTTTATTATATAATATTATATTATATAATTATTGTGATATAATATCATTAAATATTATTATAATCTTATTATGTTATTATGCTATATAATATAATATAGTATTATAATTAGATATCTAATTGACTTGAACTGTATTTTGCCACCCTTTCCCCCTTATCCGCGTGTGTGATCCAAGATTTAAGCATCAGACTTTTAGTAGTACCTTTTGACTAACCTGTTTCATTGGTTAGCCTTGCGGTTAAAATAGCTGGCTTTGTGACCGATTTCAAAACCCCAAATACATTATGGAGTAAATATCTAAATAAAAGTCGTTATTAGCTGTTATCCCTTTAGCAAATAATGATTTTAAATGTTAATCTCCAAACAAAATCAGAAAAAAAACAATATGTTATTCTGCAAAACTTTACCTTACCTTACAATATATTATTATTTATTGTTCTTGTTCATTATTACCTGTCATGACAATCAAATATGTGGCCAATAGCAATACTGGAGGAATATCACTTTAAACCTCCGTTAGGCTTCAAATTGAGTGGACTCCGGACGGGGAAACTCCATAGATACTGTTTCTCACGTGTCGGGGGCCCACAATGAAGTCATGGGATTCGTCTACCAAACGAAGCTGTGAACTGGTTGCAGCCTTTCACGTACATGAACTTTAGGTGGGCCCGAGTGGTGCTCTTATTGAAGACCAACGTGTCAATATCTGGTTTGCTTACTCCCTTCTTCTGTACTGGTAGTCATTTCGTGATGGGCTAGGGTTAGATTACAGCAAGAAGGTCTCTCTCTTAACCAGTGAATCCTGACTCACCCGTTAAATGGATAGGTACATGAACCAAACGTTTGAAACTAGTTCTTATAAATTATTATGTGGATCAGGTCTACCATAAATATAGAATGAAATCATTCTATTTTTTCTTGTTCCTCTCTTCAGAAGAGAGTTCCTAGGCCAGGTTGAGTAACAATTCTTCCGGTCCAAGTGTGCGGCGTGCGCGCATAAAATATCGCATGCACGTTGCATTCTTTTGTGCGATAACCGCCATCTGATTGCTGATTGATGTAATTTCACGGGCTTAGTCTTTAATGATTGTAAGGTATCTTGCTTTGGGCATGAGCATGATTAATTTAACACAGATCATGTTGTTAATAGTTGCAACAATCTTTGAGCACGGTTCAACTAATTTGGAACTTCCAAGGCAAGGGAAGATGAGAAAAGAGGCGATTGAGGAAAAGCAGTGGTTATCTTTATATAAGTTTTAAAGGGAGATGAGAAGCCAAATAGAAGGCTAAACAATGAGCATGAACAAAATTATCTGATAGCTTAAGAGAAGAGGTTTGTGACAAGGTCAAAAAAAGGCTCGGAGGTCAGTATGGATCAGAGTATGTCTTTTCGATGTGGTTTAACCAAACAAGAGGCTTACACAGATATCAAAGCCATAGGCGAGGAGTTGAAATTTCTGGACAATGGCAATTCAAAAATAGATAAGATTTGGAAGACATAGAGCCTAGAGCCTAGAGCCTATCGGACTGGCTGCAATTTGAAGTCATGAAAGTGAAGAACCACTTAATAATCCCTCTGAAAAATTTACAATTAGTAATAGGGAAGACAGCAATGTCTAATGCTATGAGACATGTTTTTCAAAGAGCAAAATCTGAAGGGCAGAGGTCCTGATTATTAGTGTAGGTTGTTTTCTTTCGTACCAAGCATTTCAAAGAGTGTGATTGAGATAGGACCTAAACAAACATGAGGTGGTAGGAGAAAAAGGATGTGTGTGATAGGTCTTCATCCCTTTTTCAATTAAAGAATGATAATTTTTTTTAAAAGTGATTTTTTAAAGGAGCAACTACGAAGCACATAAACAAAGGACAAATTCAGTGTGAAAGCTTATGCTAATTTTATAGATATCTCCTTGTTCTTACAAAAATGCAAATTTAGATGTCAAATATAAGGTCATCAATGATCAACAAGAATATGGTGCTCCCAGGCAAACAAGTTTTTAAAACATGCACTAGTTACGTCTCCTAGTTACAGCGACATGAATTCTAATTAAGTCTCCTAGTTACGTCAATGAGTTCTCTAATAAATAATAGTAAAATCAAAGATAAAGATAATTATTTATCTCAGTTTTACTATGTTGGTTTGAGATAACATATTGTTGTCTTTAGATTGGTAGAATTTTTTCACCGTTTACTTTTGACGCGATAAAATGAGATCTTCCATCATCCCCATACCACTCATTCATCTTCTGTTTGTGACTTGCCACCATTCACCATCACCTTTAGCTCACCTCCTTTGCGATCTCTGAATTGGAAACCGAGAGCTTAATCCGCCCCCCCCAAATCGTTTAGCTTTTCTCCTACCCGTGGGCTGCTCTCCTAAGCTCCCTCCCCCCCGGATTTTCTGATTTATACTCCCCTGTTAGATTGGATACTTATAACTCTCTCTTAGCATCTTCACTCCCCTTCATGGGTTTCCTCAAAACAACCTCTTGATCCCTCTTACCACCAAATATATAGCTATCTTCTTTTCTCCACAGCTTTTTCTCTTCCTTTTCTTTCCCTCATCGTCCATGGATTCCACCAACAGTGGGAGCATCCAGTCCTCAAGCAGCGGCGACGATTACTACGACTCCCGGGCCGAAGCCATCTCCTCCTCCTTGAACCTTCCACCCCAACCACCACCACCACCACCACCACCTTCCTCTTCCCACCACCTGCACCACCACCCTTCTCCTTCCTCCTTCATCTCTCTACCGCCTCACGTCAACATCTTCCCTTCCACGCCGCCCGACCCCAACCCCTTCAATCTTGACATGACATGGGCTAGATCTCTTCCTCCATCATCACTATTAGAACACGATTGCACCATCCTTGATGGCTTAACCACCACCACCACCCCATCATCATCATCATCATCGAAAACTATGGCGGTCGCTGCTCTCGGTCGCAGTCTACCTTCAGGCAGCAGTAGCCTCAACCCCTCGGTGCAACTACCAACACAGCCTGCTCAACCCACCGCCACCACTCGAGGCTCCAAGAAGCGGCCACGGGCATCCCGGCGCGCACCCACCACCGTCCTCGAGACCGACACATCCAACTTCCGTGCGATGGTGCAAGAGTTCACCGGCTTCCCTGCAGCTCCCTTCATTTCCTCCCCATTCTCCCGCCCTCGGCTCGACCTCTTCCCTGCAGCCACCGCTACTGTCCCAGCTTACCCGTTCGGGCCCCTTGCTCAAAACCTCCGAGCTCCCCTCTTTGCTCCCATCTCTTCCTCCTCCTCCTCTATGGCTCATGCTGCTGCTTATTTTAGTAGAAACAGTGTTGCTAACGCAAACACTAGGCCAGCATCTACTCGTTCTAACACAAGCTCAAGGAGTACTACTTCGTCTAATAGCTACCAGTTGCCTTCTACTGTTCTTCAGCACCCAAATCTACTGCATATGAAAAGCCCAGACTTCACCTTCCAATCCTCTCTCCAACCTCGAGCCCCTCCCTGCCACAATTCATCCACTATGCCCGCCTTTGAAGCGAGCCCACCGCTAGGCCCTTCGGACCTTGCCGCTGAGGGTCTGGGGAGCCTCAGCGCCGTGGAAGGCCTGAAACTGAGCAGGAGGGCTGACGGATTCTCGGGCTGGGCTGATGGCTCAGCGTCAGAGGGCAGGGATCGATCCCAGTTCAGGTCGGCCATCGGAAACTACGACAACTTGCAGCAGGTTAGCAATACCACGCAGAGAAGGGATCCGAGAGCATGATATCGGCGAGAGGTGAAGGTAGAGTAGATTCATGGATTCTTTCTTCAGGTTAGAGAGTGCAAGGGATGGAAGGGACAGGGGTGTAATTTGTAGAGAAGGAAAAGTACGTCGTCGATCTTTGCTTCTGTTACACTATATAGACTAGTAGCTATACGCATTACGCACTCTTTCTATGAGTATGCGCACCTGATTTCTCTTGTGCATTTCTCTTGATCACTGTATATTTAAAAGGACAGGCTTTTATAGCTTTTTTTTTTTCTGGGCTTCTCATGTCTTTATCAAGCTAAGCTTATCCACATCTTCCTTGGATTCTCCCAAGATCTGCCCCTCCTAACTCATTGGCTAGAATTCCACTAGTAGACACACTGGGAACTTACCTTGTATACGGTATCCAAACAACAGTGTGGTGCAGTGCTAGATACTTGGGGATGTTGGGGTTTGTTAGTGTTTTATATTCTAGCAGTATTTATGTTTCGAGGAAGTATCAGTATTTTTTTTTTTTGTTGTTAAAACGGACATTTCATATATTACGAGTACGGATATATCCAATAAAATTAAAAAACAGTAAGTTTCGGAGTGTCCTAAGCAACTCTTCTTCTCCAGTCCATAAAGTACCTTCGGAATAACTAGCTACATAAGAAGCGGTTCAGCCTGTGGCCTTGTTAGCCTTCCTGACACATGCTTAGACTGATAGTATCAAGGTTCCTATTTGTGCTTTTGACTTGTGTGGTTAGGAGTGGTTGGTGGAGAAAGATGGGTTGGCCGGTTAGCCACCGGGATAATATATTATAATAGCAGGATCTCCCAAGGAGCTCTCGCTTTAAAGCCATGGAAGGCCTACTAAGGAAGCATTTCTTTTGGAGGCTGCCGACCCTAAATCTCCTGATCCATTCATGGCATGCATGCTATCCAAATTGTTGGATACAAGTCTAGCTTAATTTGCTTCTACATTTATAGTTTCATGAGTTATTTACATTTGATTGGTTCCAAAAACTAACACTTGCATTTGTGGTATATGCATGCGAGGAACTCTAGTTTAGGTTATATAAAGGCCCTATAAACTAATGATGAATCTGTAGATATCCCCACTGAGTACGATAGGTGTTTGATGTTTTTTTCATTTCCATAAATCGTTTTGCACATATACAAGGTTACGAACTAGATCTCCTTCCTTCTTGCTCGGATTGTTGATTGATCTCAATAATCTTGTTCCCCACTCTAAAGCAACAAATAAATCATTTGATCATCACTTCCCCAACTTTTGGAAGGTTTTAATTGATCGATCTTGGCAAGAGAGATGCCTTCATGCCCAGACATGGGGACCTTGGATTAGCACTTGGATCGGAGAAAGAGAGAATCCTAAATTATACTGCTCTTGCCTCTTCATAATTTAATTGGTTGCTTCCAAAGAAGTAGAGATGAATAGCTACGGAGAGGGACTGGAGGGGCCATTTAGGGGTGTTGCTTGTGACTCGTTGAATTCATGGTGGTCCATGCCAGAATGAATAATTTGTTCAATCGTGATGATGGCGTTCATGTGAAGGAGGAGACCACCTTGTGGATCTTAAAAGGAGAGTGTGGACTGGGGTTCTCGATCTCATCCAAAACTCTTCTGTCTCCCTCCCTCCACAGTAAGACAGACGTGGTCCTCAAAGACATCAATCTTTTCTGCCTCGGAAAGCTGACAATGATCCGACCAGCTCCCATGGCAAACGTTCACCATATGACAATATTCAAAAACGTATAAATTAATTGCTTCTCAGTGCCATGAACTAAAGAAAGGCATTCATTCATGCCTGGTTTATCTCTTTAATGGTTCTACTTCCTAATAAATTATTGGGTGGGTTCTCCCATCCCCCGTTATCAGAAGAAAGAAATACATCAGCTAGAGACGATGGGATACAAGAAACACCAAAGTTTTATAAAGGACCTGCATATCTCTCTCCTAATGATGGCCTCTTCTTCTCAATATGATGCCTTCGTCCATAGCTAACCATATTGGTGCAATCATGCCGACAGTTGCAGACGGGACCATTCACGGATCCTAGCTATACATTGAGTGCCCACACGTACGTCCTAGAATTACCTTTGACCATGTACGATTCGTAGGAATGATACATACTCAATGCGATGGCACGGTAATTATTGTTAACTCCCTCAGAATTCCTTCCAGACTCATCACGGAGCTCCAGGCACATGGGTTCCGTTTCTCCCTAACAAACTTCAAACAAACTTCCATCCAGAATGTTCCCAGGAGAGTTATAAAACCTCCGTCTCACGCTCTCTCATGTATTCTGTGGAATGAAATGTAATCTCATTATCTTCTCCATTCTTTTCACTCTCCTTCTTCTTCAACGTACTCCAGTAACTGGAGCGTCTGTGCCAGCTACTGTTCATCATTGTGCCGGGGTATATTAGTCCAGGCTAATAACCTCTTCATGGTATCAGAGCAGGAATCCTCCCTGTGTTTTGGTGAGCTCCCGACAACCTTTCTTTTTTCTCATAGTTCATGTCATCCGACTCAATTATTCTTGAAGTGGTCTTACCTCCTCTCGACGACGAAGCTATGGCATCTCCCGGATCAACAAACAATTCCACTGATGCTCGCAGAAGTTTCTCCAACTCTGCTATCTCCCCAAATCTAAAATTCCTCATCACAAGGATTCAATCCTTGGTTCCAACTCAACTCACAGCTGAGAACTATCTTACCTGGCGCTCACAAATCACTCGTGTCTTCAAGGCGAGTGGGTTTCTTACCTTTCTAGATAATACAGCACCCTCAGTGTCTTCCAATGATTCCGAGGAATTCGACAATTGGCTGTTTACAGACCAATTTCTGTCCACTGCGCTGTACTCTACAATCTCCCCTTCTCTTCTTCCTTTTGTAGTCAACTTAGAACACTGTCACCAGATCTGGAGGACTCTTGAAAATCGTCTGAATTCAGCCACTCGGACACACATTATCCAGCTAAAGAATGAACTGCACAATATTCGGAAGAACAATTTATCAATGCAACAGTACCTTAATGAAGTTCGATCAAAGGTTGATGCTTTGGCAGCTGCGGGATCCAACCCTGAAGCAGAAGACGTCATTCTCTACATTCTAAATGGCTTACCAACCTGCTATGACTCCTTCGCCACTGCCATTCGAACTCGTTCTTCCTCCATCACCCTTGATGAACTATATGCTCTACTCTGTAGCGAGGAAATTATCATGCTGTCTAAAGAAAAGCAACACTCTGTTCTTGATAATTCCTTTGCTTTAATGGCAACCAGAGGACGGGGCTGTGGACGTTACTTCTCCTCCTTTCGGGGACGTGGTCGCTCAAGACCAGGTGGCTGGTCTCCATCCTCTCCCAGCAGGGATTCCACATCTCTCATCGAATGCCAGATCTGTCATAAGCCTGGGCATTCAGCAGCTCGCTGCTGGTTTCGTATGGATCCCAGTTATCAAGGCAATCCTCGCCATTTCACTCGACCACAAGCTCACCTCGCTCATTCCTCTACTGGATCTTCATCTGGTGATTGGATCATTGACAGCGGAGCTTCACAACATATGACACCAGATTCATCCTTGGTTCATCAGCCCAGTTCCTACTCCGGCTCAGACAAGGTTCTACTGGGAGATGGTTCTTCCACTGATATTACTCATACAGGTTCAGGTATCCTTCATACTCCATTACACAAATTTTACCTACCTACGCTTCTACATACTCCACACATATCACATAACCTTCTTTCTGTCCACAAACTAGCTTTGGATCATAACTGCATCCTCATCTTTGATTCCTCTGGTTGTGTCATCAAGGACAAGCATTCCAACAAAACTCTATTCCAGGGACGATGCTCTGACGGCCTCTACAAAATTCCTTTCACTTTCACCCAGTCATCTCCTACAGCCTATATAGCGTCTACATCCCTCCCATCTTCAATCTGGCATCGTCGTTTGGGTCATCCGGCAAACACTACACTGCAACATCTCTCCAGCACTCTCCGTCTTCCTCGGTCAACTAACTATTCTTCCCTCTGTGAGCCCTGCTGCATGGCCAAGAGCAGTCGTCTTCCATTCAACTCACACTCACGGACTACAAAATCACCACTAGAACTAATCCACTCCGACGTCTGGGGTCCCTCTCCTCCCAGCTCCGATAACACCATTCGTTTCTATGTGTTGTTCGTGGATGACTTCACACGTTACTCGTGGGTCTATCCCCTTGCTCGCAAATCGGATGTATTTGATAAATTTTTACATTTCAAATCTCTTGTTGAACGACAATTCAGTCATTCCATTAAATGTTTTCGCTCTGACGGAGGGGGTGAATTTGCTAATAACCGATTCCACTCTCTCTTCTCATCTCTTGGCATCGTCCATCAACTCTCTGCACCATATACCCCAGAACAAAATGGGATAGCCGAGCGAAAACACCGACATTTACTAGAAACTACCCGTAGTATTCTCATTCATTCCTCTCTTCCCACAACGTTCTGGATTGATGCCCTGCTCACAGCTACGTATCTCATTAACAGATTGCCTACATCGACACTCAATTTTCAATCTCCATTCGAAGCACTTTACAACCACCCTCCAGACTACAATTTCCTCCGAACATTTGGTTGTCAATGCTATCCCTGGCTCCTCCCTCAAACCCATAGCAAGCTATCCCCTCGTTCCACACCTTGCATCTTCATTGGCTATTCTCCAAACCACAAGGCCTACAGGTGCTATAACCCAGCTACGGGAAAAGTCATCATCTCCAGGCATGTCCGCTTTGATGAATCTAAATTTCCTCACTCTTCCGCTCGTTCCACAACCTCAGCACAACCTCCTCTTCTGCCTTTTCCTTGTCTTGTACCACCCTCCCTATTACCTAACAATTCACACATCATTGCCTCGTCTCCACACTTCCCACAGCCAGCAACTTCAAATTCCATTTCTACCATCTCACCACAACCAGAGGATCGAGTCTCCTCCTCCTCCACAACTACCACACCTCCACCACCCGTTCGCCACCACATGATCACCAGACAGCAAACTGGTTCCCTTAAGCCCAAACAAATATTCTCACTCTTCAGCACCTCACCAGAACCATCTGAACCAACCTGTTACACAAAGGCAGTCATAGATATGCAGTGGAGAAAAGCCATGTCTACAGAGTTCGACGCCTTACTCAGCCAGCACACCTGGGATCTGGTACCTCGGCCTCCCTCCCAACAGGTTCTCGGATGCCGATGGACATACAGAATCAAGAGGAATTCAGACGGGTCCTTAGCTCGGTATAAAGCCAGATTAGTCGCCCAGGGTTTCAAACAACAATTCGGCATAGACTACACTGAGACATTCAGCCCCGTCGCCAAATTCCAAACCATCCGGCTCCTCCTTGCTCTTGCAGTTACCAAGCACTGGCAGGTCCGACAACTAGATGTATCCAATGCGTTTCTTCATGGGAAACTAGAAGAACTGGTCTACATGGAGCAACCACAAGGTTTCAGTGATCCTCAGCACCCAGACCATGTCTGCCTGCTTCGGAAGGCCATCTACGGTCTCAAACAGAGTCCCCGGCAATGGTTCGCTACATTTTCGAACTTCCTTCTACAACATGGTTTCAAATCCAGTGTTGCCGACCCGTCTCTGTTCTTCTCCCACCAAGACAATGCTTCAATGTATATTCTCATCTATGTGGACGACATCTTGCTCACAGGAGACTGTCCCCAGGCCTTAACAAACTTATTTCTTCAACTACAAGGTCAATTCCAGATGAAAGACCTGGGCCAATTATCTCATTTCCTGGGTATTCAAGCTACATTCTCTACTCATGGCGTTACACTCAACCAACAATCCTATGCCCTGAAACTTCTACACAAGGCCGGCATGCAGGATTGCAAACCAATGGCATCATCTCTTCCTTTGAAACTACCTGTCTCCCCTAACAGTTCGGCCCCATATTCCGACCCTACACACTACAGATGTCTCACTGGATCTCTACAATATCTGACTACTACCAGACCGGACCTTTCTTTTGCCGTTAACTATTTGTGTCAATTCATGCATAAGCCACTCGAGATACATTTTCAACTTCTCAAGCGAGTACTTTGCTACATCAAAGGCACTGCTGCTCTCGGTCTCTTCTTCAAACCTGGCTCTCTTCAGCTTTCAGCTTTCTCCGACTCAGACTGGGCAGGGGATTTCAATGATCGGAGATCGACCACAGGATACTGCATCTATCTAGGTCCAACTTAATCTCATGGTACGCGAAGAAGCAACCCACAGTCGCCAGGTCCTCCACCGAAGCCGAATACAGAGCTCTAGCAGTCACTGCATCGAAAATCATCTGGCTTCGTCGCTTGCTATTCGAACTTCAAATACCACCCGGTGCATCAACTCCCTTACACTGTGACAACATATCAGCGTTAGCCTTGGCATCCAATCCTGTATTTCATGCTAGAACTAAACATATTGAAGTAGACTATCACTTTGTAAGGGAGAAAATCCACTCCGGTGAACTATGCACAGCTCACGTCGCCTCCGATGATCAGCCAGCCGATATTTTCACCAAGGCCCTCTCAACTCGCCGCCACCGTACTCTCTGCAACAAGCTGATGCTGATTCCCTCACCATCATCTTGCAGGGGGATATTAACTCCCTCAGAATTCCTTCCAGACTCATCACGGAGCTCCAGGCACATGGGTTCCGTTTCTCCCTAACAAACTTCAAACAAACTTCCATCCAGAATGTTCCCAGGAGAGTTATAAAACCTCCGTCTCACGCTCTCTCATGTATTCTGTGGAATGAAATGTAATCTCATTATCTTCTCCATTCTTTTCACTCTCCTTCTTCTTCAACGTACTCCAGTAACTGGAGCGTCTGTGCCAGCTACTGTTCATCATTGTGCCGGGGTATATTAGTCCAGGCTAATAACCTCTTCAATTATCACAGAACGTCCACCGTCGTAAACGAGCTTTTATTTTTTCTTTCTTTTTTACAGTTTTTTATGTCCGTCGAACTTGCATGCACCTTACCACGGATTCTTCGGGCAGCATTTGGCGGAGCGGATCCGCTCACTCCCCTTACCACGAAGTGGCGGACCAGACGTACGTGTGTGGAGTTCCTCAACCAGATCCAGGGTCAGGATGGGCGATCTCTCCCGCATCCTTAGGCGGGAGTACGAGCCTGGCCCGGATTGTGCCTGGATCTGGCGATTGGGGCTCCACCCGAGGGTAGCGTTGTTTCTCTGGAAGGTGGTATGGGACCGTCTTCCTACTAGGGCTGTACTTGGAGGTCGAGGTGTGAGGATCCCATTGGTGTGCGGGGTTTGTGGTGTGGCCGAGACGGTGGACCATGCTCTGCTTCGGTGCACATGGGCTAGGGGCACTTGGCGTCTGGCAGGGGTCCCATAGGTCGTATGGCGGGGTAGGGACCTGTTCTTACAGGCCATGCGTCAGGGCTCGGAGTCCCCGCTGTTTCGTCAGGGGGCTGTTCGAGCGAGCTGCACTGCCTACCAGATCTGGCTGGCTAGGAATGCTCGCACCTTCGACGAACGTCGTATGTCGCCGCGATTTGTGGTCGAGTGTGCCCGCGTTCAAGCGGCTGAGCTGGGTTACACCATCCCTGTTGGAGGGACCTTGATAGTTTGGGACATCTGGGGTTCCCACTTTGCTTCGGCAGTTTCTCGTACGGTGTTTTTCACCTGGGAGCCCCCACCCCCGAGTTTCCTCAAGGTCAACTTTGATGGGTCTGTTTTGGATGGTGGCATACGAGGAGGCGCAGGCTTTGTTATTCGGGACCCGTCTGCCAGGATTGTGGCTGTCGGTGGCAGTCAGTTATTTGACACTTCGGTTCCGAGTGCAGAGCTGAGTGCAGCCTAGGCGGGCCTTCGCCATGCACGGTGTGTCTTACAGGCTAGGTCCGTCATCCTGGAGGGTGACTCGGCCACCGTCATTAGTTGGATCCAGAGGGGTCCAAGGAGTGGCGGTAGTGACCATCCCTTGCTCCGTGATATTTGGGCTATGGCGGGGGATGGATGGGTTTTTCAGGCCAAACATATTTACCGTGAAGGAAATGGTGCCGCGGATTGGGTAGCTGCGTACGTAGCTTGTCACTCCGGAGGCACCTTGTGGATTGGTGATGGGGAGTTGCCTTTGGCACTCCGAGGTATCCTATTTTTTGACCTTATTGGGTGTATCCGATCCCGTCAGGTATGATCCACCTGCATTAGCCAAAAAAAAAAAAAAAACTTGCATGCACCTTTCATGAAACACAAACACTTTTTGAAATCCGCATTCTCCCCCTGTTCGTCTTAAAATAAGGCGAATCATTGCTGTAAAATTAGATGCCATATATTTTAAATAACTTAAAAAATAGTTGATCTTTTTTTCGCGACGTCGACTGTTGGACAGCTCTTTGCATAGTTCTCAAGGCATTCTGAATTTTCTCGTTCATCTGCTGCACAGATTTCCAAGCGACTATTGCGTGATCCAATGATGGTTTTGCACGAGGGAAGGTGAATCGTTCTTTCACGTAAAAGATACAACCTCAGTCTATTTATAAGAGCTCGTATGTGGCACATATTTAGTTTCATATTGATTATATGCTGAAGATATTTTAGATATTAATACAAACCTAAAAAATCTAAATAATACCACTGGGCCAGTTTTTGGATGAGAATTAAGTCATTAGAAATGGTATCAGAATAGACTTGGTCAATGATCCATGACTAATTAATCGGCATTTTATATAATAAACAAATTTGGAAACCCTTGTTGGCTAGCTTTTTTTTTTTGGTGAAGTCTTGAGTTATTACATTCTCATTGCTTGACAACAAATAAAGTTGGGCAAATTGCGAATTGGATAGAGAGATATCTATGTGATATTTCATGCTCATGTCCAGTAGTTGTGCAGAAACTTTTGGGATATTTTTCCTGCTATCATAAATCAAAGGTTTATGAGCGACTCATTCTTGGAGGATCACATTGTAAACTTTTAAAACCAAGCTCCCTCCTCAACATTTGGTTCCACATGGAGAAAGGGTAAAAAACTAAAGAAACATATGCTGGTAAAAGTTATGAGTGGGGATAAGTAAGGTTGTAAATAGGTTTGGTCGAATTAGGGCATGCTTGACCCCACCTAGTTTTCATGTATGAGACTTGATATTTGACCTGGGCCCAATCCAATAGATGATCGGATCTAGTTGGATTAGGTTGATGGAAAATGTTTTAGACCCAACAAGTCATTTGGATTGGATTAGGTCTTGAATCGGACCCAACACAAAATATTTAGATCTAGGTTGGCTTCGTATCAGGTCCAGATCTAAATTTGTTTATTAACAAAATTATATGAATAGAATATTGTTCTTATTTATGAATGAAACTGAATTTTGACTACCACAATTATTTACTAGCATTGTCAAAACTCCATGAATAAATATTTATCTAGAACCACAATCTGTCTCAAGATGTTAATAACCTCAGTAGCTGGCTTTTCTTAATGTAGCGAGATTAATTTGAGCACTTTATTGTAACATAAAAAAAAAAAGAGGAGACGACTTGGAATACTTTCTTTGGATTGACTCAGGTCGGTAACCAATAAAAAGATCCAAAATAGACCCATCTAGTGGACGGATCACATTGATATAGATTAGGTCAAGGTTTATGAAATCTAGACCCAACCACAAATGTGGAATGATTCTCATATTTAAACACGATCCGGCTCCATGGGTCTTCAAGAATGGGTTGGGTCAGTTCAGATCTAGATGGATCAGGTTTGGTCACAGGTCAATCCAATTTATTTGCAACCTTAGAGATTAAGTAAAATCTTGAATATGCTTGACCTATAATAATATACAAGCAAACCAGCTCTTTGATATGCTTGATTTTACATAAGCGAACTAAAATTTCAAAATCATCTGTATCTTGAAGAGACTCCATGTATTTTTCCATTTTATTCTTTTATTGGACTATCCAAAAAAATATTTCAAAATGATTAGATAAACAAAAGGACAGATAGAAAACAACCCCACCCTTTAAGGAAACATAAGCATGCAAACGAGTCTGATTTGGATAGAATATATGCAAATTTTGAATTGTATGTAAGGTGAGGAACCAAGCGGGTGTATGTTTAACCCTATATCATCATGCGTGGAGTAGATTTAGGTACTTAAATAAGATCAAGAAACCCAAATAATATATTCCAGCTAGCTTTTTTGAATAAAATTTTGGATTATTATAAATGATATCAGAATAAGCCCTATCTTTTGTCTATATGGATTGTGGGATACTGCAACTTAGACCCTTTTAGGATTAATCATAGGCTGATCATTGTATTTGTAGTTGGATTTGAAAACTATTCCTTTCTCCTCCTCCTCAGTTATGAAAAAAAAAAAATCTTCCTAGATTCCGTTAAAGTTCTCAAGTTGACTTCATCTACATCTTCAACAACCATCCTTATTTCCTCAAAGCGGTCGGGACCCTTAGTCTAATGAAAATATTAGGACTTAAATGAAAAAAATATATGAGGACCAGTATGGGTATGTGTTTAGTTCTATATAGATTGTGTGCTAAGTAAATTTTGGATACTTATATAAGGCCAAAGAATCAAAATATATTTATCAGCTAATTGGAATGAGGCAGGTGGAGCTTCTCTCCTCCCTTTTGTCACAAAATAATATTAAGTAATTGATATATGTAAATCTAATCCCTCTTTGTCTGTGTTATTCTTTTGGGTATACATTTTGATCTCTCCGAGCTGAAGTATCTCATCTTTTAAATTTGTATTTTTTGATCTTAGCCTATCTTTTCTAAAGTTTAAGTATATATATATCTTTTGATTTTAGCTCTGAAACAGCATGAATACATCAACTAAAACTACTGCTTTAGGACGGTCTTGGATATCCGCTATCAAGGATGAACTTGAGATTATTGGATTGGACGGTGAATTAGATCATTACCATGTAAGATGATCCGAGGTACAAACAAACGTGAGATGTCGTCACCTCCATTGAGGTCGGTTGGCTGTTGGAGCCATCGCCCCTTCCAAAAATCCCCTAATTCGGTAGTCTAAGATCCAGCGGGAGAAATTGAAGGGGAGATCGTCATAGTTATACGAATCAGGAGAACTTAGGGTTTCCCATTTTTCTCGGGACTTGGAAGCAGGTTGTTTGATTTCAGATTGAGCGAAGCGAGGGAGGGAGAGTAGGAGGAAATAATAGTAGTGAGAGGAGAGAGATGCGGCCCTTGACATTCTTGAAGTACAACCGGGAGTGGGACCTGCTCTTCTCGTGCGCCAAGGACCACAACCCCACCGTCTGGTTCGCCGATGAAGGCGATCGCCTCGGCACCGACCGCGGTCACAACGGCGCCGTCTGGTGCTGCGACGTCTCCCGTAACTATTTTTACGCCCCACTATTCGCTTCCCTCTCTCCTGGGATCTCTTTGGGTCTTTTCTATCGCCTTGTTTGGTTTGCATCGGCGTATCTGCTAGAAAGTTAAGGTTTTTGCAGGCCCGTTGGATTCTATGAATTTTTTCGCGGTTTTCTTATTTTTCTGGCTATTCTTTTGGGTTTTTACTTATCTTCTTTCTTTGGTTTCGATAATATTGTTCTGTTTGGTTGCAGGTAATTTCATATTCATGCTGAAAAACTAGGAGCCTTTTTTCAAAAGATTTTTGATGTTTTAAAAGATTTTTTAATTTTTCTCCAGTATATATTTAAATTATTTTTCTTATTGTTCTGCTTTTGATGTAATGTTCAGTATTTTTATTTAATGTGATAGGTAAAATTCTCTATATGATCATGTCATTTTTTTCAATATGCCATTAACTATTTTTTTATTTTA
The DNA here is from genome assembly GCF_051530095.1 of Phoenix dactylifera. Taxonomy (NCBI): domain Eukaryota; kingdom Viridiplantae; phylum Streptophyta; class Magnoliopsida; order Arecales; family Arecaceae; genus Phoenix; species Phoenix dactylifera. The sequence continues at coordinate 21,522,689 of NC_143194.1, forward strand.
ATAATGATCCAGGTGATTCTAGACTCTGATCACAGGCAGTGCATACCAGATTGTAAAGCTGCGGTAATGTTCAGACAGGAGCTCAACTCTATTCTTTTAACTTGGATTCTCCAGCTAGAGCTGTGGATTTTTCTGTGGGTGATAAGCTTGCTGTGATCACTACCAACCCATTTATTTGGCTTCCATCCACCATTCAAGTGAAACGAATTTCCAGAGATCCTACTGAACGTATGGATTGTTATATGGTATCTTCATCCTAATATAAGTGACACACAATTCCCTTATTGAACCTGTATGTTTCTTGTTTTAGAAACGAACTATTTTTGCATTTAAATGTTATGGTTGTTAAATGTTCTATTAATTGATCTCCATCAACAAATGGTTGGAATGTGATTAAGCGGCTTACACTGAAGTGTCTTTTTTATTAGTTTTCATGAATAATAACTAGTCGGTGGCCTTCCATTTAGGTTCAATAAATGATGTTGAATTTAGCTAACAGGTAAAACTATTGGTCTGTACTTTTACCCACATTGCACACGTTGCTACGAATTAATTTGAATCTGCAGTTAGGTGTGGCTATTGTATGATATGAAATCGTAGCACTATATAAGATTATAAACTTGCAGTATAGTTTATTGATGAAGCAGCTGTATATATTACATGTATATTTCATGTAATATGATCACCCTAATTTAACTTCACGGTAATTTTTGTTTACTCAAAATATTTCTTGCAGAGACTAGTGAATCAGTGCTTACAATTAAGGAACCTCAAGGAAGAACCAATAGGGCTGTTTGGGGGCCTTTAAACAAAACTATAATAAGTGCTGGTGAAGATATGGTAATCCTTATATGGGATTGTGAGGTGGGAACAAGCATCCTCATATTTATAATTTTTCTCCAAAAAAGTACGTATTGGTATATTCATAGGGCAATACATTGCAATCCTTTTTTGTGACTCTCAATTACATGTTTGTTCAGTGTTGGAATTTATATTTTGAATGTGCAGACTGGACACCTGCTGAAGGAGTCAGATAAAGAAACTGGTCATCAGAAAACAATAACTCGACCATCAAAATCTGCAGATGATTCTCATTTCATCACAGCTTCCTTGGATAAAACTGCTAAGGTGATAATCTGTCTTGATTATATAGCTATTATAAGATTTACCTTTATATTATGTCTGGTTGGCTTGTGATTGTGCTCTTAGTTGTTCATATGTAATCTTGACTTAGCTCTGGGATACAAGGACATTGACTCTTATCAAGACGTACGTGACAGAATGCCCTGTCAATGCTTGTACAATATCTCCGCTTCTTGACCATGTATTTATCTAACTTACTCATCTATGTCTGCATCTGCTTGTGAGCTTTGTGCTATACCTTTGTAATATATTGTCATTTTTATTATTGTTAAAAACTTCTAGGCAAAATACATGCACAAAATTTTTATGTAAATAAATGTCAAAATATGTTTTAACATCAGGGCTTCTTTAGGAATTTTTGATGATATTAGAATCTGAAAATGGGATAACTTGAACGCTTATATGTCGAGGGTGCACTTAGAGGGCTCATGGTATTGGCAAAGACAAAAATCTAGTATCATATAGTTGTTTTTCTAGTTATCCACACTCCTTTTGGACTACCGTCAGAGGGTTCTTACTGAATGGTGACTTGATGTACCCTTTGTTAGTGGAAGATTATTGCGTAAACTGCATATAACCCAATGATCACTCAGCTATAAAGCATACACACAAATATGAGATGCATATACACAGATATACTGAAATATTATGTCTTGAAAGAATAGGATATGATAACAGCTGAGATACAAGAATAGTTAATTATAGATCTTTTGCAGATATCATAGTTTATGAAATGGATGATCCCAATATATATGTATATGTATATATATAAGCATTCGTAAAGCACAATGGATGATCCCAATATCATAGTTCATGCTTTGTACAATAACTTCAACATCCACAAATTCCATCATTTAGTTGTCATTCGCATTCATGAAATGCAGTTCATACTTCCCATTAACATAAACATCATACTTTAAGCTAACCATCCATCATTAAAAGTTAAAATTCATTTAAAATAAAATAAAATAAAAGAAATCGATTCCCTTCGTCCCGGGAAGCAAGTGACCTAACTCCTAAGTGTATCTGAGAAGTATATGGAAATCCCTTTTTGAATTTTAGATATTAAAACTATTTGATGCATATCCTAACCATATCAAACAAGTATCAAATCTGATACAATTTCAGATACAGAGATGGCATGCATATTGAACTATTTGTGTTTCCTAGTTACAGGGTATATGGTTTCCTTTCTAAAGATTTTAAGTTTTTTCAATAAAAAAAAAAGGTTTGGACCCTGTTGAGCTGGTAACATGGAGGCTTGGTCCTTGAATTGGTTCAAGAGTGTGAGTGCAAGTTTAAAACTCGTGATTTTGTGGCAGATATAGAAATAGAGAAACTAGAAAGTCTTTTAGAGGTTACCTTTCAATATTGAGGAATAATATGCATCATGGGAAGTATTTTTTTATATGTGCATGTTCCTGTTGCTAGATACTGGATTTTTGCTTTTATGTTAGTCTAGAGCTTCAGTTAATTTCTGAGTTGAATTTTGTTTTTTGTTTTTCTTTAGGTAATGATTGGAGGTGATCAGGATGCATCACATGTCACAACCACTGATCGCCGTGCTGGAAAGTTTGAGGCTAAATTTTTTCATAAGGTGATCTTTCTTCATTTTATGTCAATAACATGAAGTTTAGAATTTTAAATTAGAAATCATATGCTTATGCTGCATTTTCCTACTTGCAATACAGATTCTTCAAGAAGAGATTGGGGGTGTGAAAGGCATTTTGGACCAATAAATGCTCTAGCATTCAATCCTGATGGCAGAAAGTTCTCTTTCTGCCCTTCCTTGCCCTTCCTTTAGTTTATGTCTTTGTAGCCGTAGTTTTTGAAGTTACTAACAAAACAAAACAAGTTTCTGTGCTTATTATACAACTGTTTGTATATGCACATCTTTTCATATTTATGATGCTTTTAAATTTGTTATTGTACGCTTAATTGCATTATGTATGTGCCCTATTGCTTCTGTACTGCTTTTGGATGGTTTTTACTTTTATACTTGCTTAATTCTTCTTTTTGTCATCTCTAAAATGTTATTTGTGTGTCTGCATGCATGCCTGCATGTTCCAATGTGTGTGTACACTTGCACAAGTTTGGGATTTTAGTCTAATATGAAAAGTAGGGAATACAAAAACTGTCCCATTTTTTTCCAACATGTTACTTTTTGTTATCTTTTACTGATTTTCACCTGGTGCCCTGGAGATTAGGTGGCACATTCAGATACTCATGCAATTTCTTTACTTGTTACTGAATAATTTAACGTGTTAATTATTATTTCCAGTTCTGGTATGGCAATTTTGTGGATAGTGTGAGTAAGCCAATTATATTTGGCACTATATCTATATACAAATTGTGCCATTGTAGTCGAGGATTTTGGAGTTATTAAAGAAGTGAAGTTGTGGAGTTGAAAGGATATTTCACTGACAGAGTGATGTTACTTTAAAATGGTTCTAAATTCAACATTTTTTAAAAAGCCTCATGAATGAGGAACTGCAAAGTTGATACCATATGATTGAGACCAATGTCTGCTATGCCGATACCGGGCCCCGTACCGGTTGCCCAGTGGCACGGGTTAGTACGGCCCCACGCCGTGCCGTGCCGTGCCGTGCCGACCCGACCCAGTACTAATGCAGTAGAGGTGGGGGAGAGGGAGAACGAGAAAAAGGGAGGGAGGAAGGAAGAGAGAGGCCGGCCGGCGGATGCCGGAGAGCCTCTGCGTGGAGGAGGCGGAGGCCGGGGAGATGCTGAGGCGGGCTTCGCCAATGGTCCCCTGTTTCGTTCAAATATATTGCCTATCATCTTTCTTCGCCAGCTGTTTCTCAGGTCTGCGCTTTCTTTCAGGGAGAAGGCAATCTTGTCTATGTAACAAATAAAGCTTGTTGTTTGTGTGTTGCTTGTCAAAAATGTCTGGTTGCATGCAGCTTTTAAATTTTTGTTTCATTCGAGCCTTTGGAAATTTTTCAACAATGCCTTCTGCTTTCACCACTGATGAGTTCTGCACTGTTTCAGAATGTGAGCATGGTGCAGATCTTGCATCATTTCTGTGACTAAAACCTGACCCTCTTCAGAATGCTGAAAAATGTGAAGCTGCATTCCTGAGAAGTCAGTTTGGATATTTGATTGTAGCCTTGCACACTAGCCTCAATTGGCAGACGGATGGTCTTTTAGGCTTATGTTGGTGGTGCACTTTTAGGTTATATTTGGTTTTCCACTTTTCTTGCAGTGTTTAGAAAAATCATCATTTATCATCCATTTTTCTCCGCCTATGTTTGAGTAGGAGCATCATTCTGATAAAAAACCTGGCCTAGCAGTACTTCACAGAGTGAATCGGTGATGCTGCTGAACCAGCGGTGGAAGTTCCATACACGGCTTGTACTAGTAAGAAAGACCTGAAGATCACTTCTGGCCAGGACATTTGGTGTTTAAAACAAGAGCCTTAGTCTATAAGTTGTGGTCCTTTATGATGTGCCTTGTAAATTTTTCACTTGGTCCGGTTTAAAGTTTTAAAGTTTATCCAATATGTAATCTTAATGATAACTGGAAAGTTGAGGTCCTTTAGGCAACTGCAATTATTTAATTCTAACACACAAGTCGGTCCAATTATCTTATGCCTTGGAGAGTTAAATATGTGGTGTCCCAACCTTAGCTATAAACCATTCAACTCTACTGATCATTCTACCTTTTGATCTTATAAGAATGGCATATGGAGAGGAAGAAAGTTGAGTCCACGTAAGATCCGCGATGCTATTCTTCTAGAGTTATTGCATGCAAGTGCCATGTCTGTCCATTATCCAAGGTTTTCACACAACGACGTGGTTTCTACCTCGATAGGTGATCAATAGCAGATGATCTGAGATCTTAGATTATCTCGCACAAAAATAAAAGATGGAGTGGTTCTGGAAAGAGGGATTTCAGATATATTTCATTGATGGGTGTCTGATATGAAACAAACCTCGCTGGTGTAAATCCTTGCTAGTATCCAGCTGCCTCTAAGCTTGGATTGTTTGGGGTCTGGTTCAGGTTCAGGCACAAACTACTCACAGATTGATTCAGGCCGACTCCAGCTAGGACTTGACATGAAAAATTTCTTCTCCTTTTGTTTCGGTTATCTTAGGCAGGAAATATTCCATAGCTCTTTCCCGTTGCCTAGGGAACCTTGATGAAGAGAAGATTCAAATCCAAGTCTTCGGTACAACCAACAAGGACTTTACCAGGTGGCTAAGTTTTCACTTTCAAATATCCAAATACTTGTATATAGATCTAATAAAATATAATAATAAGTAACTTGTTGCATGATCTTTTAAAATTAAAAGGAGAAAGGACATGGATCTTTAATGGTATATGATGATATAGTATCACTAATGTTCTCTGGTACTAGAATTGCTTCAAAGGACATGTCACATGCATGCACCAATATACATGAGCTAATAATGTCATCATACTTTGCTATGAATTGCTTTTTATATGACAATGCAGCATAACAATGATCTAGGAGGATCCTCATATTGATGTACACCACTTTGGCCACTACGAACAGAGCTGGACAGGAACAGAAGTAGGATCCACTACATTAGGAAGCCGACTCATAGGCCTAACTTTCAAGGTCATAACTTGATCATACGACGTCCGTTTGAGATGATTTTTTTTCTTTTGAATTAAGCAATTTTTGAGATCTACGATGTGACACCCTTTAAGGGGTGGTGCCCTTAGTGATCGATCCCAAATTTCATCATTTGGGCGTGAAATGAACCGGTCAAATCGAAAGTTAATTTTTTTTGGGGGGTAAGATTTTGATCAGGCGTAGCTTTCTATCCAAGAAGAATCAGACAAAGCAACACAAGGAAGAGTTGATGTAGAAGCCGAGAACTATCTCTTTAGAATTTTTATCTTTTTTTTAAAAAAAATATACTAGTAATATCTATTTTAGGAAAGAAAGTTTTGGTTGATTTAGGAAGTATTATCAAGGAGCGATGGTATTGAACTATCACATTCATATCATCAGCTATATACCTTTTTCCGGTGCTTGAGTTGCTTCATATGCAATATCACATGCGTGCACTCACATACACATCCTAATAATATTGTTGTTAAACTTCCAATGGGCCATTATTACCATCACATATTATAGAAAAATATGGCGTCGCAGTAGGCCGTTGAATCAGTGAATGCATTATCGAAAACAGATCGATGTTGGTGCTACTCAACATTGTCACTCAGATCATCAGTTATACGTCAGATACTCAAATTGCATCGTATACCTTATCACATGCATGCACTAACATACCTGTGCTTATAATGTCGTTAGACCATGGTACGAGCCAAACTGCCAATCATCTTTTATAGACAAATTAAGTATGCTAAAGCCATAGTTGCATGAATAAACTAGCCAAAAGCTATTCCCCTGCTACTTGAGACGAATGGTTAATTGAAGCCAATTTTCCGTGGCCCACCCGTCCGGAAGGGGCGTTTGTCCTTTGACGTTGCCAAGGGTCCTTTTGCAAGCCGCTTGAGATCCCAGCAACTCAAAAGCAAAATCAAAATCAAAGGAGAGCTGGATGGTGGTTTCTTAAAGCATGCACCCCAAAGTTTCAGACACTTGCCATTTGCATTATAGAAGCAAGCAATCCTCCTTCTTCAACCCACCCATCGTGCATGTGCTTCCCCACTCTCTATCACTTCTTGATGATCACCATGGCTGAATCCCATGATTCCCTCCACCTCCAATGTAAACTAAGCTACATCAGACTGACCAATCTCGGCAACGTTGGTCTCACGAAGAATCTCTTTATGAGATGCTATATCTCTGCTGGGAGTGGAAGGAGGATTCAGATCGACACTCATGAAATCCCATCGAGGGATGATCTAACATGGGACTGCATCGCATCGGTGGAGTGTCAGGGGCCCTCGAGCCGGATGCAAGAGCTACGAGAGCAACACAGCATCGTGTTCGAGCTACGCCGGAGGAAAGAGATGCCGGTTCTTGGGAGACTAGCAAGGTCTGAGCTTTTCGGAAGAGCTGAGATTGCATGGAGAGATGTATGGGGGTCAACTGACATGTCCGTAGAGAGACAGGTTAGTCTTGGTCCGACGAAATGTTTGCCCGTTGCCGTTGAGCCGCCTGTGTTGGTGGTCAGGGTGGAGGTTGGAGTGTCAAAAGCGGCGGAGAATGGGAGAGTTGGCCGGAGGGTAGAGTGGAAGGAGGGATGTAGCTGTGGAGACTGTGAGTGGAGGAGCGTGGGCGAGGACGAGGTGGGTGTGTTTGCAGTGGCAGATGATGCATGCGAGTAGTTCTCCATGCTAAACTTATATTACTGTGCATTTGTTTCAATCTAATTGTATAATTTTTGTTTCTCCATATGGCCTGGTGTTGATATACCTCCCTCCCTCCCTCTCCCTCTCTCCCTCTCTCTCTCTCTCTCTCTCTCTCTCTCTCTCTCTGTGTGTGTGTGTGTGTGTGTGTGTGTGGTCTGATGATGTTTGTTCCGAATTAAGCACTTAATTACAGGAAGTATGTGGAAAATTTAACACCCTAAACTAACATCTTGATGACTGCATAAGTATAGATCTATACTTACAATAACTATGGGTTCTCATTGGCATCCCCAATTACGCCATGCTATCGCAAATTTTAGGGAGACAGATAGATGGTCTGTCCATTTGATTTGCTGCCCAACAGTGTTAATTTCTTGTGAGAGACCTTGTCATGCATGCACGCCAAGAAATACACCCATCCAAATCCGAGGCATTTGTTAGGTTATTCAAGACCCTGCTTGCTAACAACCAGTGCATGCACATCAGTGGCATTCAATATATATAATAACTGCTGAGCGTGGAGTAACATAGTACAAGCATGGTGCTAAATGAACAACTGGTCTTGTGAGACATGAAGGCAGCAAAAGCATTACCAGATCCTACAATACATGACAAAGACTTGTTCAGTGGTGGATCCATGGTGAGATTGCTCAAGGGAGAAGGGGAAGGACTCAACATCTCAAAAATGTTTCACCCTTAGCTCAGCCTACTTGGGAGAATCATGCTGAGAATACTTCAGAGATAACGAGGCTTTAATTTATCGGGAGCCGAATTCGCCAAGCTAGGCTAGAAAAGCTGGGGTCCATGGTCATTCAATCCTGCACCATTTTACAATAGGTAACACGACCAAACTTCATCGAAATTGACGAGAGAGTCGTGGATGCAGGACAAAATCGTCCTGAAACAAGGTCAAGGGCCAAGCCTATACCTTCACTGCCAAAAACCCCAGAAAGATCTCCAAACACTTAATAAAATAAAAAATACAAGGTGACCCTTGACTCATAAGTATCCAATGAATTTAAGTTTTGCAAATAAGTTAATAATAGGTCAAATTACATTCCACCAAATATCAGTTCAAAATAGAGCATCACTACTATTACTATAAATTGCATTTTGAGACAAAACTATTAAGGCCCACCTGGGCCCAGCCCATTTGACCGGCCCAAGTTCGGCCCAAAGGGGGGCGAACGAGCATGTACCAGCCGAGGAGTCTTCCTCTTCTCCTTTCGGCAATTTCGACCGAGATGAGAAGTTCCTGAGGGACCCTAGGGCTCCTCCATAAGAGAGAGAGAGGCCCACCTCCATAGCCCTCCACCAACAATCATCGAGCCCTCTTTTCTCTCTTTGAATTCATGGCAGCTCACCTTCATGTTCCCCAAAAATTAGAGCTTGAGACACCACCTACGTAACAACCCCGACCTTCCTCTTCTCTCCATAACCCAAAATCATGACAGTCGGCTCTAGCAATCAGCCGAAAATTGATCGAAACTTAGACCTTGTTTTTTTCCTTATTTTGGGCTAAAGTTTTTCCTCTTTTTCGGTCACCGACGCCACCGTTCCTTGATGTCGAGGCCTTGGTTGAGTCGCCTGGCCTCCCTACTTTCTTCCCTAGTGGAGCCATGGCCGCCCGTGAGCGACCAATGGTCGAAAATCAGGAAAAGGCTCTGATTCTCCTATTTTTTGAGCCTTTTTCTTGGATTTTCTTGCCGACCGTCCACCACCTTAGGCAACTGTCCAAGTCCCCTGGCACGACCCCCGACTATCCACTTCTCTCTCAACTTTCTCTCTCTAGAATATCTCCTTTCTCCCTCTTCTTGTTACTTTAAAACTAGTAAAGTTACTGAATAGGAATTAATTTTGCTTTTAATATTTTTAAATAGGTTTAGCAAATTCATCTAGTAAAGTTTGTAAGTCTAAGATAAAAGAGATAAGTAGATCTTGTATGCTTTATTATTTTTCTGATTATTATGTTTTTTATGCATAAGATTTGCATGTGAAAATATCATATTTTTTAAAAAAATTAAAGACCAAGCATATAATATTATGAAACTCATGATTTATTGCGAAATAATGATTCCATAAATATTTTAATATTAATGACTTGTTTATAAACTATCAACTCCATATTTATGATATTTATATTTTTGTTATGAAAACAATAGTTTCTTGATTATTCTATTGTTTAAGGGTTAATAATGAACTGTGAACTCTTTATAGCTTTTTAGCAATTTATTCATGTATGATTCAAGAGAATATTATTTAAGATAACTGTGGCAAAATGCTCTCATATAACTATATATGATCTCTAAAAGTAGGGTAGATCAACATCCAGAGCTAGTTCACTAGTTTCATATGATATTATCAGTAGGTAACAGTAGTTGGCATATAACCCTACCAACGGATAATAATAGCTGACATACGACCTTGTCAGTGGGTAATAATAGTTGGCATACGACCCTACCAACAGATAGTATTAGTTGGTATTTATCGATTATGGCTCTGTCAAGGGTATAATGACCTTAGCATTTAGTCTGAGAGTAGTAATTTAATCAATGATATGGTTAAATGATAAATAATTTATAATTTTATTTATGTTATACACCTGAAATTATGTTTAAGACATATTGATGACTTATACATGCATGATTGACTTTATGGCTTACTTTACATATGATACTATAAGATATTCTATCTTGCAATAATTGTTATTTTCTCTATATGATGCATCAATTTATGCAAAACCTTATGATTGATCTCGTAAGGTAATGAAAGATTTACTTACTGAGCTGTGTTGCTTAATTATCTCTATTTTATTTTTCCATCTTCAAACAAATAGGGTCAGTAAGGATGAAGCATGGTTCAGGCTTAGGAGTTTGTCCTAGCAAGCTTGGCAATTTATAGCTGAATTTTAGTTTCTTAGTCGATTATAAGTTTGTAGCTTAGTAATTTTTAAATATTGAAGATTATGGGATTTGGTATTTATATTTGGATTTAGATTCTTTAAATTGATGTTTACTTTGTTATCTAATGGATGATGAAAATTAGATTTTTATTTATTATATTTTATTTGTGATGGATTTGGAAGTTAAATGTAATGCTTGACTTCGTGTTATCATGGGTTGTATCTCTCGGTAGCATGGTCGTATTATATCCCAGATTTGGGGCATGAGAGAAACCATTTCCAAAAAGTCCAACATCAATGTAGCTTTCTAGATCATTTTGAACTACCTTAATCGAAACTAGAAATTTTTAGCCATTTTATTGAAGATCTATAATGCTGATGTATTACCGATAAAGTTCAACTTAATTATGAAAATACCATTCCATGGTTTTACTAAATTGAGGATGATTACATTTTTGGTCACTTTTTTAATCTCTATAGAAATATTTGTTACTTGGTTTACAAGTCCTATAGGACCTAGAAAACTATTTTTGCTAAAGATTTTATGGATCTTAGGAATCCAACCCTCCAAATATCTCAATGTACTCAATTTTGATTATTAAAAAATTAATAAAGCTTCGTATTTACTTGATGTGCTTGGTATATTCTCTTTTTTGCATGGTGGATTTTGCATGATTTTTGTGGATTGTGATAACTAGCAAAGCAATTAGTTGGGGAGTCTTTAGTTGCCAAGTATCTTGAAGGTGTCAATTGGAGGAGTCCCTGGCGATAACGAGGTCATCTTGGGATAATGAGGTCTTCTTGACACTCATGCAAAAAAAACTACTAGTTAACCCTTCTTCTAATTTCTTTCTAATTAGTATCTAGAAACTTAGTTTTTAATTTTTAAATTGATAATTGCTTTCAAAATTCTAGGTTTAGATTTATTTTTCTTGTATAGCTTGCTTTAATCTTTTGCTGGATGAATTTGAAGCCTGTGCTACGTCCTCAGCTTGTGTCATTGACATAATTCAAATTGTTGCATGTTTATTATTCTTAGAGTCATAGGTGCTCCTCCAACCCAGAGAGAAAGAATAAAGTTAATAACCATGACAAGTATAACTCAAATTAACCCAAATTAGAATTCTAACCTTGGTAAGCAGAGTGGATATTGGATAACAAGTGCACATAAAAAAGATTCTTCAATTACATGATACATGTCTTTGCCTCTCTAACATAAGCTATGGAAACTATTAAAATACAACTTATTGGAAATCTTAAGCTAATTTCTCTGACAAAAATTCATCACTAGCTTACACCAAACATGCAAGGCTTATGGCTCCAAATTAGGGGACTCCTTTTCAATTATGAAAATTGCTTTTTTTTGAAAAATATACATGAAATAATTTTACAACAATGTCAAATATATTCTCCTCTTTGCCCATTTTCATGCTTAAGCGTGACGTCATTTATGTATAAATGAAACGCTCGAGGCGCCAAGAGCATCGCAAACATACCTTCCTATAAAGTTTTATACATGTCAATATAATTCATAGTTTATCTATATCTGCAATATCATACCCTCATAAAAATTATGCCTACTAGATCTTTATAACATGTAGTGCAAAACATGTTTTAAGAGGAGCAATAGATAATAGATTCACCCTATGCTTAACTAAAAACACAGATACAGATTTGTTGCTCAAAATTTTGAGGAAAGAAATGTATATTCAAATTTCAAAAAGTTTAAGAAAGATGGTTTAAATTGAAGCGATGATCTTGATGATATATACCATATATCCGCATAAAAATTTTTAAATAAAAGCGCGCGCACATACATATATACATATACTGTATGCATTAATTACCGGTGCCGCCTTCCTTATTTCAAATGTATTGAAATTCAAATTATAACAGAACAACTACCAAATTTAGTTCGAGAATAGTAATATCTCTTATTATCTAAACAGGACATCCGAGTTCCAATTCTATTCTGGATGGTCATGATTTTCCTTTAATCCTCGATTGGTTTTCCTTATCTGGAACCTATTACCAGATATGATATTCCAAAAAAGAGGAGAAATATTTGGTGCCAGAAGTGGCTTGTAGCTTTGCTCTTTCCCAAAACATAGCCATCCGAACCGGAGATACCATCAGCTTCCCCGTAAGCTGAACCGCCAAGCCCATCCGCTTGCACGCAAGCAATAAATTAAAGCGAAGCAAGTGAGCGAATCTGCCGTGAACCGGTGACGGGATCTAGAGAGAGAATAAAGAGGCTGCAGAGCGCGCCACGTCATCCCGGAGATCGAGCTAGCTACTCGAGTATTATTGGTTGGATCAGGTCCACCGCTCAGCTGGTGGACCACTTCAACCGCGGAGCAACACGGATGGGCTGGTCCACCAAACGCTTTCGTGCGTGTTGCTTCGCGGATGGGCTGGTCCACCAACTCAGCGGTCGACCTCTGAGAGAAAGAGAGAGAGAGAAAGAGAGAGAGAGAGAGCGCTTAGAAAAGAGAAGGCCCAACTTTCGTATATTCTACTCCTCTTCATGTGACTGAGAGAGCATCGGAGGAGAGAGAGAGGGGGGTTGAGAGGAAGCGATGGAGAGGAGCGTGCCGGTGAGGAAGCCGCACACCTCGACGGCGGATCTGCTGACGTGGCCGGAGGCGCCACCGGAGGATCCACCGGCGGCGGACTCGAAATCGCGCCGGCCGCACCAGGTACGACCGCCTCTGGCGGGGAATGCGGTGGCCTTTCCTTGAGTTATGGACTCTTACCGGCGGCTGACGGTGTTTTTTTCCCGGCGGACCCTTGCAGCCTTCGGGAGGGATCAGCAAGGTGCTGTTCGGGGGGCAGATGACGGAGGAGGAGGCGGACAGCGTGCTCAAGAGGTGAGATCTGGTCGATTTTGGACTTCGATTCTGGGGTTTTCAAGTGCTTTTTGGTTCTTGATTTTGGGATCGAAATGCTTTTTTGTTTCTGCCTTCTAAAATGTTCTCTTCTGTGAAGTGCTCTGTTGTTAATGTCCTCATGATTCGAGGACAGTAGTTTTTTATAGCTAGGATTTTGTGAAAAATTATTTTGTAAAATAAAGATGTTCTTCGGATGAATCAAAAATGTCTTTTTTGGGTATCCGAAGAGTTGCTCTTTTTATGAGAGAGAAAGAGAGGAAAAAAGGAACAAGATTTTCTTTTGTTTTGATTTAATATGTCTGACCACGCCTTGAATTTGTGATTTCCTTCTAGTATAATAGTTATGGTGACCATCGAGGGCATGTCATAGGCCAAAGTTCTGAGTAACAAAATGAATATATTCATGATTTGAACGTGTCAAACTGATTCTGAGATCTGCCTTATGGTAAGAGTTCAGTTGAAATGCATTACAGAATGTACATGAGTCGTTAGAAAATATATTATAACTGATTATACATAAATGATTTTGACGAATAACTTGAAAGAGACATGGTAGTTTATGAGGTACTTTATACATATGTATATGAACTCAAAAATATAAGATTTTTGACAGACCAAGTAAAGATGAGTTTTACTTATTGCTGAGCATGATCTTAAGAACAGGGTTAGAAACAATTTGAACCAAAACATTTGTAAATTGGATCAGGCTGGATTGTGAAGATGGTTGAGGACCCAAACAAGTAAATTAAGGTGTCTAGGATGATTTATAGATGACCAAAATAATCATGTTTTAGTCAGGTTGAGGAGAATTTGTAGTCCAAGATTTCTCATTGAGATTTTAAAACCGATGGTGGCCATGAGCGACCATTGTTCCGATGGAATAGAAGATACTGTGCAGAGCAAGGAAGAAAGTCGTGCCACAGGGACTAGCTTCATGGAGTGCTATGGCCACAGAGTGCCCTTCTCCATGAGCTCACATTTATGAATCCCTACCTGAAAAGCGACAAAACAACTCTTCCTTGCTCTTTGCAGTGTCATCCTGACCAACTCTGCCTTCTTTTTTACCTACATAGTTCACATGTCACTATTGAAAAAAAAAAAACTATTTCATTTTACAATGTAATCACCTTGGTATACGCAATATCTACCCTCAACTTAAGAGTGTACCTGTAACTCTTAGAGCTCATCATTATTCCTGCGTTCCTCTCTTATCTCAAAATGTCAGAATTGAATCCCATCTATATAAAACGGGAGATGGATGACAATGATGCCAATCCACTTCATTGGATGTTCGACCTACTAATTAACCGCCAAAACTATATCAATATGTCAATTTGGATTATGCTTCTAATGCTGCCACTAGTATTTTCTGACATAGTTACACTCCATTCCTGATTAATTTGATCTGATCGAAAGTCCATAATTTGGCAATGTTCAAGAGAAAAATGAAGGATAAGAGATTATTGGTCTGATGAATATTGGAAACGTCTCCATGATTAGGAAAAATTGAATAATTTTTAAAAGGCTTTAAATTAGTTAGTGAAATATGAAAAATTCATAAATTATCAGTGTAAGAATTCAAAAAATTGTTTTTTGCGGCGTACTCAAATAAAATGGGGAAAAATTGATAAAAGTTCCATAATAATTTCTCAACTATTTGGTCACCCAACTATTCTGCACGTTCATCTTCCATCCAACAATCTTAAGTCTTCAGGTTGATAGGTTAACCTTGTTTACATCCCATTTCGAGATTTTGTCTAACCTTACCTTAGATTTGAACTTTCGGGTCAGGTTTAGACCTAGTGCTGCTAGGCCTAGCATTCCCAACTAAACATTAACTTGAATAGCTTAATGAATTTATGGGTTAGATCTAGTCTAGGAACGAACTTATAGGCTCCCTTGGATGTTGGTTTTCAGGGTACAGTTGCATGCAATTTTTTAAAGTCAATAAGAAAACTTCTAATTTGTCAAAGCCTAAGCCAAATGGTGGGATATTGATCTTTTATTAACTGTGGATTGTTATCACTTGCCACTTTGTTTTATATCTCTCATGTCCATAGGGCTGCAAGTGGGTCTGGTTGGATCGTCCTATTGGCATGTTCCAAACCAGATTCATATTTGGATCAGGTAACAAAAAAGAAAAAGAAAAAATTTCCAAGCTTTATCTACTTATATCCTGATCTCCTTGGGTTTTAGATCTGTTTTGCTGATCCATAAGTATATTTGGCTGAATGGGGTTGATGATGAACTTAAACACAGACCATATGCAATAACAAGCAGGTTTTGGTACTTTATTGTATTAGAAACATGTCATGCAAGAAAACAATAATTACAACAATATGTATGCGTCATCAACAACCAATTTTATAGATATTAATTTTAACAGCCACACATAAGCTGTCATTAACAAAATAATAAATGATTTTACTGCATAATAGTTATAACTTCCAGCAAACAGATTTTTTGGTTTTTTAATTAGGGGAAGGTGGGTTGGGTATTGAAAACTTGCTGCACCAGTTTTGCTTCAGTTTGGTTTTATGTTAGACAAGATTTATAAAACCGATGTCCAGACCTCTACCGGTATATTACCAGTTCAATACAGTATGGTTGGCTCGGTATGGTACCCACCCTATGCCAAGATAGGCTCCAAATGCCTTTTTCTCATTCCTTGCCATGGTGCTACGCAAAACCAGATGGTATGGGTCAAAACGGTGCTATTCCACTTAATTCAGACTAGTACAAATTGTGGCTCATATACCAAACTGAACTTCAATGTCGTACTAGTACCTTATTAGTATGGTATGGTATGGTCAGTATGGGACAGTATGACAGACTTTGATTTTGGGTCTCCTTGATTCATTTCCAATCCATATTTGATATGATTTAGATGTTTAAATTCAAGCCTATTTAAAACAAATTGGGATCGCTTTAGCAGAGGCCATTGTTGGGCGAATTGTAGATTGGATATAGGTCAATCAAATTCTATTGTAGCCCACTATTGTAATATCTCCTAAGTTCTGTTTCCATCATAGTTGGTATGCTTGTAAAAATCATATATATTCCTATAAAGTGGTTCCATTTAATTCTTCGATCCTATAGAATATTTACTGAATTTTCTAGATTTTCATATGATTTTTGTAGTCCTAACACCTTTACTATCTTCATCTATCAGGCATCAGTAAATGAAGGGTAAAATGCTTCATAGTACCTAGCTGGGCAAAAACCTGGTTTTTTGGTGACCCATGATGTCAAGATAGGTGTTTTGGCCCTGAAAAGCAACCCTTCTTTTAAATTGCATTAAAAACACACCTTTTGCCATGCCAGGTACTTTCTGGGATATCCTAGTAGAGTTGTTGGTAAGTTGACTAAGGATACCCTGCAAGCCTCTCTGGTTATTGGAGGTCATCTTGAATCCCGATATCAATCACAACAATTCTCTCATAAATTTCTAGGCAAGGAAATGTTCCATGAAGTTTCAATTTCACTTCTAGTGGCTCCCACCTGAGATCTTTGTTTGTTTCCTCATCCTTGTTCCCTTCTTCGTTATATATGTCTGTTGAATTATTATCACTGAGCAGGTGAAATTATGTTGTGGTGTGTCCTTGGACTAATGCACCGATGGATGCTTCTTTAAAAGGCAGGCATGCATCCTGCTGGGGATAAACTTGCATTGCCCTTTTTGTAGAGAATGCATTAGGACCCTACCTGTTCTCTCTAAGCCAATATTGAATGCTTGCAGTTGTATTATGTTATAAGATTGAACTTCATTTGCATATGCATAATTACACATTTGTTTAAGAGTGCTGCATCTGTTACATTGTGGCTGTTTTGATTAGAAATTATATTCTAAAACTATTACTGTATTGGTTCTTGTAGCTTCAACAAGTAGTGCTGATAAGAGAAAAGTTGGCTTAAATACTATAAAAATTTAATGAGTAAATCATGTGGTGGCGAACTTCTATTTATTGATACATGGTTTGCTTGTCGTATGCACATACATACATCCATACACATGCATGCATATATACATGCACATACATCAGTATTGTATGTATACTTCTATGTACATATGTATGCATACATACATATTGCCTTAGAATTTTGTAACATTCTGGACTGCCATTTCAGGAAACCTTGTTCAGGTCCAAAGCTAAAAGAAATGACTGGAAGTGGCATATTTGCTGCTGACAGTGAAGATGGTGAAGCAGATTCTGGCAGTGATTTCTCAATTCCTAATAACCGAACCAGTTTACGAACTTATCAGGTACATCTTCCAGATTAACAAGGATTTGAAAAAACATATTGATTCAAGAATCTCTTACATTATACAACATGCATTTTGTACCAGTGCTTGAAAATCCAACTCCACAGTATATCCATTTGAAAGTTGGATCACACTGGTCCATGAATTTGCATTCTATATCTGAAAATACTACTAATTTTCTTCATAAAAATAGCATAATTGTAATTCTAAGTATTGTCGGGTCTTTGCAAAATTTTGCTGATACATTTGACTTTATAACCTCCAATATAGATTTGTATCTACACACAGAGGAATGGAAGTTGAACTGTGCTTATATAATCATCATTTGCTGCACTCTGCATCACTTGTTTACTTTGGATGAATCCTTTTGCCAAGTTAAAAGCAGATCTGTTTTAAGATTAAAACATTAACACATCATTGCTTACCTAAATGATGTATTTGCTTCAACTGGGATCCTGGTTTTGTTTTAATTGGTTATAAATAGGGAGTTCTAATTTACTGTGGGACTGAAGGAGAATTTGTTCATGTATCAGCAAACGGTTAGTGCAATTAGCCAGATCTCATTCAGTGCTGATGAGAGTGTTGCCCCCAAGAAGCCAACCTCAATAGCAGAGGTGGCAAAGCAGCGAGAACTAAGTGGAACTTTGCAGAGTGAATCAGAAGCTAATATGAAGAAACAATTATCTGATGCAAAGTGCAAGGAACTTAGTGGGCATGACATCTTTGCTCCTCCACCAGAAATTCCACCCAAGTCTCTCGAAGCATGGAACTTTGAGATGAACAAAGACATTGGAGAGCCCACACTGCCAAACTCACCCCCCTCTGTAAGAGTCTCGAATGTGAGTGAGATATTGCATGAGCTTTGCACTTCCTTTTTGTAAATATGTGTCTGCTTTTCACAAAATTTGATGGTTATTGTTATGTGACTTTCATAGCTAGGTTCATCATTGCGCTATACATTATTGTTACTCTTTAGAGCCCAAACCTAGTTACTAATATCTTCTACAACAAAAATTTGGATAGGTTTTGGGTAATATCTTGAATTGGAATATACTTGCCAGGATATTCGCAATTATCTCAGCTACTTCCCATGAATATGTTTCAGAAACAATTCTGTTTCCTGAACATTGTTTGGCACATAGGAAATCCCTCAAAGGATGCGAGAAGCCCCGGATAAATGATTTGGGATTGGGATGTATTTGTTATGTTTAACATGTTATTTGAAATGTTTTCCATTCTCTGATTATGAGCATTCCAATGTTTTTTTATGTAAATTTAAAACAATCCTTCTTCTCTTCAGTAGGTTGCTTTCAATTTTCCTTGTTGAATAATCTGAAGTCGGTTTCATAGTAGATCATAACCAGTAACTTTTGTTCTCTAAAAAAAACTGATGGAATTGTTTTTTATTTAACTTAATGAATATATTGAGGCTTTGAATTATTAGTTTGCAAATTCGAAAGTTTACTCAAATACCTGGGGTAAGCTTTTCAATGGAGTCTGTAGCATATATGCACCAATTCTCAACCTATCAGTGCGCATGGCTGATCTAACTTGTGTGGTTGCGTGCTAACACACATATACATGCGGGCTGGAAGAGGATTTTTACAGCCATAGCTAAATTCAAAGATGGGGATTTGTTAAATGAAATCCAGACATCTGTTTGTGATCTACAAGGTCTTAAAATGTTTAGAAATAAAATATCTTATGTTTTAATATCAAGATACAATGTCTTGATTCTTAGATGACTTGATGCATAGACGAGTTCTCTAAAACATATTATCATTTGTTTGTAGACATCTCATACCTCCTAGATAATATCCTATTTACACTTCAAGTCTCATCTTTAAAATTGGCAATGGTGTTCATTCCTCTCTATACACTGGGTACCTACCGAGCTTTACATGCATTATGTAATGTATTTATTTATTTGCTGCACTTCGGATTTTTGAATTTTTCCCATCTTTATGCCAAAAATCTATACTTCATTCTCCAACAATCATGTGTATTTCTAAATGCATTGTTAGTTCTGATATTGCTTTCTACATGCTATTGTATGCGAAAGTAATGTATCTTCACTAGCTTATGAGATAGGATGTTTTTGCTAGGATCTCCCATATAAATTTCATCTATGAAATGCAACCTTTTAGATTAATGTGCTCATTTCACTCTTGATCGGTACATGACTGTGTTCATACCTTTTCTTCCTTAGCATTCTATATACATTCATATGAGTTTGCACATATTATGTGTTTTCCTTTTAAATATCTAACATGCTTGGTGGTTTTATTCATCCTGTTAGTCCGCGGGGCATCCCAGCGGATTCTTGTTTGGCAAGGAGCCTGTGGTCAAAACAGCTAAGAAGATTCCCACTCAGAAGGTGGCAGAACTGACAGGCAATGACATCTTCAAGGAAGACGCACCACCAGGATCAGGGGATAAACCACTGAGCGTGGCAAAGCTGAAGGAGATGAGTGGCAATGATATCTTTTCAGATGGAAAGACCACTTCTCGAGATTACTTTGGTGGTGTCCGCAAGCCTCCTGGTGGTGAAAGCAGCATCGCGCTGGTTTGACTTATCTAACGCGTAGAATTTCTTTGTGTTGGCTTTCTGATTTTAGTGGAGAAGATGCTTGTATGGACTGATGTAAGTAGTGGTTTCTGCATGTGCTTGATGGCAATCATGTTTGATCTTACCCTGATTTCATGAGATGTGGCAGTGATAATCTAATTTAACATGCGAACCGCAGAGTGGTTGTGACATATCTAATGTACCAACCAATGTAAGGAGTGATTTCTGCTGTCATTTTACAATGAGAATGTTGTTTTTAAGTTTATTCCAGTTAAATTGTTTTTTTTTGTTCACTCCACCTATACATTATGAATGCAAGGGGGATATACCGGCTACCACTGCTGGAATGGAAATTGGGTGGTTTCTGAGAATTACAAGAGGACAAAACATTTCAAATTTGAAGATGTTCTTAGCTGTATTTTTTTTGATTTTTTCGCAATTTTGCTGCATTATTGAACCTATTATATGTCGCACCTAGTTAATGTTAATGTACTGGGACGGTGTTATTTATGGAAGCTCTGTGAAGATTATAGATGTTCCGAGTAGGATCATTTATAGTCTAAAGCCTCCTTTGACTCTGCAGTAAAATAAATTCAGGTGGTTATTATAATTTTTGTGGTCAACCAGCATATATTTAATTTTATATTGATTATTTATTGAATAGATTGTAGGTGCTAGATCAAAAATTTAAATAATATCTTTTTATCGGGGTGTTTATGATATTGTTTATGATATACTTGAATAAGGAATATATCAAGATTCATGTGTTTACTTTTATATTAATTATTTATTAAATAAATTTTTAAATATTTATATAAAATTAAAAAAAATTAAATAATATTTTTTGACTAATTTTCTTTTGAATGGGACTGTGGATTGTTATATTTATTGGAAGGCTTCTAGCTCCTATGGAATCTCTATGGGCATTTTTTTTTTTTGTTGTTGTTGATCCTTGACGGTTCCGTAGTGTCATTGAAACCGAGATATTTACTTTTGGAGAAATGCTATGCAGTACAATTCTATTAATTGCACCCCTCCCTATCTGACGTGGCCAGAGGTGATTGGTGTGAGACAGGATTGTGCCATTCAAGGAGATGCATGTATGTTGCTATGGATGGTTACACCAACCTGAGTTATCAATGGGATAAGAGAACTGTGGTGACTGGTGTGAGACAGGATCGTGCCATTCAATGCGATGCATGTATGTTTCTAGGGATGGTTACATCAACCTAAGTTATCAATGGGATAAGAGAACTGTGGACAAGTCATGGTTATATTCGATGGTATTTGTACTTGTATGATAAGATGGGATGAGGTCAGATAAGGTTTGTTTTTTTATATTAGATCATTTCTATCATCTAGTGATCACATAGCAGTAGCACGCTAACGGATAACAAAATCCTCATACAAAGTACTATTTTGCTTCTAAACTAGACTTAAGGCAAACAACCACGCAACTACTCTACTATGGGTATGTTTGATTTACAACCGAAATCAAAATTTAGATAAATTATAATAAAAATTAAAATAATTATATTCTTTCAACATATTTTTATAACTATAATTTGAATTAAAAAATTAATTAAACAAAAAATATTTTTAAAATTAGTTAAATAGAGAAGTATTTTTTAAAAATTAATTTTTAAAATAATTTGATGAAATAAAAATTGAATGCTGGAGGAAGAGTTGGAATTAGATTATAGATCATTGGACTATTCTAATTCTATCCTAAAATAAAATTTTTCTGGATCAAATAGCTGAAAATTAAATTATTCATTTTTCTTTCGAACTTTTGAGCCCAAATTTTTTCAACCAAACGTAGCCAATTTCACTTAGATATCTTCCGCCGCTGGCTGCTACTTTTTTTTGGTATTGCTCTCATTCTAAATCTGTACAAGTTTGAAACTAAATACACGAACCCTTGCAGGCTAAATATGTTCACCGTCTCTTTCCGGTTAGTTATTTTCAGTTATCCACGTGTCTAAAAATCATTCGCTTCTCCCAAGCTGCGCCGTTGCCGGTGGCACCTGAGACGCGCGTGATACGTGCAGGTCCCACAAGAAAATCTCCATGGACAACTATAACACGACCGTCTGATTGTCCCCAGTTAACGATGATCAGTGTACCATTCTGCCATCACCGTTGGTTGGACGGTGCAATCCGATGGCTGTCATCCCATCGCTGTTATGTTATTATCATGGCTATTTGGTGTTTAGGTCCACTTAGCAACAGAGACAAAGTGTTTCTGCACCAACTTCTAGGTTGTAGGTGGACTGAAAGGGCTGGTTCTTCAATCACAGCCATCCATCATTGGCATGATTATTAGATGGGCTCATATCATATATGGAACAGCAGATCAGTAGGACCTATCAAGTCATGATCATCATGCCAATCACTTTTGGTTCTTCAATCGCAGTCGTTGGTTCTCCTCAGTTCACTTAATTTTGTGTATCGTCATGGTGGTGCAGGTTGATGCTGTGTGTGTGGAGGCTATAGCTTCCTTTCTGGCAAGAAAAAGAAAAGAATTGCATGGAGAAACATTTGAATCCATGATTCATTCTATTTATTATGGTCCACAATTTTCATAATATCTAACGTTCGAATATTTAAGAGAGAGTTATCATCTATTTATTAGGTGATTTAATAATACTTTAAATGATTAAATATTTTGCTAATGATACGGTCCTGACTTATTCGGACTTTTTTTTTTTTGATATAAGGACAGCTCACACAGGTGTGAGTGCAGCCCTAATCGGACTATTAAATATTTAATTCACATATGGTTTAAAATATAAATAAAAAATTGAATAAAGAGTATTTTTTCTTATTTGCCAGCCATCTGATTAAGATAATATCTTTTTAAAGTCCATTCCTATATTATTTTTAATATATTTTTTCATCAACGCCAGAGGATCAAACAATTCGAGCTGTACTCTGTCATTGTTATCCATTACTTTAAGAGCTAAAGACGGCCTTTATCATGTTTCCATGTTTAATATACTGGGAAAATTGAATTCCACTTCTTAGATTGTTTGTCGGTTTATATTTTGGTCCTTGTTGATGGAACATTTGATTTATCACTTTTTATCTAATTTTTAATGATTGACCTTGGCTTTGTAAAATATACTTAATTGTTGTAAAATTGGCTTGGATCCTAAATTACATTTTCCATATGAGGTGATATGAATAGTGATTTTGGATGGAGTTGTTCAAAATTTAAATCTTTAACAATGATTCTATTAATTATTTTTTGAAAATAGAGATAAATCAGTTTTCTTGCTTTGTCGATCCCAATAAATAAATTAATAAACAAATAAATAAAGTCCTGATATTTTCTCAAACCTCAGCATCAACACTTCTTTTCTATTTGATAAAAATGCCTTTAGATACAATCCCCCCATGCTTTTGTGTGGCCTATTGTCTATAAACCTTTCCCTATCAAATCAAAATTTCAGGAGTCACTTCAACGACGTCAATGGGTAGGTCAAAAAAGCCAATGCAAGGAGATACAAATTTTTCAATAAAGTCAGTCCAGTGACCTAATCTTAGTCTAGGACATTGTGAACTCTGACTTAATTAGACTGGA
This sequence comes from Phoenix dactylifera, assembly GCF_051530095.1. Classification (NCBI taxonomy): domain Eukaryota; kingdom Viridiplantae; phylum Streptophyta; class Magnoliopsida; order Arecales; family Arecaceae; genus Phoenix; species Phoenix dactylifera. Next base: position 21,546,356 of record NC_143194.1, read on the forward strand.
GCCAGTCAAGAAAGTAGGACCAATGCAAGGAGATACAAATTTTCCAATAGAGTCAGTCTAGTGACCTAATCATAATCTAGAACAATGTGAACTCTGACTTAATTAGACTGGAGCCAGTTTTCTGGCATACCTGGTCAATGGAACAAGTACTCTAGAGAGGTCCATGGCTGTCCCTAATGCATCTTGCTTTTCCATGGAACTTGCGAGAGAACCATCATTTATGCTCTTTTTTGGATCCTTGATTTCTATAAAGATTGCAGAAAGTCATGGAGGTTCCAAGGTCCGTCCACATGCAGGTGCTAGTTTTGACCGGCCTCGAGGACTCTTAAAGTAGCTTAGCATGGACACTTTTAAACTAGGATTTGGTACAGGCACTTCATGATCTTTTATTTTTTGATTTTGTTAGATAAATTCGTATATATACTATATAAAATATTTACTTTAACAAAAAAAGAAAAACTAGGACTTGGCACCTGCTACCTCTAACCTCAAGTGACATGCATCCAAGATATGAGCTCATTTGGAATGATAGGAGGGGCACTATTTTCTATATTCTTCGACACGGACTTGTTAAGCTTTCATAGTGTCTAATTACGTCGGCAAAATCTTAGCATTTTGAAACTTAGGGCATCCACCATGTCTCAAATACAATATATAAGGTTTATGCAAAAGACAACCTAGTGAAATGTCGACATAATTTTGCATTTAGCATGCATACTTGATCATGAATTATAAACAATGTTATTTGTACCATGCATACTGATCATTTTTTTTTCAGTTAATTATCATGAACCTAATTTGTATATATTTAGATTTGCAAAAACTGGCTAAGATAATGATTTCTATGGCAGACAATTAATTAGCTACACAAGAGGAAGTATGGTTTTTTTTTTTTTTTGCTAAGGCACGGGAAGTATGGTTTGATGATAACATTTTTTTTTCTCTAAAAAAAATATGATGGGTATTTTAGTAATTCAAAATATATTAATATTTTTAATATGATGAAGGATTTAACCAGTCCAATTGCATTTAATATCGACTTTTTTTTAAGACTGGTTCAGCCTAAAGACTACCTTTCCTAGCAAATAATATATAGAGTCTACTCTCTTTCCTTGTATGCATATATGAATCTCTAGAAGTCTAAACCTCTGTTTCCACCTTCTCTTCCCGGACTTGCAGCGAACTCCCTAAAAGCCCTGATGCGAACCCCCTCGCTCCAATCCCAATTCTCTTATCCTAATCATTCTCTCCTCTTTCCTCTGATCTAGCTTCTCTTCTTTGTTCTCCAAAATCCTCTGTTTTTTTTTTTTTTTTCTCTCTCTCTCTTTTGCCGTTTCCTTTGGGGTTCTCTATGGATTTTTAGGAAAGGAGAGGAGAAGAGGCCGGCGATAAAGGTTGAAATCCAAGAAGAAAGGGAGATGGAGATGGTACTCGATGAGATCCCCCATCACCATGGGGATGCTCGCGCCGGCCATTACCATGGCTATCAGATACAGCAGATGCATCCGGCTCATGACATGCATGGTTACGCTGCCAATGATGATGTTCCATCACAATCCCATTGGCTTCTTAATGGCCATGGACATGGCGCCGGTCATGCATGTATGTTCCCGCCGCCCCTGGTGTCGGATAGCTCGTCGTCGAGCTCGCTCTTGGGCACATCATCCCCCGCCGGCGACGATGGAGCCCGGCGCTCCTCCGCCGGTGAGGACTGCATGATGGAAGAGCTCGGCTTGTTCGCCGGGCTAGGCCGCCTGAGCATCGGTGATGATCGGGAAGCACAGCGTGGGCTCCCACCGGCGCCGGCGCTTTCGAACGGTGCGATGAGCCCTTCTCTTTTCCGGAGTAATTATAGCAACAATTCAGTGTTTGGAAGTGCTTTAGGTGATGTTTATGGGGCGCCTCGGCGCTCTGTTGTCCCAAACTCTCCGCTGTTTGATGCGGATGAGAGGTTATATGGGTCTGGATTGCAGCAGCATTGCTCTGATCCAGCATCCTATTCCAATGATCTTTGTACTGCGAGGGAGAATTTCCTATGCAGAGGGGAAGCAATTGGTGCTGACGGTGCTTTTGGTGCGAACTTGGATTACATGGGAGCCCACGGTTCAGGCTTTCCCTCGTCTTTCTTGCAGTTACCACAAAAAAGGGTCGATCTCGGCCAGGATCTCAATGCCCTGAATTCCCTGAGCCCCGTTCATGCGAATCTTTCTAAGCAAGATTATGGCTTGCCATATAGTTGGGTGCCTCAGTCGCTCTTGCTCTCAAGAAACCTGAGAAGTATTGAGGGGCAGCGTTTTGTTGGGAACCGACGGCATGATAACTGGATGCATTTGAGAGGCATCCCAGTCGTAAATGTGAATTGTGGGATTGATCGGATGTATTTGAGAGGCATCCCAGTCGCAAATGTGAATAGTGTGATTGCAAATGTGAATAGTGTGATTGATGTTCACAGCCCTAATCCTGGTTGCTCTCCTAATTTGCCACTAACATATGATTATTTGATGGGCATGGGCATTGAAGGGTACATGTGCCGCATTGCGAAGAACCACCATGGGTGTCAGTTCTTGCAGCGTAAAATTGATGAGGGAAGGCATTTTGTCGATTTCATATTTAACGGGATCATCCATCATATCGTCGAGCTCATGGTGGATCCCTTTGGAAATTATCTCATGCAGAAGCTTCTGGATGTATGCAGCGAGGAACAAAGGATGACAATCATCCTCAAGCTGATCGAAGATGCAGAGGAGCTTGTCAGAATCTCTCTAAACATACATGGGTAGTAGTGATTTGCTCATTTGATATTAACACTGATTTGCTTCTCTTTAAAATCTATGTTAATATTTAAAACATATGATTTTGAGGTCTTATTGTAGTTATTTGTTAGATTGGCCTTTAATAATGTTATATTGTTTCAGGACGAGGGCTGTACAGAAGCTGATAGAGACTCTAAAAACCAGGGAGCAAATTGCTTTGGTTATTTCAGCACTACAACCAGGGATTTTGGATCTCATCAAGGATCCAAATGGCAATCATGTGGTACAACGGTGCCTTCAAACTTTTACAGCCAAGGATAATAAGGTATAGGTTTATAGGTTTCACCTATTAGCCATATAGAACTTTCATGGCTGAATTGCTATAGATTTTATACTTCTCATGCTCAAATAGTAGTGTTGAATCTCATCTGCAGGAGAAGATTCCTATAAATGCTTTTTATTCTCTTGCTAGCTGTTTTACAATGGATTTATGCATAGTTGTTTTTAACTGCTTCAAAAGGTTGAATTGAAATGTCTTCTGATTTCTCTTCAAGTTTTTCTGTGTATCAAATCAATATTCATCCATCAGCTATTATACTCTCCACATACAGGTATTTCTTTTATAAAATTTAAACAGATTCACTTTTGAGTAGAGCATTGAAAACATGTTGCTTCTCCATTCATCACAATAATAATATGGTCTCATCTACTTTTCGCTGGTTGAATTTTGGTTCAATGTTCTTTTAGTACCACTCAATTAATAAGCCTACTATGCTGTATCTTCTTTAAACATTTTTTTATAGCTGCCAGCTCTTGAGATCCTTATTGTGATTGATTCAAAAGTATGAAGTTTCTTTTAACACTTGAGAGGAGATATATTAAAATGTGATTCATGGGATTTTCTATTGCTCAAAACCAGATATACGAAACTTTAACAAATTTTTGATGTGCTGCTTGTGTTTATTTGGTTGACGTTTGAAAATACACTTCTTTGCAATTGTACTTTGAATGTTGCTTGTAGTGTTTGATGTATATGCTAAATTTATAGTATATTAAAGACCCACTTGAATAATCAAATTTAAACAACATATATGTGTAATAGTAGTTTTGCACAATGTCATGGCAAGAATCAACTGTAACTAGTCTTATTATGCCTTTAGCACCAGATCCCTGAATTCCATTTATGATTTTGCTCAAATACCTGATATTCTAATTATTCTTGTAATGGGCATAATGGACATGCTTGCAACAGAAATATAGGATCCTGTTATACCAATCAATCTTACATATTTAGAGAAAGGTAAGTGTTGATCCATTATTTTATATATAAAAACATGGGCAACCAAATAAGCATGCCTTTTCATCCGGTGAGCTGCAACTTTGCATCTACTGTATAATGTGGTAAGATAATTTCGACCATAAGGGATGAAGCTTGTATGAAAACCTAACATGAAGCTTCATTTCCATCAAGAGTATTCTCATTCATACAAGTGCACAACTAGTATGCCCCCTTGTGCATTTTTCAGCTATTGCACTATAGTAGTCCAAGTCTCTCGCAAGGAAAAAACTTTTAATGTTCTCTGAGGATTGGATTTTATATGAAATGTGTCAGAAGCATTTCGGATGCCATTGTAGAAGTAATATTTTGAGGAAAGTATAGCTAGCTCATAACTGTTAGAAGTCCAATACTTTCAAAAAGTGCAAGCGGTAATGTTTTGAAATAACATGGACAGAACTAATAAAATACAACATTATTGAAACCACTTTTCAGAAATGACACTGACTCCTCCAATGAAGAAGCTCCAGGAGTCCTTAGACCTTTGTTTGTCAGTTACTGGCATAGATCAGGTGAAGTTATATGTAGAAGCATCACATGATAATTGGTTGTCTCACATCCAACACAACTTGAAAATAGGCACCTATATAGAGTTCACACAACAAAGTGAAAACAGACAGAGAATAAGTAGTATACCAATTTGTCGAGACTATCGAAGCATCGCATGAAAATTTATTGTCATACATCCAACAGAACTTGATGATCCACTTTGGAATATGCTGAGATTGGGCAATGAATGCTCCATGGAAGTTTTACACATCTTTGGAAGAGATGTATCTATGCATTGATTCTTAACTAGGAGAATAGATTCACTACAGCCTGCTTTTCCGTCAAGGCTCACATGACCCTGCATGTCCAACTGAAATTTTACCTGTACCAATGAACTTGTAAGCACATGTCAGAACAAATATTTTGTTCAATATGAATGTGTGACAGAAAATCTGACCTTGATAAGATGAGAATCGCAACATGATTTATAAGGCTCTTGAAAAACAACTGTAAGGCTTATTGGTCGAGCATTAAGTGTAATTGAAGCCTAAACTTTTTTGCATCTGTAACATCTTTTGCTGCCTCTCAATTACTAAAGTGCCATAAATCATTTTAACTCGAGATGCCTTTCGTTGTAAAATCTTGCAAATTTGGTTGACTTTATTGAAGTTTTATTTTGTCTTTTTTGGTAGTCCAAAATGTTTCAACCTTTCACTCATATAATTTTTCTTGTTGACTAAGTAAGGATCATTCTGAAACTAAAAGGATCATTGTGAAACTAAAGATTCCATATTGTACTAAATTTTCTTTTCTAGAATGATTGTATGGCAAATTCTTGTGACTGCCATATGCAAAATGGAAATATATTCGCTCTTAGGGTTGAAGTGGTCCCAATTACATTGTCACTTCATACCACATTGATTCAATGCACCTTGTTGATTGAAGACTACATTTATGAGGTTGGATTCTAGAAGTAAACCTTACAGACTTAGGTGCAAAGTATAAGAGCCTATTTCCAAAATGGGTACATCTGCTATGACTGATTTTATATGACCACTGTTTTGCTTGAAAATGTTATTTCCCTGTCACAGCCTTGAACTAGTAGCAGCACTTCAGTGCCATGTGCCATCTACTACTCATAATTTAAGTTTTACGTGAGTTTCTGTCCAAAGGCATATCCTACAAAATTTTAGATATGTCTGACACTATTTCCACCACCTACAAAATGTTAGCTTTGTCTGACACTACTTCCATCCAAGTCTAGTCTCACCCACTTTCGTAAACTTCTACTTGTTTGTTCAGGATCCCATTTTTACTGAAGCATCTTCACCTCCATCACCTTAATCCAGAGTCCAGACCATCAAACATGGTTTTCTGTCACTTTTTTTTCTCTCTTGATATTGCTTCTAGTTTTCTCATCATGCAGTCATTTTTGGTTTTATTTTTCTAGTTTACCTCATCCATCTTTATGTCCTTATTTTATTATGCATTTCATATGCTCAATGGTCCTATCCAGTGCCAAAACAATCCAAATCATACAACAAAGCCTGTCCTATAACTACCTTATTCAATCTCATTAAACTGAAAGGTATTTGACAATAATAAAAAAATTTAGAGATGCATTTCCAGTTTGATTAGCATGCTTTGGTCCTTTCTCAAACACCTCCAATCTTACTGTTCTTTGTTATATTAGAAAAAGGTACCAAATACAATTAATTTGCAGAATGTCCTGCCCACATTTTTAAAATGTTTCCTTGTCCTTATTCTTATTCCCTTTAAAGCTAAATTATATGTACTCTGTATTGATGCAACTAATGTTCAAAAATAAAAACATGTGCCTGCCTTTTCTTAAATATCATTTTGTGTCTGGAACAAATGTAAAATGGTAAGCTCTCAGCATGATCGTCAAATGTCTGCGAAGTCACCTATAAAATGTTGGAAGATCAAAGAATATAATAAATATCTTGATGGATAGGATAACTAGAATATCTATTATAATTCATGGGATAATTTGAAGCTCTTGAGAAGTTTTTGAAGATTCTTTCATCAAGTTAAAATAAACTTGGAAAGCAAAACCTGCGAGCATAGACAGAGATACTTGTGATTAAGTCGCAACTTGCAACTAGGTAGCATAATGCTCATCTGATTTAACTCATTCTATATGACAGTTTATTTTTGATGCTGCTACGAAGCATTGTGTTGATATTGCAACCCATCAACATGGATGCTGTATCTTGCAACGATGCATCTCTCATTCTACTGGAGAAGATCGGAGGGAATTGGTTGCAGAAATCTCTGCTAATGGACTCAAACTAGCTCAAGATCGTTTTGGGTAATATTCTAATCGATATAAATGCAGTTATTGTTCTTTGCCTAAATACTTTAAATCTGATTGTCTAATGATCAGTCCTTTCAGATAGAATTGATTTCCTTTTCTTTAGAGTCTTGTGTGACTTCGAAAAGGGGAAAAAATATTGATCTTCAACATCAATTTTTGGGCTATGCCACTTGAGCATCTCTTGAAAAGTCAACTGTTTGCACACACATACACAATATGGACTTATAATCATTTCTCAAAAAATTATGGGTTTATACTCAACTTCATAGGCATGTTTAGATACAATTATGCAAATGCCACATGCAAGTGCCCACCAATCTTCATTAAGAATATTATCTTCATGAGATCTTCATGGCATGCTGCCGTGCGACATGTTTGTCATCCATTATGTGGAACCTGTTCACCCAATCGAGCTGTCCTCAAGTGCGCAATCATGCTTATAAGGCATCTACCAGCATAGCGTAGAGGTTCGTGGGATCATCTCTTTGGTAGAGGTTCAAATCCTGATTTTGGAGTAGGTACAGGCCACTGCAATCAGTGTTCGTGTCTATACTATCTACTATCTACACATAGGCATACGGTATACAATATATATATATATACACTTTATACATGGACAGGAAGATGCACATCTAAGAACCAATGACTTCACCTTTGTCTATAATTTGATTGAGCCCAATGCAATAGAGTTTGGAAAGAGAGAACATCTGTTGCAGATAATCATGGGAGAGAGTGAAGCAACTTGACATGATTTGTTTCTAATATTTACCCAATATAGGCATTTTTAACTAGAGTTTTATTCAAATAAATAATGACAATTTTAGCTCTAAAATTTATAGGACCATTAGCTGATCTTGCTCTTTTCTCATTGTTTTACCTACATATATGCTTTCTAAGACCTCTAATTTTGTAAGCCTCAAATAGTGTTGCCATAAAGAACACCCAATATTTCACATTTTGCTATCAATACAATTTTCTTGTTTTGTAATAATCATTTATTGATCAAACTAGCATATGGTCTAATGGGTACACTTATTGAATAGTTGTGCTTAACTACTTATAAATGCATACTGGTTCATCTGAAGCTTCCCATCTGTTATATTTCTTCATTTTTCATAATATAATATCATCAAAATGTGTATTGTGTTTTTCATTGCCTCTTCCTTCTGATTGTCAGCAGCCTCTTCGATTACAGTTGTCCATCCACTTTGCTTGGAACTATGAGTTGGCTTTTTAAAGATATAGTGTATGTATGATACCCAACATTAGTACATGGTCTTTGAAATCATGCTAAGGCTCTCTCTCTCTCTCTTGGAGATGCTGACCTTATGCACACAACTTAAAGCTGCAGATATCATATTCAGCTCATGCATAAAAAGTTCACTAAATTGGAGATGACGTATAAATGGATTAGTTGAGTCATATTGGTTTGTCTCTTTTTCCTATCATCAATAAGAAATCAAAACATTAAGTGATCAATTTTGTTGAGGAATTCCATTGCATCAGCGAAAATTTTACTTTCTAGGATTTTTACATTAACCATTCAAGAAAATGCTCTCAAAAATCTATTTCTTGACTTCAGAAAGTATTCTTTAGTGGAAATTATTTGGAGCTTGGATGAAGGAATCAAGGAGAAATAGAAACCTTAAATAGAGGGTTTTGCAGTCAGATGGTGCCTTGAGATGAAGAGCATTAGTGTATCTGCAGGCAGAACATTGCTCTCAAAAGTCTATTTCTTGGCCTCAAAAAGGATTATTTAATAGAAACTATTTGGAGCTTGGATGAAAGAACTGATGAGAAATAGAAACTGTTGGTGGAAAAATGGACTACCCCACAAATGCAATTATAGCACCCAAATCCGTCAGCAAGCTCGAGCTCATCCAAGTGATTGGGCTCTTCCGCTCTCGAGCTCATCCAAGTGATCGGGCTCTTCCGCTCTCGAGCTCATCCAAGTGATCGGGCTCTTCGGCTCTCGAGCTCATCCAAGTGATCGGGCTCTTCCGCTCTCGAGCTCATCCAAGTGATCGGGCTCTTCGGCTCTCGAGCTCATCGGCCGAGACCAGAAGGCCGAGACCAGAGAGCCGAGACCAGAAGGCCGAGACCAGAAAGGCAACCCCGCCGAGCCCATGCCTTAGCCAAATATCCAATCTCCGCCTAACCCTCCAAAGGATCTGACAACTAGATACATGACTCCACTACAATCCGCCACCATCCCTAAGTCATCAAGGCACGAGATCTCCGCAGGTATTCGGCACGACCTATCATTAATGCCTGAGACCCCCTCAGGCCTCCGATGCACTCAGTCATTAAATGAACACGGCTCAAGATGATCTCCGGATCACTAAACCATCAAAGCGTATGGCTCTTCCTGACCGCCGGTTCACTCAGCAATCAATGCGCCTGCCATCTACGAACCCCAGGCCCACCACGGCCGGCGGTTCAACCACCCCAACGGGTCCGATCAACCGTGACAACTCCCTGACTCCGGTATGATCCGGCCTTATTCTCCACTACGCCATTAATGAGCAAGATCGTGCCCAATTATCACAAAAGAGGACAAATTCCCCTGTCACCTCCCAGGTAACATAATATCTTTCTATAAAAGGGAACCTGGGGGAAGAAGGGAAGGGGGACAGAACGGACAACAAGATCAACACACACACAGAACAAACATTCCTCCTTTTTTACTCTCCCCACACATATTAGCCCCCTCTGACTTAAGCATCGGAGGGCCGGCGCCGGAAAGCCCGGCCACCGGCTTTTTTGCAGGACTCGCCCACTCCACAGGAGGACGCAGCCAGCCGGCGCGCCGCCGTCCGCCGTTCCGGCAGCGGAGCTCCTCCCCCCTGGTTTCGCGGCGGCCCCCGGGTCCAATTTCCAGCAACAGTTGGCGCTAGAGGAAGGGCCCGAGTTGCTGCCATGAAACTAAGAATTCGGCCGGAGCAGTTTGATACCCTGGTGCAACAGGTGCAAGCCTTGGCTACCGCTGTTCAAGGCTTGCAACCCAGGGGCGTCCCGACGGCACCGCTTCCTCCGGCTCCAGTTCAATCGGAGCCCCCTACAACGGGCTTCCCCTTCGAGTATCATGCTCCAAGTCCCAAACGCTCAGTCCAGAATTCACCACCAAGATCTCCGGTAGATCAAGTTCCACAAGTCCAACTCGAGCACTTCGATGCGCTAATGCAGCAAGTCCAAGCGCTAGCCATTGCAGCCCAAAGCCTGCAACAAGTGGAGGCCCCTCCTGTGCCGCCTCCACGGAATCATGTTAAGCAGAGGAAGAAACTTTCTCCCAACTCCCGAGCCATCTCGAATCAAAACCTTCTCCCGACTCCCGAGCCATCTCGAATCAGGCATGGCTCCCGCTGCAACGACGTATGTGGGGGCAACCAGTGAGAAGTAGTGGTCCAAATTTCACGTCAACGAGTTGGGGGCAAAAGAGAAATAAAAGCTGAGGTCTGGAGAAGGAGAGTTATGGAGCTTTAAAATGGGATTGTAAGCCTCTGTGACAAAGGGTACAGCCCCATTAAATCCCATTATCCTTCCAAGTCTTCTGTCTTCCGGCAGCAAGCAAGAAACCAGCATGTACTCCCTCCTTGGGACGGCGCCCGCGACATTGCTCCCCTTTCAGAGCGTCGCCATCACTGAAGCCCCCGCCGAAGCTCAGAAACCCGAGCGCAAAACACCTCCTAGAAAATCGAGCCAAAGAAGGCCAGTGCTGAATCAAGTCCTGAGGGACTTCGAAGCTCGAGAGCCATCAAAATATCTCCAAAAGGTACAGGACGCCACTTTGGCTTCAAATAAATTCAATATTTTATCTATTTTCAGGTTAACGAGCTCGGCTCGTTCTCCATCGGCCAACGAGCTCGGCTCGTTCTCCATCGGCCAACGAGCTCGGCTCGTTCTCCATCGGCCAACGAGCTCGGCTCGTTCTCCATCGGCCAACGAGCTCGGCTCGTTCTCCTACCCCGACCACGGTCGGGATGCGGTCTCCATCGACCAACGAGCTCGGCTCGTTCTCCATCGGCCAACGAGCTCGGCTCGTTCTCCATCGGCCAACGAGCTCGGCTCGTTCTCCTACCCCGACCACGGTCGGGATGCCCCGATACTTCGGGATGCGTTCTCCATCGGCCAACGAGCTCGGCTCGTTCTCCATCGGCCAACGAGCTCGGCTCGTTCTCCTGTCCGTGATCAGCGAAAAGTCCGTGATTCGCAACAAACTGGATTTTTCTATCTCTGCCGACGTCCTCAAAGAACGGACTCCGAGCAGAGGAGCGTCTTCAGTCGCCTCGGCGTAAGAACGCTCACGGTACCAGAACGGACTCCGAGCAGAGGAGCGTCTTCAGTCGCCCCGGCGTAAGAACGCTCACGGTACCAGAACGGACTCCGAGCAGAGGGTCGTCTTCAGTCGCCTCGGCGTAAGAACGCTCACGGTACCAGAACGGACTCCGAGCAGAAAAAGCGTCTTCAGTCGCCTCGGTGTAAGAACGCTCAAAGTACCAGCGAGCTCGGCTCGTTCTCCATCGACCAACGAGCTCGGCTCGTTCTCCATCGACCATCGAGCTCGGCCCGATCTCCATCAAACATCGAGCTCGCCTCGATTTCGGCTTGATCGCCAACAGACAAGGCCAAAGAAGGCCGCTGAGTCAACCTGGAGCGCTTTAACTCCAACCGCATGAGAGGTACACCCTACTTGGCACGTACATCTCTATACATATTTGGCTATATTACAGGACGATCGACGACTGGACTACTTCCTTCGTCCGAGCCAAAAAGCAGCTCGAACTCGGAAGTCGGGGGGTAGTGTTGGTGGAAAAATGGACCACCCCACAAATGCAATTATAGCACCCAAATCCGTCAGCAAGCTCGAGCTCATCCAAGTGATTGGGCTCTTCCGCTCTCGAGCTCATCCAAGTGATCGGGCTCTTCGGCTCTCGAGCTCATCCAAGTGATCGGGCTCTTCGGCTCTCGAGCTCATCCAAGTGATGGGGCTCTTCCGCTCTCGAGCTCATCCAAGTGATCGGGCTCTTCGGCTCTCAAGCTCATCCAAGTGATCGGGCTCTTCGGCTCTCGAGCTCATCGGCCGAGACCAGAAGGCCGAGACCAGAAGGCCGAGACCAGAGAGCCGAGACCAGAAGGCCGAGACCAGAAAGGCAACCCCGCCGAGCCCATGCCGAGCCCATGCCTTAGCCAAATATCCAATCTCCGCCTAACCCTCCAAAGGATCTGACAACTAGATACATGACTCCACTACAATCCGCCACCATCCCTAAGTCATCAAGGCACGAGATCTCCGCAGGTATTCGGCACGACCTATCATTAATGCCTGAGACCCCCTCAGGCCTCCGATGCACTCAGTCATTAAATGAACACGGCTCAAGATGATCTCCGGATCACTAAACCATCAAAGTGTATGGCTCTTCCTGACCGCCGGTTCACTCAGCAATCAATGCGCCTGTCATCTACGAACCCCAGGCCCACCACGGCCGGCGGTTCAACCACCCCAACGGGTCCGATCAACCGTGACAACTCCCTGACTCCGGTATGATCCGGCCTTATTCTCCACTACGCCATTAATGAGCAAGATCGTGCCCAATTATCACAAAAGAGGACAAATTCCCCTGTCACCTCCCAGGTAACATAATATCTTTCTATAAAAGGGAACCTGGGGGAAGGAGGGAAGGGGGACAGAACGGACAACAAGATCAACACACACACAGAACAAACATTCCTCCTTTTTTACTCTCCGCACACATATTAGCCCCCTCTGACTTAAGCATCGGAGGGCCGGCGCCGGAAAGCCCGGCCACCGGCTTTTTTGCAGGACTCGCCCACTCCACAGGAGGACGCAGCCAGCCGGCGTGCCGCCGTCCGCCGTTCCGGCAGCGAAGCTCCTCCCCCCTGGTTTCGCGGCGGCCCCCGGGTCCAATTTCCAGCAACAGAAACCTTAGAGCATTTTGCATTTAGCTGGTGCTTTGAGATGAAGAGCATTAGTGTGTCTGCTATTCCTATTAAGAACTTTGAAATCTATTAAAATCTATTGGTCCCATCCAAGGCATGTGATGCAAAGTTGAAGATTTTGCAACAAATAAGTCTTCTTCTTAAGAATCTTGTTCATTTATGAACCTTGTGAAAGAGGTAGGCTTACAGAAAGCAAGTAGAGCCAATCTGGTAGTTGTTGAAGCGACATTGGCAACTATATATACATATATATATATATATAGGTATCTACATATATATTTAGGTATCTACATATATATACATATATATCTACATATATATCTACATATATATATGTATGTATGTCTGTGTGTATGTATGTCTTTATGTGTGCGTGCGTGTACCTCTACTTTATTTAAAATTGGCTGGAGCGAAGTATGTCATTAGAATTAATCATTTCTTAGTTGGGTACATCATGATTTATTTTTATAATAGCACTTAAACTGAGGCATTAAACCATTGGAGTTGCACGGTTTATGATGTGGAGCAACATTTGAAGGATTATGACAACATGGAAGTCATTGTGTAGAATTTAGCGGAGTACACTAGCTAGATGCTTGCTTGTGTGTTTCCCATCAAATCATGATTTAGACATACAGCAAGTAATCCTCCAAAAACTTCTGTATATAAACATAACCACACTTGCTTTTCTGTTATATAATTCAACAAGGAATGTGTTGTCTTGAATGTTCTATGCATTCTATGAAACATTTACAAATTATAGAGTAACATCTGAACAATTTAAGGTCGTGCTTGTCTGCATACATGCATGTTTTTCTTCGCAACACCCCCCCCCCCCCCCCCTTTCTCTCTCTCTCTCTCCATGAGCTCATTATTTTAAATTATCAAGATTCTGTTGAATTATTATTAAATAGTAGACATTATATTAGTGGATTAATACTCTGATTACTTGTGTATGTTTGGAAAAATAGATTGTGGGCATTGTGATGGATAATAAAGAATCAAAGATGAAAGTAACTAGGAGTTCTGATGGTATCAACAAGTGTTCCTTCATAAAGATTCAAGCTCTTTTCAAAGTTTAAGCACTCCAGTCAACCCAAGGTTTCTTGGGTGTGACAGAGGCATGATATAAGCCAAATCACAATCTTGCTTCTATCCATTTTTTTTTTGGATAGCTTAAAGTCCTTTTCATATAAATACTCTAGTGAAAATTATTTAGCCCTTTATTTTGGCTTTTAGATAAAAATTTGCAGTTCTAGTGATATTCTGATTTCTTCCATTCCACTTCTGACTTCTATGACCCATTTGGAATCTTGTGTTTTATTAAAGAAAACCAACTAATTTGTTTTCCTGTAGATGCTTTGAATTTGTATGGTCTCTTCAAAATTGTTTGTCATATCCTCTAGATGTTTTGAATTTGAAAACCAACTAATTCGTTTTCCTGCAGATGCTTTGAATTTGTATGGTCTCTTCAAAATTGTTTGTCATATCCTGCATATGTTACTGTTCAGGCTCTGTATTTTTTTAACCATTTTTTGATTCCTCTAACAGACGCCATATTTATCTAAGGCCCTGTTTGGGGGAGCTGTTGGCAGTAGAGCTGTTAGAAGTAGAGCTGTTGGAATTAGAGCTGTCTGAAGTAGAGCTATTATAAAAAGCTGTTTGCTGTTTGGTAACTTCATTCGTAAAGTGTTGTACTTTGTTTTGTGTTTGGTAAACAAACTGAGAAAGTACTTTTGTATGACAAAATTACCATAAAGGACATTGCATAGTATTATATAACAGAACATAATAAGACATAACATAAATTAATACATAAATATATAATATAGTATAATATTATTGTAATATAAAATAATATTATGTTGATATAGCATAATAGTGATATAATTATTAGAGTAAATTAATAATTGGTAATATAACATAATATTAAATTATTTAACATAACATATTAATGTATTATGATATAATGTAATATATATTATATTTATAGTATAATACAAAAATAAAAGTATAAACTATTATAATTATTAGTATAAATTAATTTTTCATAATATAACATAATATTAAATTATTTAAAATAACATATTAATGTATTATAATGTAATGTAATATAATACATTAATATGTTATTTTAATATGGACATTTTTGTCAAAAATACAGCTTTTCGAAAAAGCTGAAACAGCTTCCTCCCAAAAGCTCCAAATTGGAGCTTCCTCCCAAAAGCTGTTTTCAGCTTCCCGCAAAAGCTAAAACAGCTTTTTGAAAAATTTACCAAACACAATTTTTCATCTAAAAGTACTTTTGAAGGGCCAGAAAGTGCTTTCTGGTCCTCTAAAAGCTCCCCCAAACAGGGCCTAAGTAGTTGGTTCTGCATGGCTTGTCTCTGGTTCCTATAAATGATATGTAGTTATTCATCTGGAGCACATCCAGTAGTTTCAGACTCTACTTTTCAGTTTCATGTAGGGATTGGGGAGGATAATCAGAGCTAAATATTAAAGATAAATGAGAAGAGAAGATTGCTAAAAGACAAAAGGCTAGAAAAAGAAAGAAACATATATGTTAAGAAAATATCAGAATGCCTATGATAAAGTTTGAATAATAGAAAATATTTATGAAAAGAATCTCTATCTTTTGGTTGGTAACTCCAGCAGTAGAGGTATTAGAGTATTTCCCCTCTTAGAGATATTTGGGTTTGAAACAGAATGAAGATTACTAGTTGTGGGCGTGCACACATGTTAAACTCCTGAAGTAAAACTACTCCCTGACTAGAACTCTGCAAAAGTATGATGTGAAAGGTGCCATCTGTTGTCATCTATCATACAAAATAGAAATATACTGCAATGTGGTTTTAGCTGTACATTTTAGCTGGTTGTTACTATTTAATGAGAAAACTGATACTTTGTTGATAAGACCTTTATAGCTAGTGGATTGAGAGAATAGACTTGTAATTCATCTGGGCTAGTAGCTGAGATATAAGTCAATGGAATGAAGAAAAAAAAATCAAATCTATTCTGGGCATACATTAGAAGCCAATAACATCAGGATTATCAGAATTGTGTAATAAAGCACAATTTTTGATGCTACCAAAATGCTTGCAGAAAAGCAGAAAGAGAGATGTGCCTTACATATTTATTCACTGAAGCAAAACTTGCAGCAAAATTGGCAGGATTTACACAGTTGAAGGAAAGGATATATTATGGTTCAATCTACTCTTTGCTAATGCCAGTATAATATAGTTTTAAAATGCAATATGTGCGTATAATTTGTTTAAATTTGTCTTATCAGAGAATGTTCTTTGGGCTATAAGGTACAAGGGTACACACTGAGAATGGAAGTAGATTGTGATCTTTGGTCCCATGTCTTGACTATAATTTATGAACCTAAAAATTGGCTGTATCAGTCCAGGTGTAGACAACTTTATTTCACCGGGGAGCTTAGCATCATGTGGCCCATTTTGCAGAGAGAATTGTTGAATATTGCATTTTTGCTAAATTCTATTTTGAGAAACAATAATTGTTTTAGCACTTATATTTGTTGAATCCATTGCTTATATTAACCGTAATGCGTTTATAAGTTTTTTTACTTAATTTTACCTTCTATAGATCTTTTATATATTGAATAAATGTTTTTGTCCTTTCTGCCATATTTTTTTTAAAAAAAAATGTTATATATGAACTTGTTTTGTGCCATTGGATCTCAGACTTACAGTGTTTCTTATTGTTGTTTCAGAAATTATGTTGTTCAATACATCCTAGACCTGAAAAGTCCATTAGTAATTGCAAATTTGGTATTCCAATTTCAAGGAAATTATGTACAGCTCTCAATGCAAAAATTCAGCAGCCATGTGGTAGAAAAATGCCTCAAGGTATTTGGGGAAGATGATCGGGCAACTATCATATTAGAATTGCTTTCGGTGTCTCAGTTTGAGCAGTTACTGCGAGACCCTTATGCCAATTATGTCATTCTATCGGCTCTTCAAAATGCCAAGGTCTTGAATCACCAGCAAGATTTAGTTATTTAAGCAGCTTACACTACATTCTATCCTTTTCTTATTATTTTTTTATTCTCAAAGCAGGGTTCTCTTCATACCGCACTGGTTGATGCCATTTGTCCTCATGCAGCAATTCTCCGAACCAGCCCATACTGCAAGCGGATATTCTCTCGACTAAAGAAGTGATGCAAATTCTGGATTGGCAAGATCCATGTTGTAGTTTCTGTGTTTAAGGCAGTTGTTGCTGGAACAAGCGAATCTAGAGTTCCAAAACTGTAACTGAAGTGAGATGGGTTGCAAGGAGATCGAACAAATTAATATGTAGAGTTATAAAATATCTGCTGTAATATTCTGCTGTCTTGATTGTCCAGACTTTAGTCTCGCCCTTAGTACATGCAACAATCAGTGTCGAGTCAGTACCCTTTTTCTGGTTTCATTTTACTCAGATTGTTGAAGGCATGGATGTTATGAATAGATGTGTTGTTGTCAAATAGATTCTTTTTGTTTATTATAGTACCATTAATAATAGCTACAGGCTGCATAATGTATTGATAATACCTTGAGTAGTTAGGGTGGTGGGGTTCTGATTTCTTGTGAGTATTTGCTGCAGTATAGCCCAAAAAATCAGCTGCCTAGAAGTGACCACATGCTGTAACTGTACCTTTTGTGCATACTATATAGGAGGTTATTTTCCTTTGTTCTTTTGATCTACTAAAAAAGGTTTTATCAGAGATAAACGCATTTCTTTAATTGCTAGTGATTATTTCTTTCTGGAAATTTTTTTGGTAACCTTGGGATCTGTTTGGTTGTTTGTAACTTGTTGAAGTTGGAAAAGTGATTTATGAGAAGTGAGTTATGTGGAAGCAGCAGATTTAAGTGTTTGGTGGGTTCTGAAAGTCATGCTTGCAGAAGTCAGTTTTGAGAGTTCCTTATAATTTGTAGAAACTGAATAGAACATCATCACTTCCAATCAAGTCCAGTGTTTATTTGCAAACCTCTCAAATGAATGGTGAAGTTAACCCCCTGAGTTTATTTGCAAACCATAGCAGCATAATGATGCAAACATAGAACCTAACTAGGCCAGAATGATCTCTACTGGAAGGCTCTGCAATTAGTGCATGGAATTTTTTTTGTTAAGCATTTTATTCAGCAACATAGCTTAAATGCCTGATGATGGATTAGTCATAAAATTTTTAAAATGTAGCTAAAATAAAATTACTCACAAGTTAACTATCATTTATAGAGTAATTAAGATAATTACGAACTTGTAAACTCTGCTGCTTATGGCCCTTGTACATCATAACTTGCATACACGAATCATGTTCATGTTTCTTCGCTTCTCTATTCTTTTAAGTTTTTCAACTCCTCCAGCTCGTTATTGATTTGCTCTATTACTCTTATCAGAACTCTCACAGCAAAATTCTTACTGCCTGGATTTTTCTCACATGCAGAAAAAGCTATCTCATGCCTCCTAGGTTGGTTCTGGGCCTTTTTTGTTGGTGGTGGTGATGGTGTTGCTGCTGCTGCTTGCCTTTACACCATCTTCTTATGCTCAACCATATGTCCAAGCTCAGAGCAAATTATCTCAAACCATACAAAATCTCATCATAGCAAGTGGACAATTCCCATCCTGAGCCTCAAACCGACCTCCACTGAAGAGAACAGGATACAGTTGCAGATTTGTAGAAAATAACGATAATTAAGTGATAAGAATATGGGTCTTTAGCAGACGGCATGAAATAAAGGGTTGGAAATGGATAGAACTGAAGCCCTAATATGTCAAGATCTTCATATTAATGCTCTATCCTTTAGACGCGTCCCAATGTTTCTTATAGCATTCACCTTGGTCATACAAGTTTCCCTGCATGTATCTTAAATTTCAAGTTCCCTCATCATATGCCCGATTGGATGTTTCCTTTCTCATTATCAGCTTTCTACGTACATTACATGCACCAGCAATCAGTAAGTCGTACGTGACAACATCACGAAAAAGCCTACAAGCAAGCATCTCCTGCTTCAGCATTAGAGCATGAACTATGTTTCCTCCTTGAACGTTGATCAATGCATTGCACGTGAAGGCATTTGGTTCCACGACCATTGCAGCCATCATATCTGACTGGAGAAGGAAGAGGAAGGCGCCTTCTGATTCCAAAACAGGGGAGGTCTTTTGACTTCTAGATTGCACTTTTCACTTCGTTGACGTGGTTGGGAGCATGACCAATGACAGATTTTTTTTTTATTTTTATTTATTTTTTCAGTTGTATCCACAGCAAATCACCTGCTTGATCAACTTTGGTTTCTTGAAAGCTTTTGAATGTTCGGCGGAGAGTGTAATCTAACAAAGAACTAGCCATTTCCATCTTATGACCTTCTGGGCTTAACGGCCAGTATTTCCCTGATGTAAGATAAGCCATCCGAGCCGAATAGCTTGGTGGGAAAATGCATGGGAGTCAAAGATCACCTTGGACAGATCCAAAGGTATGTGATTATTGCTATCAACAGAGAAAAGCACCTCGTACCTCCCATCATCATGTAATAAAAAGAAACCGTAACTCCTCGTCGATCCCATTCCCCCGTCCTCTCTAATCGCATTCCAATGGGCAAGCCCATCACAGAAGTGGTATCGCCGGCGGCCGGCGGCCGGCGGCCTTCCATCAACGGTGTCCCCCCTTACCGTGGACGCAGGTGTCAGCGGCCATGGTTGTTGGTGGTTAAATCCCCATAGGTGGTCAACTCGCATAGTGCTGATTGGCGAGGGGGAGAGGTGGGGGGGTGTAAGTCTGGGAGAGGTGGAGGCTTGAGTTGCATCAGTCAAGGAAATGGAGATACACCACTAAAGTTGACTCTTTAGAAACGTAATCTTCACATTTCATGGTTATGCTTTCATCTACACCTTTTTTCTTTAGAGAGAATTAAACTTTCAAAAAAGTTACAGGAAATTCTATATCTTTGGTGGCTAGGAAGGAAGATAAATCAGAAGTTGCTGTGAATATATGCTAAAAAATTTGTATTAAAAATAAGATTTGAATGGCTCGTTCGGTTCATGGCACTAGTGTACTTTATATATAAGTTGAGTCTACAATAAAATTTCATAATTATGGAAAAGATATTAGGACCAGATATAGTATAATATAATAGAAAAATCCTATGATTTGGCACAAATACTAAATTTAAATGTGACAATTAGATCCTATTATTTTTGGAGATTGCTTTGAATTGATATACCAAAATTGTGCATGCAATATGTGGCAGTTATGATATCCAATATCGTACATACTATAATAGACGAGATTGTGCACGATTTTGACAACTATAATACTCCCCCTCAAGTTGGTATATGTGTAGTTCCGTAACACCCAACTTGCGTAACAGATAAAAAAAATGATCACGACCCAAAGCCTTAGTAAAAATATCAGCACACTAATTGTCACTTCGAAGGAACTTGGTCTGGATTGTGCCTACTTTTAGTTTTTTTTGGAGTAACATGACAATCTATTCGATATATTTTGTCCACTCATGGAATACAAAGTTTGAAGCAATATAAAATGTTGTTTGGTTATCATAATAAAGAGACATAGGTTAACGGTGGTGAATAACCATGTTAAAGAGTAGAGTTTGGAGCCAGATTAATTCAAAAGTGGTAGAGACCATTGATCGATACTCAGCTTCAATGGTGGAGCGAGATACAGTACTTTGTTTCTTTGTGCTCCATGAGATAGGGTTATCACCAAAAAAGCTACAATAACTTATGACAGAACGGCGAGTAATGGAACAACTCACCCGATCAATATCATAATTAGCACTGAGATAAAGTTGTTCGAAGCAACCATGAGGATACTAAAGCCGGGGCATGATTTAAGGTATCTTAAGACTCGAAGAATAAAGGTAATGTCTGGACGAGTGATTGTGAGATAAATCAAACGACCTATTAGGCGTCTGTATGATCCAGGATCATTTGAAGGTTCTCCAACATCAGGTGATAGTTTTAAATTTTGCTCTATCGGGGTGTGCGCTAGTTTAGAACCTAGAACAGTCATAGAGCCCCATAGGGAATTGAAAAACCTTTTCACGTTGAAAGATCCAGTTCAACTTTTTCATTGTACCACAAGTGCAAGTAGTAAGTGGATATAAATAATTGATTTCATCCCAATATGTTTTGAGTGTAGTAAAATAAGAAGCAAGAGAAAATTGATCTTAAATATGCATTGAGATATCTCGCTTGATATGATAAATTTGGGTAGATTTACCATGAGAAAAACACTCCTCCAGATCTTCCCATGACTCTT
The DNA here is from genome assembly GCF_051530095.1 of Phoenix dactylifera. NCBI lineage: Eukaryota > Viridiplantae > Streptophyta > Magnoliopsida > Arecales > Arecaceae > Phoenix > Phoenix dactylifera. The sequence continues at coordinate 21,567,511 of NC_143194.1, forward strand.
TTGTAGTTTCAAAATAGATTAGACTGCTCACAAGATCTTTATGGACTGCATTCTAAATCTAGAAAAGCACCATAGTGTTGCAACGTTTCCATACATCAAGTGTTGTTGAACTTTTATCAAATTTTTTAAGCGAGCCATCAATAAAGCCAATTTTATTTTTGGCTAAGAGAGCAGTCTTCATGGCATGCCACCATAGAAGATAATTGTCACCAGTAAAGACTTGAGAGACCAGGATCATGCTTGGGTTATCTGAGTGGTGGAGAAAAAACAGTGACGTTATATCAGCACTAAGATTGAAAATAACTGTAGAAGAGGCGATGATTATCAAATGGAGATTAGAGGGCCAAGGAAAATGAACACCAAGAGGACAATAGGAGAACAAGAAAGAGGGGTTGAGTGATCAAGAAAAAAACTGTTCTAATATCATGAAAAATTTATATTAGAATTAAGATTTGAATTGCTTATTTTGTTCATGGTACTAGTATGCTTTATATACAAGTTGAGCCCCCTAGATATAGTAGAATATAACAATAAAATTTCATGATTATGGAAAAGATACTAAGAACCAGATATAGTATAATACAATAGCAAAATCCTATAATTTGGTACAAATACTAAATTTGAATATGACAGTCAGATCCCATAATTTTTGGAGATTGCTCTGAGCTAATATATTAAGATTGTGCATGCAATATGTAGTGATTGTAATATCGAATATTGTACATACTATAATAGGCGAGATTATGTATGATTCTGACAACTATTATATATGCAATTCCAACAAGCTCAATAAGCAATTTACATGAACCTACAAAACTTAAATTCACTATAACCACTGCTTGAATTCACCATCACCATATTTAGAGGTGCAAATAGGTTGGGTCGGACCGAGTCATGAGTGACCCCGACCCAACCTGATTTCTTGTTCGGGTTCTAATTTTGAACCCAGACCAAACCCAATAGAAAATCGGGTCCAGTCGGTTCGGTTCGGATCCACGGCTACAATTTTTGACTCAATGGGTCATTCAAGTTGGGTCGGGTCCATGTATAACCTGGACCTAATCCAAAAAATTTGGGTTCAGTTTGAGTCCAGTTCAGATTCAGGCCTTGGCGAAAAATTCCACAACCCCACAAGAACAATCAACGTGCAAAACAAAAGCAACAAATTAAAAGAGAATCAGAATCATAGAGAGCCTGAATGGGGCTATGGCAAAACAACTTGTAGTATATGGCATGCTGACATGAAAATACATGAATAAGGCATACATGCATCCCATTTACGCATTTCATCAGGCATATTCAGCACAGCATGCTGACATCTATAACTTTACCGGCAATACAATGCATGCAAAACAAAATATCGATCACCACAAAACCTCAAACAACAAACAATCAGATCAAAATTATAGCAAAATTAAATAATAATAAATAAGAATAATAACAAAAATAAAGTAGAAAATTTGATTTCTCCAATAAACACCTACCGATCGCCCATAGAATGATTCAAGTCAAAAATATATCGAACCTATCAAACAAAGGTGGATCCTAAAAAGGCTGAAACCTAGGGTTATACAAGGACCCGACCCAGAGTAATATCTCGAGGAGGAAGACCTAGGGTTTCGAAGAACCGAAGAAGGGAGGAATATCTGGAGGAGGAAGAAAGAGAGGATGGAGGAGAACAAGGTAGGGCAAGTTGCAAATGTTAGGATTTTGGAGGAGGGAGATATCTTGGGAGTCGGGACGAAGCATGTCGAAGTTGTCGGACGCCGAAGAGACTCGTTGAATCACTACAAGCTCTAGGGTTTTGTACAAGCATGAAGGGGGAGATCGATCTAATTAGGAAAGGAAGGGTTTTGCACTTTTGTTAAGGCTCCAAATGGTCCTCCGCCTCAGGGGAGATTGAAAGAGAGTGATTGGGAAACAGGGAAAGCGAAATGGCTGAAAAGCCTGAAGCAAGAAAGGTTTTGCACTCTAAATAGTCCTCAGCCTCAACGGAGATCGAGAGAAAGCGATTGGGAAACAGGAAAAGCCGAATGGCTGAAAGCCTAAAGCAATGAAGACTGAAGAGAGAAAAGCAATTGGACCTTATGGAGTCAGAGCGACAATGTCGAAGAGTTGTAGTCGAAGCGATTGAGAAGACTCAGAACTTAGAAGACAACTGAGCGATTGGGTAATTCCTTGTGGTAGTGGCCTGCATGCTGTGGGTCTGTAGGCCCAAAATGGATAATCTTGGTTCAAGTCGGGTCAAATCAGGTCGTTGATTAAATGATCCAAAATTGACCCAAAAAAATAATGGGTCGGGTCGAGTTGGTTCGAGATTCAGGAAACTTAGACTCGAGCCGAAAAATAGAATGGGTCCAATTTGAAACCCCGACCCGGCCCCATGGATCCTTAAAAATGAGTCGGATCAAATCCGGTCAGGTCACAGATCAACCCGACTCATTTACAATCTTAACCATATCCTTCCCATTCATGCATGTTGAAGGACCAACAGCCGATTGCTTTCCTGCAAAGATGTGAGGACAAACTTTCGCACAATGGTGAATGACAGCCACCATTGCGGCCACCAGATTAGGCTAATCCGGCAAGTGCTGCCAGCATTTGACAACTCGGAGAACTAGGGCCGTAACGTCGCTAATAGTTGTATAGGTTTAAGATATGGCATTAAATATGAAGACCATCTCGTTGATCAGCTGTAAAATTCGTCTGTTCGATTTTGCGTGAAACCAACTTGCAATAATGACACAAGAAAGATAGGGCAGTGAAAGAACGATCCCCCAAGTTGTTGAAGAAATTGTGCAGTCCGAGTAAAAATGCTTTTGAAACTAGCATTGTTCCTTTCAATATCTGCATACATCCGGACGATCTCGTTCCGATCGTGACCGCAGCCCTATCTTTCGGTACTTTCTCCTTTCCAGACTATCTAACAAATGAAACTTCTACACCTTTTGTTTTCCCAGAGAAACAACTCCACATTAGAGGTTCAAATAAGTCGGATCGGATCAGATCATGGGCGACCCCGATTCAATTCGATTTTTTGTTCGGATCCTAATTTTAGACCCAAACCCGACCCGATAGAATATCGTATCGGATCGGATCCGTCTCTATAATTTTTGACCCAATAAGCCATTCAGATTGGATCCATGTATAATCCGAACCTAACCAAAAATATTTAGATCCGAACAAATCCGAACCTAACCAAAAATATTCAGATCCGGATCGAATTAATCCATCTATGGCTTCAGAACTTATATTTGCACCCCTACAGATTGCAACCTGAGGGTCCAAATAATTTTAAAGATTCGGATCGGATTGCATTCAATAAATCTAGATCCAACCCAAAAAAATTGGTTAGCAGCAAATCGGATCGGGTCATGGATCAACGAGACCGATTTGCAGCCTTACTCTACACCCATCTCGTGCACGAGACATGCCCGGCACTAATTTCTAATAACTTTTGCAAAACCTTTGGGTGCTTGTGAGCACGAACCAAGCAACGTCAGGATTCGGAAGCAACGGTAATGCTTCTTGATGTCTTCTCCAGAAGTTTGGAAAACAATTCTAAGTTGTGAGATACGACATGTCCCCAATACATAACCTCACAGGAAGTAAACCCTTCTTCCAGTACCCGTAACTTATTAAAACATGCATTTATCGCTCAAACACAAGATGGATTCATATATTCAGCATCTTGGCGGATAAAAAAACCCACATCTAACAATGCAACAGAAAACTGAAAATAAGTAAACGCATCCCTCAAGTTTGATGCAAGGCACACAGAGACACATTATTTGCACCTTGGCATGTCATAAGACCTAAAACAAGCCAACACTCCCGCTGAGGCAAACCAAGACATTATTCCCACACACAAAAGGGACATGATGGTATAAACGGGGTTACCAAGATGCCAGGTACTGAACCTCAAGAAAGCTTAGGCATCCTCTCCTATCAATGCAAGAAGGAAGTCCTCATAGTCTCCAGTGGTGTCCTTTTTAATGGCACGTTCCAGAGGCACGCTGTTTCTCTTGTAGTATATCTCCTTTATCGGTTTCATATTCACCTCAGCATGAGTGGTTATGACTCGAGTAAGAGCGTACTCATCCGTCCCCACTTTGTTGATTGCAAGCCGGATGACCTTCTCAAGATATCTTTCAGGGCAAATGATGCAACGTACGATGCTCCTCAGTGCAGAGAGGAAGTCATCCTTAGGATCAGCCTTCAAGTCCTGAGAATGCAAGAAACAGTATAGGTTTAAATCAGCAATCTGAGTTCAGTTGCATATTTCATCTTTAGGTGCATTGTAGCTTTTGCCCACCTACTTTTGTTTATATTCCCACTGAAAAGGAGAAGGTTTTTCTTCCTATTTTGACTGCAATTATCAAATTAAATTTGGTGATAATCGGGCAATAATGGTATGTGTAATTTAAGGCGAAGAGTGGCATTATGTGTTGGAAACATCAGGCAAGAAAGAGGTTTCAGCATTCACAAAATCTACAAGGTTCTTATGTCGTGAGGGATGTGACCGATGTTAGGTCCATAATCTACCAAAGCTTTTGGTGTTCTATGATTCACCTCCGAATAATGAGTAGGTAGTTCGATCCTTTTGATTCTTGTCTTCCTAGTAAATGGGGATCCGGAGCAATAGGTCGAAGTCTTCATGGTACTAAGATAAATCTAATGGAATATTAATGAAGTACATAAAATGGTACTACAATTGCAATTTTAGAATTTAAAGCTGTAATATGATAGCCATATATATAAATATAACTGGACTTATGCTAGTCCGCCGGTCTGCACCTCTGTCCTCAGTGCATGAACTAGGGAGAGAGGTCCCAGAACCCTGAAGCTGGCATTCCCACCATATTTTCTCAAAGAAAGAAATATAACTGGATTCTTAAGGTGAAGAATGCATAAAGTTTAAAAAAGGAAGTGAAATATGTGTGGGTGCGCCGGTGAGAGAAGAAATTGCAGGACCTAAGAAAATTCAGAATAAATTTGAGAAATCAAGAATTAATAAAAGGCATATAGGCCCCAAATAGAGGCTTCCCATGTGTTGTTCTGTCTATGGGCAAGTCAGTTAAGACAAATCTCAGCCAGCACAAGTATTGGACCTCAGTGACATGACTTATTCTTATTTCTTACATGTTAGAGTCCATGAAAACAGAGCATAAATATAAACCATAATATAGAAAAAGATAATTTTAATATTTTAACAGTTGTAAGTACCTTGTTAATTGGATGACCAAATTCATTGTTGTAATCATTGAACGTTGCAAGTAGTTGTGCTTTGCTTCTTGTAGTTAGAATTCTAATGATTTCTTCATGGCCATAATCCTTGTCGTTTATCTTTTCATGCAGCACCTTAGCCTCTGACTTCGCCAGTGACGCATTCACTTCAAGACCCTCATAACGGTATGAGCTTACGAGTGGCACAAGAAGCTGGACATAACAAGCATTGCTCAATAATTCACCAAGTAAAATCAGAAGTAAAATTGTTCTGAAAACTTCTCAAGCTCTACCTCCTCCCGTAAAATAATAAGATCATAAGGAAAATAAAATGGCATCAAACACTAAAAAAATACTTGCCATGAATCTAAACCACAATGAAACTACTGTAGACCTCAATTTAACAAAACATGATGAGAGGCACGATGTCAGCGTCTAATGTCTTTGAAGGTCCCCGAGATTGCGAATCAGTATAATGGCACTAATATTCTCAGGGGTCCATTATATAATATAATTAACAACCATTATGTAATCTTTCCACCATGAATTAAATAAGGTACTACTTAAGTTACACTGAGCTGTTATTTTGTCAAATAATGATGTTATTTTACTATTATCATCCATTATTTCCTGTTTTAATGATCAATAATGGCATCATTAATAGATGTTGTATTATTATTCAAAAAATAGTCCTTTTATATCCGGTATATCGTAATGGCTAATAATGGTGACCCTTCGGGACACCGAATTATAGAAACCTTGATGCGTGCGGATAAGCAACCATTTATTTTATTTTTTAACTACCTTCCTTTTAATTACCCTCCTAAAAACGACCAAGAAACCAAAACCAAAGTGAAAAATCAAATCTTTTTGGTTTTTTTTTCCTTCAATTCTGAGGAGAAAGAAAACATCACGGCATAAAAACTAGAGTTCGAAATCCGGACACAATACATAATCATCTTCCAATCCATGCATAAACTGTAATGTCCGGGCCCAGAACCTACTAGGCCCAATAAGAAATTGGCCCAGTTAAGGGTTGGGCCCAAATTTCACTGTGGGCAGTGCTGTTATCATATTTAAAAAAAAAAAAAAAGAAATAAAAACGAAGGGATAAGACCGACAGGGAGGGGTGACCCTCACCCCTGCTGACAGCCGCTGCCGGCGCGCCGGAGACAAGGGGAGGCGGCGGCCAGTCCCGGAGCAGGAGGGAATGGAGAGGATGGGACCTCTTAGAGGGGGGTCTCATCCTCTAAATAATCAATTAAGCCTCTGCCGGCAACCCCAAATCACAGACCCCCCTAAACACCGAACGAGAGAAAGAGAGAGAGGGTTTGCCAACCTACTTCCGTCGCCGGAGGAGAGGCTCGTGACTTCTTCCAAAAGCTAGGTAAGCCCCCTGCCTTCTCTCCTCCTGATTTATTCAAGATAATAAAGAAAGAAACAAAGACAGAAAGGAAGGGGAAGAAACAGGGCTCACCGCGTGCGGCCGCTCCCTTGGTCTGCCAGCAGCCGACGCCCGCGCCGACGGGATCAGCCGCAGGCGCGGCCGTGGGCTCAGCCGCAGGCGCGGCTGTGGACGCCGCGAGCTCGGCGGTGGCACTGCCGACTGTGGCTCGGCCCTCCCAAACCCCCCTTCTTCCTTCACAGGGGAAAATGGAGAGAGGAAGAGAGAGGGTTTGGGAGTAAGAGAGAGAGAGAATATGGGGTGGTGCCGGAGGGGAAGGACCAAAGAAAAGAAAGAAAGAAAGAAAGAGAGAGGAGGAAGAGGCCGTAGATCCGGCCGGAGGAGAAGAAGAAGACCGGGGAAGCCGAGAGCTCGGCCGCGGGCTCGGCCGGGGATGCCGTGGGGCTTGGCCGCGGACGCCGCCGGTCGTGGCCCGTCCCCCTCCGCTCGCCATCCTCCCCTCCGCTCGCCGTCCTGCCTTCGTCGGAGAGGAGAGGAGGAGATCGGGATGAAAGAAGAAGGGAGGAAGGAAGCTTCGGGAAGGAGAAGAAAAGAAAAAGGAGAAGAGAAGAAAAGGAAAGAAAAAGGAAAAGAAAAAGAAAAAGAAAAAGAAAGAAAGAAAGAAAAAATATAAAAAGAGGGGGTTTAGCCAAATTTGACTAACCTAAGCCCAATTAGACTGGGCAAGTCTAAATCCGAGCTCAATCAGATTGTGCTAAGTCTGGACGAGCCCAAACTGCAAATTGGGTCAAATCCGAACCAAATTAGGCCCAAATTGATTTGGGTCCGAACCCAGTTGAGTGGAGTTAATCCCAGCAGGCCCAATTAATACTAAATTAGGCCCAGTAAATTGACAGAGGACCCAATTGGCTAGAAAAGGTTGGACCCAATTATAAACGAGGCCCAATCCTTCAATTGAAAACCCAATCAACCCATGTGGGCCCAATCTGGTGTTAAATCGAACTCCAAAGGCTTCAAATTGGACTTTGGTTAGATCCTTGGATGGGATCCAAGCAAGTAAATTCATAATATGATGAACTAAGAGATTTTATAATAAATAAATAGGGAATAATGTAATCCCTATTATGTTGTTTTAGGTGATTAAGGATTTATCACCTGGACTTGAGCAATTTGGAAAGCGAATTGAAGTAAGTAATCTGTCTTAATCCTATCGTAGATCTTGTAATACGTTTTATAAGATGAACCAGTGTTTTTTATACAATTTGAATTGTATGCATGATTAGTGAAGAATGTAAGTAACCTGTTCTAATCCTATTATGGATCATGTCATGTTATTAATGTTTTCCTAAGCATTTATTTTAAGTACATATGTTTCATGCATGATATGTTACAATGCATAAGTAACTTGCATGATCCCAGAAGCTATGGCTATGTATGCAACCTGATGATATTGATATTTTAATCATGCATGTAAGTTTATAAAGTCTTAGCTAGCCCCAGAGGCACTATAATGGGCTCAAAGATGCTACTGAGAATGACTGAGCCGCCAGTGGCTGAATAGTAACTGAGCTGCCCCGCCAGTGGCTGAATAGTAACTGAGCTGCCCCGCCAGTGGCTGAATAGTAACTGAGCCTGCCCCGCCAGTGGCTGAATTGGAATTGGGCCTGCCCCGCCAGTGGCTGAATAGTAACTGAGCTGCCCCGCCAGTGGCTGAATAGTAACTGAGCTGGCCCCGCCAGTGGTCGAGTCTGACTTCGCAGTAGCATCCGAGAGAATGGACCACGGCATGCCGGGGCACGGTTTCATATGCATATTTTATGAAAATTTTGTGATTTGCACTACTGCTTTGTTTAAATTGCATACTTATTATGCCAGGATGATTATTAGATAAACATGCATGTCAGCTTCTCAAAATCCTGATTTACATGTTTAGTCTACTGGTTGATCCGGTAGGATTATGCAGGATTACTTACTGAGCCGTGTAGCTCATATCCGTTTATTTACTTTTTTCTTTCAGATCCTCACCACTGATAGCTGCCAGAGACACGTTAATTTGGTACTAGCGCTTCTTTCTTTTGGGGTAAAGCAAGTATATACTTTTGTGTATATAAACTACGTAGAAGCTCTGTATTTGGGTACTGACCAGCATGTTGTACTAGATGAATACACATGAAAAGATTTGGTTGGTTTGACTACCCTATTTCCCAGGTATGAGGCTGCGTGCTATTGTGGGCGGTAGTCGGCAATAGCACGGCCGTGTCACGGATCCGGATCCGGGGCGTGACATTTAGTGGTATCAGAGCAATAGGTTAACCATGAGTAAAAATTTTAAGCTTTAATAAGGAAATGGGTAGTTAAGTCTCATTTAGTGAGATTCCGCATAACCGGAAAGGAAAGAAAAGATTTTATTAGTCGTATCATCAGTCAATCACGAAAATTTCTTGACATAAATATTTTGATAGACGACAATGAGCAACAAAAAAGAAAGAAGTTAAGGCTAATACAAAATCATTCTCGGGGCATGATTGTGACAGGTATGATATCAGAGTTTAAGATTTAAGACTACTAAGGATTTTGGTGTTTTGAATCAGAATGCTAACGAGCCATGCCAAAATAAGAAAAAGCTAGTTTGGAGATTTCTCGATGGAGTAATTTGTATTTTGGATTATGATTAAAGTATATTTTGACTGATATTAAGTGGAGTACCAGCCATGGAATATTAAAGTACAGTGTGTATCAGTATATAGGTGATTTTGGAAGTTTAACTTGATACCGGATACTGTGGATAATACTTCTAGTTTGAAGTTAATTATTTTGATGGCAAGATAGGGTTCATTCATAAGTTGTTTAAGGCTTGGACAAGGAAAGCTTTTATATTCTTCGAGGTTAAAATCTGTATGACAATTATGCATGAAACTATTGTATAGAAAGAAAATATATCTGAGAATGACATTTAAGAGTTTCTCCTTTGTTTACTTGGAATGTGACATATTAGATCTTTTCAAATTACAATGCAAGATTGGTATTTTGATTGGAAGTCATTTAGTAAATTCTGGGATAATTTCCAATCTTGAAGAATATTTTTGGCTCATTTTATATGAATGAAGTTGCTGAAAATGTAAAAATTTATTTAAAGCATTGTTATTTATTTAAGGGGATCTTATGTTGGGATACCCTTTCTTTACTCGTTCATGAAAAGGTAAAAGGAAGTTCTAGCTAAGTAACATACGATCTAGATGGAGGAAAGATTTGAAGTGCAAATACACATGAAGGATTAAATAGTTCTGTTGGTAGGCAAATAGTATGTTGATCAAAAGTTAATTGTGAATTCAAAGGAATTTGATCAGAATGCGCAGCGAAAACATAGTGATCTGAATTATTTATCTAAGTTGGCCAGAAGTATTATTCTTTTGATTCGAAAAGTTTTGATCTGTTTTCTTGTAATGTAAGATTTTTTTTGGATAAATAAAAGGAGAATGTTCTGATTTCTGGATAGCACTGTGCTATCCTAGATTCTCCAGTTTTATGTCATGCTAAGAAACTTCTTAGCATCTTTTGACATGAATTAATAGATCATCGATTTTGATCTCAGATCTGGAATATGCTGATATAAACCTCCGTCCTCCTAAACTTGAAGCTTGAGTTTCTTTAATTAATATCAACCCTCCATCTGATTGAAAGAAATTGAGGTTGTCAGTAGACTACGAGGAATTTCTATCCAGAGTGGATTAGAGTCGTTTATGATCTAATCTTGTGATAGATCGGTTAATCAAGAGAAGTTGATATTTTGACAAAGAAACTTGATCTTCTTATTCAGAATTAAGATGTTGATTCTCTGAATAATCTGGAGACAGCTATATAATTTCACCAGTGAGTTTTTTCTACTGTGGCAATTCCTGGAAGATTTTGAGCATCTTAAATTTAGTATTAACGGATGGATGGTGCCTTGGTTGGGCTTAGACCTGAAATGTTCCCTACTCCTAGCCATGACATCTTCGATCTACCTATCTAAAAGGGGTTTGAAGTTTTGCTAGGATAAAAGTTGATCATAAAATTGTAGGCAGGGTTAAGAGAAGAAAGAGGATTATAGATTATGAAAAGTATTTGATGCTAATGCTCTCACCTATTTCTATTAACCCGATTACGACCGTTGTGTGGACTTAATCGAAAGCAATTAATTTCTCGGGCCAAGGATTATAGCATCTAAGGTGGGAAGATTAGTCTTCTTTTGGAAGAGATCAAAAGAACTCCTATATCATAAATAGAAAGGATCAAGTTTTGAGGTGCCATGAATTTGCCAAAATCTTATCAGCAAGCATTTTAAGAGAGACTAAATGAGATCTCGAGGATGACTCAATGGTTGACTACTTTTAAAAAAACCAGAACCTAAGGTATGTTTAATTTCGAGGACGAAATTTATTTTAAGGGGGGTAGGATGTAATGTCCGGGCCCAGAACCTACTAGGCCCAATAAGAAATGGGCCCAGTTAAGGGTTGGGCCCAAATTTCACTGTGGGCAGTGCTGTTATCATATTTAAAAAAAAAAAAAAGAAATAAAAACGAAGGGATAAGACCGACAGGGAGGGGTGACCCTCACCCCTGCTGACAGCCGCTGCCGGCGCGCCGGAGACAAGGGGAGGCGGCGGCCAGTCCCGGAGCAGGAGGGAATGGAGAGGATGGGACCTCTTAGAGGGGGGTCTCATCCTCTAAATAATCAATTAAGCCTCTGCCGGCAACCCCAAATCACAGACCCCCCTAAACACCGAACGAGAGAAAGAGAGAGAGGGTTTGCCAACCTACTTCCGTCGCCGGAGGAGAGGCTCGTGACTTCTTCCAAAAGCTAGGTAAGCCCCCTGCCTTCTCTCCTCCTGATTTATTCAAGATAATAAAGAAAGAAACAAAGACAGAAAGGAAGGGGAAGAAACAGGGCTCACCGCGTGCGGCCGCTCCCTTGGTCTGCCAGCAGCCGACGCCCGCGCCGACGGGATCAGCCGCAGGCGCGGCCGTGGGCTCAGCCGCAGGCGCGGCTGTGGACGCCGCGAGCTCGGCGGTGGCACTGCCGACTGTGGCTCGGCCCTCCCAAACCCCCCTTCTTCCTTCACAGGGGAAAATGGAGAGAGGAAGAGAGAGGGTTTGGGAGTAAGAGAGAGAGAGAATATGGGGTGGTGCCGGAGGGGAAGGACCAAAGAAAAGAAAGAAAGAAAGAAAGAGAGAGGAGGAAGAGGCCGTAGATCCGGCCGGAGGAGAAGAAGAAGACCGGGGAAGCCGAGAGCTCGGCCGCGGGCTCGGCCGGGGATGCCGTGGGGCTTGGCCGCGGACGCCGCCGGTCGTGGCCCGTCCCCCTCCGCTCGCCATCCTCCCCTCCGCTCGCCGTCCTGCCTTCGTCGGAGAGGAGAGGAGGAGATCGGGATGAAAGAAGAAGGGAGGAAGGAAGCTTCGGGAAGGAGAAGAAAAGAAAAAGGAGAAGAGAAGAAAAGGAAAGAAAAAGGAAAAGAAAAAGAAAAAGAAAAAGAAAGAAAGAAAGAAAAAATATAAAAAGAGGGGGTTTAGCCAAATTTGACTAACCTAAGCCCAATTAGACTGGGCAAGTCTAAATCCGAGCTCAATCAGATTGTGCTAAGTCTGGACGAGCCCAAACTGCAAATTGGGTCAAATCCGAACCAAATTAGGCCCAAATTGATTTGGGTCCGAACCCAGTTGAGTGGAGTTAATCCCAGCAGGCCCAATTAATACTAAATTAGGCCCAGTAAATTGACAGAGGACCCAATTGGCTAGAAAAGGTTGGACCCAATTATAAACGAGGCCCAATCCTTCAATTGAAAACCCAATCAACCCATGTGGGCCCAATCTGGTGTTAAATCGAACTCCAAAGGCTTCAAATTGGACTTTGGTTAGATCCTTGGATGGGATCCAAGCAAGTAAATTCATAATATGATGAACTAAGAGATTTTATAATAAATAAATAGGGAATAATGTAATCCCTATTATGTTGTTTTAGGTGATTAAGGATTTATCACCTGGACTTGAGCAATTTGGAAAGCGAATTGAAGTAAGTAATCTGTCTTAATCCTATCGTAGATCTTGTAATACGTTTTATAAGATGAACCAGTGTTTTTTATACAATTTGAATTGTATGCATGATTAGTGAAGAATGTAAGTAACCTGTTCTAATCCTATTATGGATCATGTCATGTTATTAATGTTTTCCTAAGCATTTATTTTAAGTACATATGTTTCATGCATGATATGTTACAATGCATAAGTAACTTGCATGATCCCAGAAGCTATGGCTATGTATGCAACCTGATGATATTGATATTTTAATCATGCATGTAAGTTTATAAAGTCTTAGCTAGCCCCAGAGGCACTATAATGGGCTCAAAGATGCTACTGAGAATGACTGAGCCGCCAGTGGCTGAATAGTAACTGAGCTGCCCCGCCAGTGGCTGAATAGTAACTGAGCTGCCCCGCCAGTGGCTGAATAGTAACTGAGCCTGCCCCGCCAGTGGCTGAATTGGAATTGGGCCTGCCCCGCCAGTGGCTGAATAGTAACTGAGCTGCCCCGCCAGTGGCTGAATAGTAACTGAGCTGGCCCCGCCAGTGGTCGAGTCTGACTTCGCAGTAGCATCCGAGAGAATGGACCACGGCATGCCGGGGCACGGTTTCATATGCATATTTTATGAAAATTTTGTGATTTGCACTACTGCTTTGTTTAAATTGCATACTTATTATGCCAGGATGATTATTAGATAAACATGCATGTCAGCTTCTCAAAATCCTGATTTACATGTTTAGTCTACTGGTTGATCCGGTAGGATTATGCAGGATTACTTACTGAGCCGTGTAGCTCATATCCGTTTATTTACTTTTTTCTTTCAGATCCTCACCACTGATAGCTGCCAGAGACACGTTAATTTGGTACTAGCGCTTCTTTCTTTTGGGGTAAAGCAAGTATATACTTTTGTGTATATAAACTACGTAGAAGCTCTGTATTTGGGTACTGACCAGCATGTTGTACTAGATGAATACACATGAAAAGATTTGGTTGGTTTGACTACCCTATTTCCCAGGTATGAGGCTGCGTGCTATTGTGGGCGGTAGTCGGCAATAGCACGGCCGTGTCACGGATCCGGATCCGGGGCGTGACATAAACAACCTCGATATTCTCATTTTATCTTTCCTACCCCAACACAAACAGAACCTAAATGGGATTGAAAATCAAAACTTCAACGCAACTAAACCCAAAAAAAGGAGAAAAAAAAAATCCTCAGATCAATCAGATCAAAGACAGGACCAGTGACCAGCCCGGCGAGTTACCTTCCGGAAATCCCCACTAGTGTGGGCCGCGACGTCCTCCTCAAGCGATCTCTTGAAGCGGGCATGGTACGCCCTCCGGACCGCGAACAGCTCGTCAGCAGTCCTCGTCGCGGCGATCTCAATCAACGCACGGTTCCCGGGGGACCACTTCTTCAAGGCCTCGTTGGCCAGCACAGCGTCCCTCTCCGGGGGGTCCAGCATCCACAGCAGCACGGCTTTCTGTTCCCAGATCAAGCAACAGATCAAAGAAGAGAAGGGAAAAAGAAGACATCTTTGAGAGAAGAAACAAGAAAGAGAGAAGACCTCGAAGTCCCGGGTAAGCTCCCTTTCGAGGGCCTTAAGGATATCCTCGCCGTAGGCCTGGGCGTAGGCGTCGCGGATCTGGCGTCGCTGGGCAGCGGAGCGGTGGGCCACGATGGAGATGATCAGCCCCTCGTTCGTGCCCCATCCTGCCAAGAAGAGATCCAAAAAAAATCGATCAAAACCCTAACCGTAGATGCGATCTTGAGATCGGAAACGGAGAAGACGCATAGGAGGAGGAGGGGGGGAGGAGGCACCTTCGAAGGCCTTGCGGAGCTGCTCGCTGTCGTCGTAGGGGGACGGAACGGAAACGGGAATCGAGAGTGTCGACATCCTTTCTCACGGAAACGTGACGGAGAGAACTCAGAGGAAGCCGGAGACGACAGCGGTGGAGGGAGGGAAAGGAAAGAGGGTTTTAAAGGTCGGCACCGCCCAGCCTTCGGAAACGTGCGCATGGATAAATATATGCGGGAACGTCGGAAGCCGTCCATCGGACGTTGAAAGACACGTGGTGGTCAGCATGTGTGCCTAATGGCTATCGACGGTGGATATTGCTTCGCATATGTGATTATTACGCGGACGCAGACATTTGGGTTCATGCGGGGCTCGAGGGAGCACACCGTGCACGCGGAGGGCCCGAGGGGATCATTATTGGAATCGAGAGTTCAGTCACCTAAAAGGACACCCAAGCCCACACTCACAAGATAACATGTGGTGCTGTGTTCTGGGCCCCGGCGGTAGCCTGTAGGTGTGGAGTCGGTGCCGTTGTAGGGTAGCTAGCAGGACTAACTTTTTCTACCTTTTCATTTCTTTTCGCAAAGTTTTCTGTCGCTGTCCATTCTATGTCGTTAGGTCTCAATCTCTTTTGCATTTGCCATGATCACGAAATGGTTCGCAAAATTTTTTGTTACTGCCTATTTTATGTGATTTTTATCCCAAAATAACCTAATCTAATCTACATTCATCCTATTTGATATACTATATTTCAATAATTAAAAATTTAAAAATATTTATAAATAGTATATTTGATATTTCATGAAAAATCAAAAAATGCTAACTATACAATACCAAAATCACCTCCGATATAGTTTATAAAAATATGTTGATTAACCATATAAAAGATAGTATAATAAAATATTAGTATTTTTTAATATATTAATGATTAATATATTTATAAAAATATATTTAGTAGTTCTAAAATTTATTAATCCTATAAATATATATTAATTACTATTATATAATTAATATTTATATTTAAAGTTATAGCATATTTTTAATAATAATATTTATTCTAATTAGAAAAATAAGGTAGGGGGATTCCTCTACAGTGATCCATTGAATGCGGGGAGCGGATTGATACGGAGACGACCACCCATTGATTTGTGAGATCTGCAGACTGGTTAGGGGTTTGGCTTCTTTCTAGGCAGCATATGTGTATCGGAAGGCGAGCAGAGTCACGGATTGGGTCGCTTCCTACGTAGTTTGGCACTCTGAAGAGCTCTTTTGGACTAGTATCACGGAGGTTCTTCCTTCCTTGTATCATTTAGTTGCTTCTGACTTGACAAGTTGTACTCATGTAAGAGCAATTTGAATGTTATTTTCTAAAAAAAATAAATGTAATATATGAAATAATATTATTATATAAATATATATTATAACGATATATTTGTACTATAATTTAAAATTATTATGGAATAATAATATGACAATAATATAATTAATAATATATTATTATATTATATATATATATATATCATAAATTCAATATAATATAATGTGTATATATATATAATATTGATAAAATATATCAATTGTATATTGATATACTAATATATATTTTTAGATCGAGAGGCATTTTTGTCCAAAAATTTTAACCCAAGTTTTCTATTCTACAGCGATCTTGGATACCTAACCTTAAGGGTAGATATCTCATTGTTGGGGTGGATGATGACTTAAGAAGTGAAAATGATACTATGTTGCAACCAAATACAACAATCTCATTATTTCCATCTTCATCATTTTTGATCTTGAGACGGGCCTTACAATACCAAAAACCTCTTCATATGTTATTTTGTTTTAATGTACTGATGTAGGATCGGCATTAACCATGAGGATGAAATGGTTGTCAAATTTTTTTATCGCTGTCGGTTTGTTTTAATGTACTGATGTAGGGTAGATATTTACCATAATGACAAAATGGTCCTATCTATCTAGAATATCTGGTTCCTGGAGCAAGGCCTTATCCATTGGGCCAGGAGTCTGTAATTCTGGATGCCGAATTAATTAAAATTATGTCTATAATACTAGGTTGCCTGCACCCCACTGAAAACGTGGTTATTGCATTCATGATGATCTGAAATACTCTGCTTTAATCAATCACAAGCATTGAGTGTAATAAGATCATGGTCATTTATCAAAATACTTCCTACTGATCAATAATATGTATAATATATGTAAATAAAGATAAATAACAATAGCGAAAGATAGGCGATGCGAAAATAATCCAAACCCAGATTTCATCCTTTGAGTTGATCTTATCCATGTGTAACAGAGACTCTTTTCTTTAAAAACCACTAGAAGGCATTGCATATGCCACTCGTAATTGGTAAGTAAAAGCATAAGCCTTAGAACATAGATGAAATGTGAAAGTATTGAAAACAAGCATAGAAATATAATAGTTGAATTGAAAAATCATGATTTATATTCTTTTTGTAAGAAAAATGAATTTTAAATTTTTAAAGTCATCGTCATTTTTGGATATATCTAGTTTTAAAAAAGAAGAGTCCAAAGAGAAGGAAAATCTTGAGACAATTGCAGAAATAAAACACAATTTGCCTATCTCCTTTGTTTAAGGGCATTATAAAATTTCATTTCAAATTAATGAAATTGTGTGATAAGTTTAGATACTTATCAAGCTTTGCTAAATTGAGGCTTAACAAAATCCAAAAGGTTTGAGTTTTATGAAAATACAATTTTAGTATCCTCTTGAAAACTTGTTTTGGAAAAATCTAATAAATCACATAACCTAAAAATTGATTTTACACCTTATTTTCCGCATGACTTGTTTTACACAGCTTGATATGTGATTACCTATTTCATAAAAATCACAAATAACTAGATGATATCTTGGAAAAATATGTAAATTCTTTTAAATGCTTGAAATTGCCTACCAGACTAAAACATATCAATGGCTACATCTTGAGAGTACTCCATGCCTCATGTATTGAGCTTAAATTTTAAGTTTATAATCAAATCAAAATGCATATAGCTCTTGATTGACGGTTTGACACTGCATAAGGGCAAAATATTTAAGTTTCACTAAAGCATAATTCACCTGGTATCCTATGCATGGATTATAGAAATAATATTTCATCATTTGTTTGAGCCAATCACAAGTAATAGCTGCAAATAAATAAGATAATGATATTGCCTTGAAAAAATCACCGATCACTTGCTTAGATGGTATCGCATCATGCCACTTCAGCAAGAAGTTGAGGGTTCAATCAAAATTGAAAATTTTCGTGAGTCAACTTGTTGCTCAACCAAGTTGAGTCAAAAACTAAGACAACCTATTTACACAATACCCTAACCAATGTTGGAAGTCCAAAGGCCGATTACATAGCGGCCACATGGTGGGACCAATAGCTAAGTAACAATAGTAAGAGGCTCTAATCTTGATAATAGGATTAGGTTGAGCACTAAGATTTGATTTAACATGACGAGAGCAAAGTTTACTAGAGTCAAGAGTGTTAGATAGGACTACTTATATCACATCGCAACTCCTCTCACTCTTGGTTCTCTCCTTCTAGCTGCAATATTTGCTAAAACTTCATCCTCTTTGCTGCTCATTTTCACCTATTAAAATATTAATATAAATTAATTTTTATGATTAACTAATTTCTTTCTTTTCTATATGCAAAATCTAATTGAACAAGACTTAACTACCCATTTTTCTTATTAAAATTTAAAGTTTTTACTCATGATTAAACCTATTGCTCCGATACCACTAAATGTCACGCCCCGAATCTAGATTATGACACGGTCGTGCTATTGCAAATATATACATACAATAACACGAAGCCACTTAAAATTTTATAACAGAAATAAACAATTTTATTTACAAATGTCATTACAAGTTTCATCAGAATGGAACGGTACAGAGCTTCTAAAATTTTAACATTTGATATTCAATTTTTCTAAACCCTGAAGTACATCAAGCTCCTTGATCCTAGCAATCTTAATTATCTAGAAAAAAAAGAATAAAGTGGTGTGAGTTATACGGCTCAATAAGTAATAATGCACAATTTTACTAGATCAAGCATAATATTTTTCATGCCCATGCATTAATTTAAGAAATTAACAATTATAACAAAGTAAGTATTTCATATTGCATATATTCAAATTACTCATAAACAATGGATGCCCAATCATGCAAGTTCATAAATATGAATATGCATCATGTAAAATTCTTGCCATTATTCACACTTTGAAATCCATACTCTCGGATGGGGAATGCAGCTGTGGTCACTATTATACCCGTGACAGGGCCGTAATATTTGCCAACTATTATTCCCCATTGGCAGGCCATTTCATATTTAATTAAGTATTTGAAAACAATAAGATTGTGTCAATGTCACTTACCTTAATTTGCTCACAAAGTCTTAGGTTCATATGACAATTCTTTAATACCTAGTAATATCATCAAATTATTTGCTACTTGCATATTTACTTTCTATTTATTTACACTCTTTTCTTAATAAAAATCATTTATAGCCCATCCATAGGACTCAATTTCATTTTCAGGCCCATAGCCTGATTCAATTTCTGGTTCAGGCCCATGGCCTAATTTAGTTTTTGGTTCAGGTCTAATCTAATTTCTGGTTCAGATCTGATTCAGCTTCTGGTTCAGGACTGATTCAATTTTCTGATTCAAACCTGATTCAACTTCTGTTTCAAGTCTAATCTAATTTCTGTTTCAGGTCTGACCGAATTTTTGATTCAGGTTTGACCCAATTTTAATTTCTGGTTCATGCCTGATTTAACTTCTAGTTTAGGCCCAATTACAAGGTTAGTCTATTCAGGCCCAATGACCTAAATAATGGGTTTACAACCAGGCCTGTAGCCCGAATACCCTCTTTTTCTTTGGGTCGGCCTAAGTCCAATAGTCCAAATTAGTTGGGTTTAAAAGGGATTGTGGCTTGGACCAAGCTCAGCCCGAGCCCAAATTAGTTAGGTTTAAAAAGGATTGTGGCCAGGACCAAGCCTAGTTATAGGGCTAACATTATAATTTTATTTCATTTTTATTTATTTATTATCCTAATTTTCTATTTATTTACTATTTATTTATGTATTTTTCTTTTCTTCTCTTCTCTTCTTTTTTCTTCTTTTTCTTTTTTTTTCCTTTTTAAATTTCTTCCTTTTTCTTCTCTTTTTTCTTCTTTCTTTTTCTTTTCTTCTTCTCTTCTTTCCCTCTTCTTCTCTCCAGAAGCTTCTCCTGACCCTTCTCCTTCCCCCTCTTTCTTCTTCTTTCTTCTCCCGTGAAGGGAGGAGGGGAGGAGATGTCGGGCAACGACCGGCGCCTGTGGTCAAAGACCGTGACCGACTCCCACAGCCGGTGTCTGCAGTCGTGCCTGCGATCGACGCTCGCAGCGACGATGGTAGCGACTATGGATCATCCACCAGTAAGCCCTTTTTTCCCCTTCTTATTCATCTCTCTTCTTTATTCCTTCTTTTCCGTTTTGATTTTATTATTATTTTTTAAAACCAGATCTACTCTACAAAGCATAAATTGTAGGGGAAAGGGATTAGGGCTTACCTAGCTTTGTGAAGGGTTGAGGTGCTTCCTTCGGTGGCTCGGCGGCCTCCCACTCCAATGACATCATGCTTGATCCGGCTTCTAATCACAGAGGAAGAAGAGATTGAGGAGTGGTAGAGATGTTTCTGAGAGGGTTTCTAAGGCTTTTTGTAGCCTTCATTGGAAGGGACGTGAGGAGGAACGACCGCCTTCGTGGGGGCCGCCTCTTCAACAGGCGGTTGTAACCGCCTGTGGTGGAACTTCGCAAACCCCCCCAGTCTTTAGATGGGCTGCCGACTTTGGCCCATCTAAAGGCCCAATAGTCACAAACATAAGTATATAACCTATTTGAGAGGCTGAGTGTTGAACACTTGAACTAAAAGTCAAATATATTCTATGTGTGGGATTTTTCTAGACACTATGTAGGAAATTAGAACATAAAAATATGCAAAAATTGAACTCAAAAATCAAAAAGTACCTCGAGATCCCTGAGAAGCCATTGATAATCGATGTAGCAATATCCTGCAGAAGAAGAAAACACAAGAGCAAGATAGATCTTCCTCTCCTTCTCCTCCTTGATGCTTGTTTTCTCAATAAGATAAATACCCCCTATGAATGTAGAGACCTTAATACTCTAGAATTTCTTTACGGATAGATATTTATAGGAGTGGAGTGGGGATCTAGCCTAGTTAGTAGTACTAATGGGCACCTATTATAGAACTATTAACCAAATCAGACCTACACCATTACTTACTACACCATATAACTAAAATAATAAGGTCCAAAATAACTATATGATGATAAATAAGTTATGGGCTCCTTAAATATTCACGTAAATGACAACTTAGCCCATACTACATAATAAATCAAAATAAAATTTGTCCATAATCAATAGAAGCCCACCTTATGAGAAATTCTAACACTATGTTGTTCATGCAGCTAAGTCATTAGTCTAATACAAGGTAAAGATTCAAAAGCAAAATGCGAAAAGTGGAGATGATTATCGAGAGACAAGAATATGGAAAGTAGAGATAAATGGTTGGAGACTAGAACTAAATGTGATAACCGCTAAGAGAAAAATAGCTGAAGTGATTTTAACCAAATATGACAGGCATCGATTCTAGAGAAGAACATATGTTTAATGGTTAATATATATATATATATATATATATATATATATATATATATATATATATATATATATATATATATATATATATATATATATATATATATACACACACTAAATTGTAATCCTGAAAAGGACCCTACACCGATCAATGACCAAAAGCTCTATTTTTACATTTTCAATTGTCTTTTAATTATTTTGATTTATTTCATAGTTTTTATTTTTTTAACTAGTAGTGTAGCATTGTAGTTTCCACTCCTCTCAAGAAGGCAGCATCATAGTTGCAAAAGTTTTTGATGGTCAAGACAATGAACCACTTAACCACTTCAACTTATTCTTTTCAATTTGGATACCAATGGCATGCGTACTAGAGGTAGCAATCAGATCAAGTCAGACTAGATACGGATCAGGATAGATACTGGTTAGATCAAGAATCTATCAACTCAAACCTTACCTATTTATTAAATGAGTTAAAAATCTAGATCCAAACTCGATCACTTTATTACACAACTAAACCAACCAGACCTATAACAGGTCAAGCATTGCCACCCTAAATTGCCCACCATATATTAGCCTAATTATAGACCTATTCTTCTTTCCATCAACATCTTAAGAAATTCCTAGTTAGGTCGGGTTGTCCTTGAGTTAGGCCGAGGCACCAATTTTGTAGGAGTTGAAAGTCAAGAAAGTGATGTGAAAGTTGAAAGCTCCTCTTCGGCCAAAGATAACTAGAGATAGTCATGTTCTTTCTATGTTTGTGATGGTTGGAATCATATGTAATAAGGCAAGAGAAAGAAAGTTCGGGATTTCTTTTTTTTATTAACTTAAAGTTTGTATACTTTTTAGACCAAGTAGCTTGAACGGGATTGATTTTGATCAATGATGTTAGATGACCATTTTGACAATGTTATTCATTTATTTAATTTTGCATAGTTGCCAATATAAAGTCTATGGCATCTCTATATTCTCCATTATTTTTAAAGATTCAAGTGCATTGAGTTCAATTTAATTTTAGATACTTAGATCAATCAATATTTTAATGACTTATATAAATTGCAATGCATGTCAAGCCAGATATAAATTAAAGAGGATCTTAATTATACAATCAATGGCATATAATAATGAATCTCAATAAACATAGACACCCGTTGTAAGTAACCCTCCTTTCGCAAATGCGGTGAATATTTTGCTGATTGAAAGAAAGAATTTTGATGAAATGATGCAGTACCAAGGTCTTACAATCCTCAAAATTAGGATGTCTTAAAACTTTTCTAAATTAAAAAATTGTATTGTTGGATATTAAATTCGGTTAGGAATCCAGTGATATTTGGAAGAGAAAGTTTTATGAAATTTTATTTAAACTCGATCTATCCATATTACAAGAAAGGGGAACTTGTTAGCCTAAAAATGGGAGGCACGATATATATATATATATATATATATATGGGTTTTTTGTAGGAATATTTTTCTAAATATTGAATTTTGCATGAATACTTTTCCAAAATTAATATTTGCATGTATATCCTTGTAAAACACTTGTTTTACTATTTTTTTTTTATTTTTATTTTTACATATGTACCCATGCAATCAAACGACGTTAAAAAATTAACGGTTTCAAATTAAAATGGATAAAATATTCTTAATGGGTAGACATACAAATAGATCGTGATCCTGATAGCAAGAAAAGAAAATAGAGACAGTAGCATAATTATAAAATTTTATTTTATTTTTAATAAATATAAATATATATTTTTTGAATATGGCGAGCATTTGTACAATGAAAATATATATAAAAATATCAATTTTGAAAGAATATTAGTTTGAAATTTGGTATTTAAAAGCCCCATTCAAAAAGAAAAATAAAAAAACGCTTTAACTTTACATTGAACGGTTAGGATTAGCGCAGCCTAAAATTAATGCCTGCCGAACTTTACACCAGCGAGTACGGAGAGGCCACGCAGGCGTGATCCGTTCTCCCGACACGTGTCGTATACGGAAGGCTCTGGGCGAGCGCTCGGCCAATTGGAATTAGTCATTTGATAGGATCCTCTCCCATGCTCTCGTCCACGAGTTGGAGGCTTCCAGGCCCCACCGTCACGCGTCCGTCGAAGCCCTCCACCGCCAGTTTATAAAATAGAATATATAACTTTAATTAAAAAAAAAGATACAGTACAGAAGCCCTCATCTTCTGAGGACCAAGGCGATAAAGAAGCCTCTGGAAAGATCGAGCTCCAGCCAGCGTTCGGATTAGGGTTTTCCGGAATTTTGGTGGGGATTCGGCCTCTTTAGCTTCGATTTTGGAGTTCTTGAGCTGGTTTTGCTGGGATGAGGTCCTGCTGAGTCTGGGGGTAGGTCTTGTCTCGATTCTTTTTTCGTTTCCGGATATTTACTTTCCTTTCGAGGCTTAACCGGGGCTCCCTAGCTTCGTTCAGGATTTCTTGATCTAATTCTGTGGGCAGAAAAGTTTCTTCTGAGACTGCTGTTAGGTCTTAATCGGCTTGGGGATTTTTTTTTTCTTTTTTTTTTGTGGTTTTATGATTGGTTTTCTGAAAAGTTTGATAGTTTGTTTCGTCCTCTTTTAACTTCAGTTTTTGGAGTTTTTGAGCTGGTTTTCTGAGTGAAGAAGATTTTTGAGAGTTCTGTGTTACTTGTTTACGGTTTTTTGGGTGATCTTGTGATTTTTGTTAAAAAAAGATTTCTATTGCAGGGGAAGATCAAAGGCTATTTCTTGCTAGCGAATATGAGATCAGATCCAAGGGAATTGTGTACAGTTTTGCCCCAGGATAGATTGATGAAGAGGATGTCAGATTGGAGCTCTTGCAAGGTAGCTTTGCTTTAGTAAATTCTTGGAATTAAGTCTCTCTCTCTCTCTCTCTCTCTCTCTCTTCCCAGTGTTTGGGGGTGGAGGTTGTAATTTTTGCAATAATGTTATCTGATGTCTGTCCGTGGTGCTAAATTGCTTGGATGCACATGGTGGGAATCACAACAGAATGATTTTAGAGATCTCTGCAGATTTTCATCTTTATGAATGAATGACAGATAATAATAGGTCAATGAATAGGTTGGGGATTTGATGCCGTTTTTCTAGATGACACCCAAAAATCATAACCAAGTGCTGGATAAGTCTTAAGAGGGATCTTATCACCAAAAGTAATTGACTGAAATCACCAATTGCTAATATTTCTCAAAAGTGAAGCAGCATAGTTCAGGGAGAGACCATGATATGTAAACTTTTCAGCAGCCTCCTCACCTTGCTCCTCAGTTTGTTGATTGTGATAATAAACTTTATTTTTTGCCTATCTTACTTATGGAGTTACCAATTCTTCCTGTCGTCGAGATGGTTTGATACAGCTTACCTACTGAGCTATATTTACCCCCGGCATGCTATGACAGAAAATTTATGCATTATGATTTGCTCCAAGCTGTTATTTTCCCTGCCAATTTTAAAAGGCAATGGACCAAGCCTGAGAAGGAGCCTAAGAAGGATCCAGCTCAACCAATCTCAGCTTGATAATGCTTAAAATTGGGCATATAGGTAATATATGTGTAAGTGCATATGTAATCAACTGGTTGGATATATCCAACAGCTGATGTATGGAGTGCTTAAGATGAGATTAAGGCTTTGATTGTGGATTATTTAATTCATTTGAATCAGGTTGAACTTTAATTCATGTTTGAATCAAGCTTTAATTCAATCTTGAGCCTAGTTTTGATTAAGCCCAAGCAGTGCCGGCCCGAGCGTTAGGCGACCGAGGCGGTCGCCTAAGGCCTCAGGCCAATGAAGGGCCTCCGGGAGGCGTGACCAAAAGGAAGCAAAGGCCCCATGTGAAAACAGGAACAGGAGCTTCCCCCTTGATGGAAGGCTACGAGTCTTCCCCCTTGATGGAAGGGAGGTGGAGAGTTTCCTGGCCTGCAGAGAGGCAATTTGGGAAGTTGGGGACAGTAGTTTTGTTTTGGGTGGAGAGAGAGAGAGGAGGAGGAGGGATTTGGTTGGCTTGATACACGCCTGAAGCCACTCTTATCTTTCATCCCTTCTCTTTTTTGGTTTTAGTCTTGGTTTTCCTTCCCTCACATTACTCCTGATCCAGCTGGGCCATCGGGAAGAAAGATAGAGGGATTGGAGATGGACTTCTTGAGTTCTTGGAGGGTGGAGATTCTTTTAATTTTCTCCTCTGGGTTTCTTCTCCCCTCTTGGGTGGTAGAGAGAGAAAAGGAGGGAGGGGGTTGAATGGCTGCTGTGCTGTGATGTTGCAGTTGCTGCTTGGGTACTCACTTGAAGGGGAGATGGTGGGATGGGACTTTTATACAGAGGCTTCTTTCTGGACAAATTCTTTTCTTTACCTTGACCATGAAGTGCCACAGGATGACCTTTTCTTATCCTGCTCTTGCTTGACATGGTAAACAGTATTGCCCAGCATTATCTCAATTATTTAATCAGTTTTATGGCCCGGCAATTACATTTCTGTGTTTCCATTCAAAAATTATATTAAACTGAGAAAACTTTTTGTCTACTTTTATTAGATTCATGTATCTTTATTGAAATAGTGTACTTGATAGCTATCTATTTTCATATTATTTTTTTAAATATTTTATATTTATTAAAAAATTTATTATTAAAAAAAAGGCCTCATTCATTGGATTCGCCTTAGGCCCCCAAATGTATCGGGCCGCCCCTGAGCCCAAGCTTGACCTAAGCTTGGCTGGTTTCAGCTTGATTTAAGGTTATCAAACCAATCGAATGAGCTGTGCCCTTGGCTTGGTTAGATATCGGACTTGATCAAATAATGGCCTTCAGGCTCAAATTTGATTTCAAGCTAAGATTGATCATACTGAGGCCTGATCAAGCTTGGCTGGATTGCACTATATGTTAATCTATGGTACAGTGAGTGTTCAATATCTGCTATTAATTTCCCCATCCTCTGCCTACTTTGATGCTAACTTAAAAAACATTTATCAACTTAGACTCAATGTTGTTTAATCAATCTACTCAGAACATATAAGGATATCATCTTAAAATTATTGCAGTCAGTTTTGCTTGTCTATCTATGTTGAAACAGTTGTTAATTCAAATAGTTAAAGCTGTAGAAAACTGGTAAATTAATATTTGTGCAGCTTGTAGATAATTTGTGGGATGAATTTGCTCAGAGTGGTGTTTTTATCGTGCCTCATCGAGATGGTGAAAAGGTGAATGAATCAGTTGCTGTCAGTAATGCCTACAGGCATTTAGGAAATAATGTTGGAGAGAGCACAGGTAGCAGTGGAGTGGCTAAAACTGTACCCTGGAGGAAAGAAAAACCATATTTGGTTCCTCCAATGAATCATGGAAGCTGTGATCCTGAGTGCATCCACAATGCCATTACAATGGTGTCCCAAGATGCTGAAGTCTCTGATAGCTGCACAAAGGGCTCCAATGTGAACCCAGGTAGCAATATATTTTGCACAGGAAATTCTATCCTTGGGACTAGGGGTTCAGCAGATGGAAGCAATGATTGCCATTTCTCACTTGATAATGTTTCTCCAGGTGTTAAAGATACTTGCCTTTTGGAAAATGGACACGGAGATGGGGAGAATGATCTTGCATATTATGACTGGCCTGATATTGGCAATTTTGAGGACATTGACAACATGTTCAGGTAGTTTGATGAATTTTAGTTTTATGTCTGAGGTCTCTTTTTTTTATTGTTTTTAAATTTCAACCGCAAATTTTATTTTCATTCATGTATGTATTTTTTGATTTTTCGAGAAACTGTGATTTCAGATTTGGACAAGGGTCTACAGATGACGCAAACGATCTCTCATGGTTTCCCTCTTCGTCACATTCCATTTATGGTTCAGAAATTACTTTTGATTCAGGCTTACAGTCCTCATGTTCAGACTTGAATGTGCTGAATAATTCATCGGAACATCAGTCTGCAAACACCAACTTTTTGCCTGAAATTGATTCACCATCTGCTGTTATTGATAATTCATCTACTGTTGGCTATCAATTTGATGGTGATTGGTTGGATTCTAGTGCTGGAAATGAAGATGAATTTGCATCCAAAGAAGTATGTAGGAAACTTCTGAGGCATTTGCACTATTGAATATTTATAACTGGCAGAACTGTAGAATCAAATAATTCTACATTTAAATGTATTTTTCTGATAGCCACTTGATATCTTTGTTCCAGTTGTATGATAAGAGGGCTGAGATGAAGTTATCAGCTCTTAACCAGACTTGCAGCGGATCTGAGGACCTTAATATGATAACTGATGTAAGTTTCCATAGATTTCCCTGATCTCATTGCCAATTCTAAGAAGTCGCTCTTCCATATAATCATCCTTTTTTGTTCTGTTTCCACAATTTATGGCCGAGCAATAAAGGTTATATGTGGTTTAATCCCATGAAGAGATCGAATCACGAATCATAATGAACACACAGGTCATTAGGCTAGATGTTGCCAAAATGGTTTATATTGTAATTGGCACTTCCCACTACATGTCAGGCTGGTTGATCCCATGGACAGATTGAGAGCTCACCGCATCCCTATAGGCTCCTTGGAGATTAGTCTTGTAGACAAGTGGGGATGGTATTATCCATTCTCATCTTGTGCTCAGCATAAGTAGTCACTGGCCTACCTGATGTCAAATATTGAGAGCTCACCACATCCCCATTGTCTACTTGGACATTAGTCTTGTAGGCAACTGGGGATTTTATGATTCATTCTCATCTTGTGCTCAAGCAGAACTGGCAACTGGACTACCAGATGTCAAATGCATTGTACTGTAGCCATCTGATGGAAGAAGTCTTCATAAATAGCAGGTGGGCTACTTCTATACTGATTCTACTAGTCATGCTTATAAACATAACGTGTGCTCCATATGCTGATGAGCTGTCTTGAAGAGTTCACGTATTCTCTAGCTCCATACTATCATCAGTTCTGATCATTATTTCATCAACCATCATTCATCCCATGTTGTTGGATTGTTGGTTCCATCTTTCTCATGGAAAATGATGGGCTGATTTGTGCTGTCTCAACAATTTCTTATGTGTAATCTGATGAATTTAGTCTCCTATTTCTCATCCTTGGGCTAGCTGTTTGGCAGCTTCATGGGAGGACTTCTTGCAACAATATGCCTTTTTCATCTGCTCCAAGCTTTTATGCATGTTGTAAAGAAATGAAGGGAATAAGGAATATGGATTATGTGACATTTAAATATCATGTTGGTACTCCATTTGTTACACTGCAAATATCCCATTGATTTTGTATGACGTTGTGAAACAGAGTATGTGAAAAATTTGGCTGATGGCATTATCTTATTTGATCCATTGGCATCTTCAAATCATTAAATCTAATATTATAAGAGGACATAACCTATTAAATGTTGGATGGATGAGTTGAACCAAATAACAAAAAAATTGAGTTCATTTTTGTGGAACTGAGGACTGTTGGAAATTTATGCAACAATAGAAAATCATAGTTGAGACATGCATGTGTTTTCACTTGTAGGTTATTGCATTGATTAATACCTTTATCTTAGCCACGTGATGTCTATGTTGCATCTGTTTTAAGTAGTGATGGAAAATACTACCATATCTGCATGGAATAATCAAATATACATGTTCGATTATGAGATACCAAATTTCCTATGGTCTATATGTTCTACTCTCCTGAAGTTTTGGAATTAAAATGGACTGCAAGAGCATTACAGGGACTCTTGTTTTGTGCTTGAAACCAATTTATTGAGCTTTTTTCTTATTATATTAAGTAATTTTTATATCTTATGATTATTAGAAATGGATAGCTAGCATTCTTAAAAGGAATTTTCATCCTTTCTGCAACTTAGTGATGAAAGCAATTTCTTTAATGGCATGCTACTGAGCTGCCAAAATTTTTTAATTGAATATTATTCAACTTGATTTTTATAATGCTAATTTAACATCTGTTATTGAAGCTTTCCTTCCATAACCAACTTTTTTTTTTATTTGTGATCCTAGAAACTATTCAAATGAAAATCACCATGTATCTTGTATTCTTCACTTATTTTAAACTTGATCTTATTGATTGATATGAACATAATGCAGATTGGAAGCCAGTACTTGTCAGAAGAAAAAATAATCCAGCCATTTGCAGAGCGGAAGCTTCCCTCTTCTGCTATTTCAGCTGCTGAAACATGGCCATCTGAATGTATGTTGGAGCCGAAGCATCTCTTGGGATCTGCTTCATCAAGTTACATGCACACTTCTAATCCTCATTCGAAATTGGAATACAACTTTCCTACACATCAAGTTCCATTCACATTGAGGACATTGAGTAATGCATTTGAAAATGATACTGATCTTTCCTCTTCTGATAGAGTCTTAGATAATGTCACAATTGATTCCTACCAATACATAAAGAGGTTACCGAAGGAATCATCTTTGCCTCCAACAATGACACAAGGGGAAAAAATGGAGAAACATAAACAGCAGTTACATGGTTCACTGACCGTTGACCACAAGCATCAGCAAACATCATGCACAAGTAAAACCAGGGTTATGAAAAATCATCACAGATCTCAACATGAGAAAGGATGCAGCAGTGAACAAGAAGAGAGAAGCATAGGACTTTCAGCCATCGACAAGGATTCTTCTATAATGCAGGAGAACTCTTTCATGACAACCGTTTCTTCTGATGACATCTCACTAGAGGCTACCAGTTTTCAACAGCTTCAGGATGTTGTAGATCAGGTATAGCTACCTACATTGAGCCTTAGAATATAATTCATGTTAGAGTGTATATATGTCGTAGTGTGTGATATTGTTTTGTATCATTTGCTGGTATTTCACCATGCTCGGTGACTATACTCTTCATGTTTATATTTACACTGAATCTTAGCTTAGTAAGCATTTCACATTTTAGTTATCTTAGCTTCTTGCTTCTCTGAACCTAACACTTTCATCTACAACATTCAATGTGAGGACCCCAACTCTTCACAAGTATTTCTTGTATACACTATTGTTGTATATTAATACTACAACATGCTTCTGTCTAACTTGGTACTTGCTTTCTGTTGCTAGAAAATACATTGCGACCTTAAATCTTAGCTTTTCAAATGTTTTCCCTCTTTTTAAAGTTGTGCATCTTAAAATAACTAATTGTTTAATTTTTAAAGATGGGTCCTATTGTAGTTTTGGGAATTACTTTCCTTTCGAAGAAGCTCTGCATTTATCTGCTGCATATGTACGTGTTGTATCTACCAATTTATCTACATTGAATGCCACCCTACTTAATGCTCTCATATTAAGTAATAATCGTGATTTGTTAATGAAATGAAAGGTTCTTCTCTTTTAGCCTAAAATTATAAATCTCTGTGGAAGTATGTGCACAAAATATCTGCAGTAGTGCCGGTAACTTCTACCATTTTTATTTTTCAGTTGGATGTTAGAACAAAGCGGTGCATTAGAGATAGTTTATACCGTCTGGCAAAGAGTGCTAGACAAAGGCATATTTTCTCTAACGCAAGCAATTGCAGCAGAGAGAGTAGAGATGCAAGAGTAACTCAAAGTACAGCAACATCAAACAGGTATGGCTAATCTTGTTATAGTTTTGACATGAAAATTATTTACAATGCTTATGCTTTATGGACTTCAATAATATTCTTTGTTGTCTTGTTGTGACTTGATTGCTTGTAGCTTACTGTGCTCTAAATGCTTAGTGTACCCTTTCTCCTTGAAGTTTTGATTGGTTCTTTCCTGATCTAATTTCCAGTTATTGATCTTATGAACCATTAGCTTATTTTGAGCTCTTCCAGGAATCTACAAGATAATTTCAAGATGATTTCATCATTTGACTATGTACTATTTGCTATTAATGTATCATCAGGTCAATGTTGATTAATATGTTTTTAAAGTTTGATCATCAATAGCATTTAAATTATATGTGAATGCTGGGATTATATAGTAGGAAAGCTTATTCAGATAAAAGCCAAAATATGACATGAGACTCATGGAAGCATTATGCGATGTAATGGAATGTTGCAGATTCTCTTTTCAAGAAACGACAAATAAGATTATGCAAAAGATAATAAAGAAGATCATACTAAATTTTTTTTGCTTTTTATTCAACTTGGTCAATCAATAAATTGGGTGATTACCTATTGGACTTTGGTCTATTGGTTGGCACCACTCTCTTATTTGCTCTAGTTTCAAACCACTACAAGGTGGGCTCCCATTATTATTCTCAGCAATGTTATAAATCTTGCTGGGTTGGGGGGCCATCCCGCATGTTCCAACCCATTCCTGTGAGAAACCGGGATTTGGAATCAAGATCAGGACCCCAATCCCTTGGGGTCCTCGCATCCTGCTCTTCCTGTGCATGTCCTGCTTGAGCATCAGGACCATAAGCGAGACAAACTGATTCAACCCCCTATCCTGCTTATCTCTCCTCATGAAGAATCCTTGTTGCCCAGCAAGGCCACATGGGCATCTCTATCATCCCCTCTGTACCCCACGTTCATTCCCTCATCTAGGTGGTTGACATCCCTGAATCCAACACCATTGTCACCTTCTAAGATTTGGCGAGGGCGGATTTCTTCGGTGTGGGGTAGGGGAAGAAACGAGAGAGAGAGAGGAGGAAGAGGAGAAGGATGAGGAGTTGATGGCATACTACATCTGGCAAATGATGTCCTCTGTAAGCAACGGAAGCGATGAGAGAGGAAGAGGGGGCATTGGTGCCAGCATTAGATGTTCGAGGCAGTGGCAAGGGAGAGAGAAATAAAGGGACATGGCAATGGAAGTGGAGGTGCGGGGAGGGGGGGGGAGCGGGGACTTGAATGGATGTAAGCTTGATTTTATAGCAGCGATGGATGGTTTGTGAGGGGCTGAAGTTTCAATGTTGCCCCTGGTTTAGAAAAATCATGAGCTAAACATGTTTGTGGAGGCTTTGGGAGAGACAGGACTTTTTTTGTTTATTTTATTAAGAGAGCATGTTTTGGGATGCCCCACCATCTCGATTGCCAGGACGGGGAGGGATGTAGCACACCCAGTTTATCGTGAAAAAGGGATATAACCATACCATGGTATTTAAAACCTAGATTTTTAGAGGAAAAAATTTTGATGGACGTCATTCTTTAAGTCCATGTAGCAAATACCAAGCCCAATGCATACTACAAAAACATGTAGGTATTCTTATGATAAAAGAAAAAGGATATTCACTTATAACTCCTCCATTAACATTTATGGTGCAGATAAGACTTGCCCTGTTTCATTTTTGTGACATGATGCATGCAATCTTTCTAAACATTGAAGGAAAACTCTGTTATAAGTTTCAAAATTGAAATTTATAGGGTTTAATTGCTTTGGGTTACATAACTAAATTATGGCCTTTATGCCCTTAAGTTAAATTGGTACCCAACATGGGGCCCCACCTAAGCCATCCTATCTTCCTAGTTATCCCATTGCTAGCCCGACTGCTAGATACATTCCATCTTGTCAACTTTGTTGCCACCTAAGGCCTACTCTAAGTTTCAAAACCCATCCCTTCCCCTTTTCCTTCTTATGCCCATACCTATCTTACTTTCAATTACCATCCCCTTTTCATGCTAATCCTTGAACCTAATCATTGCTGCTGCCAACAGTCTTAACCCCACATCATCATGCATCCCTCAAAAGCTCTACTGTGGTTGCTATCACCACTACTTGATGGTTGCAGCCAATATCATTTTGACCAAATTCACCTCCTTTACTGGTTTGAATGAGACCTTGCTCATGGTGATGGGTGGAATAGGCAATTATGGTTGAAGTAATGTGCTCTCCTGTGCCTTGAGCTAGGTTAAAATCCATACACGGTCAATTGAAGTGATCAATTGAACCAAGAGGAGGGAAGGTGTATTGTTTTGACTGAAGACAAAAAATGTTTTAATATGAACTAAAATGGGTTTTGGCCCCAGCAATTGGCAAATAAGGCAGCAAGATCTATGGACCACTTGAATCCATCACAATCATTTCTTACTAGAAAAAGATTGCCTTTGGCCAAAATCGTCATATGAATGGAATGATGACCACTATGCAGCAATGAATTCGTTGAAGATGGCAATGAGGGCATTGAGCTTACAACTTGGCAAATGTTTCAATCTCCTGCTAGTTGTGGGTATTGTGGTAGTTGATTTCAATT
This sequence comes from Phoenix dactylifera, assembly GCF_051530095.1. Lineage (NCBI taxonomy): Eukaryota > Viridiplantae > Streptophyta > Magnoliopsida > Arecales > Arecaceae > Phoenix > Phoenix dactylifera. The sequence continues at coordinate 21,600,814 of NC_143194.1, forward strand.
ATCAGCAAGGGAAGTTGGTGTCTGGGATCTGTTGCCAAAGGCTAAAGGTGCTGGGTGGTGACGAGCTGTCATACCCTCAAACGTGGAATGGCTTCAATTTTCTTAGGACAGAACCAATATGGTTATGACCTCAGCTTAGAATACATGGTTGGACATTAATTAGTATCCACGCCATTTAACATGATCTAAAATTTCTGAAAGTGATTGCATGCTCATGTGATTGTCAACCTACGAACCTAAAATAATTTTGAAAAAAACTACACTTCTGACCACCTTGACCCCCATCCTGATAAGAGTTTGAATAACACCAATGCATTCCTTTTCTTCTATTACATCATTTATTTTTTTTAAAAAATCCTATCTTTAGCTGGGGCAGGTGCTAACGCCTTCCTTTTTCAGTACTCTTGTTACTAGTACATCTGATCGAAGCATCTGAGGCAATTTGTTTGAAGTTATAAATAGAAACTAACTAAATGAAATTAATGCTTCTTTATTTTGCATGCACCAATGAGTTTGGATTCAAGCATTGACTGTTATATTACTATTGTATTTGAATTATTTGACAGCATCCTTGTGCCAAATGTTTAATAAATTGTTTATCACTACAAAAAGTTATTTGGATTTGCCTATAATAAGAAGTTATTACTGAGAGCAACATGCATTATTTCCTTCGTATCTGCCATCAATTGTTCATTTGATGCTTGTGTTTTAGCAGGTGTCCGAAACTTACAAATGCTGAGACTGAAACAAATCCTATTGATCGATCTATAGCTCATCTACTTTTCCACAAGCCTTCGGACCCTCCTACAGGACCTGCTGATTATGCCTTATCATTTGAGTCTCTTATCATTGTAAGTTTGACTCTTGACTGTTCGTCTTGGATAACAATGATGCTCAAACATATGAATATTCGCTTACGAACTCTCACCTGTTACAGAATGAACAGGGCCGTGTTCCTGTCAGCAACCAGGCTGTGCTGCCTGATTTATTTGTTTCTCAAAAGCAAGTTGGTAATTGCAGAAGTTTGAACTTGCCGGATGGTGATCAACTATAAGAAATTTGGTGCTCCAGCTACACTTTCTCCACGAGAACTATCATTTATTTGTAGACTGCCCAAAACCATGTATAGTAATAGTTTAGTGGTAAGTTAAGCGAGCCATAAAACACTGTATATATATATATATATATATATATATATATATTTGTATGTCCCAAAGATAATTAGGGTGCACTAACATGTAGTTAGCTGATGGTTGTGCTAAGCTAGTATGTGCTGGTTTTGTTTCTTGTGCCACGTGTGCAAAATTGAGCCATGCAATAAAGGAATCATTATCGTGTCAGCCAAATTAGGTGCTTTCTGGGACCCATCAAGTACCAAAGGGATATACAATTGTTATGGTTGTAATGAAATGGTAGACTGCTGTCACTGATACTCTTAATCATTCTTGTTACTTGTTTTGTATGTTACGCATTGCTTTGTCGATGTTATGGCTATCCATAGGGGCCTTGGCGTGAAATCATATGGGACTCCATTAATAGTCCATCATTAAGCCCAAATCCATGTCCAATTTCAGCTTAGCAACTGGCGTCACGAAGTTTTCTTTCGGTAGAAAGGCCGAGCTCCTTCATTTAAAGCCCAGTCCAAGAAGATATTGCTCCGTTATTTTTCCGATTCGTGCAACCTTATAAACAATCAGATGACTCTTTTTTTTTTTTTTTGGTAAATCGGCAGCTCACACATGACGAGCGTGAAGCTGGCCCACAAAATCAGAAAACAAAATGCTACGCAAGGACGAAGGCACAGCCTCGTGGCCTATCCAAAAAAAACCTCCCGAATGATGGGCCGCGAAAGAAGCAACCCAGTCAGCCGCACCGTTTGCCTCCTGATATACGTGCGAGGCTTGGTAGGAGACAGTTTCCCCCAAAGTTCTACGGATATCGTGAAGCAGCGGCCGGTCCTCGACTGAGCACCCCCCTTCCCGGATCCACCCAACCACCGTGGTCGAGTCCCCCTCGAGAAGGATGTGACCCGCACCAAGTACCCGCCTCGCATAGGAGACACCCTCCCAGGCCGCCCGAAGCTCTGCAGTCACCACTGATGAGTCAAAAATCTTGCGTCCACCTGCCGCCACAAGTCTGGCGTCATGATCCCTAATAATAAATCCCACACCTCCGCAGCTCCCATCCGCTGATACGCTGCCATCGAAGTTCACCTTGAGAAAGCCAGGGGGTGGGGGCACCCAGGATACAAGTATCGTCCTGGACGCTGCAAGAGCAGAATGGGGGCCCCAGATGTCCCTAGCCAACCCAGTAGGTGTAGCCTCAATAGAGCCGGTGATCTCCGCCGCAAGCCGTAGAGCTCGGTCCGCCACCAACCTCGGATGGTGGCTTTCACCATCGAAAACCCATGTATTCCTCCCCAGCCAACAATGATAGGCCAGGTAGGCATCACGAGTCCCCCTCTCCTCTCGTACAGACCCCCGGACCGAGGCCTCCAAGTGACGTAGGAACTTCTCAATGGACGCCCACAACTACCTCTGGTCAGGCTGAACTGAAGCATGTCTCCATATCTGACTAGCTCTAGGGCACTCAAAAAGAACATGATAGATGGTCTCCTCTGTCGCCTGACAAGCTCCACATCCGGCTGGGACCCTCACTCCCCGTCTCACCAAAACCCCACTAGTAGGTAAACACCCCCAAGCCACCTTCCACAGGAACAAGGCCACTCGGGGGTGAATGTGCATCCTCCAAATCCAGCCGCAGTCCATCTGTCTCGCAGAGGGCCCTCTACCAATCGCTAAAAGGTCCCGAACTCTCACAGTCGTCCTACCTGTCCTGCTCCATACCCTCCTATCCACTGCCTCCCCCTCCGGGATCAGCAGAGCTAGGACGCGCTCAGCAAGGTGCTCCCCGAATACCTGTCGAACAAGACTCGCGTCCCACCTCCGCTCCTCCTGGGCAAATAAGGCACACACTCTACGTCCCTCCATCCAACCATGGTCAATCTCGGTGGGCCACCCCTGCAATGCTACCTCAGCCAGCCATCTGTCCTCCAAAATGCTGATCGACCGCCCATCCTCAATCTCCCAATCAGGTGACTCTTCACCACTTGGATCTTCATCTGGGGCTAGAGTGATGCTATGTAAACCACACCTTACCCCCCTTAATCCATTCTGAACCACATCTCGCCCCCATCTAATCCATAGTCGCCAAGTATTGAAAGCCCGATCATTGAATATTAATTTAAGAGCCCATTGCTGGAAGCTAGTATGATCTCGATACTCTCAACCTTGGAGCATGTCTAATAAAACCTTGCGAGACTCGACAGGTTAGGGTGGAAAGAGAATGTGGAGACGAAGAAAAGGGGAGAGAGGAAGAGCATGCGGAGTCATGCAGAGAGGAAGAAAAGGTGGAAATGATCTTGAGAGTTACAGGCAAGCACAACACACTCGCATCCTGCTTCCTCCTCTCCCATGCCTCCCTATCTTTCTCCTTCTCTGAACCATCTTGATAGATCTTGCTGGTTCTGGCAGGATTTTCGCAAACAAGATCTTAGGTGGCCCTCAATTAAAAGACATCGGTTTCTTCCAACAACTTTTGTTGAGTAAACTTGCTTTTGATTGTCTTGTCCTTAAAAGGCCTAAGAGACCCGGGAGTAATGTCTTGTCCTTCAGCCTTCTAACTCTCGTTTTTAACATCCGCGGCTCACACACGCAACAAATGTGAATACAGTACACAAAATTAAAAAAAAAAGGTAATGCAACAAAGACGGGATAGATATGTAATTCTTTCAAATAAACTTTCCAAGGTGCTGAGCCGCATAAGCTTTCATTTAATTTACAATACTGTTTGCCTCTCTGTAGCTCGGCGGCTACTGTAGGCCTTCTACATATCCATTCAGCAGTGGCAATGTGACATGGAGAGAGAGAGGGAACTCATTTAGTAATACCACCCACTGAAAAAAACCGTTGGCACCGACCCAACCGGACTGAACCGGACCGTGGGGAAACTCGACCCGTTTAAGATGGATCCGACCTCGCGCCCCCACGTTAAACCCTCTCCGCCGCCTGATAGCGAGAAGAGAAGGAGAAAGACGATGGGGAGCCGTCTGGGACGACGGGTGATCCACTTCGCGAATTTGCCGATAAAACTCCTGATGCCGTCGCCGCCCTTCGACGTCATCCGCGAGATCGCCCTCAAGACCATCCCCTCAGCCACCAAGGTCGAGATCCGCCGCGTCCTCGAGTCCCTCTACGGCTTCGAAGTCGCCGAGGTCCGCACCCTCAACATGGAGGGCAAGAAGGTCAAGCGCGGACCCTTCCTCGCCGCCAAGCCCGACTACAAGAAGGCCTACGTCACCCTCCGGTCGCCCCTCTCCGTCTCCCCCGATCTTTTCCCCATACCTTTGATCCAGGAGGAGCGGCAGCTCATCGCCGCCGCGCAGGCCAAGTCCAGGCCTACCGTCGTCGAGCGGGAGGATGGTGGAAAGGCCCGGAGGCACTGGCTCGACGAGCGCCGCGAGGAGGAGGACGCGGGCGGGCGCGTGAGGCGTGGCGGTGGCGGTGGAAGGCGGAGGGGCGGTGGTGGTCGTGGGCGTGGGGCGGGGAAGAAGGCCGAGGAGGAGAGCAGGTTCCCCTGGAGTAGCATGCGCCTGTCGTCGAAGTAGTTTGTTTTGTTTTCCTTTGCTTTGCTTTGATCAGTAAGGAGAAAGTTCGCACCTTTTTAAATAATAGTTTCGAATTTGTAAGAAAAATGACTCTTTGTTTCGTTATGGATTTGGGAAAATATTTTCTGACTTGCTGTTTCGTTTTATGATACTTGATGTATTATGCACGGAGCTTTCTAAATTCTGTTATATTTGTGTTGGGTGAGATGCTGATAAGGTTTTGGGTATATTTTCTAGTTAGAGATGCAAGTTTTCTGCTGTGGGAATTCATGGAATATGGCATTTTGCTGTCACAATGGTTGGAATACTCCTCTTATTCGCACAAGACTGGATTCTTTTTTTATCAAATTGTAGATGGAATTTGAGTTGGAATGCCAACTCATTGATTCATGTTGATGCCATAGGCTCATGAGATCATGGGCGATTGAACTTTATAGGATCCATCCATCTCATTTCTTGGATATACTGCATCCTGGTTTCTGTAAGTTTTAAATCTTTTTGTTATCAGTACGTATGGGAATGGTAAAGTTGTACAGGAAGATAGAATTTGATATTGATCAATAACTCTTGATGCAGAGACAGGGATTTGGATATTGGAAAATGAGATTCATTCGATTAGCTCCATGATTGGGCAATACTTTCTTGAAATCCACCCCTAGACCTGGAAATCCAAGTAACTCGAAACAGGATCAACTACTTTGCCATATTACAGTAATTCTAGTTGTCACAGGCTTTATGATTTCTACTTCTTTCTAAATCTAAATGTTAAATAGCATTATAGCAAGCTTATTCCCATCTATTTGGCATGATGATTACTGTTTTGATAACAAATGGTGTTATCATTTTAAGCTTGCTGGTTAGTATGGCAAAAATCGTACTGTGATATCATATTGATGTTCAGATGTAGAAGATAACATAAATTATAAAATATTTTGCAGCTAGTCAGAGATGGACCATGTTAAAATTGGAAGTTAATGATTAAAAAAACTGTTTTATGCATGTATACTTTGAAAATATTGTTAAGTCTCAATTCTGTCTATCAGGTAAAATTGATTTTAATTCTATTTTATGTGGTAATCCATGCCCATATGCATGCTTCTTTATATATTTGTTATCATTTAGGTCATTTCTACAATTTAGGTATTAGTTTAGGAGCAGATTGGTGGCAAACCCATGAAGAAGAATCGTTTAATTGGATTTTTTGCGCATGTGTTACATAAGGTTACAAAATAAGTCTTCATCCTACCGGTCCTCCGCGCAATTTGAACTACAAAGTCAAAAATTTAATTAGGGCTACTGAACATTTTACTTTGTAAAGTGCAAGCACTGAAACTAAGCTTCAAATATCTCATCTTCAAGGAGGATTAATTTGCTCAACTTCTTCCTCATTGAAACTTTCAGTGTATTTAGGCTCCTTTTGTTGACTTCATGGGTCTAAGCTGAATAGTCCCTACACATTATTAAATCACTGATTAGATGCATGGTGATATGGGACTGACTGGCCTAATAATATGGGGATTGGTACTTGAGAATTGTTTCTCAGAATATTGAAGGAAATGGATTCAAAGAAAGTACATATTTATGTGCAGGATTATAGGGAAGATGAAGGTTGATATGATTCATTGTCTTCTTGATGCCTCCATGCCGCCATGTTTGCGTGATTCATTGTCTTCTTGATGACTTCAAGTACACCAATTGGGTGGGTTGTTGGATGAATGCTCTCATAATCTATGCTCTCATAATCTTCTGAAGCTTGTTTTATGTAATTATGTCAAACACCATTTTGAATGAGTGCTATTTTGGAGTGCCACACACATCCATTTATGTCAAAGTATTTGACCTGCTTCTGTGGTCCCACCAGAGACAATGCTTCCAAAGGGTTGGAGATTAATGATCCATAATATTGAGACAAGTCTTTGACAACAAGTAGATCACTGTAATCATAGTTTCATAGTACAGGTTGATTTAAGGCTTACATAGGAAGGAACATATTGAGGAGATTCCTATTATTGCTAGTTCAACTTAATGATATTGCCTCAGCAGTAAAGAACATCACACTATTTGTTCATACTTATAGTGATAGTAATGTGGCAATTCATCTTAAAGATTAATATTAGAAGAGTTAATTACTTGTCAGAATTTGTACCCTTTGAAACTTGATGTCCTCTGCATTCCTTGTAGAAGACAATGTCTAAAGTAATTATATAAGCTCGTTATGCCTGTTTTCCCTTCCCCAAGTTGTTGAGTCAAGCGATCTGCTTGTCAAATGCTTGACGGTCTTCAGCTTGTTAAATTTTACAAGATGATTTATATTAAAAACCTTATCCTCTCACTTTGGCTGGCGAATTTCCATGTTGACTCTGCACGTATAGCACACTAACTCTAGTTTTGCTGCTGAATCTTTGAAACACACTGTCATTTCATTTCATTAGGTTTTTGTTACCATGAAAAGCCTTTTGTGAATAAAAATTTATTGAAATATTTTTAATTATTAATTGGTCTAACTGGACTGAGATTCTGAAACTTGTGTTGCAGTTGTTTCTTTTGAGTAAGTATTCATTATGGCTGAAACCTACTGGGAATGACCCGACCATTTAAATCCAGCCATCTTACTGAATCACCCATCTCACTAGCTGCTGATTTCAATTGAAATATTTTGAACACTAGGAAAACCAAAGATTTAACCTTATGTTTTCCACTTCTAGCTACCTTGTTTGAATTTTCACCTTAGAATGTGCGGGCTTTGAGTTGTCTCATCTTTCATATTAAATCTTCGCATCTGAACTTGTTCCCAGATGCCATTCTTTGTTGATCTTGTGGCTTTTACTGATTCTAAGACAGCATGAGTGGAAAATTATACTGAAATTATAGAGCACTTCTTGGTCAGAGAAGGGGCTTCTTGTGGACTTCTTCGAATTACAAATGAACTACATGATTTCGAGTCAACAGTTGTGGGTATAAAGAAAAAGTTCACCTGCCATATCTCTGACACAGGTTTCTCTCTGAAGCTTGGGAGATCAGCAAAGTCAGCTGTCATCTTTTCTCCTCTGATAACTTCATTTCAGAGTCACGCATGTTAATGTATCAAAGGGGACATTTTTGTGATCCTTCATGATATTGTGGGCATCTAAGCCAAGCCTGTTCCTATTATTTTGCTCCACTTGATAGCGAGAATTATGATCTGCATAGTTCCCTCCATCCTTAATTTTTTTTGCTTCATTATGGTGGCCTCTGGGTTGATTATCTGCTGCTTAACATTAAGGTTCATGAAATTTTTAGGCCCCTATTACTGAAATATCTGTCATGAAGCTAATTTGTCAAGTTAGCGTCTTTCTAGTGCCATGAATGTGGGCATCAACACTGCTTGATGTTATTGGTCCATGGTTTATTTGTTTTGGAGAGTTCTGATATGACTGTTTTATTTTTACAAGAAAGTGTCCTGCTTGGACCATCAAGAAAATTGAAGACAAAGTGAACAAGGCTAAGCTGACACCCAGTTGCCTCCCTGAACATAGCTTTGGCACCACCTGTGATCAGAGCACATTGATCTGAGATTGTTGTGAGCCATCTGTCGGTCATAATACTACTAAAATACTCAGAGAGAGAGAGAGAGAGAGAGAACAAAAAAAAGACAAACATACTACTCAAAGCCTAACACTTCTCAAAGTCATACATTGTTGATAGCTGCATCATGCTGATTCTTATTAGCTAATATAATGGTTTAATGGGTTATAAAAGCAGATATAAATATTTTACAATTAAATGGATGCTTTTTTTTTTTGATACAGCATAGTAGGCAAGCCTGATTAAATGGCGAATCATGTTACGGAAAGATAATGCATTTCATGAGCCATGTAAACCCACAAGCCCAGCATCAAATAACTGCATAATAAAGGTATTTTCATATGATTTATAACACATGTAGCTCTCTAGTACTCATATTATAAGTGGATTTTAGAAGCATCAGATATTAATATAAGCATATTATACTTGATTTTTGCAGAGGTAATAATGAAATAATATCTGATAATGCTATCTAGGGTTCACAACATGTACATGATTGTTAATTAAAAATTTTGTCTTGTGCACATAAACACGGCGGAGATTTTAAAACAATAAAAGATTCATCATCACTTGAAGTACTGTTTTATTAAGGAATTCCAGTCACAATCACATGCAATGCTAGTAACATTTTCATGTAAAGCTTTTCTTTCGAACTAGTTGGACAACAATCAAATCTTTACACGCCACTGTACACATATAACGTACGACAAAAGTTGTTAAAGGGTGCAAGAATTGGATTTCTTGGAAGATAAATGTGGGTGTGTCAAGTACCTTTCATGTATAACCATACTCAGTTCATACTCCTTAGGTGATACCCAACAGGAAAAGAGCAGCATAAGCCAATGGTCATTGATCGTGAATCTCCTTCATTAACGGCTGAGAGGGCCATTGCAAGGACGATCTCTTTCTGCTGCTGGAGGAGGCTGCCCCTGCAATGTCATATAATAAGAAGATCCTATTGGGTATTATTATGTTCCTTGATATCTTTCTAGGCCTACAAATAACTCAAGCAGCTTACTCGCAACTTGAGCTCGGCTCTGCAACAGCTCAGTTCGGGTTCGGCTCTGTCAGAAAATGAACCAAGCTTAGACAAATGCAGGTATGAAGATCTGAAACTTTTAATTTTCACCTAGTTAAGTGCTTCACATAGTTTGTGGAAATTTCTTGTACACAATTGATGTTAATAAAGTGATATATGGAGTTAAATGTTCCACTGGCACGCTCGAATATTTTGTGGTACGGTCTGATACCGAGGAGTTTATCGGCCTTTGTGGTTCAAATGTGATGCGTTCTCATCGTCCAAGTTCGAATTTATCTTGGTACACAGTTAAATAAGTTTTGAACACAGTTAATATAGCTTGGCACACAGTTAAGTGACCCTAGCACACATTTTAGTCATATGAGCACACAGTTAAGTAAGCTTGGAACACAGTTAATATAGCCTGACACACAGTTAAGTGGTATACAGTTTAGTAAGCCTGGCACATAGTTAAACAAGGTTTGAACACAGTTAACATCCCCATTCACTCGCCAATCATCTCTATAAGCTGAAGTCCATGGTATATTGCTTATGTTTCCATGCACCTTGTCAATTTCTATTTCTCGCTATGATCCCATCTTCTCTGGCTATATCGTTTTCATGCAGCAAGATGAATACTTGTGTTCTCCCTCTTGCTATTGATGCAGGCAGCAAGCCACGGCCATCCATACCTTCACGGATCATAAATGTGATTGATGTGGATGTGTTCTCTGCAGATGTTCTTGTCTATACCGCTGGACTACACTTAAGAAGATTGCATTGGCTTTCTAACAAATTTTCTAGATAGGTGATAAAATTGGTTAAACAATTACTAAATTTTTAGATGAGAATCGGTTTAGCATGTACTGCGTACATAGTTAAATAAGGTTTAAACTCAGTTAATATAGCATGGCACACAGTTAAGTCTTTTTGGCACACAGTTAAGTAAGCTTGGAACACACTTTATAGCCTGCCACACAGTTAAGTTTTACTGCACATAATTAAGCTTGGAACACACTTTATATAGGTTGGCATATAGTTAAATAAGACTTGGAACATACTTTATATACCATGGCACACAATTAAGTTTTTCTGGCACACAGTTAAGATGATGATTATAGGGGTCCGCGGCCCAGAGAAGAAGGGCTTAGAAAATCCAAAATTGATTTTCCAAAGTTCAATGGAGGAGACCCGTATGAGTGGCTAGACAAGGCGGATCAATATTTTGATGTTTATGGCATTCCACGGGCTAATCGGGTGACCCTAGCAAGTTTCCACTTAGAGGGTAGGGCTAGCCGATGGTGGAGGTGGATCCGAGCTTTGTATGAGAAGGCTTGTAATGCAGTTAATATAGCCTGACACACAGTTTATGTCCATAATATGTTATGCTAACTCACATCTCAACAAGTACAAATTTTAAGTTTTTGTTTACCATGTACTTTGTAAGTACAATGATGTTGATGAAGTGATATATGGAGTTAACTGTTCCACTAGCACGCTCGAATATTTTTCTGATACGGTCCGATGCTGAGCAATTTTGCTGGACGTTGTGGCTCAATTATGATGCGTTTTTGTCTTTCTTGTTCGAATTTAGCTTGACACATAGTTAAACAAGGTTTGAACACAGTTTATATAACCTAGCACACAGTTAAGTCATCTTGGCATACAGTTAAATTACTCTGGTACATACGAACGATAACCTGACTTACAATTATTAGAGCTTGGTACACAATTATCCTGGCATACAACAATGTTAACCTGGCACACAATATGGGTTTGGATGAATATGTCTTCCTTGCAGAAATAAACCGGCACAAAAATGTTAACCTGGTAGTTTTATTACAATAACCTGGCACACAATTATCTTGGATTGCAGCAAGATGAATATAAGTCACCTTGGCACACACGAATAATAACCTGGCACACAATTATTAGAGCTCGGTACACAGTTACCCTGGCACACAATTTGGTTCTAGATGAATATATGTCTTCCTTGCAGGAATAAGCCGGCAAGGGAATATTAACTTGGCAGTTTCATTATGATAACCTGGCACACAGTTATCTCGGATTGCATCAAGATGAATATAAGTCAGGTAGAAGGTGGCCACGAGCATGCAGACCTTCAGGGATCACAAATCTGCCTGATGTGGATGTGCAGTCTGCAGATGTTCTTGTCTATATCGCTGGTGTACACTTAAGAAGATTGCATTGGCTTTGTAACAAATTTTCTATCTAGGTGTTCGAATTGGTTGAACAATTACTGAAGTTTCAGATGAGAATCACACAAGTTCTATCCATAATATGTTATGCTAACTCCCATCTCAGCAAGTAATCATTTTATGTTTCTGTTTATAGAGTGATGAATGGAATTAACTCTTCCACCGGCACGATCGAATATCTTCTGGTACGGTCTGATACCGAGCTATTTTTTCAAATTTGTGGTTCATTTGAGATGTGTTCTTTTCGTCCATGTTCTAATTTAACTTGGTACACAGTTAAGTTAGCTTGGAATGCAGTTAGAGATAATATTATATGGATTCTGTCATTGATCTGGTTTCGCATTGCTGGTACATAACCTGCAAAGACTGATTTTTTGTTATTTTTCCAGATATCCTAAAGCCTGATGTTTCTATCTTACACCTTTCCAGATTTTGTAATGTAAAGACATCACGCACTACCCCTCCACCAGATCCAAATGAACCCTCCAATGTTACTGAAGCAATTGCCTTATGGGGTTTGGATTATGTGGTGATCACTAGCGTCCACCACGATGACTTGCCTGGTCAAGGAAGTGGACATTTTGCTGAAACAGTGCACAAGTTGAAGTCTCTGAAACCAAACATGCTAATAGAAGCACTTGGTATGAGCCATTTTTTTTTATCCTTGTTATTTAGAGGACAACCATTTTTCATAAGCTTAAGTCAATGCCTTCCTATTAATATCCACAAGAATGGGTATCTTAATAGACAACTAAATTACATCTAGGATGTGAATGTATTGGGTTGTATACACGATCACATTCATTCTCTATTTTTTCTAATAATGTTGAGTCACATTACTGACTTATCTGACCTCCATAGTTTCATGCTCTTGCAATTGTTTTGGTACATCACTAATGGGAGGAGAGGAAGAGAAAGAGAGCAGAACTATTTTTTTTTCATGCATACAAAAATTCCTGCCATGCTGCAATGCACTTGAGAAAAAAAAATCCCTGTGCTGTTGATTGCCTCTTCTTCTAGAAAATAGCTGTGGACGTATGTTTTTGTGAGTCATGTAAATGTGCTGTTCCTGTGAACTGGGTTTTGCCTCAGTGGTAGCACCCTTCTGCTCAAGAGGCAGAGGATCCAGGTTTAAATCTTGGGTGGTGCATATTCAAGGTCTGAGCCTGGGTAATTAAATTCAGGGTGGGATTCCCTCCCTTTCCCTCAAATAAAGGGGGGAAAAAGGGAAAACCTGCTGTTCCTTTACAGTCTTCAAATACTTGATGCTTTATCCCATTCTTTGTCAACTGATTATATGTTCCGCTCATTTTCTAGATGCAAAATAAAAGCCACATCGTACTGTAGTTTTGTTTTAAGATTTATAACCGCCCTTTGAATTCCTGCATTCTTAGTTTCTAATTAATGTTCATGCACTTCCCGATTTTTGAGGAGACTCCAGCTGTGTGGAGAGAGTTGCAAAATCTGGATTAGATGTTTTCGCTCGCAACATTGAGACAGTTGAAGAGCTGCAGAGCATGGTGTAAGATCATCGTGCTAACCTCAATCAATCAATTGATGTCCTTGAAATGGCAAAAGAATATGCTCCTCCTGGCACTCTAACAAAGACCTCGATAATGTTGGGTTGTGGAGAAAGTGAGGGCAGCTGGAGTTGTTGTTATGACTTTTGATCAGTACACGAGACCATCAAAGCATCATATGCCAGTCTCTGAATATGTTACACCAGGAGCATTTGACGGGTACCGATATCTTGGGATGGAAATGGTGTGCTCTCTTGGATATTATAATTTGCATGCTTAATGATCAAAAAGTCATTTTGTTGAGTTCAAACAAGATTATTAACTATGTAATGTTTAGGCCACTTTTGTTCAACTTCCACGTATATTTTATGGAGATTGGATTAGAGACTATAAAAATGCACATTTCAGGCTCAATTGCTTGCATACTTTCAAATACATTAGCACACTTATCAGACATAAAATTGAGGCATAAATGCACATGCTTCTCTTGCAGGGCTTCCGATACGTTGCATCAGGTTCTATGGTCCGATCCTCGTATAGAGCAGGTTCATTTTTATATCAAGTCAATGATTGATGCTGACCGAGCAAAGGCTCCTACCACTCTACAACCAGGGTCTTAAGCTATAAAAGTTCTTTACAGGCCACTCTCCATAATCATAGTAATCATGTTCGTTTTTTTGATCCATATTCTAGCTTGATTTGAGTCATTCTCAGCTTTTTTGCTGCATCGCGTCATTAACAGATGCTGCTCTTGTGTGCACTCGGCTTTAGTTTGTAACTTCTGCTGTTGGTTATAAAGCAGGGATTATACACCTAATTTGTTTCATGCTGGACAACTATTTTTCAGCTCCTATCCTGTTACTCTGCACCGGAGATTCTTCCAGTCTTATCCAGAGGTAGTTCGCTTTAAGTATCAGCTCCTTGATTATTAAATACCAGCTTCTATACGATTTCTTGGTATGCTACATTGGAATATCTTTTGGGGACACAGTGTTGAAGATCAGTGTGATGTGGGAATATCTTTTTGGTGCATGTATTTGTGTCTTTTCTTTTTAATTTATGTATGTGAGAGTCCTATATGCAATAATTATACTGAATAATATACTTTTATGTAATTTTATAAGCAAGAGGGGTTTATAAGTCTTTTTTTGGTACAAGGGTTTATAGGTCCTTTCAAAGTTTGAATTTGGAACTGGACTCAGTATTTACTTGTTTTTCTTCCTTGCGATCCAATCTGCTCTAACATTTCCATTGACCCTCATAGGATTGGTGAAAGAAGCATCACTGTTGTGGTGGTTTTTTATTAGCATTCACAGCCATGCATTTTTCAGGTTGGTGGAATACTTTTCAAGTGCTTTTTTTTTTGTGGGGGATTACAAATACTCTTCCAGTGCTTTGATGCGCCCCACCTACCTCACTATTTGCCGGACTACAGTATATATCAGCATCTAGTATTGAAGCAAATCTAATGTCTTATTCATTATACAACCATTCCTGGCAAAGATTGGAGTTTCGAAAACTCAGCTGATATTTTCCTTGACCAGGATAACCATTCCCAAACTTCCTTTCACAAGTTGATCAGCGGTAGAAGATGTGTACGTACTACGTAGTATATTTTCTTTCTTTAAACAGAATTCTTGTTACAATTATCAATTTTACAATTGGCAGGTCTTGACAATTTGTTTTTCCAGAGCTTCTACTGAAAAGTTGAATCTATCTTGTAATCGGCCAACGAAACCGAGCGAACAACTTCAGCTTCATGCATCCACATCGCTTCAAAGGTACGCAAACTCTCCATGATCAAGCATATCTTCTTGGTTGGAGGCTAGTCCTCCAACCAGCAATCCTCATGGAATGGGGGTAAGATCAGAAAAATATTTCCATGGCAATACATATATTATGGTGTATCTTGAAAACTTCTAGCAATTTATTGAAGATACTTCGCAAAAGGAGTTGCATGAAGCTAGAATTATAACATTTTTTCTTGCAGCAAGTTGGAGCATGTAATTTTCCTTGGTTTCTATCAATTACCTGTCCCAGTTTTAGATCTTTACAAGTATTTTCTTCTCCAAATCCGTAGAATTTGAACCTAGCAGAATATGTAGTTGTAACTTACCATAACCCTAATTATGTGCCGGAACCAAATAATATAGAGTTACTCATAGTCATCCGATGTTAATCCAACGACCCATATCTATCTGATGATACCCATACCACGAGTCCATTCCCACCTCTTTTTATCTTACGGGAAACGATGATACCAGAGACCTTCGTGTCGGCCGATCCGAAACCGATAAAAGTGGCGTTTCGGATCTAAATGACGAAACTGCCCTCCCACTGCACCGAAATCTATGGGCGTTTTGGTAATCCGCACCACGATAAACTGCGGTGGACGCCCGCAAGGGTTTCTCGCCTCGCGCCCCTACACTTTGAGAGCTCTTCTCAAAGCTACGATCAGAGATTCTGCTCAATCCTCTACTCCATAACTTTTCTCCTCACAGAGAGAGAGAGAGAGAGAGGAGAGGAGAGATGGGGAGCGGGAAGAGAAGCGATTACTCGCCGGAGGAGATACCGAGCTTCGCTCAGATTCCGACGAGTTTCGGCCACGAGCTCCGGGCTTGCCTTCGCTGCCGTCTCGTCAAGACCTACGATCAGGTACTTAGGGTGTTCTTCTCTCCCTCTCATGCGTCGATTCGGTGCTTCTTTTCTCCGATTGCTATCGATTCCCGAGCTAGGGTTAGGTTTTTTGATCCGTTTCAGTTCAGAGAGTCAGGCTGTGAAAACTGCCCCTTTTTGGAGATGGACAAGGAGCATGACAATGTCGTAAACTGCACCACTCCCAATTTTACCGGGTGGGTTCTTGCTGATCTTCTGTTTTTTATCATCTTTTTCTGTTATATTTTCTTTTTTTCAAGAATTTATATTCACCTGAAGGTAGATAAAAGTCGGTTCTTTTTAAATCCCTGGTTTGGAGTATGGCTGAATTTTGTATACTTAAAGATATTCTAGCTATGTGTAAAATTGGTAGGATTAACTATGTTTTGAAGGAATTTCTGGGGCTCAGTAGCACTAGCATCCCATATCTCCCTTTCCTATGGTGGATTTGTAGGAAAACTGGTTTGGCTCAGGATTCTGTACACAAATCTTGGTAACTAGAGACAAGCATACTTATTAGGCTTCATCCAAATCATTTACCTATCTTGAGGAATATAAGACTGCAGATGTGTGTGGAGAAATTCTTAACATTGTCTTAAAGGCCTACTCCATCTAATCAGAGCTTCTTGGAGTTCCTTCAGTATCAAATTTGAATAGAGTAATTATACTGTGAAACAAAAACTTTCGGTGAAGATGATTAATAACGGGAAATTAAGCGATTCTTTGTTTCCTGTACTGCAGGATAATTTCAGTCATGGATCCAAGTAGAAGCTGGGCTGCTCGCTGGTTGAGAATTGGTAAGTTTAACTGCTATAACCATGCAATTTGAGTTCCAAGGACATTATATGGTCTCTTAACACTTACTACTGGAGGCTCTTTTCAGTTGCATGGACATGGTTACATGCTCATAATCTCACCCCTATTGTAACTTTTATGCTATCTTCATATTGATAAGCATATCTTTGAGTTTGAATTGATAAATCCTTAGTGTTCTATACATTACTTGAACTTGAGATTTACATAATCAGCAAGGTTTGATAATGCATCGATTATGTTCCTAGCTTGTTTTGTAAGATGATGCTTAACGGCAGAGGCTGACACTTGCCTATTGGATTAAGCATATGCAACAATGATAAATTATTTCCAGGGTTTTAATGCTTTGACGATTGCCGATACACATGCTGATATAACTTTTAGTGGTTGCATTTGCATGTCCAACATTTTGTTTACTTTCCTAAGCTACCTTTAGTGCTGAGTATGGGTTTTAGAACATAACATAACAACTCTGCAATTGTTATCCTGACATATCAGGTTTTCAACATATTGAAAGTTTAAAACAACTTGAATGTCACTCCATTATGTTTTTATAAATGTTTTCTTATTCTATTTTGCACTGATCCAACTAAACAAACTTCATTAATTTCAGTGTGGACCCTACAACACAGACCCAAAGAACAATTGAATATATCCCAACCAAGTAGTTATATTTTGTGTATAGGTGTTACATACATTTATGACTATCTAATGCAAGGTTTGCCGTTTTAGTACCAAATCCCGTACTGGTGCCATTTTATTATAGTGTCGGTATACCGGTATGGGAGCTGCTTCGGTGTACCGAGTGTCTGTACGCCCTTGTATCACATATCCGTTTGGTACTGGTACGGTCGGTATGTACCAATACTGACCGGTACGGAAAACTTTGATCTAATGATTCATATGCTTGTTGAACATGGTACTTTCTTTTGCAGTATAAATTTGTGTTTCTATGTTTACATAAACCTTAGTTATCCAAAACATAATATTAAAGAACCTTGCTTGTAATTTTTCACCCTAATCACTTTATATTTTGTCTCTGACCATTAATTATTTTAATTTTTACCAAGATTTGAATCCAACACTGATGTTGATAAATTAATTTTACAAAATTTTATCATAAGAAACAGAAGTATATGAGAATTATATGGAAAATATATTTTTATGAGAATCAGCTTTGTTCTGACATTGTTCTCAACTATCCCTGACTTTTAAACATTAGTACATCTCCTTTTTGCTATAAAATAATCTATTATAAACTTGGCCACAACATTGAGTTCTAGTCCAAATTTAAATTAACTTTAAATTTTTTGAGAACTGAATTGATTTCCAATTCGATTACATTTTTTATCTTAATCCACCTGCGGTCCTAATTCAAATTCTTTTTATGATCTCCACTGAAATTTTTGGTAGGGCATGTCTATCAAATAATGGATATTTAAGGGCCTGTTTGGTTGCAAGGTTTGGAAAAACAAGATCTTAAAGAACATGATTTTATTTGCTTTTGCCATGTTTTAGATAAAATCAATATCTCGTAAAACACAATCTTAGGGCTTATGAGATATCGAGGGACCACCTATATTTTTCTCAAGAATGTGTTGGTTGTGATCTAAAATCCCATTTTTCTAAGTCCAACTATTACCTTACCTCCATATCCAGCCTCCATCATGCTTGTTCCTTGTGTCGCATCTCCATCTACCATGTATCTCTTCCGCCTTTTCTGCCTTTTCTCATTCATCCTCTCCTTGCCTCGCTTGCCTCTCTCTCCAATGGGCACTCATGCACGCACATAGAAGTAAAAAAGCAGTAAATAACTTTCATTGCTCTCTTCCATCTTTTCTCCTCTTCCTCTCATTCTGTTACCATTTTTATAAAGAAAATCGTGACACCCAAATCCTTTAACAATAAAACAAGGGAAGGAAAAGAAAAAACCTTTGTTCTTCCCTGATAGTGTTTTTAGTATTCTGAAGTTTTGATTAGTCATGTCCTGAATAATTTGACAAAGAAATCTATTATACTTTTTGCAGGAAGGTTTATCCCTGGGTGTTACACTCTGGCGGTCTCAGAGGAGCTTCCAGAAGAATACCAGGTATTTCACATCCATGTTTCTATGATGTTACAGTTACCATGTTCTGTTGTTTTGTTGCTATTTATTGAAGGATGAGTACTCATAGCAGCCACAACTGCATTCTTGCTACAAATGCAGACTGTTTGTGCTGATAACAACGTGCAGTATGTGCCTCCGAAGCGTGCTTAGCTGGTCACATGCCTGTCTCTCGCAGCATGGATGTTAATCTACTTTCTACTTTGAGCCTTTCGTTGGATGGTATCTAATTTTGTCCCACAACTTTTTGGGTTTTTGGAATTAGGATTTCCAAGCTATTCAGATGTGGCACCAAACAAGACTGGATGATGTATCCAATCTTACATTACTTCACTCAAACAACTATCTAATGGCTTTTAAGATGCTTCAATTTTAATGCAGAAGCATAGTGTAGCTATCAACTTGCTGCCTCAGGATTTAATAGTATCACTTTTTAGAAATAGTCTGAATGTTGGAAGTATCCGTACCTGTAAATTCAACTGTAATTGAATGCTTTTTTTTTCAATTGCATTATCGACCTATTAGTTGTTTGCACTTTGTTATGTCGAACTTTTCATTCTCTTCACTAACACATTTTCCTTTTTGGTAATCTGAATTGATTGAATAATGTGTCTATTATAGTCAATTAAGAGAAAAATATGATATGGATCCAAGAGAAGGATCTAAGACCAAGATCTCCTTGGAGTTTTTGAAGCTCTGCCCTTCCAGGTTCGTTTTTATTTCTAGATGTTCGGTTAACCAAAGAGGAGTTAAGCAAGACCCTCATTTGCATTGTCAAGAATCTACAGCAATCATGGGAGAGAATTTCTAAGATCCACACCTGAACCTGTTGGAACAGGTTATTGAATTATTAGCATGTTCTAAGGTGAAAATTCAAACAAGTCATCACTATTTTGCGTGCACACGGGAAAACGTTTCAGCTTCAGAAATTTTAAAAATCATGCATCTATCGGAATAGAGTTCATTAAACACCGTACCAAGTATAAGAAGTAATGATAAAGCCTTGGCAATCAAATAATGTAATCGCCGGTCACGCTTCAGAGTTAGAATGGTTGGAACAACAGATAAAAGTTGGACCACGGTATATTACCAGTAAACGTCAGATTTATACTAAAAATACTTCCTATTTCCCGGCCCAAAAACGAAAGAAAGAGAGTCACGGGACGGTTTTATACCGTGCCTCAACAAAGCCACCAGTTGTGGGAAAGGAGAAAATGGAACAAATCAAAGAGATGACTTTTGCTATGCAAATGCAAATGTGACCCAAAGAAAGCAACAAATTCTGGAGCAGTAGAATGCCGGAGCATCAACTGAGGAGATCAGTTGGTGACCGACTACAAAATCCAAAAGAACAACTCCTCTCCAGCCTCATGTATATCAAAGCCTGAAATTGCACCTGTGTCAACCTTTGGAAAACTCTATTTGGCCAACTCTCCTTCTGCCCGTACGTATACCCTGCAAGTGTATCTCTAGCACGAACATCCTCCAGATTTCTGCTCCATCTCCGAGGCACTGACGGTTGGCTTCAAGTTGACGTCAACCATGTCTTCCTGTTTGGTAGAAGAAAGGGTCTCCATCCCTGGTAAGGCTGCAGCAATCTTGCGGAAGAGAGCCTGCAATTATTCAGTTTTCCCTTCGACATCAGGAACAAGGTCGGCGACACTGGAAACAAAAAAAAAAAAAAAAGAGTGAAGCCGATGGGATTCACCTTGATGTTGAAGCCTGCTTTGGCACTCGTTTCAATGAACATGACCCCAAATTCACGGGCCTTGGCTTCTCCTTCTTCAATAGAAACTTGCCTGTTATCAGGGGCAGAAAACATGGTTGGTTGCAAAGAACTTCGGAAATTAACAGCAATTATAACTGAATGTAATGGAATTCACAGATTAAAAAGATGGAAGTAAAATCACATAATGTAAGCTAAGGCCAACAAGTTAGAAAATGAGGATGGGCTCAACAATTTAATAATCTGATGATAACCTGTCTTCGGTCGAATGAAGTGGCTGAAATGACAGTTCAGACTAAATGTATGAGCTAGCGAAAAGGAAAACGGCCATTTCCAGCTGTGCAAGCACCTTTACGTGTTATATTACCACGAGAAAATTCACAGAGGTATATATTACTAAAGAACTGAGCGCACATCTTTTCTGGAACTTGTTCAACTAGCAGACTCGTTAGAAAACATGAATCGGTCAAACGGAAAAACTTATAGTGAGCCAGGTTATTGCAATTTCCAGAGGTTGCTTTGAAAGCTAGCAACTACACATCATGGGGCAGATTCAAAGAACTTGAGGGGGGGAGAAAAGTTACAAGAATAGTGACACTTCAACCTATTAAAATAGTCAAAACCAAACCAAGAAATGGTTAAGATATTGTAAGTTTTCACCTTTTGTCAACAAGATCAGTCTTGTTTCCTACAAGGACGATAATAACATCACCACCTCGTTCTGTGTGTACTTCCTCAATCCACTTTGAAGTGCTTAAAAATGATTGCCGATCTGCAAAAAAGAAGTATATTACTGTGTATCCAGATTGATATCCTACTTGAATAGGACGGACAAACAAGACCGATTATGCTGTGAGGAAAATGGTTTGACAATATATTTGGGAACATTATGTGCTCCACTCTGTGTAATTGATAAACATTGCCTATTTAAATAGCTACAAGCAAATAAATACTCTCTCTGAATGTTCCTGGATATGGCAGTTGCTTTGTACAGTTCCTTCTGGGAGTGTGTTTTGCCTAACCATTCTCATAAGTCTGCCTAGCTTTTTTTTTTATATTATTCAAAATATTTTGTGTAAAAGATAAACAACAACCTGCAACCCTAAAGGGACCAGTCCCAAACTTCTGGCTATGATGTGAAGGAAGAATCTTGACAAATGTGATTTAGAAACCTAAAAAACCTTTTATGAAGTTTTGATTGCCAAAAAAAATTGCGGGACCTGGGGCACACTCCAGATTCGTAACATCATACTAGCCATTTCCACGGTTTACCTACAGCATCTCCCAGTTGTCACAGTTACTCTCGTCCAAACAGTCTCATTCGTAGTGAAATTGGAGGTAGCTTTTCTTTCTGTGCTTGCAAGTTTAATAAATAGGCAGGTAATGTAAAATTGAACTCTGCTGTATAAAAGGCCAACACTGTTTTCTGATTGACATTGTCATGAGTATATACAATCCTCTCATGGTGTCTTATTTATATGCATCATCAAGACCAATTAGAGGTAGGGCAGCCATTGTGCTTTGACTACTGAGGTTAGAATGAATATATGCTTTTCTTCAAATAAGCCCAGGCAAGGGCTTTATAAAGATATCTTTGGATAAGGAACAACTGGTACTTCAATTTATAAAGAGATAGGTTTGAACGTAAATACATCGCTTAGCTGTCCAAGTACATGAAAATGTTGTTTCTTGATTGTTTAATTTCTGAATATTTACCAAGGCCTCGACAATTGTAACATAAATAATTACCATTACCTTAAACCATGACTCTGGAAAATTCTAATTTTTTTTCTTACTAGACCTATATTATTGAAAACAGAGAATATCGAAATATCCTTTATTTAAAATGAGACAGAATAGGAAGCCAATGGGTAGCAAGGTAACCAGGAAATTGATAAGACATGAAAGAAGCCCAATGAGGAGATTCACTTCACAAATGACAAACTTTGGTCAAACATTATAGTCCAAAAGAAACTAATCATCCTAAAATAATAATATTAATAGACAGCTTGACTTATGGTTCAAAAAGTTTATGCCACAATTTTCCTTAGTTTCCAGTCTATTTGATCCTATGTCCTAGACAATCTGAGGACATGCATCTGAAATGTGAGAAGACCGTTGAAAGAAAACAATACAATATAACTTACTGGCTACATCATAAACGATTACTGCAACAGAAGAATCTCTGATGTAGCTTGGAATAAGACTCCTAAATCTCTCCTGTCCAGCAGTATCCCTGCAGATTAGATGGCACTGAGAGGATGTTATGTAGACTACAGAAATTCCTCATTCCTCCTTCCTTCTATTTGTCTTCTATTCACTTAGAAATGGAGAAGCTAAAATATACATCTTTTTAGATGGATAAAAGCGAGAATAGCTGTTCTAAAAAAAAGGCAAGAATATTAAATAGCTAAAACATGATCTATCTTTTTTTTTGATGGTATAAACCACAAACTATCAGAAACTTGAATTAATCTCTTGAATAAATGATTGCAGCCCCTGATAGAGAAACACTAAGTTTCCTTCTCTGGCTTAAAAAATGGCATGTTAAAAATAGCAAAATGGGTAGCATGTTATTCATAACCAGAATTGGCAAAGACAAAAAGTAGGTATATATAAGCAAACAGCAGAATGTCTCATCCAGCCAAATAATTGGACCTTGAAATTTGTCCTCGCAGCCAAAAAATCTAGTATGCTTGCACCATTATATAAGCAGCAGTTTTTATTTACAGTTGGACATTTGATGCCATATCATAGAAATTACTGATCCATAAACATATGGTCGCTAGGCAGTCGCATAGGATCAGTAGTTAGACCCTGCAACTACCTTAAGAAATCATCTTTATGTTCATGTGGAACAATAATGTTAAGAGTTTGAAGGCATGCATAATCACTTGATCTACCTTGTTCATATCCAACAAGACTTCAGCATCCTTATCACCACCTGTTTTCACGTGCTACAACCCACGTAAATGCAAGTTTTCTCAAATACTTGATTATAATTTCCACCCAATCTTTTGTAGCCACAACCCCCTACTTCTCTTCAGCAAAACCAAGCCCTCCTTGTTTTCTTCATTGCACATAATAATGTGATCGAAACCTTTTTCTCAGCAAAACAAAAAAAGAGAAAACAATCTGAGTAGATTCTTCATCACATTATCCTTTATTGTGCAATTTCTATGAAATACGTAATATAAACATCTGTGTCTATCCTTCCTAACCATACCACATATGCATCTTAATGCTTTCCTCTTTGATGTTCGTCCTATCTAACTGATCCCTCTACTTTGGTTATGTTCTAAACCTTGTAGCATTGCCAACCTAACTTATTGCCAAATTCAATATTTTTTGTTTACTCATACCTCCATGTGCCGATCACTCTATGCTCCAAAAGATATATTCACTTCACTCACCCTACCCATGTCTAGCGAATGCAATTGTTTATGTTTCAATTTGTTTGTAGTTATAAAAATAGTCATCAGACCATATGTCTTGGACCCTAGTTTATTATCATATGTACTGGCATATCATTACATCACAAATACAATATATTAGCTTAACTAATATTTGAAATCTAACCCAATAAAAATTTCGTCATGATCTAGCATTTGATCTTGTTGTTTGTCATCAATAAAAACAAAACCACTAGCAAATAACATGCAACATGACTCTTTCTTAAACTTGAAGGGGAAACTAAGTGAGAATAAGAATGAAAATAAAGATTATTTCAGCCACAAAGTAGATTAGCAACCTCGCAACCATATTTTGACCTTAATAACAACAAAAATAATGAAAGAGGAGTAGCAGACTAACATATAGTAGGTAATGGTGATGCAGAAACATGGAGAAAGAGCACAACAAGAGCAAATAAAACAAAAGAATAAACAAAAGGACCTAGGACATACAGATTTTATTGAACTTCAATAGAAGGATAACTTGATCTTATAAATGATTTGACCCCAAATTACAGCAATCCACTTGCTAGCAAAATATAGGGGCGACTCCAGAAGGAACTTCTTTTTAACTTACAAAACAATTTCCGTTACATTAAAAAATTATATTGCCATGAGGCCTGGTAGAAAGTTGCCTAGATAATTATTAACAGAGATATTTCCAACAACTCTACGGCCACACACTCAACCGACAACAAGCAAAGAACTTCTTAACACTTTTTCTAGTCACAGGAGTACTCAGAACATGAAGGACTAAAATGATATAAAACCATAAAACATAACTTCTACCACTTAATTTCTAGAGAATGAAATTATTGTCCACAAAGTATTAAGCTGTCATCTTTTTTTGATAAATCAACTTATAGAATAATATCAATGAAAATACATAAGAACGCAGAAAAATAAGTTGTGTGGAAAGACAAGAAGTAAGAACAGTGCATGGAAAAAAGGCAAGGTCCACAGGATATACTAGGGCAGTCAAGCAGAACACGGCACATAGAAAGCATGAGTTTTCATCGTTTTTGTGATTATAATTTTTTCTTGCTATCAAAATATGATTTTGCACAATTTATTTCCTTCAGGTTTTGTGCAAAACCAGTATAATTCACTTTACTTCATATATCAAACACCATTGTCTGTTTTATCCAGAAATAGTTATATTACATTTTACGCTTGTTTCTGTTGAACTGTAATGTAATCCAAAATAGGGTAAATTTGATTTTGTAAGGAGAAACTACGAGAAACCGACATCTTACCAAAGCTGCAAGCGGACTGTACGATCTTCAAGGTACATTGTCTTTGACAGAAAATCGATCCCAATTGTAGCCTGCAAATCATTTGAAATATGAATTATAACTCAAACAAGAAAATGAAGGCACCAGGTACTTTCAGCTTCTATAGATAACTATGGACCAAGATATACGATGAATTGACACCTAAAGAGAGATAACTTTCATTATGGAAAGAATTTTGTCTTTCCAACGTATTAAAGAGAGATAATACAGGAGAGGAGACAATACTCTACTGACTCAAGATGTAGCCAATCCAATGGAGGAACAATTAGACAAGCATGAGCCTTAGACTCAACCGTTGATGCCCAAAAGAAAGATTCAAAAAGAAGAATGATGATCAATTTAAATATCTAAAGGAAGAACCACAGAAGATCCTTAAAATATTTTGCGAAGGCAGTTCTTGTAAGATTTAAGCATTAAGGATGATTTTGGAATCTTTAGTGTCCATGATCACATATAAATGCTCACACGACCACTCTTTTTCCATTTAATGTATCCACTGGCATCCTTGATCTAGTGACTGAGTGCGAACAACAAGATCAATAGTTAGACAGGCCTGATTCCATACAATATGGTCCTCTCTGTGGTTATTAGAGTTTGAAAATGAATCAGAATTAGGGAAAAAACTACGAGGAATTAACTTGCCAAACTTTTGTAAGAGATATAGATCTAAACTTCAGTGCATATAATTCAAAAAAGTGTCTTGTGTCTTCTTGTAAATCAGAATATCAGATTAGGCATGTGCAAAAGTCTCCCAGATCAAATTCCACAGTCTTGCGCCGGTAGACAAAAAACTTGATTATTAAAAGAGATATTACAATTCAAACAAACAGATATAGGATCATTTTTAGGAACATATAGCACATAAGGCATTTACAAGAATAACGATGTCTAATATTAAGAATATTTGGAGCTACGTGTTAATAAGAAACCAACAGGAAATTATAATTCAGTCTCAACCAGATATAAGAATAACTGCCATTGAAATCCCATTAAGCATTGAGTACGTTTTGATTATATATAAGCCCAAGTCGCCCAATTCAAAGGCTCTGAGATCCAACTTCAGTTCCTGTAAATAAAAAGAATTTTGTATCGATCCAAAGGAAAAGTCGTACCCTCGCCTAACCCAGACTACAAACCGCACCTCCAGAAACCCAAGATCAAGCAATCAAATCCCTTGCCCCTCCAAATCCATGCAAGTTTTCTCCAAATCAAGAACAGATCAAGCACAGACAACACCAAAATTCTTAAAAATCCAACCCAAACAAGATCAAAGAGTAAATACAAATTGGTTGAGGGATCAATCACCTGGTACGTGATATCGAATTTGTCGTACATGAATCGGGTGATGATGCTGGTCTTCCCCACGGATTGATCCCCCAAGAAGACAAGCTTATACTTCGCTAGGGCCGATACCACCGCCATTATCGTTTCTCTCCCTCTCCCTCTCTCCCTCTCCCTCTCTCCCTCTCTCGATCTCTGACGGCTAGAAAGAAGACAAAGAATGGATCCACCGATCCAAAAGACGAGAGCAAAAGTGTCGAAAAAAGAAGAGATCGATGGAAGCCTTCCTCTTTTTAAATATTGACGAACGAGTACCCGCCATCCCAGGATCGGATTAGCTGTATTGGTTCAAACAGCAAATAGTAGAATCGTATTTTAAAAAAATGAAACTTTGAGCGTGAGTTACAATCTATGTGACGTGGCGAGTTTGAGGAGTGTGAGATTGGTACGTGGTGTACGATCCGACTCGCGGATCGTTCCCGCTACCCACGAGGAGGCGAGCGGAAGTCGAACGACCCCTTCGAAACAAAACGCGTGGGTTCACGTCACCGGCGCGCACTCACAAACGATGCATGGGAACGGCCATCACTCATCAGAGCCGTCAAGGTGGGGTCGGTATTTCTCGTGGATTACCAGCCGTTGGATTAAATTGATCCGGGTTGATATTTGGACCCGGGTCGAGCAAGGAATTTGCAGCTTGGCTTGGGGTTCTGATATTCTGGACCCGGTTCTTCCAACCTGAGCACGTGAAGGAAAGTATTCATGGTGGTGTGATATACGGAAGTATACAATATACACCCACTTTTTAATTGACCCACTTTGATGATGTGATGATGATGAAGTATACATTATACACCCATCTTTTTAATTGATCCAGTTCTTTGATGATAACGATGATGCATTTCTTTTTCTTTCTTTTTTTTTGGTACATCGGCTGCTCACACTACTCTTGCATAAGCACAGCCAGCTACATCACTATCAAGAAGACTATATAAATCAGAAGGAACAGAGGACTGCAGGGTTCATAGAAAATCTCCAGAATGCTGAGCAACAAATGAAACGACCCAATCCGCAGCTTGGTTCGCCTCCCGAAATACGTGCTTGACTTGGGCAACATGGCATTTCCGCAGCATACGTCGTATATGCCCTAGAAGCAGGTGCTTAACCTCTCCTTGCCCCTCCTTCCGTAAGCACTTAATCAACAAGACTGAGTCTCCCTCCAGTATGATACAGCCGGCATCAAGTACATGTCTTACATATAAGAGCCCCTCCCATGTAGCCCTGAGCTCCGTCCCAAAAATTGAATCCTCGAAAGAATGAGATCCTCTCGCAGCAAGTAACCTAGAGCAGTGGTTTCTGATCACAAATGCCACTCCCATACTCCCACCCCCAGCGGGCAAGCTTCCATCGAAATTCACCTTAAGGTGGCCAGAGGGTGGAGGCTTCCAAGAGATAAGAGCAAACCTAGGTAATGTAGCAGCGAAGAGGGGGTCCCAGATGTCCCCAGCTACCTGAAATGAATCAGACCCAGCAATCTCGATGATCTCCATAGCCTGAAGGAGAGCCCGTTCTACCACAGACCTTAGGGATGCCCTCCTATCTTCGAAGACTCTAGCATTTCTATCCAGCCAAATATAATAAGCAAAATAAATGGCAGGATCCGTTTCTTTCATCTCTCACCCTTCAGCGCACCAATCAGATGTTTTTTAAAAACAATTGCATTTTGTCCTTCCGCAAACCGAAGCTAATTTCTAAAGGAATCGATGAGCCCGATCCTTTATTTGACCATAAGGTTAGTCCTTCCATACTCATCATTTTTTTGTTAAGTCCTATACAATATGACATGCAAAACTGATCAGAATCATCCGATTCAAATGTACCAACCTAACCAACATGGTACCGGATTGAAATAATTATTACCATCCATAAAGAACTTGAATTGGTCCCAAACAAGCAAAACCACTCAATTCAGAGCGGTTCAAGGCGGTTTGGCCCTTTCCAGATCTTAATAATAGAGAAGAAGGTATCTTGTGGCCCTTTCCTCTACTTTATTAAAATAGTTAGTGGATTTTATGATGAAAAAGGGAGAGGGAAGATTTCCTGATTTTGAGCCCAAATCCAAAGTATAACCCTCTTCCTTCTATTCATTCTTCTTTTTTCCTCATTTTTATAAAATGGGTAAAACCAGAAAAATCATGCCAAAATTTTGTATTTCTCTTCCTTGGTTCTACATTAATTTGAAATAAAATTAATTTTTTCCACATTCTGTAACTTGGAGTGCACATAGAAGCTGAATCTGCATTAAAATATATTATATAGATTTCTTGCAAGCTGAATCTGCAAAAAAATATAATGTATATGCTAATATAATAGCTTAAAAGTCCTCTTCTTGTTCCTTCTCTGTAAGAGTTAAACTTGGCTACCAAGCACACAAATACGACGACGAGAACAATAAAAAACAACTAGCAATTTAGATAGTAGATGGAGCTATTATCGACAACTAACAATTTAGACACTGCATCAGGGTATTTAGTGATCCATTCCTTTGAGGAATTGTTTAAAGTATTGTTATATTGCAGCATTATTGGCCTCTTGGAATATTTGGTTAAGAAAAAGATTTTTGTTGTTTAGCCATAGAAAACGAGTCATATTGCACAAGGTGGAGTATCCTTAGGTGCATATTTGAAGATTACTTTCTAAATCTGATTTCAATTATGACGTCTTCCTAGATGAATATTTGGCTTGTTTAATTCCTTTCTATTTTTATAATTCAACCATTGCAATTGAGTCATATCAAAATGATCCAATCCTGCATAGTAGATTTAATTATTTAAAGGATGTGGCTGATGCTCCGCCACGCTTTTTCTGGAAATTCAATATATATAGTTTTTTGATACAATGGCGACTCACACTATTCTTACATGAGTACAATCAATAAAGTCAGAAAAAAAATTGACGAAGAGGAAGAAGATCAGTCGCATGACTCTTCTAAAGAACCCCACCCAAATATTGGGCAACAAAGAAGGTGACCCAATCTGCAACTCTGTTTGCCTCCCAGTAAACATAAGTAGTCCAGAAGGTGCCATATCCTCTCGATAGCTTGTGTATGTTCCGTAGCAGCGGTTGTCCGTCATCATTCTTATACTGGCCTTGAATGCATTCGACACCGTAACAGAATTTTTTCAACATAGATACAATCCACGCCAAGGACAAGCCTCGCATAAGTGAGACCTTTCCAGGCAGCTCTCAGCTTTGTTCCGATGATAGTCGTGTCGAAGATACATCGTCCCCTGGCCACAACTAGTCTTGAGTCGTGACCTCTGATTACAAAGTCCGCCCTCTCTCTCCACCATTGGACACACGGCCGTCAACAATCATCTTAAGAAAGCTAGGAGGTGGGGGCTCCAAAAAACGAAGACAACCTGGGTCACTGTAAAAGTGAAAAAGTTCAATGGTTTAGGGGACCCTACTTTGAATAAAAAATTGATGGAAGAAAGCTTAAAGACCAATTTACCATCTAGTGAAGTTATTTGATGAGGTTGAAGCACTTTCCTTTAGGTATTTAAAATATTCTCTTGCAAAAGTTAATTAATTCATTGTAATCCATTAAGGAGAATGGTTATAAACTTTTTCACAAATTCTTATCCAACTTCATCATTCTTTTTGAGAACTAAGATGAGAGAAATTCTAATTGAAATCGAAATGAAGATGCAACTCAAACCTAGATCCTTAGGTATCAATTGCCAAGTTTACCAATTGCACTTGGCACCCTCACAATTCCATCAACTTCAAAGAAAAATATGATATTGTGTACTCTAGTTAAGATGACAATTAACAATGTCCAAGGTTTGGGCTACTAGACTCCAGCAGTGGATGCATAAAACAGTTTATTAGTATATGCACTAAAGCTTTCATCAAAAACACCTTGAGGAAATCTTGAAACAAGTACTCAAGGTCATCGCATGCACACACACACACACACAAGTTTCTCATATTTATTCTTTAATTTTAGGTGCTGGTAATCATTTCATAAAAATAATATTTAAAAAATTGCTCACATCAGAGACCTGATAATACACCACATAATGTTTAAGCATTGAATATTTTTCCCAGCTAAAGAGGTTTTGAAGAGACTTGAAACTGCCAGGCTATAACCATTTTTTATGTCCACACACAGCATTCCTATCTTGGATATATCAACCACCAATTCAAGGAAAGCTTCACAACCAACCCTTGACATTTATTCTTGGAGCGCGTTTTGTAGGTTCTTCAAATCACTGAGCCTAACTGTTTTCTAGTCTCCAAGCACAACAAATTTTGCAACGTTGTTAATGCCATGAGTATCCAAATTTAAGACCTATCTGCAGTTATGAGTCACCAATCTTGATTAAATACATCAACCAATTCAAGTTGGATTTCATTGACAGATTGGACAAGAACAAACCCTCCCTAAAGGTCTTAAATTCTTCAATACCGGCCAAAATAATGTGGATTTTTTTTTTGCATGAATATTCTTCTAAAAATTCAAATTTACATAAATACACTCTTAAAATTATATTTATTTCGGTACCCTCATAAAATATTATTTTTACATAAATGTCCCTAATATAATGGTTCTTTTAACACCGTTAATAAAAACCATATTTATTTTAATTACAAATAAAATAAAATTATGAAATTACTTTTATATTTTCTATCGCGGTCACCTTATAAGTGTTTATTTTTGTACATCTACCTATTAAGGATAGTTTAGTCATTTTAATTTAAAACCGTTAATTTTTTAACAGCGTTAGATGGTGTGGGTATATATGCGAAAATAAAGATAAAAAAAAAGGGATAGAATAGCAAAAACAAGTGTTTCATGAAGACATATATGCAAATATCAATTTTGGGATGGTATTCATACAAAATTCGATATTTAGAAGAATATTAATGCAAAAAAAATTTAAAAAAAAAAATTCAAGTCGTCGCCATCATCATCTTCTTCATTTAGCCATATTGCAGAGGAAAAACCAAGTCCAACTCTAGCAAGGATTAATTGAGAACTGAACTTAAACACAAATTCATCTGATATGAATGCAACCATGCAGGATACGTACAACCCATTGCGACCCAACAAACTTTTTTTAGAAGGCTAGCCCAACCTTTAGAATAGGAGGGCACTCCCATTGAGCACCCTTTTTGGGGATGGGGTAGCTTGCAACATTTATTCCAAGACGACATGCCATGCAATGGCTTAGACTTCCCATGGTAACGTCCAGAGGGCACCAAGATGAGAGAGAGAGAGAGAGAGAGAGAGAGAGAGAGGTGGTGGGTGTTGGCATTTAACAGAGACCGGTGGTGAGGAGAGGGGGAGTGATGACTGTTGAGGAAGAGGAAGGCTCTCTCTTGAAGCCAGCATTAAAGGAGGAATTCAAGGAGAGTTAATGGCGGCAGGTGGACTCGAACGCATGACCTATGACCGTCTTCTTCCAGCTTTTAATGTCGAGGAGCTTGCCTCCGGCTCTGGCCGTGGATGCTCTTCTAAAACCTAGCTCCGGTGCTGCGCAGTTCCGGATATACCCTTCATTTTTAGGTGGTAGGCTCGAGAAGTGTTTGTTTAAGTGTCGCTTCCGAGGGTCTACGGGCCATCCTACCATTTTTTGGTGTTTACTCGAACTTTCCCTGCCTCCATTCTAGAATGTGGCACTTACCTGAAGACTACTAGCTGGGCACTTGTTTCTGGAATAGGAATGTGGTTATGCCACAAAATTATTTTTATGTTTTGTTTGACTATGATTAATTTGTAGTGAAAAATATTTTTGATCAAGGATGTATCCGTTCATAAAGAAGAAAAGATATGCATGATGATTTTATGCCTATAATAGCTTTTTCTTAGAATATTATATAGCTTCACATAAGCTAGTTTCGGTAGCGCGGGTATTTTTTATCCGTATCTTGTCTTTAAAAATATTTGACTTGCGCAAGGTTTACTCGAGATCTTGCAACGTATTTCTTCTCAAAACAACCAATATCAAAGTATGTTATTGATACGTCCCACGATCGACAACAATTTATATGGAAGACTGACTAATCAAAATCCTTCAGAAAGCCTCCAATCTGGCGATCAGGATCCACCACGTGGCAGGCTTAAGAAGTGTGCGTGTAAGCCTTTGAATTTCAAAATCCCCTCACAATTGGCAGCACCTCAGCCACGATCGTAAGTGATTTTCTTAAACCGCACCTACGAAATGTAATGCACGTGCGAAATGACCGCACGCAATCCTTGAAACGTGCAATAGCGTGCCAAGCACGACCAATCTACGTGCCTAAATACTACGACGACAGACGCTGGCCTTCGCCTATATAATCTGCTCATAGAAGAACCTTCTAGGTAAGTGCTTTAGAGCTCTAGCTAACCATTGTGCTGTCGCTCTCTAAACCTCTACTATTTTTTGAGAGTTATTCTGACTTAGGTATTAGAGGGTTCATTGCCAGACATTCTCCAGCAAGAGAACTTTTTCGTCTTTGTTGTTTCAAGTTGAACTTGATGATAGATCAGAATCCTAGACGCAACCTTAACCTCTCAGCACGGTTTCAGATGCATCACCGTGCTGCACAATCCAAGCAGCTAACCATTGAGCCCTCCAACAATCTTTCCCACTCGGTGTGTCGGTTAGACCGAGTCTCAATGGTAAGAAGTAGGATCTTCAGGTAGGGCTACTGCCAATGATAGTTCTTAGAATTAGAATGGATAAACACTCGAAATCTTGTATGGCTGAAAATTTCAATCATTTTTACCAATTGTTCAAATTAATTTGCTAGATTTTATATTTTGCTCTTATCCGTTCAGTCTAGTTTGCAAATGGATACCATTAGTGGCATTCACGGAGGTTTTGACTAACATAAATTGAATTTATTTCATATTTAAATTAATTTTAGTTAATAGGTATAGATTATGTCTATCTAGATTCAAATCAACAAATTCTTTAGATGATTCAAAATCAAGTTCAATTCCATTACATTCATGGTGTTGGCCTACCTAAGCCACGCCTAGTTCAATTGAACCGAAATTTGGTCCAATCAAATAATTTGGTATAGATTTTTAACATTGACCTCCTCTCTCTCTCTCTCTCTCTCTCTCTCTCTCTCTCTCTCTCTCTCTCTCTCTCTCTTTGCGTGTGTGTATATCCATCCATGCATGCATTCTCTCTGTATATCCAATCCATCCATGCATGCATCCATCTCTCACATGATTGCCTGAGAAAAGATATTTATAGGAAAAAACAAAGCCATCACAATCGTTCATCAGAAAATCAAATATAAAATGCATCCTAGAAAATCCCTCCTCTTGCGTCAGCCATATCTAATAGGTAAGGTGAGAGGGTTGAATTGAGGGGGAAAAACAAGACTTAAGGCAATCAATGGCATGAGCATTAATTTTACGTTAATTAGATGGGGCAATTGGGAAATCTGCCCTCAGGAATTTAAGGAGGGGGTTTATTAGAAGGAGAAGGGGAGGGTGTCTATTTATTTCACGGGGCGTGCTTCTCATAAATTAGGGTTTAAAGGGGATGTTGGGGTGCTTTAAAGTTGGGTTCTTTAGGCGATGCGAATGTGGAAGTTGGAGTTAATGGAAGCGCCATAGCATTCAATCCACTCACAACCGTATACCCTTCTCCTTTATTTAGTGTCACCTTCTAATTTGTGCACCCTCTCTCACCCCCTCCTCCCTCTCGCTCAAAGAGGCTCAATATCCCCCTCTGATTTAATCAAATGGCTCTGCTTAAGTGGGAATTGTCACTCCCCTCTTTTTTTGGGTGCCTGTGGTTTGCGACATGTGATACGATGGGAAACTAGAAAGTCCCTGCATCCATTGAGAACCATGTGAAGGGATAGCGAAAGGGGTGGTGACTGGATCCTAGAGGTGTGAAGGAAGGGGTTGTGGGCCCGTCCCTGTGTTCTTTATGGCTTTCTCTATTGGATACTTGCTTGCAGTTCTCTGTTCTTAAATGGGCCTCCTAATATAGTCTATAAAAGCAGTCCAATATCCACCACCACATACACAAACAGAGAAGGTAGAAGGTTACATACAACGGAAGAGAGAGACAGAGAGAGTTTGGAAGAGGAAGTGCTCGGTTCTTTTGATCAGAAACCATGGTGTCCTTGCAAGCAGCCCTCTCTTCAGAGGAAAAGGAATACTCCAACCTGGAGAACCCGCTATCGATGAAAAGGAAGAGGGAATACAGTGAAGAGAGCGACGACAACTTCTTCGCAAAGGAGCTCAAGTCGTCGAAAGCCGAGGACGTCGATCTCCATCTCGACTCTCCCTTGCCCTTGGAATGGGAACGATGCCTTGATATCAAGGTACTGTAGATCGATAATTCTATCTTCCAACATACAGCTCTTAACAGCAGAATTCAATTAGAAGATTCTAACTTCAGTGCAAATCCATTATTCTTGTTCGACTTTATAGCATAGGATAACGTGCTTGGGATAAAGTAGTATTTTGTCATTGCAGTCAGGCCAGATTCACTTCTATAACACCAGGACACACAGGAGGACCTATAGAGATCCTAGAGAGAGCACAGAGCCACCAGCTTCATGTCCAAGCCTAGACCTCGAGCTCAACCTCACGTTTGAGCCCCCAAGAAGCCACATCAGTGGAGAAGAGCGAATCAAACAGGGCTGCAATTCCAGGGATAATTCCGGCAGCTTGTCGAGGTCCTTGACGTCCCTCGAGACAGAGCAGCAGGAGATGGTGGCTGCGGTGTGCATGCGGTGCCACATGTTGGTCATGATGTCCAAGGCCACCCCATCATGCCCGAATTGCAAGTTTGTGCACCCACCAAGTTATAGTTCATCGAGGTCGCTTAAGCCAGGGTTTAAGCTTCTATGCTGCAAGGATTAAGGATTAAGATAGAGAATTCATGGCCTTTATCTAAATAGGAAAAAGGAAAGACATGAAACTAGGAGCATAAAGAAATGTAAAGAGTGGGGGCTTCCTAGGGTGATGTAAATATACAAATAGAAATGTGTTTGGTAGTGGTAAGCTTAGATATCAAGTATTGTCTGTGTAATAGATTCACCTTCCACTTTTAGGTAACAGATGGTTGATGCTGAAAACAATGTCTACTTAAGGTTTTTATTCTGACATAAAGGTGCAAATTTGGTTGTTATAAATGCTTTTTTACTGGTAGAATATGGTTGGTTTCCCTTGTTCTTTCCAATAGCTTTTTTTTTTTCCCATAAGAGTAAGCCTTCATTTTGGATATCTGAATGCAAGTCGGCTTGCTGCGCGATGAATCTGAGCTCTATCAGCAGTGTACTAAGTTGTACCACTATTTTTAAGCTCACTTTCATTCATGGGGGTTGTGGCAACCCCATTTTCTTTTATTAAAGGGTGCCACAATTTTTAATTGGGTCAGGTCTCAGTCCAAAATTAGGATCTGAATAAGAAACCAGATCGGGTCGGAGTCACTCAAGATCTGATCCGACCTGACCCATTTGCACCTGCATGTAGGAGTAATGAGTTCTCAATCTTTTAGGTGAGGTAGAGCAGTCCAATTAATGCTGCTTAGTTTGGATGGTATCATTATGATGTAGTCAGTGTTTCTAATTATGGCATCTCAACTGACTTGCTGTTTTTCTGATGTTGTAGCCAAGATACATAACTTATATGAACTTCTTCATTTCCATAAGACTAGTAAAAATAATGCAAGAAAGTTTCAGCGTGAAATTAAGAAAGATAAATTATTGCAGTAACTTGCAAATCAGATGTTAGATCTTAATGATGTTGAGCGGGGCAACATTTGGAAATTATTGATATGTAACTATGGGTAATCCATTTTAGAAGTGAATTGACCAAACATGGAGATTTAGAAAACCATTGTGATTAAAGTTGATGCCTTCACGTGAATGACTAAGTCATCTAACTTGGGCGGAAAGATGGAATGCATGTGAGATCATTAACAAAGTGTGCTCGTGGCTCCTCTAAAACCACTGCTACTGATTGTGTTATCCAAGCTACCGGTGTTCGTCCAAAAATGATAAGCATGACTCTATCTAATGCAATTAAAATATTGGGGTGAAACACGTACCGAGAGGCGAACGGACTGCGAAATGAATGACCTCCTTTATGGCTGATAGCTCTGGCAGAGTACTCTGGACTACTGAGACACAAATGCTTAGAGCTTTTAGGGATATGTTGTGTTTTGATTTTCTTGGATGTATTCACACTATAGTATGAAACGCCTTAGGGATTGTCTTCCAGAAATAATCTTTAGATGAGCTATAATCTACTCTCAAATTGGCATAGTTAAAAGGTGGATAGGATTTTGCTCGTCATGGATGTCATGTAGGTGGAAGCAAGAAATGCAAGGCTGGTGGCAGAACCTGGTAGAATTTAGACCTGTATGCAAATCAGTTTATACTCTTGATAAGCACCTCTTGATTTTGAAGTTGGTCAAGAGACAGGATACACTTGCAAGTTGCTTGAGTTGCCATGATCATGGTTTCCTAGGAAACTAATTGGACTTGTCTCAAGATTACCGAGAAAAGATCAGGTTGGTTATTTGTGGCCATAAGAGAAAGCCTAAGGTGAGTTGTAGTCTTGCATAGCCCTTAAGAAAATAAAACCTCTCAAAAAGAGAGAGAAAGAAACACCACTAAAGGACTGTTGTTTCCAATTACAATGAAAATGATGGTTTAATGTCAGACTAAATTATGCAAGAGGATGCTGCTACATGTGCATAAGCATCTCACTAGAATGAGTGTGAACTCCCTTTTATAGCGCTATATATATATATATATATACCAGGTTAGTGGTTAATTAACGGCGAAAATGCTACTTTTACCGCCCCTTGGTTTCGAAACAAAAATCATAAATCGAACATGTTTCTGAAAGGTTTTAAGGAAGATGAACCATTGCCATGTACACACAAGTTTTTATAAAAAACTATTATTTAAAAGCAGAAGTCATATGCAATAAATGGTATTATTAGATGAATGATGAAACTATCAAATAGAGGGTACCATTCCCATTATAAACTGATTATTTTCATTAGTAATACTATAAGGCTCCACAAAGTATAGAAGAATAATACTATTTCTAGGTGACAAGGAGAGGTTGGTGCAATTTAACCACAATGAATCGGTCACTCAATTCATTATCAGATTGGCAAGTTAGCAATTCTGAGCTTTCGAGCACTGAGAATATTTTTTAGTATGACTAACTATTATAATACATAGCAACATAGTATAGAAAAGTTATGTATACAACTTCTTAGAAGAACTTGAAAGTATTGTTTTCTCAAAAATTTAAAAATTATTATGATGGCTGTAACGATCAGTAACAACTGATATATGAGATAAAAACACTCAAAAACTTTACGGTCTATTTTTGGAGCTAAAAGTGAAAAAAAGTGAAAACAATAAAAACTAAGACGCGGGAACCGAAAGGTTTTAAAACAGGGTCGAACCTCGCTAGCGGCGTCCTTGGAGAAAGAGAGAGCAGAGAGGCGCGAGATGGGGAAGAAGGACGGCGAACCAGAGCTTAGTTTTAAGCTCCAGACCGCGATCCAATGCGCGAGGGTCGCTTCCATGCTCGCCGAGCTCCGATCGTCCCCCCGCCAGATCGTCGGACCGCCTCCGGCGGCGGCGGCGGATCGTCCGGTGATTCCCCGAACCCCCTTGGGTTCCCCCTTTTCTCCTCTTTTCTAGTGTTTCTTTGCGCTCTTTTGGAACCACCCAATATTTTTATCAGGAGAGTGAGGATCTGTGGAGATACGCGGCGGATCTGAGGACGGAGCTGGTCCTGGAGCGTGCGAGGAGGCGGCGATTGGAGCGCTTCGTTGGGAAGGAGGTAATGCTTCATGCTGGACTTCTGGCGATGATGTTGTGCTTCTCTTTGTTTCTTGTTTTGATCTGGATGGAGCTGATATAGAGATTTCAGTTAGGGTTTTGATGAGGGGCTATTCTGCTTCTTCTTGCTCTTGAGCTTGATTTGAACTGTCTACCGTGAGAAAAAATGTGAAATTGATGGAAAAGGGAGAAGAATTGTCTGGGATGATTGGAAAAGAGAGATTTTGGTTCTTATAAAAGATTAAAAGATGGAACGAATATTGGTTAGCTTGTAAAGGTTTTAAAGATTAAAAGCAATTTTTTGGCCTCAAATCTGCATTATTTTCTTTCCGAGGGCTTTGAGTTGGTTTTCTTGGTCCCTGTATATGTTAGATCTGATTGTTTCCGATTTTTTTTTTTTTTCATGCCTTCCCAAAGCCATGCAAGCGGTTTCTAGATGTTAATAAGGGTGAGATAAAAATGCAAAGCAATTAGCCTCCAACTTCTGGTGTAGTTAGGGTAGTCTTCCAATTTCTTATCTCAGATTCCTCTCTGAGAAGTGTTGTGTTGCTCAAAAAGAATTTCCCGATTCCTGTTTGGAAACTGGATGTAAGAAAAGATGAAACTCTTCTAATCACCCATTCTTTCAAACATCACTAACTACTCCTATACCAACGTATCTTGGACGTCTCTTCTTTTATCTGATAAGCCAGGAATGGCAGGCAAACAGAATATGAAACCTGCTTTTCTCTTTGCTTTACCATCGGCTAGCACTAATTCAACAACTTGAGATTTTTTTTTTTGTTATTGGCTAGAAGATTTGATGCTGCAATCTGTTTTCATGGCCAATCTCAATTGTTTATATCAGGATTAGCTCTGCAGGATTTTGCAATGTCTGAAAATTTTGTGCATACAGATGGAAATGGAATTTCTTAACTAGGGTTCCTGGTAGAGAAGAAGGTTGTATTAAATAACCACAAAGTTGCAGCTAAATTTTCATGAAATTTTGTTTGTCACTAATAGGAATACTTCTTCCCATTTATTCTTCCCACCACTCTTTTTCCAAAGCCCAAATAAACCTATCCACCGGGGATTAACAACGCATAGATGCTCCTCAACTTATTTGTCAAATTACTTTTATATCACGGTTCGTGTTGAAAAAACCTTCTATATCATGCATTATATACATCTATAGAATTATTTTTTTTTTCCAAAGAACTTTTTCAATTGCAAGATTCCTTGTAATTCAAACTGCGATCAATTTCAATTACAAATATTGAGACTTTTTGGCATTTGAACTGCAACTTGTAATTGTAATTCGAGGCATCCGAACATTTTTGCCCAACGAATAATCCCTCAATAAAATGTTCTATCAAAAAAGACTTTCTAGATAATGCTAGGATCCTCTCCGGTTTGGATTGAACAAGGGAGGGCCAGTTTAGATTGAATTGGGAAAGGCCAGTCCTCCAATTATGGTTGCCTATGATCAATCATAAAATATAAGTGGATTAGCTCAATCCATGATGTTGGTACAATTTATGGTGGGGTTTTGTAATAAAGCACCAACCTCTTACTAACACAAGGTAATAGAGACAATGTTGTCATATAAATTAGCATTCAGGAATGTAAATGATTATGACTCTAGAGAAATAAGATTAGTTAAAAAAAACTTAATTAATTATTTGCTTATATCTAGCAGGATTGGGCTTTGAAACACCTAACAAGTTGGTTAAAGATATTTAAACATATATCATTATAACACTTTTTCTCGAAGAAAACTTTACTTAAAAAAATAAGCAACAATTTTATCACAAATAAAACGTGCCCCTCTCACTAATTGCCGGATAAGTATGTACTTCGCACGTGTACCGCACGTGCCCAACCACCAAACAGTCAAACACCGTGGCCATTAGTGAATCCAGACCAATTACCACGGCACTCCGCCACATCCCTGCGCACGTTAGCGCCCGCCGGCAGCCCGGTTGCTTGTCTCAGACGCCGAAAGCCATAATCACATACACAAGGTGGGCGATGGAAGCTATGCGGCATCCTCGCCACTATCAAAGAACAATACATTCCCGATAGAGAAATAAAGAATTGAGAATATGTGCCACATTCCCTTGTCCTCTCCCCCCAAACTCCCCTCCCTCCTATTCTATGCCTCCCGACTCCTCCCTCCGCTCCAAAAACCCTAACCCTATAAACGCTCTCCTGCTCCGACTCCAACCCCCTCCCTTCTTTCATCGATCTTAGCTTTCTTGTCTCTTCGATCCCGCCTTCGCGATGCCGCCGCTGGAGGTCTGGTTCCGGGACGCCCTAATCCCCTCTTGGATCCCCTTTTCCGCCGAGGACCCCGCAGTCTTCGTCGTGGGAGGTCTCTTCCTCGACTCCTCCGTCCCCAACTCCATCGTCTCCTCGATCTCGGTCGCGAATCCGGCGGCCTCGGTCGTTAGCTTGGTGGCTTCTCGCCGGAGGGAGTTCGTTCTGGGGGTGTGCCGGCGTGGGAGGGTGGGTGGGGGCCAGTTCTTGTCGGTGAGCTTGTCGGTCAAGGGAGGAGAGGGGCTCGTGCGGGAGTCGGAGGGGTTTTTGGGGCAGAATGGGGTGGGGAGTTCGGAGGAGCAGGCATTGGAGGGGAAGGAGGTGGATGAGGTGGTGCTAAAGGAGGTGGAGAAAAAGGAGGTTAGAACGCAGGGGGCCGGAGCTGGCGCCATGAACACCACCAAGCATCTGTGGGCGGGGGCTGTGGCCGCAATGGTTTCGAGGTATGGGATAGCTGTTTGGTGGTTTTTATCATTACTTATCCTGTTATAGCTATTATTGGATGCTGAGTAATGTTTTCCATTATTTAGCTTGGATGACATAAAGAAATTCTGTAGTTTGCTGCACATTTATTTTTAATATGTCAGCATTTGTTCCTAAAAAAGAATTGCATTTTGTGTTTGTTGATGGCTGCAATGTCGCAGTTGCATTTCGCATCGTATTTAGATAATTCATGTTTTCCTGATGATCAAAAGAGTCTGTCTTTAGTCAGTCTTGCTTCTAGTAGTATTAACCTAGTGGACATTTGCATCTTTTGAGCATTTACCTTTTTCGATTGCAAGTCTGAGGTTTTGTATGAATGGTCTAAGGAGGGGTTTCTTCGAGGAGGAATGAAAAGGTTGGAGTACTATAGGATCCTTCCAATGTACAATTAAACTATAAGAGTTCTACTACTTTCTAAGAATTGTAACCTGAGAATCTGTAGCAGATGTGTCATGTTCTGCTGTTGGCATTGTAAATTAGGCTTTTTATATTAAAGAAGTTTTGACGTACTTGCATCAAGAATTGATAAACCTAATTGACAAGTATGTCATGGTCTGTGCAAGTTCATATTAGTGATTGTGTAGCACATAAGAATTTTTAGTCACTATAAAAGGATTAAGAGTATTCAGGTGAGCATCCCTGGTCTCTTTGATCCTTGGTATTTCAGTGCTTGTAATATGGCTGATAGTTCAATTTTCTTCTTATATTTTGTATACAAATACATTGGAGGAAATTGTCTCTTGGATGCAAGTTATTTTTTGTTTCTCTGTGAATTCTTGCTGCATATATTGTTTCTCATAACTACCTTTCAGGTATTAGTTTAATTAATACAAAAGGATTCCATTATGAATATTAGCTATTGCAATAAATACCCAACTTTTTACTATTCTTTCTGATCCTCTCTATCCTTCCATCTTTTTTCTCTTTTGAGTTCCATGACTCCATATTGCCAACTATCTGGTGGTAGCTACTTTATTCCTTCATCCTCTTACTGATATGGTTTATTAGAAACAACAGGATTGAGAAGTACAAATGCAACAATCTCCCTTTTCAACCCTTGTGCGTTTCTTACTTAGCTCAAGTTAAGGAAGTATTTAAAAAGCAAAGCCATTTGACTTCTAAGTTTCTGTTGTCCAGACAGCTATCAAATTGCCATCTTGAAAATGACTTGGATTTCATTGCATATAATTTTGTATATGCAATCTTATTCAATAGGACAAACCCAAATGGTGCATTATTTCACTCCAGAGGAGTTGTGTCAATAACACCGAATATTGAGGAAGCTTATGTCCCGACAGTTTTCATCGAGTTCTTAGTTTGTTAGAAGGAATGGTTTAAATGATGGGTTGCTGTTTTACTAGAGTTATGTGAAGCATTGGGAGAACAAATATATCTTAATACACATTCAAGGAAAAGAAAGGCACATTTTGTTACTTTTGTAAGAAGTAGCGCACACAAAATGACTTGCAAAAAATGGTACCAATAGGTTGAGTTGGTAAAGTTGCTAGGAGTTGGAAGCCAGTGAATTAAGTTGATCTCACCTTTGCCCCGATTTCAGTTGGTTTTCTTCCATCCTATTCCTCAAAAAAAAAAAAAGAAGTTAGTTGTAGAAGAAGAATTGTTTACCAAATTCTAGTAGATTGACAAAAATCAACAATGAATACAAGAGTCAAAATCTCAAGGGGTAAAGAAATCTAACCTTTCTACTTTATCTTTGTTTTTGAGAAAAAGAATTGCTAAGTGATTAAAAATGGTAAAAGAAAGCAAGATCTATGGGGCCGTTCTTCCTAATTTTTAAGTAGAGTCCTTTGAATTTTTCCACTAGTTATGTTGGTATACTTTTCTGTTAAAAGTAATTCATTTGGCTTCAGTACAATTTAGTTTCTACTCTAAACTTTCTGAACTATACAGATTATGACACTAGATAATTCAAAATACAATAAAATGATATGAAATAAATTGCTTGTGTCTTTTTTTTTCTCATTTTCTTTTTTCTGGATTTTATTCTGACTTTTTTGACTGAAATTCTGAATGAGTAAAATCTTTGTAGCCGGAATTTTCCACCTAGGGTAATGTTTCTGTTTCAGAATCTTCCTAGAATCTTGAACCTGCACCTGCTTCCTAAACACTTACTTGCTAAAAGTGTTCCTAAAATATATGCTTCCATGCACCTGCACCAGCACATACTCCTGCATCTGCTTCTGGTTCTGGCAGTGGCAACTGAGTGAAACCGCTGAAAACTGCCCAAACAGAAACTTTATGCAGGGGAATTGAAAACAAAACCAAATTTCAAAAACTTGATTGTGATGATTTTGGTAGATGTATAGCATGTATTAAAGTTTAACAAGAAGTCATCTCCTCAATCTGTTGGATATTTTATTGGATGTGATACCATATTATTTTTAGAGTCATGAAGATCATTAGTGATCCAGTTGTTTCAGAGAGAGAACAATGAATCCTTGTATGTGCTTTGAGTGAGCACAATGATAGGCAGAGCTACGATAGTTACATGTTTTTCAGTCATTAAGACTCAAAATATTTGTAGTAGATGAACTTTGGTCCTGTATGCGAAATCTCTAGAGCTATACAGGCAAATACTTGCTCCCATGTCTCAGGTTCTTAGATGTTTGTTTAGGCTTGTAAATATATGACATTTTCTACATTTATTTGATCATTTTAGTGAAACAACTTCATGATATTTTCTGATACCAATTCTCCAAAATACTGTTTGCATGTGATTCCCTCATTTTTTAACAGAATTCCTCTAGTTAGAAAAATTGCAATTTTCATGAACTAACTGTTAAATGTTTAGCTGGGCATTGAGTGAATCAATTTTGTAGGTTGCATATTTGTTTCATGTAAATTTAGAAATTTTTTTGAACCCTATGTTCTGGATATTTTTTAGACTCTGTAACATGTTAGCAAGTTTTCTGTTCCATATATAAATTTTCCATGGGATTGAGCTTTTGACGCGGTTATTACATAATGTATCTATTATTTAGTTGTGGAACCGAATCACTTACTTCTTGAAGGAATTTCTGCTCTGTCCTATGTGTTAATGATATTAAAACCAAGACATCTTTTTGGTTGATGTCACCATTATATTATCTTTCCTGAACATGTTGTTCTGGTGTATCAGAACCTTTGTTGCTCCTCTTGAAAGACTAAAGTTGGAGTATATAGTTCGTGGTGAACAGATGAATTTATTTGCACTTGTCCATAAAATTGCAACCACACAAGGTCTGAAAGG
The DNA here is from genome assembly GCF_051530095.1 of Phoenix dactylifera. Lineage (NCBI taxonomy): Eukaryota > Viridiplantae > Streptophyta > Magnoliopsida > Arecales > Arecaceae > Phoenix > Phoenix dactylifera. The sequence continues at coordinate 21,644,999 of NC_143194.1, forward strand.
CTTCTGGAGAGGCAATTTTGTCAACATTCTTCGTACTGCTCCATTTAAGGCAGTAAATTTCTATGCATATGATACATATAGGAAACAACTTCTCAAAATGTCTGGAAATGAAGAAACAACAAATTTCGAAAGGTTCCTTGCAGGCGCTGCAGCTGGCATTACTGCTACAATACTATGTCTGCCAATGGACACGGTATGTTTCATTTGGTTGTATTTACCTAGTCAGGATTGTGGATTAACTGTTGCACTTTGTTCCCAATTTTGGACAAGAAGTAACCAGGTTATTAGTAGAAAATTGCCCTGGTTGTTATTTGTTAGATAGCATTAGCTAAATAATATTGGGGATAATCTCATGAAGCAGCGCAATCTGAAACTTGCTAGTCTCTTCTGAGAACAATATCATTACCATTGGTTTAAGAGGTAGCATGTTCTTTCTGCGATTCCCTTTTCTTTTGCCCCTCTTAAATGTGTCTATTTACATAAAGTTTACAATTCCAGATCCGTACAAAGATGGTAGCACCTGGAGGGGAAGCTTTAGGCGGTGTTATTGGTGTCTTCCAGCACATGGTGCAAACTGAAGGGTTCTTTTCTCTTTACAAGGGATTGGTACCTTCTCTTATGAGCATGGCCCCTTCTGGTGCAGTTTTCTATGGTGTTTACGATATATTGAAGTCATCTTATCTTCATTCACCTGAAGGAAAGATGCGGATATCTCTGATGAAGCAACATCAAGGTGAAGATGTGAATGCCTTGGATCAACTAGAGCTGGGTCCCCTGAGGACTTTACTGTATGGGGCCATTGCTGGTGCTTGTGCTGAGGCTGCTACATATCCTTTTGAGGTGGTCAGGCGACAGCTGCAATTGCAGGTTCAGGCAACAAAACTAAATGCATTTGCTACGGCTGCAAAAATAGTTGAGCAAGGGGGCATCCCTGCACTGTACGCTGGCCTGATTCCCAGCTTGTTACAGGTATTTATACTGATTCATTTGTTTTCTATCATCTCTATATAAATTTTCAGTTGATAGTTTCTAGGTTTTCAACTAATCTCCTCTTCTCCTTTCAGGTATTGCCCTCTGCTTCCATTAGTTACTTTGTATACGAGTTCATGAAGATAGTTCTGAAAGTAGAATGAGCACCGGCTAATTGCCCTCCACAGATAAAGCGTTTTGGAGTTGCTCTAGCTGGTGTAGTTTGAGCAGCTAATTGTTTACCGAAGACTGTTTCCTTCCTCTGTGGGGATTTATTTGAATAAACATTTATGAAATCGTCAGCACTACTCCATTGCCTTTGTGAATTTTAATGTCAGAGGAATATGGTGGAGTCACTACTGCACGATTACATTCTTGCACCTGCACATACATTTATTAGTGAGGACAGTCCTGGCCCCCTAATTCTTCGCTCTTTATTAAGCTAGTTTTGTTAATGGATGTCAGCAAGAATGCTCAGCTGATGCACAGGACAATTAATGTAAAACATTAAGTTTGGATGCATATTTCACAAAGACCATTTTCATATTTTACATATATTGCGCAATTTGTTCCCTGCCATCACAGCCTCCAATACTTTCTCGAGGCCAACTATCTCGGAAGCATGAGTTTCAAGAAAGATATTCTCTAATTGCTCCAAATGCGCGAGCAAGTGGTCAAACCGTACCCACCTGATGGCCTGGCCTGTTGAAGTGTAGACGGCTTCATTGAGTTGCCATTCAGACAGCCCATGGCTAAGAATCTGGGGGATCTTATCAGTCCATTAAGATTTTTCTGGTCACCATGTTGGTATGCTATGCAACTTTTAGAAGCTCTTATCAGTCCATTAAGATTTTTCTGGTCACCATGTTGGTATGCTCTGCAACTTTTAGTAGATCTTATCAGTCCATTAAGATTTTTCTGGTCACCATGTTGGTATGCTCTGCAACTTTTAGTATATCTCATCAGTCCATTAAGATTTTTCTGGTCACCATGTTGGTATGCTATATAACTTTTGGAAGATGATTTATATTATACCAGCTCATTCCTTAGTGGTGAAAGTCTCTTTCAAGAATGCAATATCTCCTCAAAATCTCTTTTTTAGGGATCGGATCCTCTATGGTCATTTTGCACTGCAAAAAGTTAGCGCAACCATGGATGAGTGCCACCGCATGGATACTTAATCCAACGGCTCCTATATCTGCCGGTAACCTGACGAGCGGTGATTCAATCGAAAAAAAAAAGTTCCTGATGAGCAACGAGGATTCCTTGAAAATAACAGTTACAGAAGGGTCTCCTCTTCCCCGAGACAGTTCCATTCTCGTGGCGCCCTCATCTATTTTTTTCTTTTTATTTTTTGCAAAAACTTGAATCATAGCCAAATCCAGCACCTCGGGTTCTTACATTTTGCTAGAAAATAAACATGTGAAAAGAGAGCAAAATTTTTCATGGAATTGTAAAGATTTTCCTCTTTTATTAGTTTTCTATTCGTCAGTTCCTTAGATCTTGGTTGTTTTGGTAGAGGAGACGGAGAGGGAAATAGAATGGATTTTTTTGAGGAATGAGAGCTCTTTGAGGGATTTCCTGCAATGATATTTCGGCAGCAGCTGTTTGCATGAGTAGCTGGACTGCTGGAGTGGAGTCTCTATCTCTACCTGCTACTCTCAGAACTTTTCATCTAATTTGTTCTATTTCCATGAGCTGAACTCTAGGATAAAACCGGCAGGTTTGAGAACGGAATTTCCTTTCCTTTTACTTCCCCAAGAATCTTGGAGGAAGAGTTGCGTTGTATCTTTCGTGCCAAAGAAGGATTCATCTTCCTTCGCATGAACCTGCCATTGGATCACTCATTGGTCGCTTTGTAGAGTCTAGAAGATTATCTTTTTTTCATGCAAATGATACAACCTCTACCTGATAGAAGGAAGAGAGTACGTCAAGGATACGAGAAAACTGAATCCATCCCGTCCTACCTCTATCTCTCAAACTTTCCTTCTATTACATTTCACAACTAATCCTAACTATTGCTAGAATGTTAAATATGAGAAGGCGCTCATTCACAATTGCACTGCCCTATGCTTTTTATGCACTGTAGAGGAATCGAACCCCCTTGTTTTATAATGATATATGGATTTATTCTATGGACAACTTTGCTGGAGAATTTCATACAGAACTATATATGTATTTGATTGGTGCAGGGCCCGTTTCATGAAAACAGTGCAATTAGCTGTAGAATTTTTTGACTGCAGCCATTCCGTCACTTCAAATTGGATGCTTTGTTTCGCAATAGAATCATAGTTGTTGCAGAAATGAAAATAAACAATTGAGACATGGTGGCATCTGTGGAAGTCTTCTCAATTGGACTCGGGTTATATCTTTAGTGCAAAAAAAGGATTCACCTTCTTTTGTGTGGATCGCCTATTGCATGCTTTGAGATTTTTGCAGGTGGATGAATGTTAGAGTTCCAAGTGTTTTGAGATCTATGTAATAGGTGATCCAATAGTGGATTCACGCAAAAAAAAAAAAAAAAAAAAAAAAAAAGAATCATTCTTTTGTGCTAAAGATACAACCCAAGTCCATCTCAACCTTGGAGGAGAACAAATCTGCCAACATAACTATGAAGGGTCAACTGAGTTGTGCTTGTTTTTCCTAACTATCAAATAGTCATCCCTCCAAGAAAAAATGAAATATCATATAAAGGAGTAGCAATTAGGACAGATCAAGCTAGATACAAATAGGCTCGGATATAAATATATATAGATCAGAAATCTGTCAACCCAAATGCAACATCTTCATTAAATGGGTCAAAAATTCACACCAAAGCCTAACTATTTTATTAAATAGATAACTCAATCTAATCTCTAATGAGTTGAATCAAGGTAAACATTGCCATCCCTAGTTAGATAGCGACCTCTACACCTAATCTCCTAAAAATGATTACTATATTCTACTCCTTTTGGTAGACACTATATGAAAAATGCTATCCAATATTGTGTTATGCCATGTTTTTCTTGAACTAAAATGAGGCTTGATGAATGGTATTCTCAACTGCCACACAAAATGGCAGACCGATCGGGACGTCTGGCAATGAATAGCAAATTTTTTTTTTCAAGGCCCACGTCTTGTTTTTTGTTTTATTATTTTTTTTTGTCTTTCTTGGGTATAAGAAGGCTTATGTTTTGTTAGAAGGCTGCACGTACTGTGGATCCTAAGTCCACAAAGAATATCATAATCCATAAAACTCCCGTAAACAAGTCAAAGACTCCGTTTAGAGACCGGCACCCATTAGTCCATTACTCATGCGGTAGGCTGTGGGCAATGTGGGAAGGAAGGCAATAGAAATGCGATAACGATGTTGGGATGAAGGAAAACTCTTGCCCTCCACTTCCGGGATCCCTTAATTTCGGGGATAACATAAACCAAACAAGAAATATCATCCCAGAAATTTAGGAATAGTGTATCCATTTCTCTTACGGAAGGCAGTTTATCACGGCGTACATTTATCGGCCGCCTGTCCCAGTCTTTTGGATGGACGGCGATGCGCCTTGACCATAACAACCTTATCCTCACCGCTGGTTACCGCATCCAATCGGATGAAAGACGGCAGGGCGCTATTGGATGCTCTCGGTCTCGGTCAACAGCTGCCCGTCACCTAATAACGACTTGTCCGGTCACCAGAACCACTAACCCCTTGCATTTATCCCGATAAACCCCACGCCGTGTTTCGCTCCATGCGGCTCCATCTCTACCCTTCGATCCACCCCCAACCACATGTCCTCCACCCATAAATCCCGTCGCTCCTTGACGCCATGGACGAGCGGACAGGACGAGATTGGGGGGAGATCGTAATATCGCCGGTGCGATAAGGGTAGTTTCGTCAAGCACACAGCATGTCGTCTTTAGTGCTCGTCTCGATTTTCTTTTTTCTTCCCGAAGTCCAGCTCGGCGGCTGTTCTCGGCTTTTCTTCGAAGGTTCCCCTTTCTAATCTTTCTCATATGTCCTTCCGAAATTGACAAGAATACCGATCTCTCCAAATCTCTGACCTGAAATTCCTTCTTCGCGGAAGATTCGTCGATCCCGATTCCTTCAAGTTAGCCTGGAATTCTACTTGATCCAGCGCTGTTGTCGCTGCAGTCTTCGGCTTTGGCTCTTCGAGTTCTGATGCGAGAAGAGCTAGGGTTTTGAGATCGAGTCGTGGTTTTGGGATTAATTGTTGGTGAGACGATGGCGGATGCTCGGCGGTATGGATTGACTCCTCAGTTAGGTGAGAATTGGAGGAAAATTCTGCTAGTTTTTAGTTGCCCTTTTTTGTTGCTCTGAGGTTAGAAATTTTCGATCTTGACGTTGGGCTTTCGTATCGGTTTTGACGGATTTGGTAGTGGTTTTAGGGGGATCGGTGATTTGTTCTTGCTTTGTTTCCGTATCTTGTGCGGACGTTTCTTAGTTGGTGTTTTATAGTAGTGTTTTTGGAGTGATCTGATGATCTGTTTCTTCTTTCTTATTTGTTGAAAAGGAACGGTAGGTGTAGCAGCGAACTGATTTATTGTGGAAAATCAGTGACTTTGGTAGTGTGACTCCTTTACACGGCAGTAGATGATTTAATATGTCAAAAATTAAATATTACATGCTGATATTTTGATGAGATCTTTTTTACGTGCAAGGACAATTAGTGGGGTTGATGTTTTGTTTTATGTATTTTTGGTCTTTTGGAATCACAGTTATAAATCTAAGTCATTCATTGTGATCATTTTCACATATCTAGTGGTAGAAGTTAGGAGTATTATATGTATTAGATTCTAGGAGCTTGTTCAGGTTGGCATTATGCGATGGGTTTTTTGAGGAGAACAAAAAATAGCGGACATGTTGGTGGTGTATATATTATGTAGTAAAAGAATTTTCATTTACATGGTCTATTCATTCTGTATGGAGGTCAGATTAAAGAGTCTAGGGCTGAAATCGGATCTAGAGCTGAAATCGGATTGGATACTAGCATATCCATATCCATATTTGTTTTAAACAGATATGGATACAAATCAGATATCGAAAGTATGAATATAAATACGGATATAAATTGGATAATTAAACTTTATGACTACAAAATTAAATATAGTACTAAGTGGATGATAAATCAAGTTAATAGCATATTAATACATCCATTTATTTTTCTTAAAAGTTCATGAGTGCTGTATAAAATTAAATAGGTTACAAATGGAATCGGATATTCAGATACAGATCGGATTATTGTCTATCCATATCCATTTTTCTTTGACGGATATGGATATTAGTCGGATGCTCAAATTTCTATCCGTATCCGGATATATTCGGATACGAAAATGGATCCGGACGGATATTATCCAATCCACTTTCACCCTTTCAGAGACTTAATGGAAGTAGTATGAGAGGAGCTTAGGAAATCTCTTATGGTGGAGGAAGTGGTGTTAACTAAAAACTGATGGAGAAACAATAATAGAGATGCCAAATAGATGAGACAAAATGTTAGTTATGGTTGCTGTTAATATATTCTGATATAAATTTGATGCAAAGATTTGTATGTCTGATTCAAAATCTGTGTACAAGACCTTGCATCTGTATCTTTAATAATATAATCAACTATACTGATGCAGTTGAGTATGTTGTAGAGGTTATGAAATATTCTCGGTGCAAGTCTGTGAGAGATATCTGGAGTTTCAAACTAAGAATAGTTTATAAGTATGATTATTGACGTAGAGTGTGATTTCATGTTAAAAAAATAAATATTAGAAGGTCCTGTATTCATGGTTGAATCGCACTGAAGGCGTCAAAAAAATCATTAACGAAAACTTAAGTGTAATTGTGATGAGTATTTTGTTAACCAACATGAATATGTCTGGATGGAATGGCTGATTAGATCAAGCATGAGTTTTGCAGTATATATGATGGTCTGAATGGAGTAAAACCTGGATGCTTGTTCATCCTAAAGTGTTGTCAGCATTGCATTCTATTGACATTTATTACTAGAGGAGGCCGAAATTCTGCAGTAAGTGAAAACACGAAAGATGTTATGTTATCATTTAGAGAACTGTATTTCTGATGGCTGCTGAACATCAATGATTTGAATCCTATTAGTCAGGTTGGATTCGGACCAACCTTGAGAAGCCATGATGATTTTGCTGTTTTAGCTCTCTCTTTTTTTTTTCTTGAAAAAAAGGAGAGAAGTTTCCTTCATGAGGGAAAGAATGATGGAAAATAATTTCTGAAAAGTGCAATGGATGGCAGTATGAAGATAAATTTTGATTAATGATCTGTAAGATATAGTCCTTTGATAGATATAAAGGATCAAGTACAATAATCTTTTTGTATGTATTTTTGGAACTTGTATCACGTGATTGCCCATGGAAACATGTTTATATACTGGATCATGTGTCTCAGAACTATGCTTTTCAAAATTTGTTATACCTATTCAAGTAATATAATTTGAGCTTCAGCACTCTATCCTTTTGTGCAAGTTTTGGCACTGTTGCTGCCTTTATATCTATAATACTTAAGCTGGGGCTTTTTCCTCCTAATGACTCTTTTGTCATTACTTAAGCATGCATATTTAAGTCTCTTGATAATGACAGTACTGATATTTCTTTGAAATTACATAACACTTCATGTTTAGGTTGTATGTAAATTTTCATTTTATGGTCTTGCAGTGGAGATTACATGTTCCTTTGATCACTGTTATATGAGCATTTAAAATGCTCTACCATTACACATTTAATAGTATTGGCTTATCAGTCTCCATAACATCGACATGTTTATCTCATGTAACTGATCATCTAAGAAATCTGCACTCTTGTTTCCTTGAAAATTCAAATGGAGTAATACCAATGCTTCTAAGATCTTGTGAGAACCTAGAAACCTCATAATAGGTTTCCCCACTCCAATGGAATGACAAAATAGAGCTAGCTTTTAGAATCTGTGTGTGTGTGTGTTTTGTGCTTAGAGGCAGAACTTTTTAGGTGACAGAACTGCCACTAAGTTTATTCTTGCATTCTAATTTTAATCTGTATGTTTTGTTCTATTGTTGTTTGACATATAGACGTAAAAAGCCGGGAGCTTATATTTTGGTTCAGACAAGCACGAGTTAAGTGGTCTTCACATCAGACTAGTTTGATAAAAGAGCCTCTTATGAAGACATTTTAATGTTGATATAAATAATATCTGCATTTGTTCCCTCATTAAAAAGTTCTTTCTTTATACGCATATAACCTTGCTTTCAGGATTTAATTGCTGCTATGCGTTTTTCATGCATGAGCAATTATTATCTGTTGCATTGCCAAAGTCTCCATTCTAGGTTAGCTTTTCTTGATGAGTGATTATATAAAGTTTCCACTATAGTTGTAAAGAATCATTTGCTATTTTGCTTAATAGTCAATATTTTATTCTTTTGACTCTGTCATGTCTGTAGTGACCATGCAGATAGATCATTTTCATTCAGTTTTAGGCCTCTCATTTAACATCTATTTATTGGGCACTAAACTGGTAACTGACTGTGGATGTACAGATATTGAGCAGATACTTTTGGAAGCACAACATCGATGGTTACGCCCTGCAGAAATTTGTGAAATTCTTCGAAACTATAAGAAATTTCGCATTGCCCCAGAATCGCCAAATAAACCTTCTAGTATGACCTTTAATTTCAGCTTCTGTTATGTTACTTGTTAAGAGATCTAAATTCATGCATCATCTATTTTGAAAAACATGAGATGAACTTTATTTACTTATGCTTGAAAAATCACTATTTTTTCTTGGCTACATGACTGGATGATTGAAATCACAAAACAAAGTTCCACATTTGGAGGTTCATTGTTTCTTACTATGAATATTATAGAACATTGTTACTTCAGTTAGATTTTTCCTGCTGACGCTTTTGCAACAGTAGGAAAACATGATTTTTTCCTGCTTAGTAGCCAAAATCTTCAAAAGCTCTCTAGAATCTTGTACCTGCTTATGAGGCTCTTATATTCTCTCCCCCCAACCTTTCTTCCTCTCCCTTTCTCCTTATCCTTAATCATCTACCTTCTCCTGAATCCTGTAAAACTTTTAGCCCTCTATGTATTATATCCAGTCCTCTGGTCTTTTTTTTTTTTTTACATATTTGTTGATGCATATACATGATGTTAAAATTAAATTTATATATCTGTCTGTTCAAATGCATCCACATGCATCTACAATTGCATTTATACATGCAGTCATATAGTTGTATGCATATAGGCATATAATGTATTTATGCTGGTTATATAAGCATATCTTTAGACTTAATTTATTACTTGACTTTCCTCAGATGTACTATGATTGTTTTGTACTCAACCTGCCCCCCCTTTCAAAAATTCTTGTTTTCTGTTCTACTTGTAGATATTATTAGATTGGGCACAATTTGTTTATTGGTAGAGCCTATGTCTATTAGCTGGAAGCTTGGGTCAGTACTCGTTAGAAGTGGTTATGGTGATCAGCATTTGCACTTGAATAAAATATTTGCTGTTTAGGATTTGATTATAAGTTTTGTTCTACGAGGCAGATCAGCAGGTTACTGTGTTTTTATTGAATGTCGATGCCTCTTATATTATTCACCATTTCAGGGTTATTTGCACCTTTTGCATCATCCTGGCCATTTCTGTAATCAGTTGGCTGGCATTAGTCGAGTACGGGCATTTGTACTAATAATTGCACGCATTAATGAATTGATACATATAAAAGAAAAGCAAATGCTTTATGCCAATTCAAATGTTTTCAGCGTTTCAAAATTTATTCACCATAATCTAATAAAAGGCTATGTATTTTCAGTTTTGGATATGGTTGTTTTTGGTTTCTTTCTCTTGTTTCTCAAGTTGTCTATCTGTTGTTAGACGTGCTGTTATATTGCTTAAATTCTTGTTCTTGGTAAAGCTCAGAATAGGTATTACGTATTAGTATTTGAAGGGTAAATGCTCCTGAGACTGATATGAAATGATTATCAACTAAAGAATTATGTATTACAGTGTGTTATTTGGTCAAATATTTGCTTCAGGCAGATCCTCACTTGGCATGTATTTGCACTAGGTGGTTCACTTTTTCTTTTTGATCGGAAAGTATTGAGATACTTCCGGAAGGATGGCCATAACTGGAGAAAGAAAAAAGATGGAAAAACTGTGAAAGAAGCTCATGAAAGACTAAAGGTATGTAAACTCTGAATCATGCATTTGTCCATGCTTAGCTTGAAGAACAGATGAGAAAACTTGCTGATTATAGTTATTGAACAGATGAGTGTTTGTATTCTTTGTTGTTGTGTATTTCTATAAAGATATATTCTTGATTGTTTGGGGGTCTTGTATGGCCATTGATGTTGAAACATTGTCCTTGGTCCTTAGAAGTTCATTGCATAGGTCATGGAATCCATGCATTTGCCATGCATATTCACATCTGAGTATTAATGTGTCTGCGCATGGTGCATGCACATATTGTTTGGTGTGAGCAGTTTAAGTCTTTAATTATCTAACTCTATCTTTTTAATTTTTTAAATAATGCTATTCTGGTATAAATATTTCATTTGTCAAATATTTATTTGCCACAAATTGCTTTATGACAAATTATGCAAATATGGCTTAAGTTTCAAGATTCTGTGATTGAATATATGCTTTTTATCCTAGATTATGTTCTTGATGTTTTAGTACAAGTGTCATGAATGGATGCAAGAAAGCTGATATGGTCTACATTTTTCAGGCTGGAAGTATTGATGTTCTACATTGCTACTATGCTCATGGGGAAGAAAACGAAAATTTTCAAAGACGGAGTTATTGGATGTTGGAAGAGTGAGTATGGAGGCAATATTGTTTAGTGTTTTAATATAAGGAACTTATAATCACTTTATTACCTCCTTGTACACTATCTCTTGTAACTTTTGTCGTTCTATTTAATCAAACAATTGCCCTTTTTTTACTATAATTTTCTCTTTCACAATTCATATTATTGTTACCACATCAGTTCCTTAGAATGCTGTATGATGTGACGAATGGATCAGCTTATTATATATTCCTATTATAAATTTAGGTCTTCTTATATTTTTATTTGGCAACTGGTTAGTAAATTGTCTTTTGCTTTATTTCATTGGTTCCTCCTCAGATACTGATTGTTTGCATGTTCAAGTTAATTCTGAGAGAACATGTTGATGCAGGCTTTGATGGACTAGTTTCATGTAGATAAGTGTGGGAGAGTGAGCATTGCATTGTTCACATAATAATTGAACAGATATCTATGGTAAGCTATCTGATCGATACCAACTCTCCCACAAACTACTTCATGCCACTATTCTAGGTTTTCCTCCAATGGCATAAAACCTAGAATAGTGGCATGAAGTAGTTTGTGGGAGAGTTGGTATTGACCAGAAGTTAAGCAAAAAATTTCATGTTCCTTTTTAAGGCCTGTTGGCCCTGAAATTAAGCAAAAGAGTTTGTCACGATCATTTTTTATTATTTTTCTAGTGCATGTTTGTAATTAGCTCTCGACTAATTTACCTTTGTGTTTATTTACATTAATTTCTTGTAATATGAAAATACATACAGACAAAATATTCAGAATGACATCTAGTGCACATGATCACCTATTTATTCCGAGTGTTATCCTACTTCTTTGACAACGTTAATCATTTAATTTATCTTGTGTTGCAGGGATTACATGCATATTGTTCTCGTACACTATCTTGAAGTCAAGGTTATAATTAAGTTCCCTCTCCTTCAGTTTTTGCATGTTATCATGTTCAGTTTTGATATCATACAAGTTCCGTTTGCATTTATCTTTTTTACAGCCTAAGGAAACTAATTTGAGTTCCATGGTCATGGTCTTCTTTCCATTTTCTTGTTCTTAGGGTGTGTTTGTTTACTGATAACTGAGGGGCCCAAACTCTAACTTCAGTTGGAAGTGGGCACTTCCAACTATTTGTTTCCTGTAACAAGCTTGAACTCGGAACTCAACTTCCCAGTCCACTGTTCCCCCAAAAAGGCCATACTCGACTCTGGATGGATGGGGACTTGCAAGTCAAGTTCTGAGTGAAAAGGCAGAGGATTTATGCCACTCATTCTCTCTCACTCATTTTTCCTTATAGATGAACGACTTAAGCAATATTTAAGTGAAAATCATTGGCAATAATTAACGATAATTATAGTGTTTAGATATTACACTTGCTATGCACTAACTTTCAACAAAACAACCGGCAGAACTTAAGTTTTAACACATTAAAATTGTCACACTTCTCTCACTTCCTTGGAAATAAACACATCCTTATTGTTTTTGTTTTGCATGGATTCTTCACCAAGCCCCTTAGGTTGTATATATTTGTTCATATGGTGTTGCATGCGAACCACTACTCTACTAATTTTGTGATAATAAACATTGATCTCTTCGAGGCTTCTTGTATCTGATGGGATATCTTTTAGCTAATCTCATGCATTTTCTGCATAAAATAAAACTTTTATTTTAACCTGTCACTAGAATGCCTCTTTGAATGCTTATTTTGGGGTTTTAACTCTTCATATTTAGCAAACTTCTTTTTAGAAGTTCTACTATTGAGCTACTTAGCTTGTTCCATTTCTAGATCAATAATTTTGTAATAAATAATGTCTTCATGTATAGACATGCTCGATTCACCCCATTTATTGATGGCCTTTCTTCAAATTAACATTTTTTTAGTTCCTAGGTTTTGATGGACCAAGCATCCAAGCAAGGTATGCCGAACCGCTCGGTTCACCCCGTACCAAACCGAACCGGTGGGTAACTAGGTCAGTTCGGCCCTAAATTTCGAAATTCCTCCTCTTCGAACCGCTCGGTTCGCACTGGTTTGAACCGTTCGGATCCTCCCACCTCTTTAAAAAGCTTGAATCATGGTTTGTTGAACTGGAGTGAACTGCCTGGTTTATCTTGTACTGAACCGGTACCATACTAAATTGGTAGCCGACTGGCATGGGTCTCGGTACCGGTTCGGTGGATCTTGCAGCCAAGCAATGTTGTCAAATCAATTGACTAATCGTTTTGGTGACATTTCTTGTTGAGAGGGGGGGGGGGGGGGGAGAGCCAGAGCGAGCTGGCAGCAGAAAACGCATTAGATATCAGTGGATTCTTGGTCCAAACATCTTCCACTTGTAACATGTGAAACTGCAAAAGGGAAAAAAGATGAACACTTGATAACTCTCGTAATCAAGTATTTGTCATAGCAAATTGCTTGGCTTTCAGCGCACAAATAAATTTTAAAATTTATTAACATTTGTAGCAGGCTGCATGTCAGTGGGATTATGAAAAGCTATTATAGAACTTTTACATGCCATCCAATTTTGTAAAAAGTGTTGGTTGTCATGTTAATGGAAGATGTTTATATTATCGTATAATTTCTCTTCGTTATTATATTTGCTATCTTTCATTTGAAATGAAAACTATTCCAACCTAAAACCTTAGGTAATAGTGTTCAACTAGTGGGATATTTCAAAATGTTAAATGCCGATATTGCTATGGTGATGCTGGCTTAGCAGGATACATTTGTCTGCATTTATTTTATGTAATAGGGACTCACTTTGATTCATTCATAGATCATGCCATGATGTAGAATTTTGCTCTTCAGGGTAACAAACCAAGTTTCAGTCGTGCTAGAGATGTCGACGAAAATGCTCAAGTTGCCAATCTGGATAGTCCTGTCTGTTCTAATTCATTCACAAATCATAGCCAGCTGCCTTCACAAACTACAAGTGCTGAAAGCCCAAATAGTACACACACTTCAGAATATGAAGATGCTGAATCTGGTATTACTCATTCCTTCTTGAATCTGTCGTGCATCATCTTACACTGTTTATTGATTCACTGATTCGTACTTCAATCATGCACCCTTTCTTTCAGTGTATCTAAAGCGAAATTCGATGCAGCAGATAATTATCAAGCAAGTTCCAGATACAACTCTTTCCTTGAGATGCAGCAGCATGGGGATGGACCTGTGATGGATGTTCGTCTGTTGAACCCTCATGTTCCAATTGATTCCGTAAATAACCAATGTGAGAATGACAGTAAGCATTGTTGCCGTTCAGTTCAAGGCTTATACTATAGATGGCATACTAACAGAATGCCTTGGTTTGGATTTTTTTGTCTTTCAGGTGATATTCAGGGAACAAAGGCTACAGAACCTAAATCAGACTTTTATTCAGTTCTTCAAGAGAATATAACTAGAGTTTTTGATGAAACAGGCCTTGGATTAACCTTTAGTGGGCCCAGAACACAATTTGACCTGACATCATGGGATGAAGTCCTGGAACATTGTACAACAGGGTTCCAAGCACCATCTTTCTACCCAGCAGTTGCTTCTACACAGTCTGCCACAGTGGAGGACAATCTTAGACTTGAGACTTCAACACTTGGGGAACTACACACGGATGACCTTGGGTTCAAGCAAGTGGATGTTACCAGTGCTCAAGACAAATCACTGTGGCAGGTACTTCAGCTATTTATGTCTGATAAGGTTAAACTTCCAGTTTGCCCTAATATGGCTTCAGATTAAATAAGGATGTCAGTTTGAACCATCAAAGGTTTAGAAGCCACCACAGAACTTTAAAAATTAGATAATAGAAATGTTTGACTTTCTTTAATGCATGCAAAGATAGAAATGAAATCTGTTATGGAAATTGTGGTCAGTGATACACCATCATCAGACTAGCATCAAATGGAAATTCATATGGCTCACTATCTACCTGCCTCGAAGTCCCTTCAGTTGAGTGCCGTCAGTCAGTGTTCTCAAATCCCAGATCCCCATAGTCTCCAGCGAGTGGAGGACGAAAGAAAGACTTTTCTGCTTTTCTGCCAAAAGAGCTCGTGTAGTTCTCAGAATACACCTACTTGCAGGTTTCCTGGTCGTGGAGGATTGTCTTCCCAAATTTCTCACTCTGGACTCAGAGCTGGCCGCTCCTACAGGGATGCAGCAGGAATGAATGCTTATGCTGGTAGCTCCAGTGCAGTTCTTTCCTTTTGGCTCGGCGGAGCTGAGCTCTCCGGACAAAAGAAGAGGTGGCTCATGCCGGTGAAAGAAAAGAAGAAAACAACACTAAACTCAACTAATAAGATGCAAACTGTTTTCAAAAAACAAGCAGCACACACTGATGCACGAGGGGGGTCTAAGGATTTGAGTAAAACAGAGAGAATCAAGATTTAGTAACTGTCAAATTTATGAATTTATTCTCTGGGCATTCTGATGGTGTTTTATGATATGTACTTAAATTGGCCCTCCTATGGTTTGGGCCATATTTTAAGTTGCATCTGTAACATTTCTGTCATGAAGTATCTAGTATAATTTGTCTGCAACACTATAATGCCACTTCATGCCTCTTAGCTTCTGACTACTTTGTCAGCTGACGTTGATGACTAGCCTTATTTACTTTCAGTGGTGTTAATAACCTGTCCATATTGCAACTTCAGTGAGATACCAACTGAATCAATCCTTAGTCCTATGCTGCTTAGGTCATTATTTCCAAGTTTGGCATGGTTATTTATTCTGTAGCTTGCAACCTGTATAAGTCAGACCACATTTGCAACAATCTTAATTGGATTGTCTCCATAACTGTATTTCTTCCCTGGTGAGGGCCTTTTTTTGTCCTTTCTTTTTTTTTTCCTGTGTGGTAGAAGAGCCCATAGGAAATAAGCTACTCAATAGTAGGGTAGCCCTCCCGCAAATACCTATACCAAACCCTGGTGAAGGCAAGATTCAATCCCATGGTTGGTCCAACTGCCAAATGACTTTACCAGCTTGATAAGCTGGCACCTTGTGTCATTTTCCATTAGTACCAATTCAGCACACATCTGGACCTATAGAATCGCCTTGTTATGATCTGTTTGTTCGTTGCTTGCACTTCCTCCTATTTCTTGTGCTCCCTCATTTATGCATCTTCATCTCACGTTGGAATTGAGCATCTCTACCTTTTTTCCAACTTTGTCCCATTGGCTATCCTAACCATGGTTTACAGCTGTTTCTGGGTGCTTTTTTGGAACAACAGAGCATTTCATTATATTGTTACACTACAAATTCGTTGTTCACCCTTTTATTATTGGATTATTGTTCGCATTATGTCGGTTTGCCTTTTTCTTGTGGAGATATCTTGGGAATAACCCACCTAAGGTTTTGAGATTTGAGATTGGTGTTAAAGAAGACATACGGGGGCCTCTTGTTTTGCATGTACTTCACTGAACATTCTCATGCACTGTATGATTCTTTGCCTCATGGCATAGTCATTGTTGCTCAGCAATAGTCTTTGCATGAATTTTGAGAAATTTACTGTTGTAGTTGAGTGTAATCAACGACTGTGACCTTAACAAGTATCTGATGCAAAAATATTTTCTATTACAGCTTTCTAATGCTGACATTGGTCCACTTGTTACACCAAATGTGGATCTGCAACATGGTACGTCTATAGAGGAAAATGTCAATGCCCCTTCCCTTATAACACAGGCATCATTAGATTTCTCTAATATAGAAGGAGAAGGCCTAAAGAAATATGACAGTTTCTCAAGATGGATGAGCAATGAACTTGGAGAAGTAGATGACTCGCATATGAAACCCAGTTCCGGGCTTTACTGGAACACTGTTGAAAGTGAAAGTGTTGTTGAAGATTCTAGCATGTCTAATCGTGAGCACTTTGATGCATATATAATGAACCCCTCACTTTCCCAAGACCAACTTTTCAGTATAATTGATTTCACTCCTAATTGGGCATACACTGGCATGGAGACTAAGGTATGTCCGTTCAGATCTTTCAAATTTATTATTAATTTTATTTCTTCCCGAATGATCTAATAGATCCTGAAATTTTAAATGATCCTCTGCAGGAAATAGATGTTGTAAAAGTAGAATAGCATTTAACTTTCTCCTAATTATTGTCTTCTGTTAATTGGACAGGTTTTAATCACTGGAACATTCTTGAAGAATAAAGAAGATGTAGAAAAATGTCAATGGTCATGCATGTTTGGGGAAATTGAAGTTCCAGCTGAGATTTTAACAGATGGAACTCTTCGTTGCCATGCTCCATTGCATAAATCTGGAAGGGTTCCTTTTTATGTCACCTGCTCCAACAGATTGGCTTGTAGTGAAGTGCGGGAATTTGAGTTCCGGGAAAATGATGCTCAATATATGGAAGCTTCAGATTCTTATGGTTACAATACAAATGAAATGTGTCTTCATATACGTTTGGAAAAGCTGCTTACTTTGGGACCAGTTGACCACCAAAAAGCTGTACCTGATAGCGCCAAGGAGAATCTTCATTTAAGGAATAAAATTAGTTCACTGATGATGGAAGCTAACGACGAGTGGTCCAATCTGGTCAAGCTAACTCATGAGGGGTTTTCTCCTGACAATGCAAAGGACCAGTTACTTGAAAAATTAATGAAAGAGAAACTGCATTCGTGGCTTCTTCACAAAGTAGTGGAAGGGGGTAAAGGCCCCAATGTTTTGGATAAGGAGGGACAGGGTGTGCTTCATTTGGCAGCTGCCCTTGGTTATGATTGGGCTATAAGACCAACGATAACTGGAGGTGTAAGTATTAACTTCAGAGATGTGCATGGGTGGACTGCCCTTCACTGGGCAGCAAACTATGGCAGGTAAGGACCCTTGAAATGTCATTGTCATTATTACTCTTGCTGTATGGTGTATATTGATATTTAACACTGTTTATTCTCCTTTTATTTTCAGGGAGCGGACAGTTGTTGCCCTCATTGCCTTGGATGCAGCTCCTGGAGCTTTAACAGATCCTACTCCTGAGTTCCCAACCGGGAGAACACCTGCAGATCTAGCATCTGCAAATGGGCACAAGGGCATTGCTGGCTTTCTGGCAGAGTCTTCTCTGACTAACCATCTTTCGACTCTCACTTTAAAAGAGTCAAAAGGCAGTGATGTAGCAGAAATTTCTGGTATTACAGATGTTGAAGATGTTGCAGCAAAGAGTGCTATTCAGGTTGCTGATGGAGATGTGCAGGCTGGACTTTCACTGAAGGATTCATTGAGTGCTGTCCGCAATGCTTCTCTAGCTGCAGCTCGGATCTATCAAGTTTTTAGAGTTCATTCATTCCACCGAAAGAAGGTCATTGAGTATGGAGATGACAAATGTGGAATATCAGATGAGCGTGCTCTTTCTCTCATATCTCTGAAAACAGCCAAACCAGGACAGCATGATATGCCTCTGCATGCTGCTGCAATTCGTATACAAAACAAGTTTAGAGGGTGGAAAGGAAGAAAGGAGTTTTTGATCATTCGGCAGCGTATTGTTAAGATCCAGGTGCATTGTTATTGACCCACCTACTCGATTTGCTTATAAAACTATTCTTTTTAAGTTTTTCAGTTTGTCTTCTGTGCTTCAGTCTCCTTTTCCTGTATATTGTATATTTATTTTGTTTCTTGCCATTTTTGTTACCCGAGAAGCCTTTTTTATCTTCTGCTAAAATTATCAAGTTAGTGAAACACATTGAAGAATATTCTTTGTAGTAACATTCTGGAATAATTATATGAGTTGTTTTTCATGTATTCTGAAATATTAGATGCTCAGAAACTCATGAACAGAAGATGGTTTATATCTTCTACTAACTTGGTTGGTAATCTGATTTTTAATGGTGCATACTGGTATACCTGGAATAAGATTGGCGGTTCCAGCAATAGATCTAATTGTAACCATCTGTACCCATGAAACTCAACTAGTCATATTTTTGTGGAGTTTTACTGTTGATTATTGGTGCCTGCTAAGGCTTCAGATGGTGGAAACACTCGAGCCAGCTGCATCACAATCAACTACTTCCGTCATTTAGAAAAATCACGGATAAATAATAGGTGCATATTTGTTTGTTCTATATATATATATATATATATTTAAATTTTACCTTTGTTTTTTTTGCGGGGAGGGGGTTTCTGATTATGCGAAACACATGGAACCACTGAGATGAAGTCCTACATATGACTATGAAACTATTTGGAGATTTTCTTTTAATGAAAATGCAACAGGAAATGATTAATATTTAACACATGGTTTTGGAGCAAATAATGCACCTTGGTTTATAACGTGAATCCAAACCCGGATTCTATGTAATAACTTAGTGTATGGTTAACCAACATTGTCGAAACTTTGACAGAGTTGACACCCATTGTTCTTGTCATGGTAAAAGTACCCTTCGTAAGTTCGTATCATCACCTTAGTCAAAAAGAAAACAACCACCACCTTGTGATATGTATGGGATGATTATAACTTTTGTTTCTTTACATCCCCGAGAGGGCGAGCCTTGGTTCAGTGGTAAGGTTGCTCTATTGTGACTTAAAGGTCAAGGGTTTGGAACATGGAAAAAGCCTCTCCTCATATAGGGGTAAGGATGCATATATTTAACTATCCTAGACCTCGCCACGGTGGGAGCCTCACGCACTAGGCTCGCTTTTTTTTCTTTTCTTTTACATCTGTGAATATTTTTGTTCCTAAATCTTCTTTGTTGCTCCTAAAGTTTTGTTTTTTACCTGTGACTACAACAAAGTCAAAGTCACATCAATTAACATGTCATCAACATAAAGCGATAGGTAAGTCAGGGACTAATTTGTAAGTGTTTCTAATAGGCAGTGCAATCATGCTTCCTTTATTATATCCATGTCTAACTGTATTGCCAGTACAATTAAATAGAACTTGTCATCATGTATTGCTTCTGTGGTCGATGGAAGGTGAATCAAGTTGTACTTTCCTGTCATGCAAGTATCTTGGGCTGTCAAATATGTATTGGTCCCCCTTGCAAACCTTCTTGATTAACCACTGTCACTGTTTCTTTTTTGCACTGATGTTATTGGACAAGAACTGCATCCAGTGAGCTTCCGTCTCCACCATAGTCATATTTTAGTCTCTGCAATTGTTTTTATTTCTTGACTCTTTCTATTTATTTGTTGATTGCCTTCACCACATTCTTGTAGGTCAGCAATTCTCATCTTTTTATGTTGTTGATTATGTGGGGCATTTGCTGACTTTAGTTTAAGATCTTTAGATATTTGGGCTTCTAACTGTTTTGAAGTTTGTAATTCTGCCATAAGTATATTTATGCCTTTCTTATTAGGAATTTCGCTCTTGCCTCTTTCATGCAACAATATTGATTTCATGACTAAAATATCATCTGATTGGCTGAAGTAATTAGAAAGGTTTGCAAATCAAAACTTCATCCCTTCACCCACCTATATTACTCAGGAAAGATGTACTTCCTTTGTCTAGCTGTTTGGATATCCATGCAAACAAGATTTTGTTAGCCTGGTTCATCTTACCAGGTGGTATGGGCCATGCGTTATATTTACGCGTGCCTTGTATCTATTTTGCATTTTATTAGAACATAACCTTTTGACAAGGATGGCTGTTTGAGCTTAAAATCCATTACATTCTCC
The DNA here is from genome assembly GCF_051530095.1 of Phoenix dactylifera. NCBI lineage: Eukaryota > Viridiplantae > Streptophyta > Magnoliopsida > Arecales > Arecaceae > Phoenix > Phoenix dactylifera. The sequence continues at coordinate 21,665,368 of NC_143194.1, forward strand.
AGTTGTGACCAAGGTCACCACCCTTGCTGAACTTTTAATTCATAAGTGCTGCTGAACTCTATTGCCATCACCCTCCTTTTGACAGCTATAACTATTCATGGAAACAATGATAGAAATGAAGATCATGATTTTTACTTTATTGTTTGTATTACCATGAAATGTGATCAAAGGGCCTTTTTTTTAATCATAATAATATTAGCTTCACACATGATTATAAACAGGTTAGTTTTTATTTTATTAATTTTATAATATCATTGTCTAAAATATGTTCCTTTAACTGGAGCTTTTGATAGAATGATATTCAGAATATGCCATGCTTTCAGTGGTCTTCAGAATGCTTGAAATATCAGAAGCTCTAAATAATTAAGTAGCTATTTTATGCCTTATATGTTAAATTAAATTTCCTTTTATACTAACTGTGATTTATTTTTTTCGTGTTCTTTTTGTGATTGCTGACAACTCAATGAAAATTTCTGTTGTGCTTTCACAAGGTACCTAATACTGTTTGTATAATTCTTATCTGCCCTATTTTCTGGTTCATTATCACACAGAATACATAAGTTTTTATCAAAATATATTTAACTTTTTGTCAATAATATTTTTCATCTCAGACTCTCACTTCCTTTTGCTGACTAGGCCCATGTACGAGGATACCAAGTGAGGAAACAGTACAAAAAGATCGTCTGGTCTGTTTTGATTGTGGAGAAAGCTATATTGCGGTGGAGGCGGAAAGGAAGCGGATTGCGTGGTTTCCGGCCTGAAGGACAACTGGAGGGTCCTACCTTGCAAAACCAAGGAGCTAAAGAGGATGATTATGACTTCTTGCAAGAAGGCAGAAAACAGACTGAGGCCAGGCTACAGAAAGCACTTGCAAGGGTTAAGTCCATGGTTCAATATCCTGAAGCAAGAGATCAATACCGTAGGCTTCTAAATGTTGTCACTGAGCTCCAGGAGTCCAAGGTAGCATTTTGTTCTCTCATTTCCTGAGCTATTTTATTTCCTTAAGTATTGAACTTTGGATTGTTCATGTAATTTCCATTCCATTAAGTTTATTATGGATTTGGGCCTAATTATAGATTGTACTGTTTTAAGTATTGGCTTGGTCTCTGTGCAATCTGGGCTTCCAATAGGGACTGTTCACTGTGCAGTATTAGGAATCGTGTAGATGCAGCTACCTTTGGTTGTAAAACTAGTATTTTTTTTAACATATCAGATTCGTAACTGTACGTGTGCAATAAAGAATAGCATTGTTTGGCTATATGTAACTAAAGAGAGAGAACGATATAACTTTCTTTTACTTCATATTAATGTTGTAGTATATGTTGTTATTGCTATACTTTATATTTTCATAAAAATATCTTACCTGATGTACTATTAGTTCATCAATGTACTAAATCAAGATAATAGTATGTGATATAGCATTCTATTGTAGTGGAAATTATGTGTATTAATATTAATAATACAGTAATGTTAATTTATTAATAAGAGTTTTTTTTTATAAGAAGGGTAAGGTTCTTTATTAGTAAGGGAGGATGGGATGCTTGTGAGAGCATTTGGCTCCAAATGCTTCCAAGTCAAAAATAACGAAGGCCCTTTCAAAATGAAAATTGGTACCATTGATCATGATTTACAACATTTAAATTGATTAGAAACCAAAAATTTTGCACTTTTGAGTAGTATTGCACTTTTGAGTAGTATTGCATTCATATGAACACGAGAATTGGATTCAGATAAGTGTCCGAGTGTCCAACTTGGCAAGAGGGGAAAAAAGAGATGCGAAGATGCATAGAAAAAATAACTTTAACTAAAATATGCACATTTAATTATTTTATAAAAAAAATTAAAGATATTATTTGTTAAGATTTTCCGGTATACATGTTCCTTATCCAAACTTCCCAGTTATCTTAAGAATTTTTAAAAAATGATAATTTGTAAGATTATTTTAATATATATATATATATATATATATATATATATATATATATATTCTTTATCAAACTCTAAAATGAACAAAAAAAACCTTACTTTAAACATTATTATAGTGGGTCAAACTATTTGTTGGAGGAATCAACTGTACCAATTTCTAAAAACTAAAATTAATAAACTTTGATAAGTGTCCAAGTATCTGATGTGTATTTTACTTGGATACATGTCCAACATGGATTCTAGGAGGCGAGCATAAGCGTCCAGGTAACATATCTTTCGAGGTCTTTCACCCATGCGTCAAATAGAAACAAAATTGACTATTGCAACAGTATGATATTATATTTCAATTTGATCTATAATTTAGAAACATTCAAATAATCTAAAAATTAATTCGTATATGTTTTAAAATATTTAGATCAAAATCAATGGTTTAGAATTGGAAAATATATAGATTATATTTTTTTCTCTTTCTAGGTATATTTCTACCATTCTTTTTTTTTTTTTTTGATGCTTAGGCAAGAGATTTTGCAATAAAAAAATTCTGTTTCTAAGTATTTTATATATCTTAAATTATGGTCAATGGTGCTGATTTTCATTTGGAGAGGTCCATTGTTTTTGACCAGAAATTATTTACAGTCAAATGCTCTCAAAAGCATAGTGTCATTATTATTATTATTATTATTATATTGTAGTGTAGTTCATATATTGTAGTCGGTATATGTCAAGGTATAAAATTACAATGGCATAAAATATCATCTCCAATATGATTAAAGTTGTATATAATCATGCTATTATAATACACTTATCATTATAAGATCATGTATCAACTGAATGTTATATGGTATAATCAGTTCTAATGGCATAATACTAAATATATCAACATATTGCTGTATCTTATATACAGAAAATTAATGTTTGTATTATAACAACAGTGCTGTATGGTTAATAAGATCTTTATATTATATAAACAATATTTATTGTATAACCCATTCTACCTGCCAGTGTTGCAACTACAGTTCAGAATGTCTGGTAGCTGTTTAGTCACCGAATATGCTGCACCTTTTTTTTTTTTTTTGGAGAAATATGATGAGAATACTACCCGGCATCTGTGTGTAGAGGGTTGTCAACTGGTGGACCAATTTGTTGGCAAGGTACGCCATCTCGGTACCGAGTTCTGTACCGGTGCCATCTTGTCGGTATGTCCGGTACAAAGACCGATTCGGCATACCGAATATCGGTATACCCCTGTACTGTGCATCAGTATTAAATCAGTATGATACAATATGCTTAGTGATGACTTTACTGCCTACAAATTGATCTTATCTTAGGTTAACTATTTTATCTATTATTTGTGGTTCGCCTTATGGAAACTTCACATTCCTCGCAATTATTTGTACAGGCCATGCAAGATAGAATTTTGAAGGAGTCAGAGGAGGCCGCTGCTGATGATTTCATGATTGAACTGGAAGAGCTCTGGCAGGATGACACGCTCATGCCCACGGCTTAGTGTGGCGGAGATTTCTTTGGCTTCATACGCCGAAGGCTTGCATCTGTATACCTTCCAACTGCTGCTGTAAATAATCTGCTTCGTGGGTTTGCAACGGACGATCGACATAATATGCTGTATATACGTGCACTAGTTGTATGCAACTTAGGGATGAAGTTATTTATAGATATGGATGCTTTGGATTAATTTTTCTCGCTGTCTGGTCTTTGTTTGCAGTAATCATTTATCATTCTTTGACTTTATTATTGGGTCGAAAGAAACACGACCGCTAAATTCCGTGAATTGAAGTGGGGCGGGAAGGCACTGGAGACTGCAGAAGCTCACTCTGTTCCAAGAGCTGTTATGTTTGGATTCGACTCTAAATCAAGTTTTTAACAATGTGCCACGCTGAAGAGGGTTCACCAACAGACTATCAGCGTTCTGCCCGCCGAGTGAGTCCATTGTTTTCTGGTGTGAGACGTACCAGGGGTAACTGGTTGTCATGGGATCGCTCGCATGCATGCCTCCTGTGTGACCATACCCGGACGTTTCGGCAAACGCCAATATTAATTGGTTTTTTTATATTACCGATGGATACTGTATTGATCATGCAAAGGTTTTTGGGTTTATGCTTTAGCATTTTCTCTATCAGCCACTAGGATTCGAGAGCCTGTTTGGTTGAGTAGAGTCGAATTCGAAACAGGAATGGTTCCATTCCAGTAGTTATTTGGTTGGGGAGAATTTCATCTCTATTCTGATTCGGGAGCCAGGGGATCTAATCCCTACTCTTCTTTCGTAATCAAATCTTATTTCGATTTCGATTTTGATTTTAATCAAGTCATGAACTAAATGCATTCTATTTCAATCTATTCAATCAAATATGTCTCAAATATGAAGTGATAGGAGAATTAAAATACCTATTATATGTTGCTGCACCAACCATCAAGATTCCAGCTTGCCTGGGGGCTATAGCGATGTCCTCCAACTCAGAGTACCCTCAGAAATTGAACGGCAAAATTTTAAAAAAAAGACAGAGAAAGAAAAAAGTACCCAACACACTTAAAATGGTGGTAAATAAACACTATTTCAATGACAGTTGTGTTAATTACATATTCCTGACGTACTTTACAGGCCGTATACAATTCTGGGAAAAGTCTTCTGGGTACTGCAAGATCTAGGCTATTTCTCTCCATATACTGTTTGTTGCTGGAAATTGGACCGGAGACGGCCGTCGGCTGAGAAGGAGGAGCTCCGGCGAACACTGGCGGGCGGCGATCCGTCGGCGAGTGGCGTCCTCTGTGGGGGGTCTGCAAAAAGCCGGTGGCCGGGGTTTCTGGCGCCGGCCCTCCGATGCTTAAGTCAGAGGGGGGCTTAATTTAAGAAGAAGAGCGGAGGAAGATATATTCTTGCTGAGTTTTTTCTGAGCCCAACCCCCTCTGGGATAGAAGGGTCCCATTTTTATAGGGGGGTCGGATTACCTGTGATGTGATAGGGCGAGGTCGCCGTACGACTTAGCACGTTGCTTGAGTTGGTGCGCGATCAGGTGAATTAATGCCTTGATGTCGGAGGTGAGGCCGGGATCAGAGAGTTGTCACGGCCGACCGGACGCTGCCGAGCCGATTTGCCGTGGAAGGCTGAAGATCCGTTAGGTAATAGGAGCCACGCGCATTAATTGTTGAGTGAATCGGAGATATGCATTAATTGTTGAGTAAGCCGGAGATATGCATTAATTGTTGAGTAAGCCGGAGATATGCATTAATTGTTGAGTAAGCCGTGGGTTGGCAGAGATCGTGCGTATTAAATGCTGGAGGCGGTGGGAGGGTATGGCCCCTGGCCGGACTTCGGAAGGGCGCAACCGCGGAAGGTGGGCGACGAGGGCAGACCTCCGAGGTCGAGAGCTCTTCGGGTCAGATGTTCCGGGGTCGGACGCCGAGCTCGGCCGCCCAAGGTCGGCCATCATGCGGTCCTCTGACGACGAGGTTCTCATGTACTAGGGGGGAAGCTGCACTCCCCCAACACTGTTCATTAGCCTGGTTGGTCTTTACTTAAACTTCTTTCCAGTTATTCATATTTATGACTTGCATTTGCTATTTACATGACAATTTTTCCTTTTTCAGCGGTTTTATGATGAGAAACAACTATCTGGGAAATATGTGATTTAAATGATGATTATGCAAGAGGTAGAAAACTATTTTTGGTTTCTTTTTTAGGGAATGCTTTGAGGATTGGGAACTAGTTTCATAGTTGCTATTCAGTGGACATCAATCCATAACATTTATATGTGATTTTTGTTGCATGATTGACTAATTCATATTTAGTTGACAAGTTCTTTTCACTCTACCTTTGAACACTAGTTATGAAAATAGTCTCGAGTGCAGCTTATGCCTGCTTCTATAAAGAATGAGACAGCTTCATTGCAAGAACTCGTAAGTTTCATCTTTAAAATTTAACATTGTATCAGACTTCTGTTAATCTGCTGAATACAGCAGAAGATATGACTGTAACCTGTAGTCAATTTTCTTCATTTTTTTTTGGAAATCTGAGAATTGGTTGAACTAAAAAAGAATGTAGTGACTCTGCAAATGTATCTCCGCAATTTCTTCTTTAGGTATTATAATAACAAATCCCTGATAGGAAATATAGTTCAAGTCAGCAACTTGTAACTCTGGAAATGTTCAATTCTGGTTACATGAGACCTGCCTTGGGAAGCACGAGTTCTTACATCCACGGCTTCAGTGTTCATCAATACCACCATGGATTTTTTTTTCAAAGAACAGAAACTACATTGATGAAAGAATATTACAAATATATGTCCATTATATCAACATGAATTCCTTTCTTCACCAAAGGCTTCATTTGAACTTGTACATTTATCTCAATCAGGTGTTGCCTTCATGGATTAGGGAAGTTGCAGTCCTAGGTTTCAGCATTCCATTTGGCAATGCTTTCTTGTGTTTCAGGAAGGCTTGGTTTGTTTGAGCACTGGTTCTTCAGCTAGAAATTTTGGAGAACAAAGGGATGTATCTAGATGCCTGCGATATTTATCATATGCCTAGCTGAGATACATTGTGAATTATGTTTTATTGTTATTTGTGTGAGAATCCGTATGGATGTGTGTTTAGTCCCACATCAATTATTCGCCGAGAAGATTTTGAGTACTTATATAGGACTAAGGAACCCAAAAAATACTTTCCGGCTAGCCATTTTGGGTGAGGTCTTGGGTTGTTACAAATAATACCTTTCGGGTAGCTATTTTGGATGAGGTCCTGGGTTGTTACAAATAGTATCAAAGCAAACTCGGCCCATAGCCTATGTGGACTACGAGGCACTGCAGCACAGGTTCATGGAGGCTAATTATGGGCCGATCGTAGTGCTTGTGATTGGATTTGAATAAATTTAAACCCTTGGCCTGACAGGGACGTCAGGGCTTGAATGAAGCAAGTATGTGAAGATTTGTGCGGGCGTGTATTTAGTCCCACATCGGTTATTCGCTAAGGAGATATTGGGTACTTATACAGGACTAAGAAACTCAAGAATATTTTATGGTTAGCCAGTTTGGGTGAGGTTCTGGGTTGTTAAAAAAAAACTTCTAGCTAGCCATCTTGGGTGAGGTCCTAGATTGTTACATATGGTATCAGAGCGAACTTGGCCTTTAACCTTTGTGGATTAGGAGACACTGTAACACGGGTTCATGAAGACTGATCATGGGCCGATCGTGGTACTTGTGATTAAATTTTAATGGATTTGAACCCTTATTTTGACGAGGACGTCAGGGCTTCAACAAAGAGAATATATGAGGATTCGTGCGGGCGTGTGTTTAGTCCCACATCAGTTATTTACCAAAGAGATCTTCGGTATTTATACAGGTCTATGGAATCCAAAAAATACCTTCCGGCTAGCTATTTGGGTGAGGTCCTGGATTGTTACAATTCAACTCACCACTATATCAATGATATATGATTTAGAAAGTAAAATGAGGTATGCATTTTGCTTCTCAAGCATAAGCTTACATTACATGCTAGACAAAAGGCACGGCCTCCAACCACCAATAATTTTGTGGATCTTACATAATGAAATTTACCATTTAGACAAAGCAAATACATTTTATTTAGAAAATTATTTCATCAATCCACCTTCCGATTTACCATTTTCAAACATCTTTTTCAATCATGCTGGTTTTATAACAAAGGTTCCTAATGTACCATCAGCAAGAGAGTTAATTGGAATAATTGTTTAGAGGCATGGCAACCACCCGACCTAGAAAGTCTAGTGACTTTGTAGTGAAAAGCATGCAGTATTAAATCAAAATTTGGAAGTCTAGTTAGCTATCATTCAGTGCTATAGTTTCTTTTTTGATGGTTGTAGATATATAGGAAAATCATACTTCCAGATTTTGCTTGCAAGGCTTGGCCTTGCCTGCTTTTCAGAACTCTTCAAAGATGCAATATTCCACTGGTTGCAATGGGGCCGGTAAGAAGCTGCCTCATAACTGTATAAATTATTTATCTCATGCATCAAACCTGGATTCTTTCAGTTCTGAAGCAATTGTTCTATGACAGTTTCCTACTGGCCTGGCATTGCTAATTGAGAAGAAGAGTAGGGGTATTGAGATTTCTCTATATTGCCTAGCCCGAGCCACTGCGAGCTTGTTTCACATGCATGGTAGATGCTGGACTCTGCCCTCGAGCATCAAAGCTAAAGCGAGATGATGTAGTTGTGTTTAGTTTCGCATCAGCCATCATCATGCACGCTATGCAGGGGAAAGAGCGGTCGGTGTTCTTCTTCAAATACTCGAACATCCTTGACTGTATGTTTGGTGTGCCACCCTGCATCTGATGATGAGCATGATATAAAATGCCAAGTAGTGAACGTTGCTAGTTCAGCAGAGAAGAGTTCTGTAAATTTATATGATTGGTAGTGTGAGCCAGCTTTGATTATAGAGCATGACCCAATAGTAGCCAGATATCATTATTATATAAGGCCTGCAATACACTAAACAGAGAAGAATTGATGTCTGAATTATGGCAGTCCTTCCATCTGCAGCATATAAGAGGGCAGAAGAAGTAGGAAAAAGTAGTTTGATTTCAAGCCCTTATCATAATATCAGGCTCAGTATCTGATCCAAAATATATATCTCCAGAGTCTCTGCACCAGTGAGCTCTTTTGATTAGCCAAGGAGGGTGCTTGATGAATTGCCATCTGCACAGAAGTTCTTGAAGGAAGGAGTCCTGCAATCACCCTGAGAACCTGCTCTTTATGCGACTTTAGAGAGTGATGAGTGTGAGAGAGTGGTTATTTGTTGCAGAGCTTGTTTTTAATTAGCAGAGAAATTTTTGTTTGAACACTGAAAATATAGTTAATGCCTATCCATTATCAACTTCATTGTAATTACCATAACATGAAGACATACAGATTATAATTAGTGTGATTTTCTTCACTAAATTTTTTGATATCCTATTTATTATGTTCTTGCGACTTCAGTATGCAGTAAAATTGCTTGCGACTTTCATCAAAGTTTATGATGACACACTCTCCTCCTTTTGTTAAAGAAGAAATAATAATAACAATAATAACGCTGGGTTTTTCTACTAGGGTTTTTTGCTTCTCCTCCTTTTGTTAATAGACCGCCACACTCTCCAAGAAATCAGAGATACACAGCATAAGATGGATCAAATTTGGAGATCAAAACCAGATTTCATTTCCTTTAATACGGTTCACCAGAGATTCGATTACGCAGAAATATGACCCCAAATATCAGAACTTGGACCCAATTTTTCCTCGCACAAGAGAGAAATCTAAAACCCTAACCCTAGTCCAGCGGCGCAGGAAATCATCAGACCTCGTCCTCGTGGAGGAGCATGTTGGGGATGCCCTTGTTGATGGGGAAGCGGCGGCCCGTCTCGGGGCAGACGAGGGCGCCCTCCTCGACATGGAGCTCGAGCAGCGCGTGGTGGAAGCGGCGGAGGAAGTCGTCGGCGTCGAGCATGGAGGCGTCGGCCTCGTCGGGAAGCTCGTTGTAGCCGAGGGCACGGGCGGCGCCGGCGAGGGCCTTCCACTCGATCTTGGGGAAGATGCCGCGGAGGAAGTCGGCGTTGAGCTCCACCTCCTTCTCCACCCACTTCTCCGCCTCCAGTCGAAGGGGGAATCCGTTGCTCACCCCCTTTATGTTGCACGATAGCATGTTGTGAGTCAAAAGCCTCATCTCTTCGATCTCTCTCGCTCAATCGCTCGCTCGCTCGATCTCCCCTGGGAACCAGGAGGCGGCGGAGCCTCCATTAAATATAGGAAACCGAAAAAAAAAAAACTATTCCGGATCAGGAATAAAGCGGGAATAGGGATTGGATTATTAGAATAAGTTTTTATCCGGCCAAACGGGTTTAAAACAGGAATAAGGGGATGCTTTTTTCCGGTCAAAACCAGTACTCCCCGAAGCGGAGCCATGGCTTTCCCCTTGGGCAAGATCCGAATTCGTAAGAGGCATTTGGCCGTCACTGATTTATTAATCTGTAAAAAAATTTTGATCGTTTGATGTCTGGATTGATATAAACCAATAAATTTTGAAATATGGATGGATATGATATCGACATATTGATAGATGTTTTCTAGTTATTCCTTTACTCTATAACATGCATACTTTGAATAATACTTTAAAATCTAGATGTATCGATTAAATCAATCCTTCTGACCTATGGCTATGAACCCAATGCTATATGGGTTAGTTCAATGTCATATTTATTAATCCAAGTAGTATCCAATCACCATCTATATGAGTAGATCTGGCTTCGAACCGTCCAAATCAGCCACTTAGAAATACTGAAAAAAATAAAAATTATTTTTTTAATGTTTTTTTTGAATTAGGGTTTTATTCCACCGACTCTTGAATTCCGATACCGCGTCAGCAGCCAGTCCCTCGGCCGCTCATTCGGTTTAATTGATTCACCTTCCTTCGAGCGAACCTACCGTTGGATCATCCGCTTGTTGCTTTGATATATGTGCAGGCGGATGAATGGCGGGTTCGAAGCGCCTTAAGAGCTGTGTGATTGGTGATCCAACGGTGTATTCTCGCGAACATACAAGCACTTTCCATTTTCCATTATTATTTTCTCTTGTTTTTTCCCGATCGCCATTGCCAACAGATAAGAAGAATATACCGTGAAACCCTAAGAATCGCCGAACAATCCTCCCTCATTTCTCTTCGTCGACGGAGAGGGAGCCGCTGAGAGAGAGAGAGAGATGGAAGACGTCTAGGGATAGGGTTTCGATCGAGATCGGGCGCCGGTGGTGGAGCTTTTGGCGGCGTTGAGGAGGCCTTGGATGGTGATGGGAGCCGCGGGCTCCAAGCTCGAGAAGGCTCTGGGAGACCAGTTCCCCGAAGGCGAGCGCTACTTCGGCCTCGAGAACTTCGGCAACACTTGCTATTGCAACAGCGTCCTGCAGGTTGGTCTCGCTCCCTCCTCGTCATGCGACATCGAGACCCTGATCAAGTTTCGTTTTTTTTCCCCCCGATTTTTCTGCTCTCTGGATTCATTGCATGTGGTTGCGTTTGATGGAATTGCTTTAGAAAGTGCCGAATTTGGGGTGAAAATGTTCTGGGAGGAAATGAAGTTAGAGATTTGGTATATTTTTCTCTATAGGCTTGTTGATGTTTGTGGAGCTTGTTAGGAGCTCGTGTTATGATTGTGGTCTTTTTGATGATATTAAAAATGATCACCCTTATCCTTTTTTTTTGGTAATTTGTTTCTCAGCATCAGCATTGCATTCCCCTGTTTCTTAGCGCTGCATGTAACTTGTCTGCTCTTTATGTTTCTGGCTCGGATTTATGGCCTTGAGACACATGTTATCCATGCCTTTGCATATGGAAGCTCTATATTGATGTGAAGTAGCCAAAACTGCGCCTCCAGTGCATTTTCCTACTGCAATATGGCTCTTAAGCGCAGCACAAGTGTCTGGTCCCACCAAAAGTGAAGTTGGAAACAGTATTCTTCTTGTTCTTGCGCCCATGTTTAGTGCCTTCATTAGTTGCTGCAATAACACTTCTTGCTGATATTGATATATTGATACATGACATAGATCCTCAAGTTTTATGTCGATGCAATTGCAATTTCATAATGACAAAATGATCAAAGTTGATATGATGGAGTAGCTGGTGAATAATTTAGTGGAAACTTTTTGCTAAACATTTGTATTAAGATTCTCAATGTATGAATACCTCATATTTGAGTAAGGCATAGTAAATCTACATAAATGATTGTAATACAAGATGCAATTGTAACTTTTATAAGCCTCATGCCAACTGTTTCTATTCAATTCCATGAATATTCTTTGCCACACATTTCTTTTTAGGGCTATGGCAATGTCGCTGCAACTTATTCAACTTCTTTTTCATAATTTCAAACAAACCTGCCTTAGAACTACTCTCTAGTACATTTTTTCCTGACCCTTAACACATATGCGAGTCCTATTTGCTGTCAGGTCCTCTTCAACTTTTCGTAGAACATGCAAATACTGTCTCTTTGATTTTTCAACACCTTTATCCTCAACCAATAGTATATTTACTTGTTTCTGATCTTATTCTTCCTTGTTTTACCATGAAGCTACCTCAACCTTCTCACCTCCATGAGACTCGACTTAGGAGCATGGATTCTCTTTATTTGCTTAACATTGTGATTACTGCAACTTTGTAGGCATTCTTGCTTTCTGATAAATTTTTCTTCTATCTCAGAGGTATGTGCTCTGTAGTCACACAACAGCCCAGATGCTCCTCTCTATCTTTATCACATTGCCCTAGATGTTAAGAATTGTCTTGTCTCTTTGGTTTATTTATTTTCTTGTATACTTGATTGAAGATAGTGGAAATTAGTGTAGCAATCTCGGTAATTTTCCCCATAGTGCGCCTGTCTATGTGTTGAGTCCTGAATTAAGGTACCTGGTCCTAAGGTATAGATTTTGTCATCCACATAGCATGTGTGCCATGTTCTGTCATATCTATTTGCTTTTCTGGGCTTAGATGGTTTGTCTTAATGTATGAGAATTATTTCCATTCATGAGGAGATTTTAGGAAAAACTTGTGAGTCATGACATGGTAAAGGAAAAAGTGGAGGAGCTAGCTCTCTAGACATTGAGAAAGGGTGATCATCGGCAACAAATTTGCACATGCTTTCTTGAAAAAATTATTTGTCAAAATTATTTTAAATGTTCCATGTGGTTCCTGAAGCAATAGGGGAAGTCATAACGCAATCATAACCATAACTATATCCACAAACCATATTCCATCTCAACTTTGCATTTCTTTCTCTGAAATCAGCAGCTTTCAAGGGTGGTGTCCCTTAGTTGAAGGAAGTACTTGAGTAATCGAAATGAGCGAAGTTTAAAATTGTAATAGGACTTACACAGCAAATCTTTTATATTGATCTTTATGTGGTATAGCTTTATTCTGTTTCTATTTGATGATCAATTGGCTATATACTACAAAGGCAATATTTTTTTCATGCAGGCACTTTATTTTTGTCTCCCTTTCCGAGAACAATTACTGGAGTATTTTGCAAACAACAAAAGTGGGGGAGAAGCAGAAGATAATCTTTTGACATGTTTGGCTGATCTATTCACTCAGGTAATTGTTCCATAGGTTTATTCCATGTTTTCTTAGTGTTTCCTCCTTCATCCAGGATTTATCTGCTCCATGTCAAGAAATCTCAATTGCACCGGTTTGCTGCTAGAAATGATTGTACCCTTCACTTAGGATCGTTAAGTTATAAATTAGTGGATTCTTGATTGTTTTTACTCTGTCATTTCAAAAACTAATGCAGTAAGTTTTGGGCCTTTATTTGAATAGGCTCTGCAGTACTTTGTCCTGGATTTAGAAGAACGGCTTTTTGCATTTTGATGCAGTTAAACTATTATTATTTGCTTGGAATATTTATCTTTAGATTACCTGTGTGGCAACATCAGAGTTTGTTTGAAGATGCTATTTTAGACATGCTTGCAATCTAATTTTTGAATTTCTTATTTATAGATACTGTAATAATTGGAAAATGATTTTTCTTTGTATTTAAGTAAAAGTAAGGGTGCTTATTAATGTAGCCACAGTATAAAATTCTAATATCAGCGTGTTTCACTAATAGCATTCATATTATGGTTTGGCTAATATCTTGTTGTGGCACTATTGGCACTATGAAATTTCGACTCATAAAAAATGATTTTAATCGGACAATCTGTTGTCAAAGATGATCAAAGAATAGCTGAACGGCAGTGCTGTTGCTGGTGCATATATTTCTTTCTTGTGGATCATGAGATGAGGATAGAAAATTGTTTACTTCTCTATGAGAAGAAGTGCATTATAGATGTTGCTTCCTGCTAATTTATAGAAGAGTCATGTATTTTTAAATTGAACTATTCTCTAATGTATTCCCATTACCTTTTCTCTGCTTGTGTTGGTTATGGATACACAAGAACAGAAAAGAAAAATCTTATTGCAATCCTCTTGTGCTTCCTTATTTGCACAAATAGGTTATATAAGTTGCACAGTTAAAATTTTCAATTGTTTGTTATCATGTTAAAGTGGTGACCCAATCAATTGAACTTGTCATTTAGATTGTTATGAAAATTTTTAGTTTCTGATGTAATTTTGACATCTCTATGCACAGTTGATGTTTTGTAGTGTTACCAGGAAAATGTTATGACATGTGTAACCAGGTAGAAGGTATTGCTGTGATTAATATATGGCTGCTACTCTGTGCAGATTAGCTCCCAGAAGAAGAAAACTGGCGTTATTGCTCCAAAGCGTTTTGTGCAAAGAGTGAAGAAACAAAATGAGCTTTTCCGCAGCTATATGCACCAGGTAATCCAGTTTGAAAACAAAAGGACATGGACATGGTAGCAGTCTTCGGAATATTCTTACAAGGCAGGATGTCCCATGGTGATCAAAATTTGTTTGCTTCTATGAATAATAATATTCTTGCCTATCTCTATTTCATATTGATTGTAGCGACCTAAGCTGAATATCTTAGAACGATCATAATGATTGTTCCTGATTCATAGTCAATAATCACAAAATGCTTAGTCATAAAGGTTTTGATTTTTCCTTACTTTATACTATCACAAAGTTTATGGGAGCCTCAATATAGCATCTTAAATGCCTGCATGTAGTAAATTGTCCTAATTGTCGTTATTCCACTAGATAACTCATCTGTCTCCAGTCTAAAGTAGCATGGAGGTAGTGACCCCTGTGATTTATTTTAGCCAGCTCAAGTTATAACCCTTATAATTGTTTTGACCATCTGACATTCATACTTCTAGTCTCTTTTTTCTTCCAGCAATTTGTCCATTTTTCTTTCTTTTCAAAGTATATAGAAAGATGGAATCTATTGAGGACTTCTAAAAATGCCTTCCTCATGGAATGACATATGTCCAGCATTAGCTTATTCTAAGTTTGACACTAGAATATTATGGCTCATTATGGTGCCTCCTATTGCTTACTCTGTTATATTTTGAGAGTCGCTCAGCTAATGTCAGAACCTTTTCCTCCTCTTTTTGTAGGATGCTCATGAATTTTTAAATTTCTTGCTCAATGAGCTTGTTGATATTCTGGAGAAAGAGTCCAATGCTGCAAAAGCTTCCCCTGAAACCTCATCATCATCAGAAAAGATTGCAAATGGGCTTAACCATCCTCAAGGCAATGGTGTTCGAAAAGAGCCAGTTTCTACATGGGTGCACAAATGTTTTCAGGTGAATCAAGCAACTCATCCTAGTTCCTGAGTTATGGTGTTCTGATGCTCTGTATGTTTGCTTTGATGTAATTCATGTAGCTGTCTCTTTTTTATGACCATTTACTTTCAAATGTATAGGGCATACTGACCAATGAAACAAGATGCTTACGGTGTGAAACTGTCACTGCAAGGGATGAAACTTTTTTGGACCTAAGCCTTGACATTGAGCAAAATAGTTCAATCACGAGCTGTCTCAAAAATTTCAGCTCAACAGAGACTTTAAATGCTGAGGATAAGTTCTTCTGTGACAAATGTTGCAGGTACCTATTTTTGCATATTCCATCTTTTTTGACATTATTTTTATATTTATCCAGGTCAATTTGGTCAAGAGAAATTGTTGATTTAGTTTGAATGTCAAATTTTCCCCTGATGCTTTAATTGTTCTTATCATCTACAGAGTAACCTTAGCTTGAATTTTATATGAGAATTGAAAATGCTTGTATATGTAATGAGCGCATGTATATGTGGATGCATGTATACGTGCATTTTGTGGGGTGCGTGCGCGTGCGAGAGAGAGAGAGAGAGAGAATAATTGCTGCATTTTCCTGGAGTTTGAGTTAATCATGCATCATGCACTATAGTTCCTATATTATTTGTGGAACTGCCAAATTGTTTAATTGCAAGTTTGCAACTGTGTTCTATTGGCCATAATATGTGAAATTTTATAAAAGTGAATAGCAGTATATTAGATTTGAAACTATTGTTCATTTCATTAGATACTCTTCCAATTTCAATACTAATCCTTTTTTTTATGCATGCGTGTTACTAGCTACTTTTCTCAGTTTTGACAAGTGGGACCCGTTAAACTTAAACCCTGTTTATTCTTCAATGCAGTTTGCAAGAAGCCCAGAAGAGGATGAAGATAAAGCAGCCACCAAACATCCTAGTGATCCATCTCAAGCGCTTCAAGTACATTGAGCAGCTTAGCCGGTACAAGAAGCTATCATATCATGTTGTGTTTCCTCTGGAGCTGAAGCTTAGCAACACCATTGACAATGCAGACTGCGAGTACTCTCTCTTTGCAGTTGTGGTGCATGTTGGGAGTGGGCCCAACCATGGTCACTATGTTAGTCTGGTCAAAAGTCATAACCATTGGCTGTTCTTTGATGATGAAAATGTGGAGATGATTGATGAGTCCACTATACAGACTTTCTTTGGGTCTACACAGGAGTACTCGAGCAACACTGACCATGGGTACATCTTGTTCTACGAGAGGCTTGGTGGAGGATGTTGAAGGCTTTACAAACTTTTCAGTTGTGGGTAATTACACTGCTCATTTCTTCTCACCATATCAAATATTTTTCCTCCCTCCATTTGGAATAGCTCAGAAAGTTTATGCTGGAGTGAGAGCATGCAACATCAGAGGTGGTCATGTATAGTGGATGCTGATGCATCATCTTGTTCATTTGATAATAAAGTGAAAATGAGTTTTGAGGGTTTCAGTGAGAAGGAGAAGAGAGATTTACTTGTCTCCTTCACTGTTGGATATTTTAATATGGCAAAATGCAATTGCCTCAAACAAGCTCTCTGGGAGGTTAGCTTCAAGTCTTTGATAGCAACATTCTGGAACTGCTTATTATTGATCCTTTAATCAATTCCAGATACTAAGAAGTAATAATGGTTGTCTTCCAAAGTTTGAAGGACGACCTTCATTTGTTCTACTCTAACCTTAACTTTAAAAATGCTATTTAATTTGCCATCGAATGATATCCATTTCTTAAGTGCTTGCAAATGATCAAATTCTAATTCTTCTGTTTTTGCAGTTGCCAAGCATAAGTTGAACTGCTGTAGAGCTGCATAATTTACGCTCTCTGGAAAGTGTATTTGCTGTACTATATACTTGATTTTTTGGTATGGGAATTGAGCCATTATTGCCTTCTTTCCTTAGAATTGAGCATCATCATTTTCACCTCCATGACCGCCGCAATTGTTCAAGCTCATGCATGTTTGATACTATGTAAAACTACGTAGGGATCTACAGCTTCTTGGTTTGCTTCAAGCACATGCTTATTTCTTCAGTTGGAACAAGAACCATTTCTTTTTGTGAAAAAACTCAGTCTTGACATTATCATATAGCCAAAACAAAAGCTGTTAATTTCCAGTAATGGACCATATTTCTATCATATTGCAGCGGCATCGCAATATGTTAAATTCATGAAGCACAGAAAAAAGGGAAAAGGGGAAAAAAAAATCAAGATTTGGCTTAACTATGTAGCATACTACCTTCTATTTATGTAGCAATCCTGTATGTGAATAGGTGTGACATTGTTGGTAATCATGGAATTGTGTTGTGCAACCCAAGCAGTACGCATGTATATGTGCTGTTTTGCTGCCTTGTAGGGATGCAAAGACTTACACAAAATAATGAATAGGAGTTGGTCTGTGGAACAGCAGGAGCCATCAGACCATCTTACAGTGCAAGCCATTGCATGAATACTAAATCTTCACAGATTGAAGAATATCCCTTGTGCTGCAGCTCGTATCCAAACATTTCCTACTTGTCGCCACCGATTATGTGGAGAACTTTCACACCATACCTTTGGGTATCATAAACTGCTCCCAGCTCATTGAAGAAATCTGCTGAGAGCCTGAGGTCCCTCAGGGTATTCATACATGCCCTTCAAGCTAAATTCCTGTGATTATATATTAGCCTTATGATCGAAACAGATTAAGCATTTTTGTAATAAATGATAACTAAATAATATATGACTTACTAATTTTTCAGATGTTAGAGTTTGATTGAGATGAGCTAAAGTGAGCCAAACCTAGCTTCAGCTGAGCTCGTTTACTAGTGTAGCAAGCCAAATTCAATCCAAGCACAAGCTACCCTTGAATGGCCTTCTCATTTGACAGCTCCTTTGTTGCTATGCTTGTCACTTCATAAGCAAGAAACCTCCTGCAGGCTTAAAAAAAATGGAAGTAAATATAGTATTCCTGGGCTTGCAAGGCTCTCTTAGTAGCTAGTCCCTTGCAGGTGAAGTTTATCTTTTCCACCTGCTCGCTAGGGAAAAATGGGACTTTGTTTCTTTTTGAATTAGGGGCATAGAAAGTGCATCCATTGCTCTCCATGAAGGAGATGGAGTAACATTAAGTAGTTCTTAGACATCCCCATGTTGTCTGATTGGGATTATGATTGATCGTGTTGATAGATGGTGGAAATGAGATCTGCCTACTTAATCTGTATGGCCCCTTCATATTATTTCTTGTGGTCTCAAATCACTCTCTTGAAATGACAAACTAGGTGAACTCACTACTTAACTGCCTGAGATGGCCTGTTTCTTCTCTTCTTATTCTTTAATACTGTTGCCTCTTTCTTGAAGTATCTTAATCATAGACCTCTTAATACTAGTTGCAGGAAAACTTTCAAGTCCTGCAATATTTTGACCTCAATACATAATTGAGCAAAAAGGTCCTAATTTTCTTGGTATTGGAGACAGTTATGGGATCTTGAAGGTTGCAGGGATGTTTTTTTTTTCTTTTTTTTTTTCGAATTAGAATGGCGGAGAGCTGGTTGAAGATCAACTTGAGGGATAAGGGTAGAATCGAACCCAGGTCACAAGAGACTTTATCAATTAAACCAATTGGCACCCTCACGTTATAAACCAATGCGAGCATTGAGGTGATCACAAAAGAAAACAGAAACTTCGCATGTTTTATCAATGTTTCGTTGAGTGCGGTATTATAGATTCATAATATATTTCGTTGCTGGAATTTGCAAGAATTTTATATATCAAATGAGCATGCCCTTAACTTATGATTACTCCACCATTCTTGTTATTTTATGATTACTACACATTATTGTTATCATTTATCAGCATTGCTGCTACCACTACTACTACAAAATTTACTACTGCTTCATCAAAATCATTTTAATGCAGCTAAATTATTATTATAGTTGTTGGTGCAAGACACAAGAAATTAAGAAGGGATCTCGAATGGACTTGGCAACCCCAGAAGATATCAACCAATAACTATAGGAAGCCAAGAGAATCAGAGAAACAAGTATCCATACGGTGGCATTTTTTTTTTTTTTTGTGTGTACATAAATGTGCAAAGAGATTCATTTCTTTATTGTCAGCAAGAACACTGTACAACACCAGAAAGCGACGTGCACCTCTCTCTTAATTAAACTGTCCGAAAATAAAGAAAAGAAGAAAAAAAAAAACTCAAGCAAACTCGGCCAAAAGAGGCTCATCGAATAAGACCTCAGGCCAGAATGAATTAGCAGCGACACTCCCGCCATAGATCGAAGAGCTACAAGCATCTTCGCTGCCCATCGAGGCATCAGCTAGAGGAGGAAGAGCTGAAGGAGGAGGAGACACCATCGGTGCTGCAAGGCCTTTGCTCTCTCCCTGGCTAAAATAAATAGATGTGGCATCATTGCCCGGAGACTGCTCCAAACTGCATGAAATCTCAGACAAGTGGTGAAGTTGAGTTCGAGCATCAACCACTGCAAAAGGGCTACGAGAAAGATCTGTAGACAATATCATCGTAGTAAGAGGTTGCAGGTTCGGTAAGTTTGTGGGATCCATTTCACTAGTGATGCCGCCAAGATCGTTGTCACCAGTACTAGTATTAATTGCAGCCGAGGACTGAAGGAGGTAGCGCTGGAGGTTGGCCAACTGAACTGCTTCTGCGCGTAACTGGTCATCCAACGAGCGGTAGTCCATGGGAGGAACTCCGAGGCTAGCGAGGGCCATAAGTTGGGGCAGGGTGGCGAAAAGGTCGGTCCTTGGGCGATGGGTCACCGGGTCGATGCCGGCACGGATCAACTTCTTCTTTAGATGGGTGTTCCAAAAGTTCTTTATCTCGTTGTCGGTACGGCCTGGGAGGTGTGCTGCGATTGCCGACCACCTGAGGAAACAAAAGCAGCGAGACGGCCGGCCGGGCTTTAGATGAAAGAATAGCTAGATGCGAAAAATGGAGTTCCCCCTTGGTCACTGGTGTCGCATGGCGAATGTACGTAGGAGGCTAAGGCTGGAATATAAAGGTTGGTGGAAAGTGAGAGAACGTGAGAGAATTACTTGTTGCCGAGGATGGAGTGAAGATGGAGAATGGTTTGTTCTTCCTCAGAGGAGAACTTCCCTCTCTTGATGTCTGGCCTCAGGTAGTTTGTCCATCTAAGCCTGCAGCTCTTGCCACATCTGTTGAGTCCTATACATACGGTAGAACAAAGACTTTTACATAGGTATCTGCGAGAAATATTCGAAAATATTTGATATATAATGTCTGTACTTGAGAGAGAGAGAGAGAGAGAGAGTACCAGCAAGTTTTGGCAGGGCTCTCCAGCTGCCATGACCATGCTTTTGGATGCATTGCACGAGCTTCTGGTCTTCTTCAGCAGTCCAGGGGCCCTTCTTGAGGCCAACCTCGTCGCAGCAGGGAGATCTTCCCATCGTTCCCTGCTTCGAGGGGAGTGGTGGCCCAAGTTATCTCCTCAGTCGTTCAGTCCATGGCCATATTTATACGCCTGCTTAGCCTGTGGCGCGGCTCTGATTAAATTTTTTGTTTCTTTGAGACAACGACTAATTAGCCCTCGCGTCACTAGAAAATTTCAAGATTTCTAACGTTTGTTCGTTTTGAATATAACAAGAGTACGTGAGGAGGAACAAGCGTATATAATGTAGAAAACAACATTTTTTTCTTTCATATATAACATTTTAGGACATCGCAGCAACTATTGAGAAACTAATTAAGTCACATATATAATACACATCTATTAGCAATGTATTATTTATACCTAATACAGTCATGATGAGTATGGCAATCTTATGATTAGTACCCACGATTTGAATAGATCTTGGCACTTTTAAAGGGAAAGCCTTTAGAGGTGAGGTGCCAACCAACTCAGCTAATAGTTGTTGGCATGATCAGCATCGCATCAGTTGTTTTGAAAACCCTATGATCAAATTAAATGAGTTGTTTGAGAGGAATCTATCGTGAATGTTTTGAAATTGTTAAATTTTGATCAAATAATCCACATTGTATTGATGTTTTTGAGATTACATATAACTTGTGAGCAGAGAGAGATAATGCAAAGGGATCTAGAATCTAAGCATTATAAACTAATTATCTCACTTGGCATGGTTACGTGTTTGAAGTGGATTTCAAAAGATTACTCCTTATTTCCTTTTTCTTTATCCTGTTCATTTTGCAATCCTTATGTGACAACAAGATACATTTATACAACTGATTTAGTTTAGATGGCAGCTTATAATAGATGAAAAGTAACACTATATCAGTTTTCTTCTATAAAATTGTCCTGACATGCAACCCAAAAACCTCCTTAGCGACGTACCCATCTTTTCCTCTATATTCATATTTGTTGGGGAAAAATAGACCACCCCACAAATACAATTAAGGCACCCAGATCCGAGCACAAAAGCTGCCGAGCTCATAAGGCTGAGCCGAGCTCATAGGCCGAGCCGAGCTTAGAAGGCTAAGGCCAGAAGGCTGAGCACAGAAGCTGCCGAGCTCATCCAGGCCGAGCTCATCCAGGCTGCCGAGCTCAGAAGACTAAGGCCAGAAGGCCGAGCACAGAAGCTGTCGAGCCCATCCAGGCCGAGTTCATAGGCCGAGCCGAGCTCAAAAGGCTAAGGCCAGAAGGCTGAGCACAGAAGCTGCCGAGCTCATCTAGGCCGAGCTCATCCAGGCTGCCGAGCTCAGAAGACTAAGGCCAGAAGGCCGAGCACAGAAGCTGCCGAGCTCATCTAGGCCGAGCTCATCCAGGCTGCCGAGCTTAGAAGACTAAGGCCAGAAGGCCGAGCACAGAAGCTGCCGAGCTCATCTAGGCCGAGCTCATCCAGGCCGCCGAGCACAGAAGGCTACCGAGCTCATCCAGGCCGCCGAGCTCAGAAGGCTAAGGCCAGAAGGCCGAGCACAGAAGCTGTCGAGCCCATCCAGGCCGAGCTCATAGGCCGAGCCGAGCTCAGAAGGCTGCCGAGCTCAGAAGACTAAGGCTAGAAGGCCGAGCACAGAAGCTGCCGAGCTTATCCAGGACGAGCTCATCCAGGCCGCCGAGCACAAAAGGCTGCCGAGCTCATCCAGGTTGCTGAGCTCATAAGACTAAGGCTAGAAGGCCGAGCACAGAAGCTGTCGAGCCCATCCAAGCCGAGCTCATAGGCCGAGCCAAGCTCAGAAGGCTGCCGAGCTCATCCAGGCCGCCGAGCTCAGAAGGCTAAGGCCAGAGGCTGAGCACAGAAGCTGTCGAGCCCATCCAGGCCGAGCTCATAGGCCGAGCCGAGCTCAGAAGGCTGCCGAGCTAATCCAGGCTGCCGAACTCAAAAAACTAAGGCCAAAAGGCCGAGCACAGAAGCTGTCGAGCCCATCCAGGCCAAGCTCATAAGCCGAGCCGAGCTCAGAAGGCTGAGCAAACCAATTATGTGCTTCAATATAATTACCTGGAGTAAGCGCTATAGCTTGTTTCCAATACTCAGCAGCTTGATCGAACCAAGCCTCCACAATTTCGAAATCACCCTGTAGAATGGCCTGTTCTCCCCGGTCGGAATAGGTGGTTCCTTTCCTAGAAGCTGCCGAACTCATCCAGGCTGCCGAGCTCAGAAGACTAAGGCCAGAAGGCCGAGCACAGAAGCTGCCGAGCTCATCCAGGCCGAGCTCATCTAGGCTGCCGAGCTCAGAAAATGACAAGAACCCACTAGGAGACCTGCCCTAGGAACCCTTGAATCAATTTGCTATACTTGCCCCGAGATTGCTAGAAAAACAAGTTGTAGGAGATCAAATTAGAACTCTAAGGAAACTAAGTCCTTAAAACCCTAATCCTTGAAGACGCCACAAAGGTTGATCACTCCCTTTGATAAGTCAGAATTTTGTATTCTAATCCAAGAAAGATCGAGAGGCTACCATGGCAAGATTTATTGGAGGCTTAAACAAAGAGGTTGCTGATGTGGTTGAATTGCAACACTATGTGGAGATGGAGGAGCTGTTGCACAAGGCCATCAAAATAGAAAAGCAAATCAAGTCCAAAGGATCTAAATCGGGTTTGGCTTCTAGTTCCACATGGAAGTCTAATTGGAAGGATAACAAATCTGCCCATGTTGAGAAAGTCTTAGCCCATGTTCGGTTCCTGTCATCCTAGTCCCAAAGAAAGATGGAACATGGCGCATGTGTGTGGATTGCCGAGCCATCAACAAAATAACAGTTAAGTATAGACATCCGCTTGAACCATTCGGCCAGCCCCTTGATCTCTATCAGAAGGCTAAGGCCTAGAAGGCCGAGCACAGAAGCTGCCGAGCTCATCCAGAAGGCTGCCGAGCACAGAAGGGTAATCATAGAAGGCCGAGCTGACCTCAAAAGGCCGACCTCGTCCACATGCTGTGGCCATGCCCTGCAGCAGCCTTACCGCACCATGCTTTGCTTGCCGGCCACGCCATGGCATATCAACCGAGGACCATACCCTGCTACGACCGCCAACAATCATCACGCGTGGCCTCCCCAGACCTCCAACTTACTCCACAATTAATGCGCACGTCGCCTGCTGCCTACGGATCTCAGTTCTCCACGGCAAATCAGCACGACAGTGTTCAATCAGCCGGGACAATTTTCTGACTCCGACGTGGTCTCACACTACAGCATTAATTCGTCTGATCGTGCGACATGCTCAAACTGTACGACAACCTCGCTCCATCATCTCACAGGTAATCCAGCACCTCTCTATAAAAGGAGAACCACTCCATTTTAGAGGGGGCTGGCTGGCTGGTAGACAGAAAAAAAAACTCTGATTCATACTATTTCCTCCAAGAACACATTGGCCCCCTATGACTTAGGCATCGGAGGGCCGGTGTCGGAAAGCCCAGCCACCGGCTTCTTGCAGGTTCCCCCGGAAGGAGCCGCACGCCGACGATCCACCGCCCACCGTTCTCGCTCACAGGCCCCCCCGGAGGACGCCGCCAGACGACGAACCGCCGTCCGCCGTTTCTCCCACTGGAGCTCCTCCTCCTCCTCGGTTCGCGGCCGCCCCCGGGTCCAATTTCCAGCAACAGTTGGCACTAGAGGAAGGGTCCGAGTCGCGGCCATGAAACTAAGGAGCAGAGGAGTCTTTAACGCCTCTCAGCATCATGCTCCAAGTCCCAAACGCTCAATCCAGAATTCATCACCAAGATCTCCGGTAGATCAAGTTCCACAAGTCCAACTCGAGCACTTCGATGCGCTAGTGCAGCAAGTCCAAGCGCTAGCCATTGCAACCCAAAGCCTGCAACAAGTGGAGGCCCCTCCTGTGCCGCCTCCACGGGATCATGTTAAGCAGAGGAAGAAACTTTCTCCCGAGCCATCTCGAATCAGGCATGGCTCCCGCTCCAATGACGTATGTGGGGGCAACCAGTGAGAAGTAGTCCAAGTCTCACGCCAACGAGTTGGAGGGAAAAAGAAATAAAAGCTGAGGTCTTGAGAAGGAGAGTTATGGAGCTTTAAAATAGGATTGTAAGCCTCTGTGACAAAGGGTACAACCCCATTAAATTTCATTGTCCTTCCAAGTCTTCTGTCTTCCGGCAGCAAGCAAGAAACCAGCATGTACTCCCTCCTCACGGGCATAAGTCCTCAGGACAGCGCTCGCGACGTTGCTCCCCTTCAGAGCGACGCCATCACAGAAGCCCGCGCCGAGCTCATACAGGCCGAGCTCATGTAGACCGAGCTCATGCAGGCTGCTAAGCTCAGAAGACTGCCGAGCTCATCTAGAAGGCCAAGCTCAGCAGGCCGCCGAGCTCAGAAGCCCAAGCGCAGAACACCTCCTAGAAAATCGAGCTAAAGAAGGCCGGTGCTGAACCAAGTCTTGAGGGACTTCAAAGCTCGAGAGCCATCAAAATATTTCCAAAAGGTACATGACGCCACTTTGGCTTCAAATAATTTCAATATTTTATCTATTTTCAGGTCGGAGAATCTAAAAAATGACCTACGAGTATCCCTATCTCCAACGTAGCCCCGCTCCGAATAAGGGCGCACGATCGCCAACGAATGAAGTCCATCTTCCGTATGTCTCCAAGATCGGGTTCTCGATTAAGCTCGGATCCCCCAGTTAAAGGATTAACGTCTTGCTCCATCGACTAATCGAGCTCGGCTCGATCTCCATCGACTAATCGAGCTCGGCTCGATTTCGGCTCGATCGCCAACAGACAAGGCCAAAGAAGGCCGCTGAGTCAACCTGGAGCACTTAACTCCAACTGCATTAGAGGTACACCCTACTTGGCACGTACATCTCTATACATATTTGGCTATATTACAGGATGATCGACGACTGTCCTACTTCCTCCGCCCGAGCCAAAAAGCAGCTCGAACTCGGAAGTCAGAAGATAGTGTTGGGAAAAAAATAGACCAGCCTACAAATACAATTAAGGCACCCAAATCCGAGCACAAAGGCTGCCGAGCTCATATGGCTGAGCCGAGCTTAGAAGGTTAAGGCCAGAAGGCTGAGCACAGAAGTTGCCGAGCTCATCCAGGCCGAGCTCATCCAGGCTGCCGAGCTCAGAAGACTAAGGCCAGAAGGCCGAGCATAGAAGCTGTCGAGCCCATCCAGGCCGACCTCATAGGCCGAGCCGAGCTCAGAAGGCTAAGGCCAGAAGGCTGAGCACAGAAGCTGCCGAGCTCATCCAAGCTGCCGAGCTCAGAAGACTAAGGCCAGAAGGCCGAGCACAGAAGCTGCCGAGCTCATCCAGGCCGCCGAGCACAGAAGGCTGCCGAGCTCATTCAGGCCGCCGAGCTCAGAAGGCTAAGGCCAGAAGGCCGAGCACAGAAGCTGTCGAGCCCATCCAGGCCGAGCTCATAGGCTGAGCCGAGCTTAGAAGGCTGCCGAGCTCATCCAGGCTGCCGAGCTCAGAAGACTAAGGCTAGAAGGCCGAGCACAGAAGCTGCCGAGCTTATCCAGGCCGCCGAGCTCATCCAGGTTGCCGAGCTCAGAAGACTAAGGCCAGAAGGCCGAGCACAGAAGCTGTCGAGCCCATCCAGGCCGAGCTCATAGGCCGAGCCGAGCTCAGAAGGCTGCCAAGCTCATCCAGGCCGCCGAGCTCAGAAGGCTAAGGCCAGAAGGCTGAGCATAGAAGCTGTCGAGCCCATCCAGGCCGAGCCGAGCTCAGAAGGCTGCCGAGCTCATCCAGGCTGCCGAGCTCAGAAGACTAAGGCCAGAAGGCCGAGCACAGAAACTGTCGAGCCCATCCAGGCCGAGCTCATAGGCCGAGCCGAGCTCAGAAGGCTGAGCACAGAAGCTGCCGAGCTCATCCAGACTGCCGAGCTCAGAAGACTAAGGCCAGAAGGCCGAGCACAGAAGCTGCCGAGCTCATCCAGGCCGAGCTCATCCAGGCTGCCGAGCTCAAAAGACTAAGGCCTAGAAGGCCGAGCACAGAAGCTGCCGAGCTCATCCAGAAGGTTGCCGAGCACAGAAGGCTAATCATAGAAGGCCGAGCTGACCTCAAAAGGCCGACCTCGTCCACATGCTGCGGCCATGCCCTGCAACAGTCTTACCGCACCATGCTTTGCTTGCCGGCCACGCCATGGCATATCAACCAGGGACCATACCCTGCTACGACCGCCAACAATCATCACGCGTGGCCTCTCCAGACCTCCAACTTACTCCACAATTAATGCGCACGTCGCCTGCTGCCTACGGATCTCCAGTTCTCCATGGCAAATCAGCACGGCAGTGTTCAATCAGCTGGGACAATTTCCTGACTCCGATGTGGTCTCCCACTACAGCATTAATTCGCCTGATCGTGCGGCATGCTCAAACTGTACGACGACCTCGCTCCATCATCTCACAGGTAATCCAGCACCTCTCTATAAAAGGAGAACCACTCCATTTTAGAGGGGGCTGGCTGGCTGGTAGGTAAAAAAAACTCTGATTCATACTATTTCCTCCAAGAACACATTGGCTCCCTCTGACTTAGGCATCGGAGGGCCGGTGCCGGAAAGCCCGGCCACCGGCTTCTTGCAGGTTCCCCCGGAAGGAGCCGCACGCTGACGATCCACCGCCCACCGTTCTCGCTCACAACCCCCCCCCCCCCCCCCCCCCCCCCGGGAGGACGCTGCCAGACGACGAACCGCCGTCCGTCGATTCTCCCACCGAAGCTCCTCCTCTTTCTCGGTTCGCGGCCGACCCCGGGTCCAATTTCCAGCAACAATATTGAACACTAGGTGGCATTAGAAGGTGCCAAATAGCTTGGGGGGTCAACCTCATGTTGTTGCCAAACATTTCTACGTGCCTCATCAAATGCACCTACAAGCTGAAGAGCAGGTATTGATTTGGGACATGATAAGAGAATCCAATGACCTGCCATTTGGATATTTGATGATCCTCTAGCTGAGGCTGTGCTAAGAGATGAATCCCAAGAAACTAATGCATGTAACTATGGAGGGTCATGGGATTATATCCAAAGGCTAGAAGGTGATGAGAAACAATCTTCATGAAGTTAGTAAACTGGAAGGTGGTAGTGGGAATGATAAACTGAAAAACTCTTAACTAATTACGACATTCGAAACACTTCGTAAATTATTAAACCTATCCATGACTTATTCAATATTTCGTCAATTTTGTGAATTATGTTTGACATATGGACTCATAAATTTGTATATACCAATGATGTTTTAAGTTGCAGTTAGTGGTGGTGGTTTAATTTTTTGTTTGTTAATTTTGCTTCATCATAAATGTTTTTGGAGGCATTAGCATATAAGTTTATCAAAGAAATCACATATTTTAGATTTTTTTTTAATAACATTTTACGTATTTCTGAAGTTTAGAATCTAATCCCTTAAACACTCCAAAGACAAAAACTTGTGCCCCTGAGGGAGATGAATTGCCGCTCTTCAAACTTGTATTACTTTTAGTATCAAAAAATCGAAGAAGTAAAGAACTGGAAAATTTCATACTTGACAATAAAATAGTGGGAAAAAAAGATTGTAGTATAATGAAGGGGAGCCAGAGAAAACAAAATTTTTGTGTGGCACTGTCCAATTTCTTGCTATTTCACAGGTAGCAGCAGATCAAATACTGCAGAAGAGGGCACCGTGGCAGGCTTGGTAGGTGATAGTTTTCCCACTCTGACCAAACCCTTTTCTCATTGGCTTGCATTCTATAATTAGATTTGGTTCATTTTTTTAAGTTCTAGCTGCCTACGAGTTTGCAATGCTATAAATAATTTTTTTTTAGAGTCATGAGTTAGATAACAATGAATCTGACGATGATTTGATATCTAAGAACATCACAACCGCATGGCCCAGCTTCTAGTTTAGTTGGGAATTAAAGAACTGGAAATTTTTCTGAGCAAACAAAGAAGTGGAAACTTCATGTTCGCATTTGTTTACTCAATTCTGGCCCCTCACCCTTTCTTCATGTTGTCTCCTCAAAAAAAAAAATAATAATAATAAAAAATAAATAAAAAAGGTAATAGTAATGACGATGACCTTGAAGACTTTGAGTTGGTCAAACACTGTTACCATGGAAGCAAACGTCTAGTGGATTAAGCAACCCTTTGTCAAAGAGATGGGAAGGGTGGGTTTGAAAAGTAAGGAACCAAGGACATGACAGCATCACAAAAACAGGGTAGTTGGTCCACACGTACGGAGATTTCGCATGGGTAGAGGAGAAAACGAGAACATGACAGGATTTCCTCTCAAATTATTTGAATGACAACTCCAAATGAACGATACTAAGAAGAGAAAAGATCTTCCATCTTAAGATAGGTACAGGTTATTTCACCTTGAATCATAGTCTAGTATGGAGTGAGATCTAAGGTCAGAGCACTGTTGCTATCAACCATAAATAGGTAGAAACAGTGCTAAAGATCTATAGTAAATTTATTAGCATGAATGGTCGTCAAAAAATCAAAAAGAAATTTGTTCAGAGAAATAAGCAAAAAAAACTTATTAACAAGGAAATACAAAAACTAGATCATGTTACAGCAACATTTTTGTTATCTCCAGAAATTAGCAATTCAGAGCTCTAGTCGTCAGAATATTTCAATGTCGCTTATAATATTTTGATGCTGCAGTGGAGTTAGCGAAGGGAGATGGTGCAGGAAACACCCAAAATATCCATCCCCTACAGCGCCTCCTGAAATACATTCTCCATAGGTGATGTATACCCTCCCTTCTATGAGCTGAAAAGTAGGCACCACCTTAAGGATCACTTCAAGATATCCACTCATTCCACTTGCATAGGAGGACAGCTTCAAGATGGGACCTGCCTCACATCTGATCTCTTTCCTCTGCATTCCTCTAACCTAGAAAGAGGAGAGATGGAGTTGACATGGATGGATCAAAGTTTAAGAATATTCAAAACACAATCACAATCCCTAGTTATTAATCGTTCAACTAGCTCGGAATAAAAAAAAGGAAAATTAATAAAGCTTAACCACTGCATGCCACTGTGAGCTTAGAAGTGATAGTTCCCTAAATTTATTCACAGAAAACATCATATTGCAAGAGAAGACCTATTAGAATAAAAAGTTATAGAGGTACGTACCACTATAGGTCAATGAAAGAGGAAGAATTACGACAAGGATTTTCCTTCCCCATGTTTCCTTCTCAATTGTTCTTGCATGCCTTCTTTTTCTCCCTTGCTTGCATCATTTGGTGAAGACAAGCATTGCAATAAGGTAAACCAGAGTTAGAGGAAACCTCGCCAGCAACCACTTCAATCAGGCTAGAAATTTTCATATTCCGTAGGTTGCCTCTCTGGCTGAAGCGTCTTATCTGGTGGACCACCCTTGATCTATAAATATGTAAACATGATCTCTCTTATGTCCCCCTTCTAAGAGGAGATAAACAGACAATGACCTCAGCTAACCGACTGCCTCATAAACTTGTGTTTTGACCACAATAATGCTATTGAGTGCTGTTCATTCCACATATACATCCCGAAGTAATTTGCTAGTAGATGTTTTCTTACATTACGACCTTGAGGCATGACAGTGGGGAAAAGAAAAGGCATAAAAAGACAAGGCTCGTTCAGATGCTTATGTTATAATTTCTGCTTCCCTCCTGTCTAATATGCATATCTATGAAGAAGCAATTTAGGCACATAAAAATTTTGACTTTTAGCATGTACCAACAAAAAATTTGATACAAGATCAGATGATGCATGGTCTATTGATCTTAGAATACATCTACAAGGGGGGAGGGATTCATGGATGCCTCCCTCCCTCCCTCCCTCCCTCCTCTGGTGTCATGAATGAAAAATGAAGAGATCTGGCAAATGAAAAATGTACACGTTACCAAAGATTTAATTATTCATTGTAGGTTTCCTTGAATTACATGATGAAGGCATCGGACGGTTAAACTAACGCAACAGGAGGGAAAACATAGTGTGAGATCACTATCAAAGGAAGAAAAGAAATGATATTTGCATGAGTATATCACATCCTATGCATGTTGAGTCATATTCAAGTCATAATATTAAAACCAACAAACCCTCCTAAGCTAATGAGCCTGACAACCGTATATGAGTTTTCTATTTGCAATAGGGTCAAAAGAAACGAAATGCTAACCTTGTCAGAACTTTACCATTTCAATGATAATGAGGGCAGATCCTCTCTCTCTTTTGAGGGGGTAAATCCTAGGAGCTTAGTGTTATGAAAGAGAGTTTGGAGCTGTCCTATGTCATAGGCCGGATCCAAATTAGAGCCATCATAATGTTGAAAAACGATTACGGTATTGATACATAGTCGTATAAGAAACAAATGAAAAACAATAAAAACTATTCCTAAAAATTTTGATAATCATGATGACAGGAACAGTCATAAAATAAAAACAAGTAGATATTAAGGAAAAACAACATTAACAGCCTGATAAGAGTGAAAGATTCAAGTACCTTGTAGTGCAAAATTGAAAGTGGGGAGTGTCAAATTTTGACTTCTTTCCCAAAGTCAAATGGGATCACACCATCATTTAGCAAGAAAAAGAAAAACCAAAATTTTATCCTATAGAAAGGGAATTGAATTTCCACGCCAAGCATAGGTGCAACCTCTATCATAGCTGTCATGTAAGTTGTACACCTTTCACCTGGACTAAATAATATTCTATATTATTGGAATTTGACAGACTATGGTAATATTAACTGCTGCTCAAAGTCTCTAGTTTTCCATAAGTGTATTGAGAGAAGCATAACTGTAGCAATATTCTCCACCAGAAGTCATCAAATCGCCATTACAATAAAAAACAATTAAAACTAAGAAAGGCAGTTTTGCAACAGTGTACAGTTTAGGTTTTGAGCAAAGAACTTCCCCTAATGTTGGATTTGCTGAACCACTCCGCCCAACATCAAAAGAATCTTTTGCTTATGTGATTGATAATTTATTCGCTATGCTTATGGAAGTTTATTTTGCCAGCCACCTAATCTTTTTCTTTTGTATCCTTTTTTAGATTTAATTATGTGTGTCAGCCAGCAACTACTACGATTTTATGTTTGCTCGACTACGATCAGTAATGACCTTAGACCCTAGCTGAGACTCATGGAAGCATAAGAATTAACTTATTTTATAGCATTCATCAACTTGATGGTTTGAACAAGGAAAATGATTAAGTCTATGTTCAATGTCTTAACTCATTTGATTCCGCGGTTAGGAATCGAGCATGTTAGCGGTCTTTTCCAGGGCTTGAGAACAAGGGTTTTGATCCATCAATTGAAGAAGAGAATAGTAGGAATTTCCCCCTCTGGTTTCTGTTTTGACAACTTTGAGGTTGACTTGGAGTCATGGAATACAGGATTAGAACATTAATAGGTCTAAAATTGTTATTAGTATCTGCATAAGAAGACAGGATTAGCAGATTTGTGCTGGTACCTAAGTCTAATGAGAGGAACAAGGGCCACAACACTGTGGAAAAAAGATGAAATTGCCCTCGCAATTAAACATCAAGACTCCACACAGGCTTAGAATTATATAATCATAGTTATAACTCAAGATAAAAACAGTAAAAATTGTAAAATCTTCCTAATGAAATCCCCCAATGTGGATTCAAATCCATAGTGGTGCCCTGTATACATTGTGTGTGGCCATCATCATTGATATGGCATGAATAAGTTGGTTAAAAATAACGTTCTACATCGGTGTCCTCAGCAAGGTACACACACACATGCACGCACCCCTCAAAGGGCATGTTTATTTGCTGAGTACAAATTTCCACATACATGCACTTATATTCTCAGAATTCTTTATTCTTTTATGCATTCTCATATAGTAAGCGCATAAATAATTGACTGGCCTGTATTAAACTGCACTAGTCGAGGATTTTAAGCACAAATCCATTTCACGTCAATAACCATTTGTGCTATGCCATAGGATAGTAATATATTAGCACATTAAGGGATGTGCCTTACCAAATTAAATTTTTTTTTGCATGTAGTAGTCATCATGCAGAATACAAATATAGCAGATTCTATGAAAAGATCTGTTAATCGGCTATCTATTTTTAATTTTTTACCAATAGAGCAGTTAGAATATCAGCCAAACAATATTAAGAATCTAGATTATTTCAGGTCTGACCACATTTAAGCAAAATATGTTTCCATGTGGATGAAACCAAGTACATGGTTTCAGCGCAGTGGTTTTGCAGCCAACTGATTCTTAGATATTTTATAGTAACATCCTAAATACTTGTCAAAACCGACCACTGCAATATCCTATAAGGTTCAGATACTCTGACAATAAAGAATCATGAATCATATGATGAGCACCATCGACTAGTGAACTGCTTAATGCCATTATCCAATGACTTCACTGGTCCACTTCAAGTAAACTCTCAATGATTTAACTTACAAGGTTCTTTTGTCCACTAGATCATGATACATTGTCATTCACACACATCATTGTATCCAAGGGTACAGAGTCTTCTGGTCATTGATTGATCTACTTTAGCTTAATTGGATGTGATATGCGTGCGAAACGCTTGCACCTAATTCTCGAAGCATGCAGAGTCACAGCTGACCCACGTGCCCGAATTTCTGGACAATAGGCGCTAACCTTCGCCTATACAATCTGCTCTCCAAGAGACCTTTCAGATAAGTGCTCTAATGCCCTGACAGACCATTATGTTGTCACCCACTGTGAACCTTCTCCATTCCTTAAGTATAGTCCTGACTTAGGCATCGGAAAGTCCCCCGCTGAACACACTCCGGCAAGAGGACATTTTCGTCTTTGCTATTTCAAGTCGGAGCTCGGTCACAGATCAGGATCTTGGATGCAAACATCCATTCCGAAGCGGCCTCGAACAGGCTGCGGCGTCACACAATCTAAGCAGCTCACCGTCGAGCTTTCCAACATCTTTTCCCCGCTCATCGCCTGGGTCAAGCCGATCCTCAGCAGCAACAGGATGAATCTAATTATTTGACTAATAAATTTTGACCATGGTTGTGCTCTTTCCTGGACTTGTTTATTTTTACTAAAAATATTTATTTTGGTGCATCTTTTTTCTTTTTTCAAACATGAGAGGGAAGTCCCACCTTATAAGTGTCTAGGCCAAATCTTGAACCCGCAAACCCAGAATTTTTGGTTAGGAAAACCCACCAAAAGTCGAGCATCTAGAAGGATAACACCATTCAAGACTCGAACATTGACCCCTTGCTTTACCACTAAGCTAAAACTCAGTTCACAGCTTTTGGTGCAATTGATGCATGCATAACACTATCTAACGGACTATCTGATCTATGTAGCAACCTAATACTAGAGATGGGAGCCAAATAGCCTCAGTTCACGAAA
This sequence comes from Phoenix dactylifera, assembly GCF_051530095.1. Taxonomy (NCBI): domain Eukaryota; kingdom Viridiplantae; phylum Streptophyta; class Magnoliopsida; order Arecales; family Arecaceae; genus Phoenix; species Phoenix dactylifera. Next base: position 21,699,237 of record NC_143194.1, read on the forward strand.
ATACAACATCCTCTCTTTTTAATTCTTTAATGTCATTGACTCACATAACACTCATTTTCAATAATTAAGGAGCCACTCTTTCAAGGCAAGCTCACATGTTAACACAAGTAAAAGCTAAGGAATGCCACAGCTTAGTAGCAACATATCAAAACTTTTTTATTGGGTTCAACTTGCTGCATGAATTGTCATTGACTAGCACTCCCCTAACGGTTCAAGCATTCTAGGTTTCTTGCCACATGACTCTATCTAAATTATGCTCCTTTATAGTTTTACTCCATCTAAATTAAGATGATGGTAATATTTTAAAAAGAAAAAAAAACAGCTTATAATATGGTTTATCTTCTATTTATGCTTCTTAGTCTTCCTAAATTCCTAAAAATTTCTTGAATTGTTGCTTCACAAAGTTGACACCTTTGGAATTACAATTTGGTGAAGCTATGGACTTGCTATGCTTGTCTATCTTTAGTTTGCAAACATTATTCACCAGAAAGTTTTTCCTTGAAAAGTTAACACCATTTCACAGGATACTGTTTTCATGTTTATATAAAATGCCATTGAAATTTATCCTGAATGAAGCATCTAATTCTTCAATTTCTAGCATCATTATGAACTTGGCATCTGATTATAGCAACTCTCCTCCAAACAAATTGGGTTCTGAACATAGTTAAGACATGAGATATCAAAATGTGTTGATAGTTTAAAAGGAACAAAGGACTGTAAAACCATCACATACAAGAACAAGACCAATTTCTAAGGAAGGCAAGCAAGGTTCTTATCTCATAATATTGTATTGACTCTGTTTTCATAAAGACACCAAGAATCCAGGTTCCTTCCACATTTCCAATAATTTACAACATGGAAAAAATTTCTGTGATTTATTATGGTTGCTGGGTACGACTTAAAGGAAGATTTATCTATAGGAATATAATGCGTTCATAAAAGGAACAAGGTGGACCAAGAGCAAATAAGCAAATATGTGTTTAGGATCCTCTTCTGTTATTCTACTTACGCTGCAAATTTTGGGTCAAAATAAAGCAGGCAATATATAACAAATAATTGTGGGTCCAGATTTTTTTTATGAACTACCATGTCACAGATCCTACTGACATGATAGTTAAGGGAAAAAACCCTTTACTTGCCAACCTACTGAACAGCCTAATCTATATTAAGTGATACAGATAATCCAAATTATAACAGTAAATACATCAAAAGGATTTTAATAGGAAGTCAAAGACTCACCAAAAGGGAAACATTGTATGAAAACGATGATGGATCCCCATGTCGGGCATGTTCATCAATCAAACTTTAATATGAAGCACCTCTAAATCTAGAGCCTATTTAATCCTCACCCAAGAAAGCACTGTTGCTAAATTCCTGTGTGGGTAGATGGCTAGATTTCTGGCACCAGATTCTAGGCAGCGTCAATCATAGGTCCACATGAAGTGAAAGGCATTTATCTTTGTTCGGATATAGTCATGGATAAACAACTTTGGGGAGTAATCTCTCCATATATTTATATATGTCACTGATCTCTTTCATTGCAAATTTCACTTAGTATGAGTACAAGACTCCATTAGTCCAACAGACCTACGATTAGGCTATTCATTGACGTTATTGCGAACACTAGCTCATGTTGCAGATCAATCATCCTTATGCAGATAATTTAATGCAAAGCAAAGGTAAATGCAGATGCATCTCCTAGGCTTGACTTTTGTAGCATAGTGACCATCTTTATGGTAATAAGGTTCAACTAAGACTACACTGTCCAAGCCCAATCAGGATATCAGATCAGGTGAAGCTGATCAGTCTGGAATTTGGGTTGGATTTGGGTAGGAAACAGAAAATCACTAACTAATTTTTTGGCTTGATTCAGTTAAGGTTAACGGAGTGGAATAGCCAAACCCATCTTAAATTTGATCCAAGTTAATACATGACAACCATGTGTGTGTGTGTGTAATGATATTTAAGACAAAATATAAAGCAAAAATTAAAGAGCGACAATTGATAGAGAAGCACTAGGACCATGATCTACTTAGCGTTGCTGAAGAAAACATTTTATGGAAGCGGCTTGGACACCTATGTCTTCTGGTGTCAACAATGGCATTCATGAGAATGGATGGACGTTTATCATGATTAGGCGACAACGATATGTCTCATACCACTTGCCTCCATAATTATAAGTCAGGAAAGTTGATAGGAGTAAAGGAAGAACAAATTAGATCGGATATGTTGAGTTTGAATCACTCAATAATAAAAGCATCAGACAAGCAATATCTCCAATGACTTTGGGGTAATCTAATGTATGTTCCACTAAAGCAGTGCATCTGATGCTGATCATTTTTTTCCTACAAAGTAGTTACTCACTGCAGCAGCTTACAACCGGACAGCATGCATACAGGATATTGTGCTATAACTTCAGAAAATCAAATATGGATTCATTCAATCAACAGAGAAATAAGCACAACAAAAAAAAAATATAAGTTAAAATTTTCATACACCTATACCAGAGGAAATTGTTCAAATAAAAAATAGCCAAATAAACCATATATGATTTACCTGGTCTAGAAAAGTGCTTGCAGTCAGAAAATTAAGGTCAAAATGGACTATTCATCATCACAATGTTCCGCCCTATCTAAAGCATTAATGGTGTCTACACATAATCCCTCAGGTATTAAACACTGCACAGCTCGTAATCATTTAAAATCATCCACATTGGCCCAATTCCCTGTCTCCTCTCATTGGCCAGAATCTCTCGGCTCCTTATCGATTCCTTCGTAAAACAACCGGAATCGGCCAATCGGGCAAACCTCACAGCACTGCTGTCGTAGATGATTGGCCTACTCCAGACCCGGAGATAGAAATCGGTTGCCCTGGCTTGGTGGATCCTGATCTGGTGAGAGGCCAGCATGAACAAACAATCATTCACATCTTCTAGCAGGATTGATCCCTGAACGGGCCAGCAAAGATGCGGCAACTCATGAGCCGATGTACAAAGGTGCTCGGATCCGGCGTTTTAGGTAGACCTCACAAGTATTAAGATCTGAAAGAGTGAAATCCCCCTCGCCCTCTTCAGAAACCCTAAAATACTTCACCAAAACCGCACATTCCTTGTTCCTGAAACCCAGCGAGTCCCGGACGCCCGCAAGATTCAATTTTTCCGCATGCAGGACCTTGATCTCCTCCATTTCTTCGACCAAAACGCTCGGATCTTTCTTTGATGCTTTGTTTTTGAAGGAAAACCCTCTTCCTCGGCATCGGCTCCGATTTGGCGCTCTCCAGGTCTTCTTTCAACTCGGAGATGGCCTTGATAGAGGAGCCGACCTCGTAGGAGGGCAATAGTAGGAGTTCTCGGCAACGATGCGATCCAGATCGGCGATGGAGCCGGAGACCTTCTCGAGCTCGGGCTTGAGGTTGGGGGCCGAGGCCGGATCGAAGGCGAGGGCGTGGCAGCGGGCGAGGGCAGCCTCGATGGAGAGCTTGGAATCGGAAAAACAGTCGGGAAGGAGCGGACGGACTCGAAGGCACGGAAGGCGGCGGCGGAGTCGGAGCGGCGAGCGATGGACTGCTGGAGGCGGGAGTGGTGGAGGTTGGAGAGGCGCTCGAACATGGCGGCGCGCTTCTTCTGGGCGATAGGATCTAGAGTTTCGGAGGGGAATGGGTTCGGCTGAGAACGGTCTTCTTCCTCCATTGCGGTCTTTGTTTAATTCGAAGGCGGAAACCCGCGAATCCTCGGGGAAACAAGGCGGGAGCGGAGTGGAGATGGAGCAGGTGAGAGGAAGGGCTTATGACCTTACCAGAATTATGCACATGCCCAGCACGTGAAGTTCCATTTCAATATCTATCCCAATCCAAGCTTTGCCCTTTTCTTTCATTTCATGTTTTGGGTTGCAAGATCAAAGTGAAAGGGTGAAGGGGGGGCTAAAGGGGAGTGTAAATTAGAGGGAACAGGATCTTGGGCATGGCTTTTATTCGAACTAAGTGAGAGAAATGTTGGGGTTTGAGAACTTTGGGCATGAGAGAAAAAGGAGAAGAAAAAAATAGGTGGGAAGTTTTTTCTCCTTAGTTTCTCTTCCAGTTTCCTCTTATTTAACCCTTCAAATGACAGATTCTAAACTTTGGAATAATGATCTCTCACAAAGGGACAAACAAATGTGGAATTCTTACTTTCTCTTTTATCTTTCTTTCCAAATCTCATGATCCAAACAAGGCATAAGAGGAGGGCGGGTCGGGGTTGGAGGGAGAGAGAGACAGAGAGCAAGGTGGAGTAGTTTTAATTAGAGCAACGAGGATGGAGGAATAAGAGTTTCGGCGAGTCCTTTAATTTTCTCTTATATTTTTGGTAGACATAATTTATTCATACTTTGTGACATTTCTAAGACAACTCTTTACTTAGCATGGAGATCATATTCATACATTGATAGGATCCACATGTTTGCAAGATTATGTAATCAGTCAAGCAGATGTAAGTTACAATAAACAGACACTTTAGTGGGTGAGCGGGTGAGCGGGTGCATCAAATTTCATGCACCTGGGGGGGTCATTGGGGAGTTTCGTCGAACAGCAGGGGGTGTGATACATGGTCGCCCGTGAAGGGGGTCCGACACGGCCAGAGGCGGGGAAGCCTGACGGTCCAGCTATCCATATTCCGAAGGGTGCGGCGAAGGGCTGCTCTTGGGCGGAGGTGGCGAAAGAAGTAACTCGGTAGCCGGCTTGGACATGCCACCAGATGACCCCTCGTGAGCAGGAGATGTTGCAGAGCAGGTTCTCCAAGGTGGTGGACGTCCTAGAGGAAGAGTTGGAGGGGACCCGAGCTGAATGGCGGAGCACCACAGTCATCGTGAGGAGCTTGGGGAGGAATATTCCGGTAGACTGTGTAGCAAAGGAAATCAAGCGAGTGGGACACTTGGATTACAATGAGGAGTGCTTCCTGTTTATGGACGGTTTTATTGCGGTCCAGTTTGCCAAGGAGGAAGATCGCGAGGCCGCACTGATGAATGGCCCGTGGATGGTGGCCGGACAACTCCTGGCAATGGATCGATGGAGGCCTAACTTTATTCCTAGTGTAAGGGGTGTCGGCAGGGTGGTCGTTTGGCTTCGCCTGGTCTACTGGAGGAAGGAGACTATCCTTAGAATAGCCGCAAGAGCTAGTAACCCCTTGGCCTTGGATGGATTTACGAAGCAGGGGCAGCGATATGGCTTCGCCAGGGTGAAGATAGAGCTGAATTGTTCAAGCCCTCTCAAGCCGGGTACACTGGTGAGAGAGAGATCAGGAGGTGTCGAGGAGCCTTTCTGGCAAGGTTTCATCTACGAAAATCTACTTGCTCCCTGTTCCAAGTGTGGTCGGATAGGGCACTCGACGCCGGAGTGTGTCTGCTCCTCTCCGATGGATGGTGCGGCGAAGACGGCAGAGACGCAAGGGAAAGGGAAGGTAGCTATAGGGTCGGACTCCCTGGAGGACGGTGTGCAGAAGAACGGGGAAGGTGTTGCATTGGAGGAGATGTCAGCGTATGGTCCGTGGATGGTTACGAGCCGTATTTGGCATCAACGGCCGGCCAAGAAGACGGCACGTAGGAAGGAGACGACCGAGTCCGGGACAAGGCCGAACTCGGTGCCCACCCCACCCCCCCCCCCCCCTCCGCGTCCGGCAAGGACTCAAATGGGGATAGGCCGGGAACTGATGCCTCTCCGGTCGACCTTGACGGGTCGCAGAAGCCCTCCAAGGTTGCCCGATGAAGGATGCCGGAGAAGGATGTCTCGGAAGCCGGTGCGGGCATGGATACGGCTAGACTGAGTCAACCCGTCCAAGGAAGCGGTGCAAGTGCTGAGTCAAGCCACAGGCCGGGATTGGGTCGGCTCAACCTAGCCTTGGGCCGGGATGCGGGCCTGGTTGAGCGCGGGCCGGACGATGGACCAGGCTGGGCTGGTGATAGGCTCGAGTCCATGAAAGGGCAGCTCTCTAGTGGATCGGGCCCGAGCCTGAGGAAGCGATCCACAAGCCCTTGCAGGGCGCTCTGGACCAGGGGCCAGATTGAGTTGGGATGGAATTTTTCTGCCAGGGGGACTCCATATCAGCCAGGCTCGAAGGGGCGGCCGGAGGTAGGGCCCATCGGAGGAGCAGGAGCTCCCCCCCCCTCTCACGGCGACGCGTAACCGTCCTCCTCGGACGGAGCGAGAGACCTGGGGTGTTGGCGACACCTCACGGCATGGGGCAGCGGAGGCTCTAGGGAGGAAGCTGACAAGGGCTACCTCGGCGGTGGCGAATCTCTCGGCCTTGGGGTTGGCGGCTCCGCTGAGGGTGTCCGGCATGGAGGGGAGGACAGAACGGTGCGACGGGTCTGGGGTGGCCCCGTTCGGCTCCAATAACATGCAGGTTGTTCCGCCTGGCACACTGAAGACCCCTTCATAGTGTTTACCGTGCCATATGGCATGAGTGAGTGGAATAGGCCCTGTGACAGAGCTGAGCTCCGGAAAGCAGATTGCGGGGGAATCAAGCAATATTGGAGAATCAAGGAACATTGGAAGGGTTGATGACATAAGGATGGAGCTATATGGTGGGCAGATGGGGGGTACTGTGGTAGCAGCTGAAGATATAGTGGACTCCACGTGCCATTTGGCACAGACTGAAGGTGGAGGGGATCATCACCGTATCCTGGTTCAAATGATGGCAGTAGTGAAGGGGGTGAACCCCGTAGGCTTGGTGAGCGGAGGGGCTTTGGAAGAGGTGGTGTTTCATGATTGCAACCTAGAGGTAGTGGGTTGTGACACCTTCATGGGTGATCAATGAAGGTTCTTTTATGGAACTGCCGTGGCGCGGGAAAGCCCTCCTTCGCCCCGACTTTTCGCAAGATTGTGCAACAGCACAGTCCAGATATTTGTGTGTTGTTTGAGATCCGATTATCGTGGAGGAGCCTACAGAAGACTAGAAGAGCGGTACTGAGGTCGTGGGGATTCTATGCAGTGGAGTCTCGAGGGCTGTTGGGAGGCATTATTGTTACTCGGATGCAAGGATCATGTAAACTGGACATTTTTCATGTTTGTAACCAAGAGATGATTATGGTGATCTCGGAGGGTAGTAGAGATTCTTGGGTCCTTGCTCCGGTGTATGCTAGTACTGATTTCAGGAAGAGACGGATATTGTGGGAGGAGACGTCTCAGTTGATTAGTCAGGGCTATCCTATGATGTTGGCTGGTGATTTTAATTGCATTGTTGACCCTCAGGAGAAGATGAGAGGGAGACCATTCTCTTATGAGAGGAAGATTAAGGAGTTTCAGGATTTTTGGACATTAAATGGGTTGATAGACCTGGGATTCTCGGGCCCTAGGTTTACATGGTGCAACAACCAGCAGGATCGGGCTAGAGTTTGGAAGAGATTTGACAGAGCTTGTGCGACCGCTAGGTGGATCCAGTATTTTTCGGATCATCGTGTGAGCCACCTACCCAGGATTGCGTCCGATCACTGCCCTTTATTGGTGAGTACAGATGCATATATCCCAGCCCATCCCCCTTTTAGATTTGAGAAGGTGTGGCTTTGTTATCCACGATCATGTGAGATGGTGAGGGAGGCATGGAGTGCACCAATCAGGGGAGATGCTATGTATCGGGTGTCCCGCAGATTGGAGTTGATGAGGAGGTGACTGAGGAGGTGGAACCGTGAGGAGGTGGGAGACATTTTCAGGAGGATTGAGTAGTCAGAGGAGGCCATCGCCATGTTACAGGCTCAGGAGGCTCAGAGGGGGGGGTCTAGCGGATGAGGAGGTGGGGGAGCTTAGATCACTAGTGGCACTGCATGACGGCCTCCTTAGACAGAAAGAGATATTCTAGAGACAGAAATCGAGGGTATAGTGGATTGTGGAGGAAGATAGAAACACCAGATTTTTTCACCAGGCGATAGTGATCAGGAGGCGCCAGAATAGGATCAGAGTTATCAGGGGTAAGAACGGCAATTGTCGGAGGATCTGGACATGATTTAGAGGACTATGGAGAGTTTTTTTAGGGCCAGGTGGACAGAGTAGACTACGGGTGGGAGCTTAGCGGATATATCATCGCCCTTGGTCGGGGCGTCTGAGGAGGAGACTGTAGCATTGACCAAACCGGTATCGAAGTGGAAGATTAGAGAGGCAGTGTGGTCCCTTGAGAGGGACAAGGCCCCAGGTCCGGATGGCTTCCCTCCCTTGTTCTTCTAGAGATATTAGATGATAGTTGGTCGAGATGTGATGGTGGCCATACAACAGTTTTTCAGCACGGCAGTGATGGCAGTAGATTGGCAGAGGACTTTCATCACCTTGATACCGAAGCAGTAGGATGCCACGAAGCCGAGTCATTATCGTCCGATTAGCCTTTGTACGACTTTGTACAAGGCTACGACGAGGATCCTTGCCGTCAGGTTGAGGGGTGTTCTTTCTAGGCTTATTAGCTCGGAGCAGGGGGCTTTTTTGGAGGAGCGGAGTATATCGGACAATGTGCTTATTGTCCAGGAGTTTATATTTGATCTCGGTAGGGCTCCGATGAGGAGAAGCTTGATAGGGATCAAGCTTGACATGGAGAGGGCCTACGACAGGGTGAGATGGAATTTTTTGCAGCAGTCTATGCGGGGGTTCGGCTTTCATGAGACATGGATCAGATGGGTCATGGGCTGCATTTGTGCCCCTTCCTTTGCCATTATGGTGAATGGCACGCCATCTCAGTTCTTTGCATCGTCGGGAGGGTTGCGCCAGGGATGCCCCTTTTCTCCGCTTTTGTTCATCATTTGTGTAGATGCATTATCTAGATCCTTACGGCAGACAGTGGCTACTCAGGAGTTGAAGGTTTACAGACCGATGGTGGGGTCCTCTCCGATCTTTCACTTACTTTTTACTGATGATTGTTTGCTTCTAACCAGGTCTTCACGTCAGGCGGCCCGAGTTATAGGTCAAATTCTTCGAAATTATTGTGCAGTGTCGGGACAGTGGGTCAACTTGACTAAGTCAGCTATTATTTTCAGCCCGAAGACTAGATTGGCGGTGAAGCACTCTATACTGAAGATCTTGGGGGTGGGAGAGTAGGAGGGTACGATGACATATTTGGGGGTCCCACTCTCCGTCCGTCGGCTGCGGAGAAGGGACTATACTTTCATTGAGCTCAGCATCAGACGCAGATTAGAGGGCTGGCAGATGCATACACTTTATGATGGATAGGATTACTCTGGTTCGATCAGTTCTTACCTCGGTTCCTATCTACCTACTCTCCAACGCCATCATCCCAGTGGCAGTCCTAAGGTCCCTTGAGCAGCTTTTCAGAAATTTTATTTGGGGAAGATGCAGCAGTAGAGGTGGCATCCACTTGATGGCGTGGGAGGTTGTGTGCCAACCGACTAGCTATGGAGGTTTAGGGGTACTGTCCTTGGTGGCGAGGCGGGAGGCTTTAGCGGCTAGATATGCGTTTAGATTTGTGTTTGAGCCCGAGAGTTTGTGGTCCTCGCTGATGAGGGCCAAGTATGGCGTCTTGGCACCGGGTGTGCATGCTGGGCATCACTACTCTCCGGTCTGGAGGAAGATGTGCGTCAGAGCTATGGTGGTGTTTCCAGAGATCAGATAGGCTATTGGTGACGGCCGTTCTATTGATGTGCTGGAGGATAGCTAGGTGACCGAGCTGCCGTTTTGTCATATGCCGACCATGGTGGACCCGACGAGATTAGCAGGTTGTAGGGTTAGCGATTTACTAGACTCAGAGGGGGGTCGATGGAGGGAAGAGCTGATTCAGGAGGCTTTTGGGGAGCAGTTGGCGGAGTTGGTCTTGACCCTGCCGATCCCTACCGGGGGGAGGCTGACAGGCTAGTATGGCTGCCGACAGGATGGTCGCAGGTGCGAGCTAGAGATCTTCACGCTCTGATCAGTAGGGAGCCAGCTCGACAAATTGAGGGTGGTTGGATATGGAGGCTGTGGATTCATCCCCGCATGGCGCTTTTCATCTGGAAGGTGGCCTGGGGCTGCCTTCCAACCAAGAGCTTGTTAGCTCGACGTGGCATGGGGGTATCTCAGTATTGTGAGAAGTGTGCAGATATCGAGGAGACCACCGAGCATGTTCTTTTGCAGTGCCCTAGGGCCCGAGAGATTTGGAGGAGGTCACCGACCCCACTACTCGACTCGGCGCTATCGGCGTAGGACCTGATTCATTTGCTGAGGGACTCCATGTGGAGTCCTAGATCTACTAAGGCAGAGATTTTTATGGCATACTTGTCCTACTACATTTAGTTGGATAGGAATGCCGGCCTGTTTGAGGGGAAGAGGTCGCCTCCGTGGATGGTGGTGGATAGAGCGACACTTCATGCGAGGGAGGTCACTGTGGATGTCGCTGTGTTTACTTTTGGGATGACTAGGAACATCTGGGGTACTCTTCACGCTGGTTCAGCGCCCTGCTTCGCTCTTGTTTCTTGGGTACCCCCACCCCTTGGCTATCTCAAAATAAACTTAGGTCAGTGGATGGTGTAATTGGAGGGGTTGGATTTATGATTAGAGACCACCGTGGTAAGATGATAGCAACAGGAGGGCGGCGCACATCAGGACTTACAGTGGTTGAGGCAAAGCTGCGGGCAGCCTGACGGGGTATATCCTTTGCGAGGCAGGTACTTGGCGTCGATCGGGTGTACCTCGAGGGAGACTCATTTGTGGTGATCGATTGGATCCAAAAGGCGGATCGGTATGACGATGGTCATCCCCTTATCTGGAAGACTCGCAGGATGGCTCAGTTGATGAGTGACTTTTAGGCAGTACACGTGTTTAGGAAGGCGAACCGAGCAGCAGACTGGGTCGCCTCCTTTGTCGCCTGGCATTCCGGAATTTTTCTTTAGACATCTGTGTCAGACGTTCCTCCTTTTTTGTATTTTTTATTTTTCTGTGATCTGACAGGCTGTACTCACGTTAGAGCTATATGAAATGAGTAGCCGTTTTTACCCAGAAAAAAAAGAGTGTACTATATTTTCTCCACAATAATAGTATTTAATAACTTATTTAGGCACAAAACTTGCAAGAATATTAACTTTTTATTTATTCACTTATATAAATATCATTCTCAATAATTTAAGGGACATAAATACAAATTAAAAACGCTTTAATACTACTTATATAAATAGTACCAAACTATTCATATATACCATGATAGTTAGAAGTGTAAGAGAAAAAAATAAATAAATAAAATTTCTTCGGTCTTTTGCCACTTCGTCCTTAGCTCATTTTGATCGCTTTGATCCGTTCTAGTCCATGTTAACCTCCTGCTCCAATATCTCCAATATCTAACTCTCATTTCCAATCCCACCACCTCCTCACCCAAATCCTCCTTGATTATCTTCTAAGCACTATTTGATTATGAGAGTATATTAATTTTTACTAATTTGTTTCCGCCTGTAAGTTGATATACAAGTCACTGTACATATAGAAAGTTTTTATAATAATCAGCAAAAAAAACAATAATAAATATTTTTCCAAAAATAAAAATATATTAATTGTCAGTTCATTGTTTATGACTGTAACGTTTTGCCGTTTCGGAGAGTACGCCGGCTTGTTCGCTAATGTCGGCGCAGCAGCTGAAGATGCCGCGTTCTAGGAAAGACGCGACAATTTTCACCCGAAAACCAACGAGTCTCGTGTCCGTTGCTTGGTTTGATCCGTCGCAGCCCGACGGCCGCATGGGACACGTACATCGTAGATCCCGTACAAGTGCCCCCACAAAAAATTTCAGTGCGTCCAATTCCCTTCGTGTTATCTATACACGTGTCCACATAATCTCCGTCGATGACAACCTGGACGGCGCCACTGGATACGCATAAAAGGGTTCCCCATGCACCGTCCGCAAACAATTCATGAAACGGAAGCGGCGGGGCCTTTTCGCGTCCCACGTGGCATGTCGTTAATTTCCCACTGGCCCACCTCGGAAGGTGGGCAGTTGGGGAGCTTTGATGAAGGCTGAGAAAAGCGACGGCCATGGGAGGGGTCCGTCCTTCACGAACTCCTCGTGCTCCCGGTCATCTCCTTTGCTCCGCTCCGCTTCTAGGGTTAGGGTTAAACGGTTACGGTTTCGCCGGAGGGGTGGGGAGGATGGGGAGGGACGGGGCACTGCAGTCGTGCCTGGTGGCGCTGGCGGTGGTGGTGATCGTGGTCGGGGTCTGGACCTTCTCCTTCCAGAAGATGATGGCCACCTACTTCTTGGGCCTCCTGGGGATCGCTGGGATCCTCCTTCCCGACTGGGAGTTCTTCGATCGGGACTTCTCGCAGTGGTTCACTCCGTTGCCGGCCCGGAGAGGGGCTGCGTCCAATCTGGACCCGGATGCTATCAGGTTTGGTCTCTCCCTCTGTCTCTCCGTTTCCCTTTGCTCTGTTTGTCAGAGGGTTTCAGCGAAAGTTTGAGTCTTTACGCGAAGAATTTTATTTTTAGTTCTTTTTAAGGGATATGGAGGTTTAGTGTGTCATTACCTAATCAGACACGGCAAAAAAAAAAAAAATCTTACATTGAACATAAAAATTTTCAATCCGAAGTTCTAATATGTGATTTGTTTAGGGAAAAAAAGTTTGGGCTTGGGGTTTGGTGTGTAATAAATTATAACGGTATCTTTTTGTTTGATAAATTGATTGTAAAGAAAACTTTGGGGTTTGAAGTTGGATATATGGAATTTCTTAATATGAAATTCCAATCAAGAACCTCATGAATTAAAGCTTTGAAAGGCTCCAGAAATTCTGACTCGGTGATTTTTTGAATTTAGAGAGTGATTCACCTCGTTGTATTTAAATAAGGCATTGTTCGCTAAATAGATGTTTCAAGGATCTGGGATAGCTCGCAGCACCACTGAAGGTGGCCCTTAAAAGGAGCCTGTGGTGACGAAGGATTCATGAAGCCAGCCATAGATAGTTGGGAAAGGCTCCATCGTTATGGTCAAATTATTATTCAGCAAGTCCTGACAATTTTAGGGGGAGTGAGAGAAAGATGCATGGTTTTGTTGATTATGAAGTTGTTCAGGTGAAAAGACAACCCAGGAAAAGACTTATATGTATGCACATGTTTAATTGTGCTAGTTTATTCTTCCCTTAGCGAACGAGATCAGCAATGAGCCTTTTTAAGTTGAAGATTCACACTGCTAATCATAATTTATAATATTTATGGGACCTAAAATAAAACTTGTGTTCAGGTTGCTTATCTGTAGATCAAGTGGACATAGAATGAATGACATTGATATAATTAGCATCTTACAGATGTATTTTAGAGCACACTGATTGAGATTCCAAATCATCTGTCTTCTTTTAGATATCTTAAAATGCATAAATACTAAATTTCAGCTGACTTAGGTGCTTCTAAAGCTTAAAACAAATAAAAATGTTCTTACCAATGTACTTGTCCATTTTTAACTCCTGGTCTTTCTAATAAATTGTTGGATGGTTCCAGCTCCTAACACATTCTAGAAAAAGGGGGGAAAAGGATTATACATTTTGGGATCAGTTGATGCATCTGTAGGAAAACTCCAAAAATCTTGATTTTTTATCACTCTCTTTATGGTGAAGATAAAAATGTAGAAATCCTCAAGTTTGTTATCATCCGTTGATTGGAGCCCTTATATTGGAATAAAGGCACAGATACCTCTCATGAGCAGTGTGAGGGAAGAAATTCAAAAGACAGCACCAGAGGCTCCAACTAAAGTCACAGCGGAGCAAAAATTTGAGATAGTGCTCGCACCTAGGAGCACATATTGGCTACTTATAAGACATTCTTAACAAGGTTGTCAAAACCATTCGCTACACTAGATTCAGGATGATCTATTGAGTTTTTTTTCCTTTCCTTATAGATTCCCTAAGCAATATGAGGTGAGAAACTTAAGAGACAGCTCCAAAGGCTCGAACTAAAGTCGCAGTGGTGCAAAAGGTGAGACATGATTGTCACCTAGGAGCACATATATTCCACTTTTAACACAACTTAAGAAGGTTGTGATTAACAACTTATCTGAATCCAACCCTGTACCTTAGCAATCTAAGATGGTAGCAGTTCATGACATCATATATATTTTAAAATCCACTGATACATAAATCTGATCTCTTTCGGTGAAAAGCACTTTTTTTTCGGGGGGGGGGGGGGGGGGGGGGAATTAAATTACAAAATTGGATCGTGTGTATTGTGATTTACACTGAAGTTATTTCAGAAATAAAAACATGCAGCTCCTTTTAGTTTGTATAGGATATGGTTCAATCAAATTGTTTTTATGCTTTAACTTTACATGTAAAGTTATAGTGCAAGTATAATATTATTTTCATTTTCAGGTATCAATAATACCCACACACACACATTATATAATAGTGAGATGATGACCAGAAGAAGTAAATCCTCTAGCTGTATGCAACTCCATTTGGTTTTGGATCACAATAAGACACTACAGGTTGCTATTATTTTAAGGAAATTGAGTAATCCTTGATTATATATGCTTTTGATTTATGTTTACATTTGAATTTAGAGTTCAATTGCAAGAATTTTATAAATGTAGTTAATCATTATCATAGTTATGACCATCGAGATAAGTATCAGTTTTGGAACCAGGAAAAGGGAAGTCCTTAAGTTGAACATGTGGAGAATCCAGACAGCCCTTAAGCTTGTCCAGAAGAATCCTGGAAAGGATCATGTTGATTCAATGTCTGTAGGTCTATAGTTCATTTATATTCAGAACATCTTGTAGTTCTAATAGTTGAAACAAAGGAAAAAAAGTTGCATGAGCACCTCCATAAGAACCTGAACATACCCATATAGATTACATGCTGCTTGAACATTAACTTCATGTTAAAGCTATGAGAAAACCCTAACCATCAGATTGTGTCATATGTACATGAGCTTCTCCAAAGTCCACTATTCTAGAAGCAGACAGGGAAAATTAAAAAAATTCTATTGTAGAAACAGATGATGAAAATTTATAAAATTTGTATGTATTAGAAAGAATGGTGTCTGACTAAAATATAGTTATTTTGAGTGGTTACATCAATGTTTTCAAACCTAAGGCAGCACTTTCAGTGAATAGGTCTTCTTCAGAAATCATACTTCACATAAATTATAGACTTATCAGAGGACTGATGGGCTCAATTATCTTTTAAAGGCTCATTTATCTTTAAAAAGATTTCTTCTCTATGGCTCCATACCATGTTGAATATGAGTGGAAGTAAATGGGAGATCTTAGAAGGAAAATGTAGAAATGGACAATGTTGGTAGAGAGGTGAAAAGCCAGAAGCTTGGATGGAACAGTTGTGCTTGGCTGATTGTTTGATTGGCTTTTTTCTAGATGCTTATCTAAGGAACCAGGACCTTCTCCAATATTAATGCAACTTTTGTCTGTTGGGAGCCTGCCTGAACCCCTTCAGTATTGAACGATTATCCAAGCATCTATTACTATTACGAATACTATCACTATTACTACTACTATTATTACATTTTACAGTTCAAAAGCTGGAGCCAAATTCATGTCTTTATTAATGCTTAAGAGTGAAGGTCCTTATGTGCTTTGAACTACTTGTACTACGGCTACTTTTTTTGTCAAAATCTGAAGCAAATTCATGTGTTGTTCATCAATGCTTAAGAGTGGGGGTCCAAATGTGCTATCAACAGCATCATAAACTCGACTTAGAGAGCTCTGTGCAATTCATTTCAGACCCAAAGTTGTTCCTTTAACATATGAATCATGTCTATCCTATCACAAATAGATGCAAAGATCACCTTATGAGTTTATGGAATGCCTTAAAAGGCTTGTAGTTGCTAGGGACCAAAATAATGTAGCATTTAAGTTTGCTTGTTTTACAAGGAGCAGTGAAATACTATTTTAAGATGCGAAGAAAACCAAGTATTTTTTCTCCGATCTATGGTTTTGTTGGATATCCATAAGTGTTTCTGGACAGATTCTTTCGGGTAAGCATTTAGGGTTTTTAAGGTGGAAAAGGCAGGTATAGGCAGAATGGTAGCACTGACAAGTGGACCTATGAGACTTGGATGGAGGTAGCACAAAAGGTTACAATGAACCCCACATTAAAAGCAGTCCGAGCTCTAGTGTAAAACTTAAAACTAAATGGCGGTGGGTATTGTGTATCATGGATCCTAGGGATGCAATAATGGTGAGATAACATTATCCATGGAAGTATTTCAGGTTTTGGAACATCCTGCCGGATCCAGCAGGATGGGCCAGAGAGATGGAAGGGAGAGAATGGGAGAGGGGCAGGGATAGTGCTGGAGGCCTGTTTTGGAACAACACCACCAGTATAGTATGCATTTCCCGCTCCATCAGAATGACGTTGTATATCTTAGCTACTGTAGCGCACCTACTGAGTGAAGAAGCTAATTGATATCCAAGTGGTGAAGCACTTTCTCCTTCTACTAAAGCAAGAAGTGCAGACCTATCTTAAGGTAGCATAGGCTTTCGCTTTGGTAATAAGGGCAAGTCAGGATGATGTCCCTCTTCCTTCTCTTGCTACCTCCTATCCTCCTTACCTCCATACGCTCTTTTCCGCCTATCCCATCGGATCCGCCGAGATGTTGGGAAACAGGCCCTAAATATGTTTTCTTATATTGTTATTATCCTAGTGAAAAATAATGGTTGGCTATAAACAATGGTGGATAAATCTACCTCCGAACTGGCTGTTGTCAAATTGCATTAGAGTAGCTCTTTGTTGGCCTATATGTGAGATGGTTCATATCAGGTGTAAAGCCAGACAGATGTATATTTCCTCAAATCATATGAAGCCTTCCAAATTTGAGGTCTACTACAGAATCTCTCTCCTCTTGATTGGACAGTCCTGCCAATGGTGAAACACATTACCACCAAGGTTGTAGGTGCCAGTCTGTGCCTGCCTGTACTTTGCTGGACTTGTGCTTGCATGGGGCATGCATATGCGCTGCATGTATGTATCATGTATGTACGTATGCATATACCTGTGTGTGCATTGGTTTCAGCATAACATGGCATACTGTGCTGGACATGTCCTGCAGGTTATGTTGGATTTGGTAAATTGAGGATAGCAAGAACCTTTGTTTGTTTTTTTTTTCACAATTCAAACTCTGCTGTCTGCAAAAGCAACCAAATCCTTATCGATTGTTTATTAATACAATAACTCCAAGCTAGAATATTCTCTGAATATGAAGGTCATCGTCATGCTAGTCTTTTAAAATTTCTTCACTATGTAAAGCTGATTTAGCCAGCTTTCTTGATCAAATAAGGGGTGGAATGCATTGGTTGTGTGTTAGTTTTAGCTGCTAAGAATAGTTGAAGAATGAAGTGGTCTCCAAAGTTATGCTTGGAAGCAGGAAACTAAATGAAGAGCAAAATGGTGGTTGATTTTTTCTAACTTGAATGATGATCTTGTCTATATTACCTAGATTTAGACTTTCCATTTCCAAATCTTTTCCTAGTTTTCCAGCATCAAAACAAAGGTCAATTATAAATCTATTTCTATGCAGATTTTCCTTTTCCTGTTTGTGTTATTCTCCTCCCCTTTGCAGTGAATGTAATCTAACGAACTATGCCTGATCATTTCTAGATGTTTGCTAGTTTAACGTGTTCATCGTGTGGTAATTCATCACTTTATATCAGAACAATGTTAACCATTTTGTTTCCTATTTTTGTTGAGCAGATTTAAATTTTCTCCCCTCAGGGTTGCTGCGATCGCTATAATTTATGGCTTTGGCCTGTACAAGTGGTGGATGTTTGTAATCAGCTAGTTGTCTGAGCTTCTTCATGGCGTCTCTTTCATGCTTCTTAACACTAAAAGTTTCTCTGTTGCAACTTTCAGAATTCTATGGGTTGTATCTATTTTACACAAACTCTATCAGAGAAACTGTAAATCTCTGGATCATATCATGGTGATTATTGCCTTTTATTCTTCTATTTAGTGCTTGGTTGTCCACATATCTTACTTTTAATGTTCTGGATACGGGCTTCATTAATCATGATTGCATTCGGATGCATCAGGATTTATAGACCTAGTGCAAGCGATGTAGCATCAGCGAGAATTTGTCTAAGTGCATTGATGATTTTATTCAAGTTGTGATGCATCAAACAAAAGTTCAATTTGAAGCATGTAATTGACACCGAGGAGGTTGCAGTTAGGTTGCTGATGGGTTTTCTTCCTTTCTTTCCTCAAATTGTCAAGTCAAAAGATTGGGTTGTGACTTTCTGGTCAAATGTGGGGTGGGTTTTGTTCTGCTACTAGTTCAAGGTAAATGTGTTAAGAGTCCAAAGCACATTCAGCACGGTGCACCTTGAGTTGGCCTAAATGAACTTTGAGGAGTGACAAGAAACCTAAGTCCAATAATACTTGAATTACCCAAATAAAATTTGAGTCGCAGGAAACTTAAGGTTCAGTTGCACTTAAATTGCGAGTTCTATAATCTTTTCCTCCATCTCTGACTTGGAACATAAAAAATGGTTCAAGATGTGCAAGGACATTTATGTACATCTTTGTCTATATATTTCAATCTTCCCAACAAGAGAAAATGCATAGCATCCACAGGCCCAAACAGGCAGAGCCACAGAAATGGTTTCGGATCGGCTCCCAGAATGAGACCCAAGTATTCTTTTAGGCAACGATTGAGTCAAAAACTAACGAACTCATGTCAGATCGGATAGGTCAATCTGATCCATTTTCAGCCCTACTTATTGGCGCATCTTTTCAGGGGCGGCTAAAAATTTTTGACATAATTTTTTTTCTTTTTTTTTTTTAAAAAAAGGAATCGAAAGAAATGACAAAGGCGTTCGTCGGATGAGACGTGTGACAATGAAGTATAATTGGTTATAATGTTTTGAATTCAATACGATAAGCAGCCATCAGAGTGGCGCAGCGGAAGCGTGGTGGGCCCATAACCCACAGGTCCCAGGATCGAAACCTGGCTCTGATAAGGAGTGGCTTTCGCTTTTTGTTTCTTTTTTGTTTTTATTTATTTCTCAAACACTTGCATGGTTTCCTTTCTATTTTTCCTAAAAAACTTTGCAAGGTTCCGATTTAATTATATTCAACTTGTTCTATGCTTCACTTAATCCAAATTGTGGATGGGTTGAGCATATTGAGCCAATCTTTTTGGATTTGGATGATTGATTTATCGTGGGGTTAGGTTTGGTTTTTAATTGGTTACAGTGAGCCTTGATTAATTTTAACTTGATTATCTATTTGTGAACTAGGTGATAATCTTCGTTTTGAGGGAGAACGTAGGAAGCAAATCGCTTCCCCCATATTACTGGGTAAAAGCAAGGATGATTACAGTGAAAAGAATGGAAGAAGAGGACAGTGGTTACTAAGAGAGTACAATGGAGATCCTAGAATCAGAAGATTGGAGCTAATTAGATGTCAAGATATTTCTATGGCTCTCCAGGTTTTTCGCTAAGCATAAATTTCCTCAAAGTTTGAAGGTCTAAAGAGTTTTGGGAAGGACTGATTTAATGGAAAACCTTTTCCTTAGGAAAATTCTCTAATTCCTCTCATGTGAAACATGCTGATGATAAGCTCATTCCAAGCACTTCTTGAAGATGACTGAATTTTCTTGTGTCTCTAGGTGGTCCAGAATTATGTGATCATGTAATCTGATAAACTCAAATGCATTAACCTATCAAATCCATAAATAGTTTATCCAAATCTAAAATTCTCAAAATAAAAAGTGAATAATCACAATACAGAGATAGGTTAACAAACAACATATTGATCTTAAATGACCCCATGGATATGCCAAGATAGAGAAGATCAGCTACACATCTAGCTTTGGCAATCAATACTCTTGGAACATCACTAGTTCTTCTCTTCAGCAGGTATCAACAAATCAATTCCTGAATGTACTACAAATCTTTATCCCTAATGAATTATCGAACATAGTTGATTTTCAAAGTTAATGAAGCATGGTTATTAGCAACCTTTCCTTTAAAAAAATAAAGGAAAAAATGTATTGACAAAAAATTAGAATGTATCTCGCTTAAAATTGTTCTTTTAGATGCATGGAGCTTTACCACTCTAGGAGACAGGTGCTTCTAGATCTGCGAAGTAGCATATAACAAAGAAGCAATAGCCTAACAGAGGATAGCAAAAACTCTCTATTGAAATAGAAGAATGAGAGAAGAGAATTATATTTCTGCTTGTCTTTACAATGTACATGAGTAGCCTTTATATAGACTAGAAGGCTAACGAAATTTGGTACGGCCGAATAAGTTTGGCACAATCAATCACAAATCAATTAAGAAAAAATTTAGTAAGGTCGATTAAGTTTGGCATAATCAATCAATCAATGAACCTAATCAATCATATGATTTTGACGCTCTCTATGATAAAAATTTAGGAGATGTTACACTTTCTTCCTCACTTGGAGCACTGCAACCTTTGTTATTTTGAAACAAAATTATGATATAGGAAACCAGTGGTAAAACTGTGTGCAGATAGAGATACCAAAAGATTCATGGGATGTAAAATTTCTTTCAAGATCTTTGTAGGCTTTTGCCTCTTTTTCTTTTCCAACTTCGAAAAAGATGTGCTTGCTATAAGCCACCAGTGGTCACACAGGCACGCATGGACATGGTGGCACCTTGTCACAGAAGCTAGCATACGCATTAGCTAAAAGAACCAAACCTGCTGTTGATGGAGAGTCAAACCCATTCAACCAAGTGCGGACATTCTGGGTATCGACCATGCTATAATACTCCAGATCATGAGAAACTCTTTGTGTGATATCTCGCAATATTCTTGGGCAAGGCTCTACAGGTATGTATGTATCATGTATGTATGTAAGTATGTATGTATGTATATATGTGTTGGGGGAATACAGCTTCCCCCCTAGTACATGAGAACCTCGTCACCAGGAGACCGCATGACGGCCGACCTTGGGCGGCCGAGGTCGGCGTCCGACCCCGGAACATCCGACCCGGAGAGCTCCCGACCTCGGAAGTCCGTCCTCGCCGCCCACCTACCGCGGTTGTACCCTTCCGAAGTTTGGCCGGGGGCCATACCCTGCCACCGCCTCCAGCATTTAATACGCATGATCTCTGCAAACCCACGGCTCACTCAACAATTAATGCATATCTCCGACTCACTTAACAATTAATGCATATCTCCGACTCACTCAACAATTAATGCATATCTCCGGCTCACTCAACAATTAATGCGCGTGGCTCCTATTACCTACGGATCCTCAGCTCTCCACGGCAAATCGGCTCAGCAGGATCCGGTCGGCCGTGACAACTCTCTGATCCCGGCCTCACCTCCGACATCAAGGCATTAATTCATCTGATCGCGCGCCAACTCAAGCAACGTGCTGAGTCGTACGACGGCCTCGCCCTATCACATCACAGGTAATCCGACCCCCCTATAAAAATGGGACCCTTCCTTCCTGATGACCCAAAAATTGATTTAAAGATTAATTTTGATGATCACAAAACCTTGAAGTATAATTACTAATGCTTGTGTTGCAAGAAGAAAGATAATTTGTTTTGCAAGGAATATATCAAGTTGGAAAAATACAAGAAGGCTTCAAAAGCTCTCAAGAAAAGTTGGAAGAAAGCTACACTTCATTGGCCCAAGTTTCAAGTTCAAAGGATTCAAGTTGGAGGAGCAAAATCAAAGAAAGATTCAAAAGAATAGTCCTCGAGTCGACTCCTGGAAGTTCAGAGTCGACTCTGGCACTTTAAAGTTTCAAGGAACAGTGCTCGAGTCGACTCCGGGATTCTGCGAGTCGACTCCGACTGAGAACAAACAAAAAGACAGAGAGGTCAGCGCTACAGTGATCTCGAGTCGACTCCAACTTTAGTGCTACAGTGCGGAGTCGACTCCCAGATACAGTGCCGGCAGACTACTATTCACGAGTCGACTCCTATTTCAGCCGAGTCGACTCCTGCTTCAGCCGAGTCGACTCTAGCACGCTGGGAGGCATAACGGCTAGTTTTTTCTTGATTCCAACGGCTCTATTTTTGTCTCTAACGGCTAGATTTTTGTTTTCACTCCCTCTAAAGCTATAAAATCAAGAGGAGAGCTAGGAAAGAGGGTATGGAAGTGGAAGAAAATATTTAGAGAAGAGATTTGAAAGAGATTACAAGAAAAATCTCCCATAAGCACAAAAGGGCCATTCAAAGTAAAATAGAGAGAAGAAGAGCATCCAAGTGAATCCCAAAGCTTCCTCTCCATCCGTGTGCTGCCTCGGGGATCCTCTACTTCGTGCAAAATCAGAAGAGGGGCAAGTGAAGAAGAAGCCGAGTTCCTCCATCTACAAATTAATTTGAGGGCTTCTTCTCTTTTCTTTACTTATTTACATTTGCTATATTTGCTTATTTGAGAAGCTTGTATTTGATTTAAACTCTTGTTCTAATATCTTGTAACTTGATTCAATCAAGGGATTGAATCAAGGGGTTAAGGTTTGTTGGTGAGCCTTTGGGGAAAACCAATCGGGTTGATTGTGAACCCGGAAAACAATCATTGTAAGGTTGTGGTTGGTGAGCCTTTGGGAAAACCAACTAGGTTGGATTGTGAGCCCGTGAAAACAATCGGTAGGTTCTAGTCGGTGAGCCTGTAAAAACCGACCGAGTTCGTTGTGATCTCGCAAAACAACAAGTTGGGTTGTGAGCTTGTAAAACAACCGACTGTAATCTAAGGAATTATAGTGAAATTCTCAAGAGGTCTTGGGGAGTGGATGTAGGTGCTGGGGTGCACCGAACCACTATACATCTTTGTGTTTGTGATGCCTTATCTCTTGTATTTCATGCCTTCCATTCATGCTTGATTGTGTAATATCTCTAGCTTTGTTTTCTATAGAGTTATAAGTGATTTGCTTAGCTTCCACTCCATTCTTACCATACACATAGATTAAAATTGATCATACAACTATAAGTTGTTTTTAGATCAATTGCACCCTAAAGCCATAGTATAATTGCTCTAGCTTAATCTTCCACTACTTTACTTGTAATTGCCTAGAGCTTAAGTAAATAACATCTTATTATTCCGCTGCATTCTATTCAAAGTAAAAATTAGGGAACATAATTTTTAGAAAACCCAATTCACCCCCCCCTCTTGG
Organism: Phoenix dactylifera; assembly: GCF_051530095.1. Taxonomy (NCBI): domain Eukaryota; kingdom Viridiplantae; phylum Streptophyta; class Magnoliopsida; order Arecales; family Arecaceae; genus Phoenix; species Phoenix dactylifera. The sequence goes on from NC_143194.1 coordinate 21,722,254, forward strand.
GTTGTCACCTTGGGCAACAAGTGGTATCAGAGCAGGTGCTCTTTTATTAATTATAGTCTTAACCGACAAGAGCCAAAGATCATGACAACTCAAATAGATAGTTTTCTAGGAGAGGGACAGTTAATTGATAGGCCTCCACTGTTTAATGGCATAAACTACACATATTGGAAAGCACGCATGCGCATTTTTATTCAATCACAAAACTATTATTTATGAAAAATCATAATAAATGACCTTCACACACTCTCTCAAACTATTAATGAAAAGGACTTAGCACAATTGAATGCTAATGCTATGAACATATTATATTGTGCTATTCATGAAACGAAGTTTAATGAAATTTCTGCATGCTTATCTGCTAAGGAGATCTGGGATACTTTAGAAAATATTTATGATAAATCTCAGATTAGCTCACATGTGCTTCAATTGCGTACTAACAATGAGATTGCAGAATCCTCCATAGTAGCCGAGTCGACTCCCAGTTTGTCCGAGTCGACTCCTAGAGAAGAACAGTCTGAAAGGCAGAGACACAGTCTTGAAAACCCTGTGAACGAGTCGACTCCAAGTAGTTTCGAGTCGACTCCCAAGTTAGCCGAGTCGACTCCGACAAGGCCTGAGTCGACTCCGAGGCAGAACAGTTCAAAAGACAGAGAATCATCTTTTAGGCCTCTGAGAACGAGACGTCTCCCGAAGATCTCGAGTCGACTCTCAAGTCAGTCGAGTCGACTCCAAGTAAACCCGAGTCGACTCGAGGAAGAAAAAACAACAAAAAAATTCAAAAGCTTCCTAAAGACAAAGAAGAAGAGGAAGCAAGAAGAAAGGAAGAAAGAGATAAAAAGCAAGAAAGCCTTGACCAAGGAAGAGTCAAGCAAAAAATTGAAAGCTAGAAGCAACAATGAACTACAAGAGGTAACTAACTTATGTTTTATGGCATTAGAAGATAAAGTAGAATCTGAATCTAATTTTACACCAAATGAATTTCATGAAGAATATTCTTATGATGAACTATTAAATGCTTTTCATGATTTGTATGGTGAATGTAGAAAATTAGCTATCAAAAATAAAAATCTTAAAAAGCTAAATCTCGAAATCTCAAAAGAAAGAAATTCTATTGCTAAAATATATGACAAACTAAATTCTGAAAATGAAAGCTTAAGGTTAAATTCAGAACAATTGATTCGGAAAAATCAGAATTTAATTAAAAAAAATCAAAACTTAAGTGAAGAAATTAACCAATCAAAATCTCTTATTAACAAATTCACTGTAAGTTCAGAACGATTAAAATTGATGTTTGAAAGCCAATATGTTGCTTATGATAAATCAAAACTTGGCTTGACTCCTTTACTTGACAATAAATCTCTAGAGAAAAAGGTTATCAATGCATCAAGCAAACCATTAAATAAGATAACATATTTCAAACATGAAAAGAATGGACATAACAACTTTACCTATCGTTCTAACATAATTAAATCAAGTGGTAAAGTTATTACAATTAAACAAATTTGGGTTCCAAAAGGAACCATATGTCCTAACTCTCAAGGACCCAAGCAAGCTTGGGTACCCAAAATGAAAATATGAGGATGTAGACATAGGTGTGCCAAGATACCCATGGAACAAATGGAACTTTCATACAAATGGGTGTTCAAGACACACGTCAAAAATGAAACTTAAAACATACTTATGAAAAGCAATTTTAAATAATAAAAAAAATTTATAATAATAATAATAATGAAATCAGTAAACCTTGCATTTCATTATTATTTTTGCTTTAGTATTTGATTAAAATATGAATTGCAAGTATTGACCAATTTTGTGATATAGAAAATACTTTTGGAAATATAATCAAATCACTTCATTTTATAGTATACTTTACTCACTATTGGACAAGTTGCTAAAAGATTAATCAATTTATTAAGAATAACTCTATGAATTCTCTATATGCTTGATTGAGAGTTTTTATCCATGGCATTATTGTTTATTGATCATAGATATGATAATGTGTACTTGGTGTGCTTTTGAATATATGCACTATGAATACCAAGATTAAAGAAACCATCTTTGGCATATAAAATCAACTCATGCTAGTATGTACTTAATCTCAAAAGACCTTGCCATTGGCTTACTTAGATTATCTTCTGAAAGATCAAAGTTTACCATGCATGCTAACTAAGGAAACAAATAAAAATCAATTTCTAAATCTAAAGATGTTGTTTCCATCACTAAGTTTTCAAAAGCTTACATTGGATGTGTTCTTGGCAAATAAAATTGAAATATTTTCTGTATTTGCTAAATCTTGTAAAAGTGTTTCAAATGATAAAGGTTTCCAAACTGTGAAGATAAAGAGTATCATGGCACAGTATTGAAAACTAAAATCCTGATAAAGTTTATACAGAAATTAATTATTTCAGCACCAAAGACACCTTAAGTAAAATAGGGTTAATAGAATTCTTGAAGAAATGAAAAAGACAATTGTGTATGATAGTCATCTACTTAAATGATTTTTTTTTAAAGGTTATCATCACTGCTTGTCATACATATGACTTCTATTAGATCTATTTTTGATGAAAACTTCTTTTGATCTTCTGAAAAATAGAAAATGAACTACTGCATATCTCTCATATTTTTCAGTCGTACATACTATGCTTGATACGTTCTTATGAAAATAATGCCAAATCTGATAAAGATATGTCTATCCTTGGATATCATTCATCAAGCAATGCATATAGAACATTCAATTAAAAGATTCGAGTTGTAGAAATATCAATTCATTTTGTTCCTTATGAGACTAATGATTTATTATCAAGATACTAAAATTAAATTATATATGTATATGGTTAATCTTTTACATATAACAATCTGTAAACTTGTTAATAATTATAACCAAATTGAGTTTTTCAGAAATGCACTTAATGAAGAAAAATTGATGACTACTAAAAGACTAAATCAAGAAAAGATGAAATAGATCTTGATTCTTGCATAATTAGAAGTAAAGATCACCATTATCATTTGCTTGCTTTATGAGCTTTATATTCTATCAAATGAATGTGTAGAATGCACTCCTAGGTGCTTATTTTATTAAAGAAGATATATGTTAAATAACCACCATATTTGAAAATACTTATTACAAATATGATAAAGCAATATATAATCTGGAACAAGCATCAAAAGCAGGATATAAAAGCTTAAGTAACTTTTTTTTTATAGAAAGTAATAATGATAAATCTATGCATCAAAAAGAAGAATTTGTGATATCTTATTTGCTCAAGGTATGCATTGATGACATCATTTTTGGTTCTACTAATGAAGAGTTATATGAAGATTTTACTAAGCTCATGCAAGGTGAGTTTGAAATATGTATGATGAATGAATTAGCATCTTCTCTCAAACTCCAAATTAAGACAAACAAGAAAGGGGATCTTCATTGACCAAAGTTAGTCCACAAGAAAACTCTCATAGAAGATTGGCATGAAGAAGGTATGTCTATGATCCCATCTTGTAGAATTTGAAAAGGATGAGCAAAGTAGATCTATTGTTTTAAAGCTGTATTGAAGCATGATAGAATAATTATTTTATCATACAGCTAGTAGACCAGATTGTATGCTCATTATGTGCCCTTGTGCAAGACTTCAATCTAACTCTAATGTTTCATAATCTGAATTTTGATAGAAACAACTGTTTAAGATAAATTGATTAAAACTTAGCTAACATGTCTTATTGATAATTATCTTAAGCAAATAGAATCTAAGCTAAATTGATTTTGAAAATTAAAAAAAAATTGATTTGACCTTGATAAATCTTCCTATTGCTTCACATGCTTGTCCTTGAACCTTCTTGGTTAATGAAACTATCTCTTAAGTTCAAGTGACATGTGTTTGCTTATATTTAGGCGATCTCTTGAGTAAAATAACTCAACATTCAATTGTTGTCATATCTTATGATTGAGTCACCTAGTTAAGAAATATGCTATATGAATGTTTTGTATCTTGAAGAAATTAATGACTTTCCTTCAAGAAAGAAAAGAATTTTGTTAATAATGCAGGATTCTTGAGCAAGAAAATGAGAAATTTCAACTTGAAGGATATCTCCATGTAAGATACAATAAACATTCACATGCAAACAAGAGAGAGGACCTTCTTCAGCCAAAAGCTCATACATAAGAAATCTAGTAGGTATTTGACTTGAAGAATGCAGAATGAATCGGTAATTTTAGATACATCTCTCATAAATTAGCTAAGCAAAGTCAATAACTTAAATCTTATTGTGGCATGATTAAAATCTTTAAATATTAATTTCTAGATATCATGTCTATATATGCATTAATTGACTTATGCTTTTAGAAATTATTTCATGGTTTGCTCAAACTAAAATATTTCTTTGCCTATATCATAACAATAAAATACACAAGTATATACTTAAAATTTTGATTTAAAATAACTTGTGAGAAGTTATAAATCCTTGAGCACAATGAAAATGTTGTTTGCATGATATACATCTATATGATACATAAGATTATTTCTTAATTCTGCTCTTTCATATAAATTACTTGAGAATAACAAAAAGAGAGAGAGATAAAGAAAGAAAAATGGATATTATTCAAGTAAAGTAAAATCTAAGTAAAGGCAAATACTCCAATCTTAAGGAAAAGCAAAACAAGCATAATATATCCGGCACATTTGTGAGACTTGTGTGAGCATTCTTTTAGAAGGGATAAAATCCGTAATTAATTATACTTAAACAAGGAGAGTTTGACGTAAATATTTTAACATTTCTATATTGCTCATCATAGGGATGGTGCCAATGGAGAGGCTAGTGGTAGTACTCGGCACTATTTGACCCAACTATTCGGTGTAGGGTATATTAGGGACGGCACAAGAGGGAGGCTAGTGGTAGTACCTCGTGCCCCTTCCAACTCCACCGGATAGGGAGCAAATAGAGTATAGAGCATAAGAAAGTAAAAAAAAAAAATGAAAGACAAAATAAATGAAAGTATATAAGAAGAATCATGTTTTTTTTTATCACTTGAAAACACACTTTAAGGATGAAATCAATGCAAGATTATATTTAAATAGGGGGAGTTTATTTAAAAAGAATTGATTTTGATCCTTAACATGCTTGTTCTTAGTAGTTTTTATGCATGACTTAACACATAATATATTGTGCATGTGGCATGATGTTTTGAATTATGGGTTCTCAATATTTTGTAATGCTCCATGCTTGGATAAGTTGATTGAAATATGTCTTAACTTTGCTCACAAGTCTTTGCTTCATCCTTGCCTCAAACTAACTTGTGTTCCAATACTTGAATGTTTAAAATACTGATCGAATTTTTTTTTTAAAGTAATATTAAAAATGAAATTTCAGTTTTATCATTCACGATTATCTTTGAAAGTTAAATAGATTTACAAAAAGAAGAAGAGAAGGATATTTCTATTTAGGCAAAATGAATTGATCTTGATCTATCTTTCTACTTGCCTAACTTTGATACATAATGTCCTAATGCTTGTTAAAATATCCTTTATTTTGTATCGAAACTCAATATTAAATACAAAGATTCTGAAAGTGCTCGAATGTTATTGAAATATGTGTTTTCAATCTTAGTGATTTAAGATGAGCTACAATGTAGAAGATACATATCTCAAATTATAATTGTTAAAGCCTTCTTGGAAATTCTTATGAAAATTCAGAATCTGATTTTGTATAAAAGCTTAAACTTAACTTAAAAATGCTTATATCGTTACATCTTTGTAACCTTAGTTATATGCTTCAATGATCACGTCATTCAGGAGAATAACTCAATATGATTTCTAAATAAAAATTTTAATATAAGAAAAACAAAATTAATTTTGACACCTTGGTTGATTGTCTCGACACGCATCCGAAACATATCTTTTCTTATCCTTAAAGTGTACTAATATTGGTCTAAATGATGTGTCCTTCAATGATCTTAATTGCAAACAAATATTTTTAAATATATGATTTTATTTTGATATTAAAAAGATTTATTGTGCTTCATGTATACGTTGCTGAAAAACTATGATTAAGAAATTGAGTTCTATAAATATATATACTTCAATGATCATCTATATGTTTTTCTCCCCTACATTATTAAAGACCTCTATCAATATAAATATATTATTAAGAGAGTGAATGATCTTAAGTCTAGAAACATTTCAGCTCACTCAAATGATTCTTAAAAGAAAGAAAATGTAAATGCTTTTGAAAGAATTTGAGCTTCAAATGAATCATTTTTCTGATTAATATTTCAGTACAGTTTCTCAAAAATTAAGAGGAAGCATAACTTGTTCTTGAAAGATTAAAAAGAGTGATTGCTATAAATTTTGAATAATTCTAGATCACTCTACATTCTTGATATCATAGAGTTTCAGTTTTATTCACGTTCATCATTAAAATCTGAAATTCAACAAAAGAAAAGAATGATTAAAGAAGAATGCATCTTTTGAGGGGGAGCTTTAGATATTCAGTATCTTATCCTAAAGTTACTTTAATGCATACTTTGAATTTTATGGATTGATTTTGATGAACCTCCTTATATTGCAAGACTTGCTTTAATTATATAATAAGTTTATACCTTGAAATGAGTTCTATAAAGGTTGTCTTATCTCAAACCTTGAGTCTTATGAAAATAAGCTGAAACTTATAGAAAATATATTTTTGAGATTGACAATTTTATTGAACATTATCTTCAAATTCTAAACTCTTAAATGGAATGATCAATTGAGGGGGAGAAAGAAAATTTCAGAAGGAGAGATCTGATGGAACTTAATCGCATAAATCTATAACTAAAGGAGAGAAAATGAATACTAAATGAAAAGTGATCCTAATACTCTCCAATATGTGTCATCTGAAATTTAAATCTGAAAATCTTTATGATACACCTTGAAGCTTGTTATTTGGTTAATATATCTTATGCATAAATCATGAACCAAATTGCAATTCAAACAGATGATCTTAAGAGCCTCTAACTTAATGAAAAAGGAGGAGAATAATGTGTTGAATTTTCTTGAGTATCTCTCAGAAAATCTATTTTGGGAATTCAGTAATGAGTCCTAATTGGCTTGTTCTTTAGAACTTCAATTTTGTGCCAATTCATTATTATATGTATCAAAATGTACTTATTTTTAAAGGAATAAAAGAACTTTGAAATTATACTTAAAATATTGCTATTATACTCCAAAAAAGAAAATTAGTTCAATTGCTCTCATGCTGCTAAAATACTTAATATATTGGGCAAAAGATCTTAAATGAACAAGCTTTCATACTTATTATTAAAAAATGATTAGATTTTCATTCGTGCTTTCCTTAAATATCATTTGTGGTACTTCTTGAATTAACTTAAGAAAGATTCCACCTACACTTGAGTTGAAAACTATCCTTGGAATCACATTCGATGTGCTCTCATCATCATTTGCCTATTCTAATTAATCTGATTCTGACATTATTGCCTTGAGTTATATGATTCATATTCTTGCAATAATTTGACATGCATTAATTGAAAATCAGAGTACTATAAGAAAAAGAAATATTTGAATATTCTTATCTTTGTGCTTAATGTTTCACTATCTTTTTGATGTTGTCAAAAAGGGGGAGAAATATCTAAGTATATGCTCATAATGCTTTATGTGTTGATTATGTTAAGTTGATTAAATCTAAAGCATTATCATGAAGTATATTTTAAAGATACATACATATTTTCTACTTCATGCAACTTAGTTATGCATTAGTTCTAGAACATAATCTATTTTATATTGCATATACTCCAAGTTTTGTCATCATCAAAAAGGGGGAGATTGATGACCCAAAAATTGATTTAAAGATTAATTTTGATGATCACAAAATCTTGAAGTATAATTACTAATGCTTGTGTTGCAAGAAGAAAGATAATTTGATTTGCAAGGAACATATCAAGTTGGAAAAATACAAGAAGGCTTCAAAAGCTCTCAAGAAAAGTTGGAAGAAAGCTACACTTCATTGGCCCAAGTTTCAAGTTCAAAGGATTCAAGTTGGAGGAGCAAATTCAAAGAAAGATTTAAAAGAATAGTCCTCGAGTCGACTCCTGGAAGTTCAGAGTCGACTCTGGCACTTTAAAGTTTCAAAGAACAGTGCTCGAGTCGACTCCGGGATTCTGCGAGTCGACTCCGACTGAGAACAAACAAAAAGACAGAGAGTTGATTTTCAGCGCTACAGTGATCTCGAGTCGACTCCAACTTTAGTGCTACAGTGCGGAGTCGACTCCCAGCTACAGTGCCGGCAGACTACTATTCACGAGTCGACTCCTATTTCAGCCGAGTCGACTCTTGCTTCAGCCGAGTCGACTCCTGCTTCAGCCGAGTCGACTCTAGCACGCTGGGAGGCATAACGGCTAGTTTTTTCTTGATTCCAACGGCTCTATTTTTGTCTCTAACGGCTAGATTTTTGTTTTCACTCCCTCTAAAGCTATAAAATCAAGAGGAGAGCTAGGAAAGAGGGTATGGAAGTGGGAAAAAATATTTAGAGAAGAGATTTGAAAGAGATTACAAGGAAAATCTCCCATAAGCACAAAAGGGCCATTCAAAGTAAAATAGAGAGAAGAAGAGCATCCAAGTGAATCCCAAAGCTTCCTCTCCATCCGTGTGCTGCCTCGGGGATCCTCTACTTCGTGCAAAATCAGAAGAGGGGCAAGTGAAGAAGAAGCCGAGTTCCTCCATCTACAAATTAGTTTGAGGGCTTCTTCTCTTTTCTTTACTTATTTACATTTGCTATATTTGCTTATTTGAGAAGCTTGTATTTGATTTAAACTCTTGTTCTAATATCTTGTAACTTGATTCAATCAAGGGATTGAATCAAGGGGTTAAGGTTTGTTGGTGAGCCTTTGGGGAAAACCAACCGGGTTGATTGTGAACCCAAAAAACAATCATTGTAAGGTTGTGGTTGGTGAGCCTTTGGGAAAACCAACTGGGTTGGATTGTGAGCCCGTGAAAACAATCGGTAGGTTCTAGTCGGTGAGCCTGTAAAAACCGACCGAGTTCGTTGTGATCTCGCAAAACAACAAGTTGGGTTGTGAGCTTGTAAAACAACCGACTGTAATCTAAGGGATTATAGTGAAATTCCCAAGAGGTCTTGGGGAGTGGATGTAGGTGCTGGGGTGCACCGAACCACTATACATCTTTATGTTTGTGATGCCTTATCTCTTGTATTTCATGCCTTCCATTCATGCTTGATTGTGTAATATCTCTAGCTTTGTTTTCTATAGAGTTATAAGTGATTTGCTTAGCTTCCACTCCATTCTTACCATACACATAGATTAAAATTGATCATACAACTATAAGTTGTTTTTAGATCAATTGCACCCTAAAGCCATAGTATAATTGCTCTAGCTTAATCTTCCACTACTTTACTTGTAATTGCCTAGAGCTTAAGTAAATAACATCTTATTATTCCGCTGCATTCTATTCAAAGTAAAAATTAGGGAACATAATTTTTAGAAAACCCAATTCACCCCCCCTCTTGGGTTGTCACCTTGGGCAACACTTCCCAAGGGGGGTTGGACTCAGAAAAAACTCAGCAAGAATATATCTTCCTCCTCTCTTCTTTAAAAAACTAAGCCCCCCCTCTGACTTAAGCATCGGAGGGCCGGCGCCGGAAGACCCGGCCATCGGCTTTTTTGCGGCACCCCTACGGAGGACGCCGCTCGCCGACGGATCGCCACCCACCAGTGCCCACCGAAGCTCCCCCTCCTCAGCCGACGGCCGCCCCCGGGTCCAATTTCCAGCAACAGTTGGCGCTAGAGGAAGGGCCCGAGTCGCGATCATGAAGCTGAGAAGTAAGGGAGCCTCCAACGTTTCCCGGCGTCCCCCGCAGAGTCCTGGACACTCCGTCCAGAATTTGCCTACTCCTGCTGATCCGGTTCCCCTGGTCCAGCCGGAACAATTCAACGCCCTGGTGCAGCAAGTCCAGGCCTTGGCCGCTGCCGTTCAAGGTCTGTGGCGTGAGGAAGCCTTACCTACGCTCCCCCCACAGGCCCAGATCCCGCCGGAGTTTCCTCCCAACGGTCCGATTCTCTAGGGCCAGAACCTTCATGGCTCTTCCAGGGCCAACAACGAAGAGCGGGTGTCCCCCCAGAGAGAGCTGCAGGGGGGAAGTCTCAACAGAAGACCCCAACTCTCCGAAGCCGAATCGGCCCCGGTCCACCGTGAGCTGGAGCAAACCACGGTGACAATTCCCCGGGTTGGGGAGCTCGACAGGAAAGTCGAGCACTTGGAGCGCCAGATCGAAGCGCTCCACAGCAGGAAGGCAAGACACGAGGGGGATTTCGAATTTACCACCAAGTCCCCCTTCTCCCGCCAAATCGAGGACGAGCCGGTCCCCCCGAGGTTCAAGATGCCTCAAGTGGAGCCCTACAGCGGAACTACCGACCCCCTCGACCATTTGGAAAGCTACCGAGCTCTCATGGAACTGCAAGGGTCCTCGGAGGCCGTGCTCTGCAAGGCATTCCCGGCGACCCTCCGAGGGACAGCTCGGCTTTGGTTTTTCGGGCTGAAGCCGAGCACGGTATCCTCTTTCGAGCAGCTCGGCAGGTAGTTCGCTACCAACTTTGCTGCCAGCCGACGCCAGCGACGGACGTCAGACTCCCTCCTAGATATCAAGCAGAAGGAGGGGGAATCCCTCAAGGAGTATCTTGACCGCTTCACCGCCGCCACGTGGGAAGTCCGCGAGCTGGACCAGTCAATAGCCATGTCGGCCCTAAAAACTGGGGATCGTTCCTACAGATTCCTCTTCTCTATCGAGAAAAGCTTCCCTGCCGACTTCACCGAGATGCTGGCCCGAGCTCGGAAGTATGCTAAGGCCGAGGAGGCTATCGCCTCCAGGCGGGGTGCAACTGAACCAGCTTCAAAGAAGCAAAAAAAATGCCGCGAGGAGCGCGGCCGCCAAAGGAGTCGATCCCCCCGCCGAGAGAAGAACCTCCCCCGGCTGAGAAGCCCGCCTCGACAGCGGGGACAGCCTCGACAGAGGTCCCCGCCTCAGCCAAGGTCCCCACTACGACCTCGGACGCACCCGGGGAGGTACGAGAACTACACTCCTATCAATGCACCCCGGGCCGAGATTCTGATGGAGATTGAAGGTCGGGACTTCTTCCGACCTCCGCCTCCTATGCGGGATACAGGAGTTCCCCGCAATCCCAGGAAGTATTGCCGCTTCCACCGAGACCACGGGCACGACACGGAGGACTGTTTTCAGCTCCGGGATGAGATTGAGGCGCTTATTCGCCGCGGAGTACTCAATCGGTTCGTAAGGAACCGACGTGAGGAAAGAAGGCCAGTGGGAAATGCCACACCGCCCGAAAATCCGGATGACAACAGGCCTATCGCCGGCACGATCAATGTAATTGGAGGAGCCTCGGCTGGAGGGTCAGCCCAAGAAGGAATCTCCCCAAAGCGCCCGCGCACTTCTAAAGTCATCTCGTTCTCGGACGAGGATTTGGAAGGGGTTGAGACCCCTCAGGATGATGCTGTAGTCATCTCCATGATTCTAAATAAATTTGATGTAAAACGCGTCTTAGTTGACAATGGAAGCTCAGCCAATGTTTTGTACTACCACGCCTACCAAAAATGGGGTTACCGGGAAGCCAGCTTCGGAAAATTAATACCCCGCTGGTTGGGTTCACCGGGGACTCGGTCCCAGTCGAGGGCGAGGTCAGTCTTCTTGTTACGGTCGGCCTCGCTCCCCAGGAAAGCACTGTGAGGACGGACTTTCTTGTGGTCCGTCTACCCTCAGCCTACAACGCTATCCTTGGACGATTAGGGCTAAATGCCCTCCGAGCCGTGGTCTCGACCCGCCACCTACTCATGCGATTCCCCACCAACCAAGGAGTAGGCGAGGTCCGCGGGAACCAGCTGATGGCCAAGCAGTGCTACATGGCAACCCGCAAAGTAAAGCAACCAACTGAAGCGTCGAGTCGGCGAGAGTCATCAGCCGAGGCGCCAACTCAGGCAACGGGTCGCTCGCTGCCCATAGAAACCTTGGACGCAAGGGACGACCTCTGGAAGGAGCAAGTAAAGCCCGGTGAGCTTCTAATTCAAGTTCCTCTACGAGAAAATTTTTCCGAGCTAACTGTGCAGGTCGGCTCCGGCCTTGGCACTCACGAGAGGGATCACCTCATCAACTTCCTACGGAACAATGCTGATATCTTTGCCTGGTCGCCCGCCGACGTGCCAGAAATTGACCCTGAGGTCATGGTCCACCGACTCCAGTGAAGCCAACCTGCAGGCCTGTAAAACAGAAAAAGAGGGGCTCTGCCCCGGAACAACAGCAAGCCGCAGCCGAGGAAGTGGATAAACTCCTTGAAGCTGGCTTCATCCGGGAGGTTTCTTACCCAGACTGGCTCGCCAACATAGTCCTTGTAAAGAAGGCCAACGGAAAATGGCGCATGTGCGTGGACTACACCGACCTGAACAAGGCCTGCCCGAAGGATAGTTTCCCCCTTCCAAGCATCGACCAGCTTGTTGATTCCACCTCAGGACATCAATTGCTGACCTTCATGGACGCCTTCTCGAGATACAATCAGATCCGAATGGCGCCAGAAGACGAGGAAAAGACGGCCTTCATCACCGACAAGGGCACCTATTGTTACAAGGTAATGCCATTCGGGCTGAAGAATGCTGGAGCCACATACCAGAGGCTGGTCAGCCAAATTTTTGAAGATCAGATCGGCCGAAATATGGAAGTCTATGTGGATGACATGCTGGTGAAGAGCCGAACGGCGGAATACCACGTAGCTGACCTCAACGAAACATTCTCCAAGCTCAGGAAGTACCGAATGAAGCTCAACCCTGCGAAGTGCACGTTCGGAGTTACCTCGGGCAGATTCCTGAGTTTCATAGTGACCCAGTGTGGAGTTGAAGCCAACCCCGAGAAAATCCGAGCGCTGCAAGAGATGACGCCTCCAAGGACAGTCAAAGAAGTGCAGCGGCTCACCGGGCGGGTCGCCGCCTTGGGGAGATTTGTCTCCCAGTCGGCTGAGCGCTGCCTCCCTTTCTTCAAGATCCTTAAGCGGCCGAAGGACTTTCTGTGGTCGGAAGAATGCCAGCAAGCCTTTGAAGAGCTCAGGCGCCTTCTGGCCTCTCCCCCGCTACTCACCAAGCCTCAGCGGGGCGAGGTTCTTTACTTGTATCTGGCCGTCTCCCCGGTCGCAGTGAGCTCAGTTCTGGTCCGGAAAGAGGACAAGCTCCAGAAGCCAGTCTACTATATCAGCCGGGTCCTCAGGGATGCTGAGACTCGATATTCTAAGCTTGAGAAGACAATTTTTGCCCTGATCATTTCAGCTCGGAGACTCCGGCCTTATTTTCAAGCATATACCATAGTCATACTGACCGACCAGCCTATGAAGCAAATACTACAAAGGTCGGATCGTGCTGGGAGGATTGCCAAATGGGCGGTTGAGCTCGGAGAGTTCGACCTTGAATACCGGCCCAGGCCGGCCATTAAAGCTCAAGTACTCGCCGATTTCATCGTGGAGTGTACCTTGTCAGACGACCCCGAGCTACCACCCACATCCACAGAGGAGACCCCGAGGCTGCCATGGGTCCTATATGCGGACGGCTCCTCGACCTCGGGGGGTAGCGGAGCTGGACTCATCCTCACCAGCCCGGATGGAGTGGTGGCTGAGCAAGCCCTACGCCTCGAGTTCCCGGCCTCAAACAACGAGGCAGAATACGAGGCGCTCATTGCCGGACTCAAATTGGCGAAGGAGCTGAAGGTGGAAGACCTAAAGGCCTTCAGTGACTCCCAGCTAATAGTAAGCCAGGTCCAGAGAGACTTCGAAGCAAAGGAGCCATCGATGCGGAAATATCTCCAAAAAGTGCGGGAAGTCACGTCCGCCTTAGGTTCCTTCAGCATCCAGCACATTTCCAGAGCGGAGAATCTCAGAGCGGACCAACTGTCTAAACTAGCGACCTTCCGCATGAGCGAGCTTTCCAAGGCGACGGTGCTCGAATATCTCCGAACACCCAGCACAGAGGAACCTGAACCAACCATGTGCATCGACCTCGAGCCAAACTGGGTCGACGGGTTCGTCCGCTATCTCGAGGATGGAACCCTCCCTCACGACGAGATGGAGGCCCGCCGGATCAGGCGTCAAGCTTTCCGGTATGTCCTATATGAAAACAGGCTCTACCGTCGGTCATTCACTTCTCCTCTCCTTAGATGTCTCCGCCCCTCGGAGGCGGACTATGCCCTCCGAGAGGTCTACGAAGGGATTTGTGGAAATCACCTGGGAGGTCGGGCACTAGCCCATAAGATCCTGCGACAAGGATATTTTTGGCCCACGCTCCAGAAAGACACGACGGACTTCGTCCGGAAGTGTGACCGGTGTCAACGGAACGCCAACATCCAGCGCCGACCTTCGGCTCCGCTAAACTCAATTATCGCCCCTTGGCCGTTTGCCCAGTGGGGGATCGATATCCTGGGGCCCTTTCCCCTGGCCACCGGGCAAAGAAAATTTCTGGTCGTCTCCATCGACTACTTCACCAAATGGGTTGAAGCTGAACCTGTGGCCCGGATCACCGAGCAAAAGATGCGGAACTTTGTTTGGAAGTCCATAATCTGCAGATTCGGACTCTTCGTATCCTTATATCTGACAACGGCCGGCAGTTCGACAACGTCCACTTCAGAGAATTTTGCTCCGAACTCAGCATCGATCACCGCTTCACCTCGGTCGCCCATCCGTAGACAAACGGGAAAACTGAGGTAACTAATCGTACCATTTTACAGGGGCTCAAGGCTAGGCTTGATCGATCCAAAGGACAGTGGATCGAGGATTTATACAACGTCCTCTGGGCATACCGGACTACGTTCCAATTACCCACTGGTGAGACCCCCTTCAACCTGGCATATGGCACGGAGGCTGTTATCCCGCTGGAAATCGGCCTCCCCTCCTCAAGGGTGGAGCACTACAACGCCGACTCCAACTCTTCCCAGCTCAGGAATAATTTGGACCTCGTCGAAGAGACACGAGAGGTCGCCCGGGTCCGCATGGCAAGGTACCAGCAGAAAACGGCCCAGTACTACAACTCCAGAGTCAAGCCCAAGCTCTTCAAGGTGGGGGACCTCGTCCTCAGAAGAGCCGAGGCTTCTCAGCCAACCGAGCAAGGAAAGCTCATCCCAAACTGGGAAGGACCGTATCAAATCGCTTGAGTGCAACGGCCCGGAGCATACAAGTTGAAATCTCTTGAAGGAACTCCTATCCCGCGAAGCTGGAATTCCGAGAATCTACGGATGTATTATCAATAAAACCCCAAGGGGTTCCGGGCAATCAAGAACATGGATCCAGTCTCCTTTTTATAATGATTCACCTCTTTACAATGATTATAATTGTCTTTTCTAATATTGGGTCATTTCTAATCCTCAGATACCCCGATTAAGGTCGGGATGCCCCGAGCGTCGACCGTAGAGTCTCAAACTCCCTCGACCTCGGAAAGCGCCACCCGGTCGACGATGAGCCCAAGCTCCCTTGGCCCCATATTTGAGACCTCGACTAAGGTCGGGATGCCCCGAGGGTCGACCGTAGAGTCTCAAACTCCCTCGACCTCGGGAAGCGTCGCAGGTCGACAGAGCGTTCCCAGACCCCTCGTCCTGGCGCACGATTCCTCGACTAAGGTCGGGATACCCCGAGGGTCGACCGTAGAGTCCCAAACTCCCTCGACCTCGGAAAGCGTCGCAGGTCGACAGAGCGTTCCCAGACCCCTCGACCTGGCGCACGATTCCTCGACTGAGGTCGGGATGCCCCGAGGGTCGACCGTAGAGTCCCAAACTCCCTCGACCTCGGAAAGCGTCGCAGGTCGACAGAGCGTTCCCAGACCCCTCGACCTGGCGCACGATTCCTCGACTAAGGTCGGGATGCCCCGAGGGTCGACCGTAGAGTCCCAAACTCCCTCGACCTCGAGAAGCATCGTAGGTCGACAGAGCGTTCCCAGACCCCTCGACCTGGCGCACGATTCCTCGACTAAGGTCAGGATGCCCCGAGGGTCGACCGTAGAGTCCCAAACTTCCTCGACCTCGGAAAGCGTCGCAGGTCGACAGAGCGTTCCCAGACCCCTCGACCTGGCGCACGATTCCTCGACTAAGGTCGGGATGCCCCGAAGGTCGACCGTAGAGTCCCAAACTCCCTCGACCTCGGGAAGCGTCGCAAGTCGACAGAGCGTTTCCAGACCCCTCGACCTGGCACACGATTCCTTGACTAAGGTCGGGATGCCCCGAGGGTCGACCGTAGAGTCCCAAATTCCCTCGACCTCGGGAAGCGTCGCAGATCGATAGAGCGTTCCCAGACCCCTCGACCTAGCGCACGATTCCTCGACTAAGGTCGGGATGCCCCGAGGGTCGACCGTAGAGTCCCAAACTCCCTCGACCTCGGAAAACGTCACGGGTCGAGAGTGCGGCCCCGGCCCCCTCGATCTCGTGCATGATCCCTCAACTAAGTTTGAGATGCCCCGAGAGTCGACCGTAGAGTCACAAACTCCCTCAACCTCGGGAGGCGCCATCAGGTTCATAGGAAGCCCAAGCTCCCTCGACCCCGAGCCAAAAAGTGACTCCGAAGGTCGGCGAAGAAACAAAGCAACCCACTCCGCTACGAGGCGCGCAATTTCGGAGGTGCAAGAGGTACATCCTGCTTGACGCCCGCCTTGTTATATTTATCTATCTACGTATTGCCAGCGAAATCCCGATTGAGATCGGGACCTTATCCCGGCCAAGGCCGGGTTGCCCCTACAAGTCGATCTAAGACCAAGGTCCCACCGACCTCATGCATGCTCCCTCTACCGATAACCCCCATGACAACTCATGCAAACCTTCTTGAGTAAGGGCCTGATTCGGCCCCCATACGTCGAGACATCGATCTCGACCCGTGAAGATAACCCCGACCACGGACGTGCTGATTAAACTCAAGAAGGCTGAGGTACCCTCTACAGGTTCCGACCCTGCTCGCCAGAACCTCGGTAGAGCCCGAGAGCAATGACCATGAAAGCCCCGATGATGGTTTGACTACTGGCTCACGCTCCCCTTCGGGGAACAGCCCTAACATTTCTATGGACCCACGCTCCAAAATACCAAACTCAAAAGCTCGGCCAAATACCCCGATAGCGACCTATGCGAATTTGACAAGGCCCCTCTCGGGGTCTGAGGCCCGAGCCCGGTGCCTCAGAAATCCAAAAACCAAACCTAGTGACCTCTGCGAGCTTCGAATCCGAGCTCCAAGACTTGGTGAAACTTCTTAGAATCCAAGTTCGGAGCCCCCTGATCAGCGTAATCGGAACTTGGACACTCAAACAAGTCAGGAGAAAGAAAAACAAAACATAGCCAAGGAACATGTCTTCATTGAAAAGCAGCCCAAAGGCTGGAATACAAAATCGAGGTCAAAGCGCCAGCCCTGCTTACAATTGGAAAAAATAAGAGGAAAAACTAAACATAGAATGGCGAAAGAAAATCTTTTCATTAATAAAGTGCCAGAAGGCTAAGTACAAGATTGGAGGTCGGCAGTCCAACAAATTTGGAAGCCGACCTCGTTTACAAAAAGAGAAAAAAGAACCTAAGTCCTAAGGGGCGGCGGTCCCGCCGGCATCACTTCCAGGGTCATCTATGGCGATGACCTGAGGGCCTTCAATGAACGCGGGCTCGGAGCTTGCGACGGGGACCTCGGCAGGCGCCTCGGGAGCGTCCTCGGTGATTCCCCGGCGGGGAGCCTCCATCCCCGCTGGCGCGGCTGCGTCCGCCTCGGCCTCGGCGGACTCCTCCTCGGACGCGAGGGCTGCGGGAACGTCGTCGTCAGAATCGGCGCTCAACCCCATCCTCGGACGAATTGTCGAGAGGTCGAGCTGGGGGCAGTACCGAGCCATCTGCCTCCGGAAGTTGTCAAAACCGCGGAGGAACCCATCCACGGTCTCCTCCTCGAGCATATCGCGGAATTCGTCCGAGTCTTTGAAAAAGTCCACGACATGCTCGGCCCGCTCGAGCGCCCTCTTTTCCTGGGCCTCGAGTTGCCCGATCTTCAGGCGCAGGACTCCGCCCTCGTACTTGAGACCCGCCACCTCGGACTGAGTCTCCGCCAGGCGCGCCTCTGAAGCACGTAGGGCCGACTTGGCCAACGAGTGAGCAGCCCTTTCCTCCTCGAGCTCCTCAACGATGGCCAGTCTCCCAGCCTCCGTCGCCTCCCTCCGCGCTTCGGCCTCGGCCAGCGCGGCCTCCAGCTCGGCGACCCTCTTCTTGGCCGGCTCCAGCTGCCGGCTGAGTCGCCGAGTCTCTTCTTGACATCCTTGGGCGATAAATACCAAGGTGTCGACCTCGTGAACATGCTGCAAGAAAGAAAAGGAAGAAAGCAGTCATAAGTAAAGTATACATATACACTAATAGCTGAAGGAAAATTAAGAGGATGGCTTACCCGAACAGTATTGCAATAAGTACTGTCGATGATTTCTTCTAGGGACAAGTTCCGAAACTCGGCCCGGTCCGCCGGAAGCATGGCGCGCCGAAACACCGCACGCGCGACGTCGGCGTCATGGAAAGCCGAGCTCCCCTCAAGGAGTGGGGACCCCGGCTCGGCCGACTCTCCCCTCGGGCCCCGCAAAGAGCTCGGCCCGTCCGAACTTGGAACCTCGGGGCCCCTGCTCTACTCGGGCTCCGAGCGTTGCGACTCAACGGTCGCCCGCCCCTCCCGCTCGGAGACAGGAGCAGGGCGGAGAGGGGCCGCCGAATCGGACGCCCTCGTGAAGCTCGGGCCTGCGTCCCCGGCAGCCAGCTCCCGCCCTCGAGCGGCTGTAGAGACCCCCGCCTCCGGGCCTCTCACCCCGGCCGAGGTAGAAGCGCCGGCCGATTTTGACTTTTTCCGAGGCTGGGGAATAGCCCCGCCGGCCTCGGCCTCCCGCCTTTTCAGCCGGGAGAAGAGAGACGTGTTGCTGGTCGGCATGTGAGGAATGTCTGAAACAGAAAAGATTTTTTCTAAGTGTCAGACTAACATTAAAAAAGGAGGAAGAAACAGATAAAGCAAAGACGAAACAATGCGACTACTCTTACCCTCGGGACGCGCCGAACTCAAGCCAACGCTCGCCAAGGCGTCCTCTTTTAGGAGCTCGGCCAGGTTGAACCCCTTCCCGAGGCCCCGCAGGGCGTCAAGGACCCTCAGGTCCCTCGCCGAGGGCTCGGAGAGCCTGTTAAGAGCCTTTAGCCGAGGGTGCCCACACCTCGGGTCAAACCCTCACGGCACCTCGGATGCAAGAAAGAAAAATTTCTCCTTCCACTCATGAATAGAGGAAGGGGCACCCTGAAAAAGTGACATACCACCCCGAAAGGCGAAGTATAGCCACCCTCCGTCCGCCGGATTTTTCTTTAACAAAAAACACCGGCGGAAAACACTCACCGAGGTCGGGATCCCATGTGCGAGACAAAGGGATAAAAACCCGACTATGGTCCTCCACGAGTTCGGAGCGAGCTGTGCTGGGACGAGCTGATACTCCACCAGCAAGCTGTTCACGAACTCGTGCAAAGGAAACCGCAGACCGGCCCAGAGCGTCTCGCGATGAATCGCGATCCGACCTGGGGGCGGCCGCATTATCCTGTCCTCCGGCCCTGCAGTTTCGAGACGAAACCCGGGCTGGAAAAAGAACCGGGAGCGGATCAACTCCAGCTCCTCCCCCGACAAACTAGATCCGACTTCATCCGGACCGAAACCCATTTCTAAGAAAAAACGCAGAGACAAAAGAGACGAAAAGAAAAAGGGAGGAAGAAGGAGAAATCCCTTAACTGACACGAGGGAGAAACCTACGGGGGGAGTCGCCGGAAATCGCTCCGAGCACCACCGGTGAGGTTTCTGTTGAGAAAGGGGACGAAGGTGGAAACGGCGAAAAAGAGAGGGCAATCGAACAAGGCTCCTCTTAGGGCTGGGGGGTTTATATAGGCCCCTCTAACGGCCCAGATCGGCGGGTTCGGTTTCCACCCCCCGTCTGGATTACGCCACGTGTCGGTCTCGGAAGCCGAAGCACCGCATTCATTCCGGACCGATGCGTCGAATACAGAACCGAGGCACCGTCCCATCGGATCTCACGGCCTCATCATGAACCCGCAAGGCCGGACCGCCTCGAAAGACGAGCAAATGCCGCCCCCGCTTCCTTCAATTAAGAAACCCCAGGGACGCGTGGAGCACCGATGTAATCTCAGCCTCCCAAATCTCCGTCCGGCCAATACAAGATTAAAAGCGTCCGACCTCGGATCATATCGCGTGTCCGCTTCGAAGAACAAAACGGCGTACTTATTCAAAAAGGGCGCCTCCACCACAAGATCGAGGCGCCGCCCCATCGGGTCCAGGGACCCCATCATAAGTTCCCCATATGAAACGACCTCGAAGGGCCAAAGGGCGCAACCTCCGTTATAAATGCTTCGAGATGCGTAAGGACGCAGACATAGTCCAACCCCCCTCGACCTCGGTAACCATAATAAAGACTTCTACTTCCCGCGTCCGAGCTCGCAAGCGGCTCGAACTCGGAAGTCGGGGGGTAGTGTTGGGGGAATACAGCTTCCCCCCTAGTACATGAGAACCTCGTCACCAGGAGACCGCATGACAGCCGACCTTGGGCGACCGAGGTCGGCGTCCGACCCCGGAACATCCGACCCAGAGAGCTCCTGACCTCGGAAGTCCGTCCTCGCCGCCCACCTACCGCGGTTGTACCCTTCCGAAGTCTGGCCGGGGGCTATACCCTGCCACCGCCTCCAGCATTTAATACGCATGATCTCTGCAAACCCACGGCTCACTCAACAATTAATGCATATCTCCGACTCACTCAACAATTAATGCATATCTCCGACTCACTCAACAATTAATGCATATCTCCGGCTCACTCAACAATTAATGCGCGTGGCTCCTATTACCTACGGATCCTCAGCTCTCCATGGCAAATCGGCTCAGCAGGGTCCGGTCGGCCGTGACAACTCTCTGATCCCGGCCTCACCTCCGACATCAAGGCATTAATTCATCTGATCGCGCGCCAACTCAAGCAACGTGCTGAGTCGTACGACGGCCTCGCCCTATCACATCACAGGTAATCCGACCCCCCTATAAAAATGGGACCCTTCCTTCCCAAGGGGGGTTGGACTCAGAAAAAAACTTAGCAAGAATATATCTTCCTCCTCTCTTCTTTAAAAAACTAAGCCCCTCCCTCTGACTTAAGCATCGGAGGGCCGGCGCCGGAAGACCCGGCCACCGGCTTTTTTGCAGGCACCCCTACGGAGGACGCCGCTCGCCGACGGATCGCCACCCACCAGTGCCCACCGGAGCTCCCCCTCCTCAGCCGACGGCCGCCCCCGGGTCCAATTTCCAGCAACAATATGTATGTATGTATGATTTCTCATGTTTTGCCGTAGGTGTGTCCGGTACAAAATCCAATTTGCCATCCATGCTTCTACCAAAAGAAATACACGGTTTGAGTTTCTACACAGTTTGAATTTCTACTTGGTTTAAGATTCAAATGTAGATGCAACTACAATCTGAGCATCTTTTTTGTTTTTTTTTTTTGGTAAAACTGGATTTTATGTATATGAATCTAGAGAAAATATATCCATATGCATCAAGAAATAAAATATGCAAAAAATTAATAGAAATGTCGACATAAACGATTCACAAAATAATTTCAGTATGATGTCACCTAATCTGCAGTTTTATTAGCTTCCCTCAAAATATATGTCGCCTCATAAGAAAGTAGAGCAGAAGCCGTTCTTCAGCAGTCATGTAGTACTGGATGAGAAATATCAAAAATAGATGTGTTTGATAGCCACTTAATCATTGCCTATGAATCCCCTTCAAGAATAATAAGGGATGCCTTAAGATATTTTGTTGCATATATCAGGCCTTCTTAAGCAGCACACAATTCTGCCATTGGTTCATTAATATCAAAAGGTTTAATTTCACTTACTGCCACTAATGCACCATGTGAACTTCTAATAACAAAATTAGCCCCTCCGAATTTATCTTTATTCAGAACACTATCCTTAAAAAAGACCTTGATGAAATAGGGGGGTGGTGGCTCTCATGAAAAGTAAATCAGTCAAGAAGATGTACAATTTGTGGTCTAGGAACCACAATTTTCTCTGCTATTCAAAGATCTCTTTGTAGTTGTGTAAATAAATTTCTAAGCTAGAGATGCAACTCTCATCAAAATAGATCTAAGACTGCAATGAACATTTGGGAAGATACGTTCGTTCCTAGCCAACCAAATCTCATGAACAATTTGAGCATCTTTGCTATTTTAATCTGATAGCTCCACTCAGAATTATAACTAGACTTTTCATCTGATCATAGTCTAAAAATTAACTTTTTAATCAACTATTACTAGAATGTCATATAGGTAGAATTTGAGAGTTCCAATATCTAAAAACCACAAAAAGATAGGCTTTGTGCGCGGTTTTATTTTCTCGACTCTATAAGATGCTTTTTCTTCGGGAAATATTTCTTTTAGATATGACATCTTCTCTCTCAAGGCAATCTCCAGCATATTATCCAAAAAGAAAGACTCCCAAGGAATCAGATCTCTCTCACATACTCTCTCTAGCTCCCCCGTTCTTCTTACGTGCACATTCAAAATATTAGTAAACTAGTATATAACCTATGCGATGTGCATAATTCATTTTTTTTTCTTATTTTTTCAACTATTTTTGAAATGCAATATAGAATAAATAACAAAAAGTTATTTTCTAAAATAATTTTTTGATATTAGTATTATGATATACTATCGTTATACAAAATTCTAATAGTCTATATATATTAATAAAGTAAAATAATATATTTTTATAAAATAATATGATTATGACCTAATATTTAGGTATAATAAAGAAATAGAAAAGTATTGCATTAGGGGATATGTAAATGCAATATAATAGGGCCATTAGTATTTGTATTTTCACTTAAAATCATGATTACAAAAATATAATAGAAATTAATAAAATATTAGTGCAGTCTCATGACTTGCATAGGATATGGGCATGGTACATTAAACAAATATGATTATTAATAAGATCAATAATTTTTGTACTAATTTAATATTACTAATGAAAATTCTTTATTTAACATAGCTTAATAAGCTAATAAACTACTTATAATGATATTGTATTATTATATTTTGATGAAGAAATATATTAAATTAAAACTCTACTTTTTATCCAAATTAAAGAGTTTTATTAATCACATTATTAATATGACTATTTACATGGCAAATAGAGAGTTCCGCACAAGCAAAGCCTCCAATTTAGTGTATATATATACCAGCTTATAACCCAGGCAATATAAAGGGTATAGTTTTCTCTCCTTTTTTTAACTAATTTAATAGTATATAACACACATGATGTAACATATGCTTGTACTTGATATGTTTAATTAAAGCATGCCAAAAAATAGAATAGTTTTAAATTCACTTTACATGTCTTGGGAAGAAAAAAATAGGTTAGATTAGTTCGAATAAAATTGATTTATATTATTAAGATTATGAGAAGAATAGGAGAAAAAAATCATACATCAGTAAGAGAAACAATAATACTTTTAGGATATTTCCCTTTTGAGCTTCTATCTTCAAGTATTTTTTGGTAATTGTTGTAACTTATACTAATTGGACGAATCTTTTGCTAAGCAAATATTAATTCCTCCTTAATTTTACATAATTAAAATTAGAAATTCTCTATTTCAAATTATGTATATAAATTATTCTTATTTTCATGTTCTTATTTTCATCTTTTCTTTGTTGAAGACTGTAATAGGATATCACTTTTATAGAGCTATGTTCTTTGATTTTGTGTAGTGCTTCATCTTTAAATTTATGAAGTATCATCCAAGTTAATTTTTTTTCACTTATTCGTTCATCATCTTATGTTTGATTTTTTCCCCTCCTCTCCTTTGAGTATTTCCCTTAATTTCATTTTTGTTTATAGCTACTACATGCATTATCCTGCTATTTGATTTGGTCCATGGTTATTTTCTTATTGCCGATTTTACCTTATCAAGATATATTTTATGCTTTTAGGATTGTAACATGTGCTTTAGCCAAATTAATAATATTATGTTTCTATTATATGAATTATCCATAAGATTTACAGTGAATAATTATAAGCATATAGGAACAATAATAAATTAAACAAATGACTCGATAACATAATATGACTATAATTACTATCCAATCAATGCAATCATGTATTCTTTTACTACCAGTACAATAATTTTTATATTTATTATATTTATATTATATCATACTAAATTTTACTAATTATCTCAATATAGTTGATATACAATAGATAATATAACATATAATAAATGATGTATTATATTATTAATTTATCATTTGCATGCTATAAATATCAGAATATTGTAATATAATATATGTTATACTATCAAAATTAACATAATATTTGACTAATGGATTATATTAAAATTATTATACTTTATTATATTAAAATAAAATATCCACTATAATATAGAAGTACATATTATATTATCGAAATTTAATTAAAGCATGCCAAAAATGAAATTGCTTTGATACGCTTTACATGGATGGAGAATTTACTATTATCATTTTACCTTGGAATAGGGATACGCTATTTGACATTAATGATATGCTATGAATGCAAAAACATGGTATTAACTATTTTTTCTTAATGATAAGAAAGATATGCCATTTATAAGTTACTTTAATTGGAAGAACCTACCTAGTTTCCACATCATTATTCCACATTATTGCCATTATTAAAGTGGTGTCCATATGATAAGAGAAGAGCTCTTTACAAGTAGCGTGTCTCTATTTTAATGCATATATATATATATATATTAGATTAATTGTATTTGTAAAATATTAGTAAACTAGTCTATAACCCATGCAATGCACAGGATGCAATTTTCTCTTTTCTTAAAACTATTCTTAAAATGTAATATAGAATAAATATAATATAATAGATAACAAAAATAGAATAAAATATATTAGATATAAGAGCTAGGTTATTTTTAAAATAAATTTTTGATATTCGTATTATTATACACTATTTTTATACAAAATACCAATAGTATATGCATATCTATCAAATATAGTAAAATAAACCTACGTGATGTACATGATACAATATTTCTTCTCTTTCCAACTATTTTAGAAATGTAATATAATATATATATATATATATATATATATATATATATATATATATATATATATATATATATAATTAAATATAATAGACATAAGAACCAGGTTATTTTTTAAAAATAAATTTTTGATATTAGTATTATGAGATACTATGATTATACAAAATTTAACGATAGATGTATATCTTTCAATACAGTAAATTAATATATTATTATATATAATAAGATCACGGTTCAACCTTTGTATAATATGAAATAGAAAAGTATTACATCCAGAGAATATGTAATGCAATATAGTGGAGCCATTGGCATTTATTCTTCCACTTAAAATCATCATTATAAAAATGCAATATAAATTAATAAAATATTAATGTAATCTCATGATGTATGTGGGATATGGGCAGGGTACATTAAACAAATTACAAATATGTTATTAATAATATAATTAATTTCTATATTAATTTAATATTACTAATTATTGTTTTTATTTAATACAATTTAATAAGCTAATAAACTCTTTATTAATGATATTATATTATTATATTTTGATAAATAACCATATTAAATAAAAGTTTTATTTATTATCTAAAATAAAGAGCTTTATTAATAATGTTATTAATATGGCATCCATGAAAAGCTATGCACAAGCAGCGCCATAATAGTTTGTTTTATGGTTTTTCTAGCTTAGCATACGTGTAACCTTGACCATATCAAATTTGTTTTTTAAAACAATTTTTTCCCTATGAAACATGCATGGTGTTCTGGTCAAAGTGACGACCCATGATATGTGCTACTATAATAATGTGAATCTTTTTAATTAGTATTCGAGATGAGGTGGAATGCTGTGGATTGTGTAGCTAAGAACCTGCAAAGAAATTCAAACAAACCGAGAAGAATGCTCTTTGCTCTGTGGCTTAAGCAAGGTCAAATGCTTGACAGCTAGGGAAAGAGTTGAAGGTCAAAATAAAATACCATACTGCCAAAAGTTAAGAGATATTTTTTTTTGTAATTATGAAAAAAAATGAAAAGTTGAAGAATGTAAAATACATAATGTCAAACATCTAGTAACAAGATTTTCTTTATAATAAATAAATATCATATTTTTTACATGCAAGTATGTTTATATAAGGTAACGTATATATATTTAAGAACATTTATATAATACTTTGATTGAATCGTTGGATTTCAAAGCATGGATAAGAGTTTGTATGCATCACTTAAAACAAAAAAAAATGATAAAAGTCTATACTGAAACCTCGGTCTATATCTAATCTAGTTTATATTTCGGACTCCAAACTCTAGAATCTATGCCATAAGCTCCTCCACGACGCCACCACCATCATCGAATGCCTTTATACGTGTGAGCTGCCCCATTCTCTCCTAACTCCATGCATTTGCCTTTATTCATAAATTAAAGCAATAAGTTCAGACTAGATTGGACCTGACTCGGATTAGATCCGATCCGGACTCGAATTTTTTGGGTTGGATCTGGGTTATACATGGACCTGATCCGATCCGAATGATCTATTGGGTCAAAAATTATAGCCGTAGACCCGATCCGATCGATTTGGATCCAAAATTAAAATTCGAATAAGAAACCGGGTTAGATCGGGGTCACTCAAAATCCGACCCGATCCAACCCACTAGCACTCCTACTCTCGATTGGTTGGTATTTAGTTTGGTTTTACAGGCCATATCCATCCCTTTTCCATATTATGCGGTAACATGAAGCTCATAATAACTAACGAATGCCATGATGGATTTCTTTTCTGAACAAACTCATAACGGACTTCAAAACAAAACAAGTGAGGCCGATTCACAGGGCCCCTCTTCCATAGATCGGGTTAGAAATAAACAGAAAGGCGGGACGCTGAGGTCAAACAAAAGTCAATCACGTATTTTGTCCATGAAGGCAGAGGACAGCATGGGTAGTATGACTCGAGGGGAGATAAGGGCGGGGGGCATCCTCCAATAAATTCCCTTCCCACTACGGGACTCCTGAAGGTCATACCTTGTGTGTTCGTTAGTACGCAGCGAAGTCAACACGGGGAAGTCCTTCCTCGGCGGCTACTGTGCTCTATTATTTTATCTCCCTCTTTCACCTCTCTGTTTTCCATCCTTGGACTCGTGGAGGACTCTTCTACCATCTGCTTGATTGCTCGCTCTCTTGCCGTCTCTCCTTTTTAACGCTCATCATATCGATCAAAAGAGAGGAAAGAATCTTTGTTTCAGGCTCTTCTTCTGAGGTAAGTTGATTCTTGAATTCCCATTTTTTTTTTTTGGTATTTTGATTCCATAAGTCGATGTGAGGATTCGATTTCAGTGATCGGAGGTCGGGTTTTGGAGTGCAGGGAGTCGATTTCTGCGAGAAAGTTAGGATTTTTCGGCGTGGTTCGTGGTCAAAATCGCATCTTTGGGATCGGAAGGAGTAGATGTTAATTATTTAGCGGTCGGGGCAGAGGAATTAGCGGTTTCGATGGATAGGTTATGCTGCTTCAAGGGTTCCAGCTCTCAGGTGAGATAAGATTGGATCTATCTCCGTGTTTGTTGATTCTCCTCTCCTTTTACGGTGCTCTCCTTTTTGCTGCTCTTGTTGGTGATTGGATCGGGGAAACCCATGCTTCAACCCATACATGGTACCTCTGTTCCGTCTGCTGTTGCTTTGGTGGTGCTAGATTAATAGGGGATTCTGCTTGTTTTTCTTATCGACCAGTTTGTTGATTGGTAGATGGAAATATTAGGAAAAAATAGTTAAATCTGAATTTTAGTTACGAAGAATGGATTAAACTTGTTATTTTAGGGTTGTTGAACAATCATCTTGATTAATATTCCCTCTTTCATTTTAGCTTGATATTTAAGTTTTGTTGGGTCCTGTATTCTGTTTCCAAGCATCATTTTTTTTAAATAGAGAATATGCATATTTTCATTAATTAGATCAGGCTTATTTGGTTATATCAGTTGCAAGTGTTTCTTTTCCTGCATGAAAAGGCAGTACACTATTTTTTTTTTATTGAAACAAAAGTTGTTAAGAAAATAAGATATGAAGCCAGATATTCTTATTCATATATAGAATTTGCTGTGGTGTATTCTGAAAAACTCCTGGTTGCTATCTTAACTGAATAGTGAGTAATGAATTCATTTTGTGCCACAACAAGCTTACTTCTTGAAAACAAGAATAAAAATAAAGCTTTGGATTAAAAGAATAAAATTAAAGAAAAAAACGAACATCACGGGCATACAGAATTATAGAACTTACTCCACCAGTATGGCTGCCTTTATGTGGCCAGACCACTTGTCGAGCATATATTTACTGTTGGCTTCTTGATCTATATGACCTCTAACATAACTCATAGTCAATTCAAAACAAATATCAAAACTCAAACTGAGATGTGTTATCATTCGTGTGACAACTTTTGCTCAACTATTGAGGGACATAAAGCCCAAACAACTGAAACCTATAAAAATAAAAGTTTTTGAGGTCAAAGTTCAGAATTTCTACCAAAATTGTAGCCTTAGTTACATGGACCGATGTTTTTTGCATCTGGTTATGCCTTCAAAAGATCAATTGACTTTTTACCATAAAAGGAGGAAACAGTTAAACACCTTATATGAAGCCTGTCCTTAACACTCACTTGCTAGTTCATCTACCTTTGCTTTCTTAAGACGCTTTCTTGAGTTTATGGCCATCTTAGAAATTCTAGAATAGATCATGCCCGTGATATTTTTGGCGATTTTGCAACTTGTACACTTTGAAGAAATAATTGCCTCCATAAGAATCAGCACATAAACTTTTGAACAATATATTGAATAACCTTTGAACAGTTGCATTATGACTTTCACTGAAGCATCAACCTCTTGCTGATTCTGATCCACAAATTTTTCCTGGTCTGCTCCTTTCATTACGTAAAACTACAACCTTATCATAGATGAATGATAAGGGATTCCATTTTCCATGATATACCTCCTCTGGACATTGTGCTTCAAATAATGAATATCCTTATATTGTTATATATAATTTGATTATAATATCCAAAGAAGACTCTATGAAGGAAATTGGAATTTTACCTTGCGAGAACTCGAGGATTTAAATGGATTGCTGATTTCATTGGCCTTTGATAGTGGCTTCCTTTTTTATCTATATCTCAGAGTGCGAGTTTTTTGATTTAGTGTCTTGTTTCTGGCATCGATGAAACACATACTTAATAGCTATGAAAATTCAAGAATCAATGAATCTTTACTGGCTTATAGTTGCACTATATTCCTAGAAAGATTAGTGCTTTTGCCATTTCTATCTCTTATTGATTCGTGCATGATGGGCCATGTTGATGACCACATGGACAATGAACCTGCTGCTTGGTTTGAACCAGGGAGGAAGATAAAGCTAAAATTTGAACAAGAAATACTAAATAAACACTTCTTAAGTGTCGAATTCTATAATTTCATTATTAGTTTATAAGAAAACAAAACTTTCTGATGATGTTTGGCCTTCAGATATGGCCAACAAACTAGCTAGTAAATAAACCATACTACTTGCAATGAAAATCCACTTCTAAGATAATTCAGATTAGACTTTTAATTATACATAACTATTTCTAAAACTATCTATTATTTACTTATAGTACTTCTAATATATTCCAAATTGTAAAAAATATTTTAAAAGAAAATTACACACCTAGGACCTCACCCAACAAGACAAGCTAGAAGTTGAAATTGGGTTCTTTGGTCCTGTATAAGTATCCAAAATCTTCCAAGTGCATTCCTGTTATGGGACTAGATTTATGCATGCACACATCCTCATTTTCTGCCCTAGTTTAAGCCATAGTGACCTTGCTCAGTTAAGTGTCCAATCTCAAACACAATCACGCACCATAATCGACTCATGGTTAGCCTTAAGAGAGTCTGCAGTGTTCCCGAGTCCAGATGAGCCAGGTCTAATCTGATCTCATTTATAACAATCTACGTGTTTATCTAAAAAGGCTAGCTAAAATTATAATTAGAGTTCCTTGGCCCTTTTAAGTACCCAAGATCCTCATTAAAAAAGGTGAGCCAAAAGTTATTATTTAGGTTCCTTGGCCCTAGATAATGCCCAAGATCTCCCCAATATACAATTGATGTGCACACGCTAGTGGGTATCGTCACAAAATTCCTTTAATACCAAGATGTTTATTAAAATTATATACTAAATACCTCATAAATTCTGTCACTAGCCTTTAGCCCACTTTTTAAGATCAAGATGATTATTAAACTGAAATCTGTTAAACAGAATTTTGGGACTTTGTGGACAAATTGGATGAGTATATTGGTGTATGCCCGTAGTAGGATGGCTGCTTGGTATACCCAAATACTCATGAATGATTTCTAATTTTACAACCAGTAAATTTCTGTTAATCTTGGTTTTCCGGTAATCCTTTGGATCCTGATGTCAGCTCTTTTATGTTCAGGATTTAGATTCTGATGTAGCTACTGAAACAATATGAAGCTTATATTTCGTTGTGCATTTGTTAGTTAGACTTAGAAGTAGAAATTATCTTTATCTTTTATTCTGGGATATATTTTGCAGAGTTTAAATTAATAATCTCTGTTTTGCTTACTTATTTGCTGGTTTATAGCTCATATTTTACATTGGCTGATTTGTGGAGTTCAAGTTGTAAAATTTGATGCTTTGTGAAATTAGGGTATTATATTTATCCCTCTGAGGATGAGGCCTGAAATTAGATTTTGCTGTATAGTTTGCAGGTCATTCTTCAGCTGATGCTGGTAAAGGGAAAAGCTGTCAAGGACACATAAAAATTACATATGGATTTAGCCTTGTAAAGGGGAAGGCGAATCATCCAATGGAGGATTATCATGTTGCCAAATTTGTCCAGATGGGAGGACAGGAGCTTGGGCTGTTTGCTATATTTGATGGTCATTTGGGAGATAGTGTGCCTGCCTATTTGCAGAAGCATCTGTTTGCCAATACTCTGAGAGAGGTGTGTTGCTATTAGCATTATCTTATTTTATCTGATGTGCATCCATTTACTGCAAAATCATGAGATCTCATGATTTTACATTTTTTTTTTAATTACAATTTGTTATTTTTAATATGGATCTTTTGTTATGCAATATAATTTTGTAAAAGCCCTAAAATCATGAAAATGGAAATCCAATTTTGAGTAGAATTTTCAAAATTCACATCTCTCCTTGTTAACTTATTCTTTTCCTTTTTTGAACCTTCTCTTGTTAACAACCAGATGCCTCCTACAAACCTTAATCTCAAAGTTCAAATTTCAAAAATTTTCAAATCTTGGAAAATTGAGAATTGAATAACTCCAAATGCAGCCTTAATTATTGTAGTCATCAGTGATGGATTAACCTGAGTACATTCAAGGGAATAAATAAAATTTCCGATACACAAAAAGGCATAACCTAATTTCTCTTTTCCATATTCCAGGAAGATTTTTGGACTGACCCAGCTAGAGCCATTTCAAGAGCCTATGAGAACACTGACAAGGCAATTCTTTCACACGGTCCTGATATGGGACGAGGGGGTTCTACTGCTGTTACTGCATTTCTCATAAATGGTAGGAAGCTATGGATAGCCCATGTTGGCGATTCACGAGCAGTTCTTGCAACAAGTGGAAAGGTGATACAGTTGACAGTTGATCATGAACCAAGCACTGAGCGTGCGAGAATCGAGACAAGCGGTGGCTTTGTTTCAAACATACCAGGTTTGCTGCAGCAGCCATTATTTAAATAAACTTCTGATTATATATTTGTTCTTATATAGTGTTACATATCTATGCCTGTCTATGAAATGCCATGCTCTAATATTTTCAAATTGCAATCTGTTTCTGTTTGTCAATACCAAGGAGTATCTTCATTTATTAATTTTTGAGGGAAGTATCAGTGCTATTTCCAGAGAAGCATCTGTGCAGATCTTTGTAAATTGGTTAGACTAACTTAACTAACCAAATTTTACTTAATCTAGATGTGTTAACATTGTTCTCATGCTAGGAAGCAGTGCCAGAATATCATTAATAAATCAAAATTAGCATGTCTTATAGGAGATTGAAACCTGACTTGTTCCCATATAACCCCTTAATTGCATGAACCTGCAAGATCGATGGAAAAGTTCCTGACCCTATATTCAGTTAATATGAGTGGTGGGATGAGACCAAAAATTGAACCGTAAATGGCATTGGTGCCTAGCATCTTTGTAATTTACACCGGTCAATCTGACTCTGGATTTACATTTAAACTCATGTGTTGGTTTTCAAGAAATTGTCATTGTTGGATTAAGACTTCTATCTTTTAACGGTTGAATTCTCATATGGAATTATGTAATGTGATATTTTGTTGAATATCGATGTGTTATATACACAATCTCGATTTTCTGTGTCTGGGCTTGTGATCAATGGTAATTGTGTATTTCGTTTTGTTGCCCAAGAGTGGATTATTGCACATTTGTGAGCCTTCAACACATATTCGATGTTCTTGTTAAGAAGACTCAACACAAGAGATTGAGTAGTCTACCATCCAGACATGGTTGTGATTGTCTTTATGAGCTTCTTGAGATTTTACTCTTGCCAGACCAACCATCACCAATAAATGTGGTTGTCTCAATTGAGCTCTTTAGATGAGAAGGTGAAACCACCTACAAGCACTGTGAACCACATCCTTCCCCCTTGAGATGTGGGTCGTGCATGGCTTAGATGCAAATGGCACCTTAAAGTGAGGCTTGTGGCTCAAGCTGCATGCAAGTGCAGCTTTCACCTATGCACTCATGTAGGTATAGTACCATCTGATTTATTATTTGTCAAGATGGGAGAAGATATCTCATGATATCTTTCTTTTATTCGTTTCTTATTTAGTAGGTGTCCTAGTTTGGTCAAACAGAAAGTAAGGGGGAACTCTCAAGCCTGTTTGAAGGATATTATAGTTTGCTGGGAACAAATCATTGATTTTCCCTCCCTGTATAGCACAGAGCATTAAAGAAAGCCAGGACCATCTTGTTTCCCTGAGCTCTTCTTTTTCTTCTTTTACTTCTTTTAGTTTTTACTCTCTACCTCTCTGTAATTCTTTTCCTTCCCTAAAAAATTCTTTGATTCAATATTTACAGCCATTTGCTGCAACTGCAGAATTTACCTCAGTAGATACTTGGAATCTGACCTGTTTTTCACCAAATATGCTGCTTCTCTATTCTATTCTCAACTGATTATGCAAGACTCTTTAAATTCTAAATACATCTAAGAACTCTGACATCTTTATTTTTACCTTCTTTCAATGCCCTAAAACCTGTCTGCATTAGAAAAACCTGTGCCAAGCACCCTACATTTCTCAACATAAACCAGTAGAAACCTTTTTAATCCTAGTTTCTCATTTCCAATATTAAACCCCCTTAAATCTCTAATGTAACCCCCTTTGCCTTCTGTTTCTCTTTAATCTGAGTATCCATTCCAGTCTGTCCTTAAATTATTTTCTGGACTGCAGATTGATGAACTGTTTAAACTTCAAACCCCGTTAACCACTCTTTTATGCTTATCCATATCTCTTCATGGTCTCAATCAACATAACCCTCCATCCTGAATTGCACATCTTTGATGACTGCTGACCTTTCACTTCATCAACAATTCCAAAAATTGACCTGATTTTAATTGTTCTGTTTTCTGTCTTCATTCTTCACCATCACCACCACCACCACCAAAGAGCCTCTTATAATTCTCTCTAATACATTTTCTGTTTATGATGTAACCAATAAATAGTCCATGGGCATGGGCCTCTTCCTAATGAAGGGGAACTATAAATTTCAAACAATGCTAGATGTTCCTTATTGAATTCAGAGTGGTGTCATGTACAGAAGGCTAAAGAAAATTTTTGTTCTGTAAGAAAAGAGGTTGATCTAGGAAAGAAGGAGCATCAGAAATGATTAGTAGGAAGTTAAGGAATTGTTGACAAGTAAAGAAAAAGCACCATGCTGGCACCCAAAAATGGAGTAGAAGGTTTATTTTCATAAATCCTTGGAGAAATTGTTATAGGTGGAAGACTCTGATATGTAAGGATGGTCCTTGGTTGATAAGGCAAAAGGTAAGATTTAAATTCTATTGGATATATTGTCAAACACATTTAATAGGATAATAATGTAACATCTATTTGGAGAACTAATAAGAGTCAATGAAAATGCCCCTACTTTGAGTCTCATAAATCTGAAATGAAATTATTCTGGATGATTTTGGGATGAGGAGTTGAAAGAAATTTGCTTGTTCACCTTGACATTAAAAAATTAAGCAACTTGTAAGTAGTCCTTAAGCATCTGAAAATTTTAATAAATTTCTGAGTGTAAATCAACTTGGAGCTTATATATTATACTGTCATGAGGATCCTTTTTTTGTGTGTGTTTCCTTACTGTCTTATTGTCATAATGTACTCTCTCTTTCTATTTGCTTTCTACTTTCCCTATCAATGTGGTATTTTATTTTCCAAAATAAATGAGAGAAAATTGTAACTGTAGATTGGCCATCAATATTCAAGTCGAAAGGTGTTGATTTGATGGAGAGTTTTTCAGAGAAGTAGGAAAACTTTTAGGTAATATACTGTCTAATAGAGTGGTAATGATGACATGAAATATGTTCTGCACCATGATCGCACTCCCATCTTTGTGCCACTTTAAACCGTAAGCACTCAAATTGCAAAAGTTCATTATTTCCTCCTTCGAATCTTGTTCTGCTCTTGGTTTATAAGATGCTTGGTACTATGTGCTTCTGCAAAAATCTCTATTTGCATTTAAAATTACTTCAGGAATACTTGTTGACAGGCCTTCATAAACCACTAGTAAGGTCTAAAAGCATCCACCACTTTTATGTGCTTCCATAGATTGTTTCATCGAAAGTCTCCAAGCTTGTGTGGATCAGGAAGCTTGCCATCAGACTTTTGAGTGGTTAAAAATTTGTATATCACTCCCACTTCAACATAGGTACCA
The DNA here is from genome assembly GCF_051530095.1 of Phoenix dactylifera. Lineage (NCBI taxonomy): Eukaryota > Viridiplantae > Streptophyta > Magnoliopsida > Arecales > Arecaceae > Phoenix > Phoenix dactylifera. The sequence continues at coordinate 21,757,359 of NC_143194.1, forward strand.
TAAAGCTTTGAAATTTGACAGACTCATGATGGACTAGAAATAGGTTTTAATCTATGTGCCTGGTTGGATAGATCTTCCTATGACTTTTGAAGAATGTCTTCTCTGGATTATGTGGCTAAAGAAATTATGCTTTTATCAGATGATATGGCAGAAGAAACATGTCATGTCATTATTCTAATGATTGTTTTGCTAAGCTTCATAGGTATTTATGAATTACCATCCATTAGCAATTTGCAATTCTCCTTGTTGGACCTATTTACTTTATTAAAAAACATCTCTATCTTTACCTTACAAACATAGCTATTGTCTTATTGACATGATTATGGACATTTTGCTCTTTAGTTTGATGATATTACTAGCCAGAACTAGGCTTACTCTGGAAGGCATTTTTTTTTCTTGGTCGAGAGAATATTTTTGAAGGTATAATCATATAGTGTTTCAAACTTTGTTCCATGACATATCTTTTACCTTTGTGGACATTGGAATCATCTATATTGGGGAAATATGTGAAATTTTAAATTGTTTATCTTAAATGGAAGTCTGTCACCTGTGATGTTTGAATTGAAATTGATAATCTGGGGTGCTTGTTGGGTAAATAGAAACCATTTGAAAGGCATAGTTTCTGAGGAAGTGCTCCAACAATGTTGTAATCTTATATGTAGGAACTGCAGAATTAATCAGATGAGGGCAGCTGTTTAAATCTATAGTCTTCTCTTTTTAGATGGTATTTCAGAATGTAGCATATGCTGGAATGTATGTTGCCCCCTTATGACTGGTGAATGTACTGTGGGCATTGAGCATTCTGCTCGTTAAGGCGAAGTAGTTTTTTTCACACAAGCCTTGATCTTTTCGGTTTCTGTAGTAAGGATGGAATTGAAAAATGTCTCTACAAATTGCCCAATTGCCTTTGTGGATGTACAAGTTCTGTTCTAGTATCCTTTTAATGTTAGACTCTACTCCGTATGTAAACTAGCGTCTTCACAAGTGCATACCTTATGCTGTTTGCCATCTTTATAGACAACATAATGTTTCCTTAATTCACATTGTTAAATCTTCATATGAAATAAAAGCTTATCCATGTTATAAAGCCCTTATTTCATAGTAAAACAGATTTTCTCTTTCCTACTTGAAGTGTTAGGCCAAAATTTTCGCCTAAATGTGAAAAATATTTTTTAGATGTTTATCTTTTGTTTATCTATGTTGTTGTTTCACAAAAACATGTTAACCCGTGCATAGGCTGATACTCATCTCTTATCAGGAGATGTCCCAAGAGTTAATGGCCAATTAGCTGTTTCCCGTGCTTTTGGGGACAAGAGCCTCAAGCCACACCTGCAATCAGTTCCTGACATATGTTCTGAAGATTTGACTGCTGATGCTGAGCTACTTATCCTTGCAAGTGATGGCCTCTGGAAGGTTTGCTTCCGAAAGCCTGGAGCCTTCTCTAGTTACTCATTTTATCGATATAAACCATATTTCTTTTGTAAATTCAATTCTGTTTAGGTCATGAGCAATGCAGAGGCTGTCAATATTGCTCAAAAGATTAAGGACCCACGAGCAGCAGCAAGGCAATTAACCACTGAAGCATTGAATAGAGACAGCAAAGATGATATTTCATGCATTGTTGTTCAGTTCAAAGCATAGAAAACGGTCGATTCTTTCAGTTTATGGTCTCTCCAAGATTTCCATTGTTCGAGAGAAGTCATCTATAGATGGCTATTAACAGCATAAATTTGAGTTGATTATTGGCAATGAAGTCGGCAGTAGAACATCAAATGCTAGGATACAAATTGAGTTCTTGCACCCTACTTGCTCTCTTGTAAATGCTTTCATCCTTCTCTACCAACAAAATGCTTTCATCCTCAATTAGTTATTAGCTGAGTATGATATTGTTTGATTCCTTTAGTAGATTAGTTAATAAAAGCGTCCCTTGTTTTCAACTGTGCGGTGACAAGATGGCCTTCCAAGACAGGACTTATTAGCTGAGTGTGATGTTGGTGGTATTTGTTGCCTTTTTTCTTTCTTTTTTCTATATTTTGCTATAAGTTACAATGAAAGCCAGACTGTGTTGGTGAAATGAAATTGCTTATTTTATTGATGATTTATGCATGATGCAGCTAATCCCAGTTTCATATCTCCTACTTATCTCATGATATGGAGCACTTGTGACTAAATGGCAGCTTATGTTATGCCATAGAAAAAGCTTGTTTTGGCTCTTTGTTTTAATGTTGATTAATGGCACTAGTCACTGGTTCTACTTCCCTGACCATTCGACGGTACTCATTAGTGTCACACGGCTCTCACAAATTTCATAATGACTTGATATGTGGCAGCACCAATGTGTTTTTCTTTCCATGAATTGTCATCTTTAACTTGTTGGCAAAGATCCCTGAACCACACTGATAGTGGGACCTTGACTATTCAAGAAGAAAGCTGGAAAACATCATTTTCCTCAAAAAGTTTGGAGACATGTATATGTAGTTTGAGTTGATGAAGCATAAAGTTTTGCCCACAAAATTCTGTATATATTTGAAATGACCAAGACATTGCAGGATAATGTTCTCATAAAATGAAATTATGCATATGCACTTGTTTAGTGCAAATCTAAATATTGCTTATATCTAAATTACATCTATATCGACTCAGATCTTTAATTGTTAGAAACACAAAAATGGGTGTACAATATTTTGTCTGAAATATTCATATCTGCAAAATAAAGGCAGATAAGGATATAAATATATTCACGTCTAATTTATATCTGTTCTGTTTTCAGCCCTAAAAATTTATCATTGTTGTGGCTTTTTTGTCACCATTTACTTGTCATCATATTTTAAATTCAACTCTTTTTGTTTGTTAGAATATTCTATTCAGTAACAAAATGGCATCCTATCTACTATTTTTCGTTATAATAGCTTATAGCGACAATATTGAGAGTTTGAACAATATTTTTTTATCTAATAATTCAATTGGAGGTTTAATTGCTTATTCTTATAGCATTAAATTACACTTGCAAGAGTCTATTATCAAAATATATCTATGATCTAAAACAAGTACATTTGGATATATCCTTGTTCGAGGTATATCTAATTTGTTCCTGAGATGGAGTCTTCTTCCTAAATCTTCTATCCTCTTATGAAATCAACATTTAGATATGTGATCCCAGTCATAGTCATTCATCTTTTAATCATGATTTCATATGAAAACCTTCCACATATACAAATCTATATATCTTTCAATTAGAACTTTATATGGACACCTTCCACACCTGTAAATATATCTCTTCTGAGAAATGAGGAGAGATAATAGTATATAGTTGCATGCATCGAGCCATAGCCATGCCAACCTCATTGGAAGCTCTAGCCAAGGCTGGCACCGACTATTGTCAAGCATCGGTAGACATCGAAAGCTACTATGGAGATGACAAAGATCCACCTCCGCATCTTCTTGCTACCAATTATCATCAAGACTGTTGGATGGACGAATCACGCATCAAGGACTAGATGATGAAGGAGTATTTGAGGAAGTGGGCCAAAATCATGGCATTATTTGCCTTCCATCATACACAGAGGTATAACCATCATCGTAGAAGATAGATGGTACGTTATGGATTATAGAATGGATGATTCCTCTTTTTTTTTCTTTTATCCTGGTGTTGTTTTTGGCCTTAGCACACAAAGCTGTTTAGCTGCTAGGTGATGATTGTTAAAAAAGTAGTTGAATAGAAGATGATTCGGTTGGGATTGAAGGACACTAATAGACATTATGTCGTTTCTTTTAGTTACTAAGTAAAACTAGAATGTATATAGTGGTGGATTATCTATCTATCTATTTATTTGTCTGACAGTCTATCTATTTGTTTATGTTTTTGAGGATTAATTGCATGCCCTTTGTTGGATTTATGGAGATACAAGATAACCATTGTTTGCTTTAGATAATAATTTAAGATAGTAGTAGACTGTCAGTATGGTTGATTTGAGTTAAAAGTTAATAAATTTTAGATGCAATAAAATACACAAATTTAAATTGACCGAAAGTCAGAAAAATAACTATTTGAAGATTTAATCAGTTACAAATGGCTGCTCTCTTCCATGTATAATTCTCCTTTTCCAACTCTCTATAAAATAGTTTTTTTAGTGCTCTATTTAACATGTCCGCTAGGTTTCCTCTTTGGTACTTCAGTTTTTCCTCTTGTAGTCACATGCATAGCACAAGGAGGTCTCTATTATAATAAAACTAGATGGTTCCAGCTAGTATAGTTGGTAACACTTCATTTTCTATATGTAACACTTCATTTTCACCCTCCGAGAGTGAAAAGTCCACAGCACGTTGCCCAGTGACAAGTTCAAGGAGCATAATCCCATAACTGAAAACATCACTCTTCTCGGACGGCTTCCCAGTTGACAAATATTCAGGTGCTATATGACCCATGGTTCCACAAACTCGAGTTGTCACAGAAGTCTTTGTCATATCTACCAATTTTGCCAGGCCGAAATCCCCAACAACTGGATCAAAATTCTCATCGAGCAAGACATTGGCAGCTTTAATATCACGATGAATAATCTTGGGATTGCAATGTTCATGAAGGTACTCTAATCCTTGAGCTGTGCCCAAAGCCACTCGTTTTCTTGTAGGCCAATCTAATTCTGGCTCATTAGGTTTAAATTCTGTACCAGTTTCAGCAACAAAAACATATTCCTCAGAATAAAAGAAAGTAAATATAGTATATGCTACTTCCTGCTCATTTAAATGTGGAAATCAGCGCAGAAACAAGAGAAAAGAGCTGAACAATTTTCATTCCTCAGCTGCAACTAATGCAGGTTCAGAAATGAAAATGAGCAAGCGCACAAACATACTACCAATCAAGCCATCAACATGACCAAACGCTCTCATCCAAAAATTTTAATGCAAGAACAAATGTTTGCTAAATGGTGATACCAGCAATATGAATTAGTAATGAAGGGCATAAAATGAATTTAAGCAGGAGATAACAAATAGATCTTCAAGCTTTGAGCATCATCATGGACTCCTAAGTTGGGAAGGGTACAGCATCCACATGAATAAGTAATTAAAAACTTACTGCTATAATCTAGTAAGAAAATCCAGAATAGTATTTGTAAAATAGCAATAAGAGCATATTAAAAAAATCCATGTCATTCGGAAGCCTCCTGTTGGAGTGATACTGATAATGCAGATCGACAGGAATGTAGCAGTGGCATCAGCATATTCCATAAAAGAGACATGCTAAGAAATCAAGCTTGGAAATCCAAGATTCCTATGAAAACAAATTAAGGTAGCATGATTACGAACTACAATAGTCATTATCTTGTAATTCTCTTTTAACCATCTTATTTAAAGGTGGCAATAGCAAAGTAAACTAACCCCGAAACTACAGCATTTTTTATTTTTACTTCTTGGCATATAGTTCTCAGAAGGCTCAGTGAGTAATCGAGAAAGTAACGTATATTGACCAAACTTAATTAAGTTCAGGAGGTAGGTGGCTCATTAAAAGCATAGTTTTCTGTATGAGTTGTCTGGCAAGTTACTTGTGTCCATTACATTATATTTGGTAGCCCATAGGAATTCAAGGTAAACCAAATAACTTATTCCTTTTTCCAACATTTTTCTCTGTGCTGCCTTAAAGGCAAGGTCAAATATGAGTCTTCTGATCAATCATCTAGCCAATTTTATAAAGAGATTAGCATGTTTAGTTGATTACCTGTCAAAGATGTGGGTTATACATTGTCAAAATAACCACATATTGCAGTACTCAAACATGCATAACATACAAGGTAGCTCAAAAACAATATTTTCATGGTTGCCCTGGCATGAGTCCATTCTTCGTAACTTCACCTTCTCATCCTTTTATAGCCTAATTAAGGACACTTGATATGTAAACATTTTTACCAACTCTTAGAACATGAGAATGATGGCAAGGGAAGTAGCTAACTACCTACTGGCATTTGAGCATTAAAGGGTCAAGGATCTTTGCAGGTTCACTGGTTCTAAACAATCAGAGTGTTGCCAACTTTAACCAATATAATGATCAAAAAGAGGTCACCAGCCATGACAAAATTTAGGACAAATGACTATTCATAAGGAGGCAAGTACTATATTCCATATCCAAGTCAAGTGAACTGATACATTGTAAAGACCTGAAATTGGGCCCGTCCTTGGGCCCAATGAACTGAAGTCGGCAATGGATGCCGGCTTCAGTCTGTACATCGTGGGCCGAACGGCCCGCGGATTCCCCCCCCCCTCCCCCGCAAATCTCTCTCTCTCTCTCTCTCTCTCTCTCTCTCTCTCTCCTCTGAGAACCCCATCCCTTCCCCCCATCCCTCTAAAAAAAAAAAAAAAAAATCCGACCTTTCCTCCCCTCCTCTTTCCCCTTCCTTGAGAGGATTGCCGGAGCCACTGTCGCCGACGGAGCCGCCATCGCCACCGGGAACCCACTCGTCGACGACCGGAGGTGAGAAAGACAACCTATCTATTTTTTTTTTATGGATTTAAGGGGAGAGAAAAGATGGGGAGTCATTCGGTTTTACCTTCCCCTGTTTTGGAAGATTTTTTTGTGAAGTTTGGCCGGCCGACGGTGGCCGGCCGGGGTCAATCCGGCCGAAACGAGTTCGGCCAGAGGTGGGCGAACGGGGGCCGGGCTTCCCAGCCCCGGTCCCTCTCTTTCCTCCCTTTCTTCCTCTCCTTCTTCTCTTCTTCTTCTCGTCCGCGCCGCTTGTGACAGTGGCGTGGCCGACGGCGGCTGGCCGAGCGCCGCCGCCGAGGGCCACGGTCGACCGCCGAGGGCCGACCGGAACCACCAGCCACACCCCCCCCCCCCCTTCTTCCTTTTCTCTTCTTCTTCTTCTTCTTCTTCTTCTTCTTCTCTTCCTTCTTTCTTCTTCTCTTCTTCTTCTTCTTCTTCTTCTTCTTCTTTCTTCTTCCTGGGTTTGTTCTTGCTTTGATTTCCGTGCCTCAATTGTGAACCAGACTTTGAACCGGGTCTAAACTGTGAACCGGTTCCACCTATTCCGTGAATGGGGTTTGATCCAAGTTTGAGTGAATGGGTTTTGATTAGGGTCTGAATCTGAGTCAAGAATTTGGGTTGGGGATCTGTGTTGGGCTGAGTTGAACCTAATTGGATCTATGGGCTGAGTTGGTTTGGGCCCGAGATCTGATCTAGACCTGTAATCTGGTTTGGTTCAATTGGGCCTAATCTGTGTTGGGCCACAATTGGTTTTGGGTTTAAAGGATTCTGATTTTTGGGATTTAGTTTACTTGTTCTTAGGGTCTATGTTTGATTTTGGGGACCCATTCTTGGATCTATGAACTTAAGAGTTTAAGAGGTTGGAATTAGTTTAAATTATGTTTCTTAATTAATTAAATAATTAATATTTATGTTTAATCAGGGGTTCGTGATATCTGTGGCAGGAATTTTTAAGCGAGCCCAGGTAGGTGACCTATTACTTTAAAGTAGAATTTTAACATGTATCTTGCATATGTCGATGTTATGATTTATTATTGGCATTATGTGTTAGATTTAGAATTAAATATTTAATTTCATAAATTGTTATGTGCTTTACTGTTGGGAGTATGATTATGACTTTGATATAGAAAGTTGATTTATTGATTTTTAAAATCCGCGTGACTATAGTCTAGGCCCCGCCAATGGGATGATACGTTGGCCCTGTCGACTTGTACTGAGGAACTAGTTCCGACACCGCGACCACCGGTGATAGAATAGTGGCGGCACAGGGGTGCGTTTTGCTCTTCGGAGCGGCTCGGTGGAGCGTGAGTTTGGCACCAGGAGGTGCGGCATAGTGGTGCGTTGGCTCAGTGGAGCAGCTCTTCGGAGAGTTGTATTGGCACTTCGGTGTAACCATGCCACTGGGTGATGTGGCCGTAGTCATGCGGTTGAGTTATTTTGAGTCTTGGATTGGGTTCACGGGTTATTGTGTGGATTTTTGGATTTATGAGTTTTAGTTGCTTTTCATATGTATCATGACATGTTATATGATGACTTTACTGCATGATGTTGCCTACTAAGCTGTTAGCTCACTCCTACTATTTACTTTTTTTTTTTACAGGTGATGATATATGACTATGGGGATTACGGGATGGAGTGATCATGATGTATTTAGCTAGTGGATATTGACTTCTCCTTTGACATTTGCATATGTAGACATTTGAATTGAAAGTTGAAATTTATCTTTATTTAACTATTGATGTTGGATCTGATCTATCTGCCTTGCATGCCTGCGGGGTCCGCCCTGCAGGTGCGCGGCGTCTGCTCGCGCCCCGGGCCTCGGGTTCGGGGCGTGACAGATTTATTGGTATCAGAGCACAGGTTAAAGATCACTAGGGACATTAAAACAGAATCATAATAAATATAATAATAAATAATAATAATTAAAAAAAAACTTAGGAATATAGGGACACATGTGAAGAAATGAGAGTGGGGTAGAAAATCTTATGGGTGGGTGGATCTAACACTAATGATGTGTTATTTGAAAAAAAAAAAAAAACTTAGGAATATAGGGACACATGTGAAGAAATGATAGTGGGGTAGAAAATCTTACGGTGGATGGATCTAACCCTGATGTTGTGTTATTTGTGTATGTATCAGCATGCCGCCCCGCCGTGCACGTGTGGCACCTCGCCGCCTGATCGAGACTATCGGGAGTGATCCAGCCACTTCTCATCCGACTGAGAGAGTCCAGAAGGACGAGACTGATCAGACAGTACTGGATGGACCAGATCATGGCCAGGAGAGCAGGATGGGAGGACCGACCCAGGTGATGGAGCTGATCAGAGAGGTTGTTGGGTTAGTTCGGCAGCAGAGGGGACCACAGCAGCTATTTCCCTCTGCTAGTTCTTCAGATCAGGGGAGGAGTATAGCAGAGTTCAGAAAGTTGGCTCCTCCGGCCTTCAAGGGAACTACCGATCCCCAAGAGGCCGAATGTTGGATAGATGAGATGGAGAAGGCCTTCAGGGCCATGGGTTGTACTGAGGAGGAGAAGATCAGATTTGCCACCTATATGCTTCAGGGCCGGGCTCATCATTGGTGGGAGTCTGTAGAGAGGACCATGATGCAGGATGCAGGATCTGTGACCTGGCCGAGATTTCGCATGGCCTTCTACGTATTTCCCTTTCAGTCGTATCAGGGAGCTGGAGAGGGAGTTTCTGAGCCTCTCTCAGGGGAGTATGACTGTGGAGGACTATGAGGCTGAGTTTATCGGTTGTCCCGTTTTGCACCATCTCTTGTCCAAGACCCTAAATCTAGGATGAGTAGATTTGAGGAAGGACTGAGGCCTCGCCTGCGTCAGGGATTAGCTGCTGTTCACTCGACTGATTATGATGACCTAGTTGATAGAGCTAAAAATATGGAGATCATCTGGAAGGAGACAGGATGCTCAGAAAGGAAAGTCGAAGAGGACCAGGGACTTTGATTCTGACGGTGAGCGGCATCTGCGCCGACCTATACAGTTCCGTCCAGGAGCAGGGCAGCGAGTTCCACATGGGAGGACTGCACCGGATCGCAGGGGGATATCAGGAGTGTGCTTCAGGTGTGGCCAAACTGGACATAGAGCTGTTGAGTGTCTTCTGACACGGCCTGGTATTGGGGCATGTTTCAGGTGTGGTCAGCAGGGCTACCGGATAGCTGAGTGCCCTCAGACTCAGACTGTTTCTGGAGTTTGTTTCGGGTGTGGTCAGCCGGGTCACAGGATTTCCAGTTGTCCTCGTACTAGATCTACGCAGAGGCCACCGAGTTCTGTAGCTCCTCAACGACAGACTTCCTTCACTCCAGTACAGGCTACCCAGTCAGCTGTCCCCAGGCAGCAAAGGAAAGGAGGGTCTCGTACCCAGGGACGAGTTTATGCGCTGACTCAGCAGGATGCTCAGGCATCCAACACTGTAGTGACAGGTACACTATTGGTATCTTCCACTTATGTTTATGTGTTATTTGATTCTGGTGCTACGCATTCTTTTATCTCATCTTCATATGTGCATAAGTGCGATTTACACTACTCTTCCTTAGAGAGGGAATTATGCATTAGTACTCCAGCTGGGGGTACGATGACAGTTAGTCAGATCTGCATTTCCTGTCCAGTACTAGTTGAGGGTAGAGATTTGAGAGCTAATTTGATTGTTATGAATCTGCATGATTTTGATGTAATCTTGGATATGGATTGGTTGGCTGCATACCACGCTACCATAGACTGTTTTCTGAAGAGGGTGACCTTCCGGATCCCGGATATTGATAAGTTCAGTTTTATGGGTGATGACTGGGGTGTCTCTTCTCAGATAGTACCTGTTGTGCAGGGCATAAGATCTCTTAGAAAGGAGTTTCCCATCTTTATGGCCGCAATTGCATATTCTGAACAGTCTGAACAGAGAATTAAGGATATACCAGTAGTCAGTGAGTACCCTGATGTTTTTCCTGATGATCTGCCTGGCTTACCTCCTGATAGAGATGTCAAGTTTGCTATTGATATAATCCCTGGTACTGCACCTTTGTCTAAAGCTCCTTATAGAATGGCCCCTGCTGAACTAAAGGAGCTGAAGGACCAATTACAGGAGCTATTGGATCTGGGTTTCATTCGACCTAGTGTCTCTCCTTGGGGTGCCCCAGTATTATTTGTAAGGAAGAAAGATGGTAGCATGAGACTGTGTATTGATTACCGGGAAATCAATAAAGTGACTATTAAGAATAGGTAACCTCTACCCCGGATTGATGATTTATTTGACCAGCTTCAGGGTGCTCAAGTATTTTCCAAGATTGATCTTCGATCTGGATATCATCAGCTGAGGATAAAGGAGTCTGACATAGCTAAGACTGCCTTCCGTACCAGATATGGACACTATGAGTTTCTTGTGATGCCTTTTGGTTTGACTAATGCACCAGCAGCATTTATGGACCTGATGAACAGAGTGTTTAAGCCTTTTCTGGATAAATTTGTGATAGTATTTATTGATGATATTCTAATATATTCAAGGAGTCAGGCAGAGCATGAGCATCACTTGAAGATTGTTTTGAGACTCTGAGGCAGAATCAGTTGTATGGTAAATTAAAGAAATGTGAATTTTGGTTGGACAGGGTGATGTTTTTGGGGCATGTTATCTCTAAGGAAGGAATTATGGTTGACCCAAAGAAGATTGAAGCTGTGGTTGATTGGAGCAGACCGAGTAATGTGTCTGAGATTCGCAGCTTCCTTGGACTAGCTGGTTATTACAGAAGGTTTGTGGAGGGCTTCTCTACTATTGCTGGACCCCTGACTCGACTCACTCACAAAGGAGTGAAGTTTGAATGGTCGGATCAGTGTGAGAAAAGCTTCAAGGAATTGAAACACCGTCTAGTATCAGCACCTATTCTGACCCTACCAGTTACCGGTACTGATTTTACCATTTACAGTGATGCTTCCAAGAAGGGTTTGGGTTGTGTGTTAATGCAAAATGGGAAGGTTATTGCTTATGCCTCCCGACAGCTTAAGCCCTATGAAGAGAATATCCCACTCATGATCTTGAGCTTGCAGCCGTGGTTTTTGCCTTAAAGATCTGGAGACATTATCTTTATGGAGAGACTTGCCAGGTATTCACTGATCATAAAAGTTTGAAATATCTCTTCACTCAGAAGGAGCTGAACATGAGACAGAGAAGGTGGCTGGAATTGCTGAAGGATTATGATTTATCTATTCATTATCATTCTGGGAAGGCAAATGTAGTAGCAGATGCTCTAAGTAGAAAATCTTCAGGAAATGTTGCAGCCTTGATTACTACTCAGAGAAATATCCTGGAAGATCTGAGGAGGGCAGAAATAGAGGTATATCTGCATGATGCTACCCTGAAGTTGGCAAACTTACGGGTCCAGCCTACACTCATTGACAGAATTAAGGCAGCGCAAGTGGATGACTCTCGGCTCCAGAAGATCAAGAAAGACGTTGAGTCTGGATCTCAGTCTGATTTTCATATACATGAGGATGGCTCATTGAGGTTCATTAGCAGAGTTTGTGTACCAGATGATCCTAGTCTGAAGAAGGAAATTATGGAGGAGGCTCACAGTACTGGATATACAGTGCATCCTGGTAGTACAAAAATGTATAGGGATCTGAAAGTTGTGTTCTGGTGGAACAATATGAAGAGAGAGATTGCCCAGTTTGTATCTCAATGCTTAACTTGTCAGCAAGTTAAGATTGAGCATCAGAGACCAGCTGGTATACTTCAGCCCCTTCCGATCCCAGAGTGGAAGTGGGAGCATATTACTATGAATTTTGTGTCAGGGCTACCTCGTACCCTCAGAGGTAACGATTCAGTCTGGGTGATTGTAGACAGATTGACCAAATCAGCACATTTCCTAGCATTTAAGACTGGGATGACACTAAAGAGATTTGCAGAGTTGTACATTGAACAGATCGTACGGCTGCATGGAGTTCCAGTATCTATAGTGTCTGACAAAGACTCCCGATTTGTGGCTCATTTCTGGGGCAGTTTGCATAAAGCTTTGGGGACCATTCTTAGCTTCAGTACAGCTTTTCATCCACAGACAGATGGACAGTCCGAGAGGACCATTCAGATTTTGGAGGATATGCTGAGAGCCTGTTCTATTGACATGAGCGGTTCTTGGGATCATCATTTGCCGTTGGTAGAGTTTGCCTATAATAATAGCTACCAGGCAAGTATTCAGATGGCTCCTTATGAGGCTTTGTATGGTAGGAAGTGTAGATCACCTATCTGTTGGGATGATATGGGGGAGAGGAAAATTCTGGGTCCAGAAATTATTCAGCAGACAGTGGAGAAGGTTCAGCTGATCAGAGAGCGACTTCGGGCAGCTCAAAGCAGACAGAAGAGTTATGCTGATATCAGGAGGCGGGATCTGGAATTCCAAATCGGAGATCATGTTTTTCTCAGGGTGTCCCTTCTAAAGGGGTAATGCGATTTGGAGTTCGGGGTAAGCTCAGTCCGAGATATGTGGGACCATTCGAGATTCTCGAGAGAGTTGGAGCTGTTGCTTATAAGCTGGCACTTCCGCCTGCTTTATTGGGGGTTCATTCTGTTTTCCATGTCTCTATGTTGAGGAGGTATATTGCTGATCCCAGTCATGTGATCGAAGTGGCACCTTTGCAGCTCCGAGCAGATCTTTCTTATGTTGAGTAGCCTATCCGTATAGTGGATAGGAAGGACCAAGTTTTTAGGAGGCGCACGATTTCTTATGTAAAGGTGCAGTGGAGCAATCATAGTGAGAGAGAAGCTACCTGGGAACTGGAGGAGAAGATGAGAGAGAAGTTTTCTGCCTTGTTCTCTGATTGAGGTATGTTTTAATTTCGATGACGAAATTTTTTTTTTAGTTGGTTAGAGTGTAAAGACCTGAAATTGGGCCCGTCCTTGGGCCTAATGAACTGAAGTCGGCAATGGATGCCGACTTCAGTCTGTTCATCGTGGTCTTCCCACGATGACCACGCCGGCCGAACGGCCAGCGGATTTCCCCCCCTCCCCCGCAAATCTTTCTCTCTCTCTCTCTCTCTCCCTCTCCCTCTTTCTCTTCTCTGAGAACCCCATCCCAGCCCATCCCTTCCCCCCATCCCTCTAAAAAAAAAAAAAATCCAACCTTTCCTCCCCTCCTCTTTCCCCTTCCTTGAGAGGATTGTCGGAGCCACTGTCGCCGACGGAGCCGCCATCGCCGCCGGGAACCCACTCGTCGACGACCGGAGGTGAGGAAGACAACCTATCTATTTTTTTTATGGATTTAAGGGGAGAGAAAAGATGGGGAGTCATTCGGTTTTACCTTCCCCTGTTTCGGAATTTTTTTTGTGAAGTTTGGCCGGCCGACGGTGGCCGGCCGAGCTCTGGATTGACCGTTTTGGATAGGCGGGGTCAATCCGGCCGAAACGAGTTCGGCCGGAGGTGGGCGAACGGGGGCCGGGCTTCCCAGCCCCGGTCCCTCTCTTTCCTCCCTTTCTTCCTCTCCTTCTCTTCTTCTTCTCGTCCGCGCCGCTTGTGACAGTGGCGTGGCCGATGGCGGCTGGCCGAGCGCCGCCACCGAGGGCCGACCGGAACCACCAGCCACACCCCCCCTTCTTCCTTTTCTCTTCTTCTTCTTCTTCTTCTCTTCTTTCTTCTTCTCTTCTTCTTCTTCTTCTTCTTTCTTCTTCCTGGGTTTGTTCTTGCTTTGATTTCCGTGCCTCAATTGTGAACCAGACTTTGAACCGGGTCTAAACTGTGAACCGGTTCCACCTATTCCGTGAATGGGGTTTGATCCAAGTTTGAGTGAATGGGTTTTGATTAGGGTCTGAATCTGAGTCAAGAATTTGGGTTGGGGATCTGTGTTGGGCTGAGTTGAACCTAATTGGATCTGTGGGCTGGGTTGGTTTGAGCCCGAGATCTGATCTGGACCTGTAATCTGGTTTGGTTCAATTGGGCCTAATCTGTGTTGGGCCACAATTGGTTTTGGGTTTAAAGGATTCTGATTTTTGGGATTTAGTTTACTTGTTCTAGGGTCTATGTTTGATTTTGGGGATCCATTCTTGGATCTATGAACTTAGGAGTTTAAGAGGTTGGAATTAATTTAAATTATGTTTCTTAATTAATTAAATAATTAATATTTATGTTTAATCAGGGGTTCGTGATATCTGTGGCAGGGATTTTTAAGCGAGCCCAGGTAGGTGACCTATTGCTTTAAAGTAGAATTTTAATATGTATCTTGCATATGTCGATGTTATGATTTATTATTGGCATTATGTGTTAGATTTAGAATTAAATATTTAATTTCATAAATTGTTATGTGCTTTACTGTTGGGAGTATGATTATGACTTTGATATAGAAAGTTGATTTATTGATTTTTAAAATCCGCGTGACTATAGTCTAGGCCCCGCCAATGGGATGATACGTTGGCCCTGTCGACTTGTACTGAGGAACTAGTTCCGACACCGCGACCATCGGTGATAGAATAGTGGCGGCACAGGGGTGCGTTTTGCTCTTCGGAGCGGCTCGGTGGAGCGTGAGTTTGGCACCAGGAGGTGCGGCATAGTGGTGCGTTGGCTCAGTGGAGCAGCTCTTCGGAGAGTTGTATTGGCACTTCGGTGTAACCATGCCACTGGGTGATGTGGCCGTAGTCATGCGGTTGAGTTATTTTGAGTCTTGGATTGGGTTTACGGGTTATCGTGTGGATTTTTGGATTTATGAGTTTTAGTTGCTTTTCATATGTATCATGACATGTTATATGATGACTTTACTGCATGATGTTGCCTACTGAGCTGTTAGCTCACTCCTACTATTTACATTTTTTTTTACAGGTGATGATATATGACTATGGGGATTACGGGATGGAGTGATCATGATGTATTTAGCTAGTGGATATTGACTTCTCCTTTGACATTTGCATATGTAGACATTTGAATTGAAAGTTGGAATTTATCTTTATTTAGCTATTGATGTTGGATCTGATCTATCTGCCTTGCGTGCCTGCGGGGTCCGCCCTGCAGGTGCGCGGCGTCTGCTTGCGCCCCGGGCCCCGGGTTCGGGGCGTGACATACATAATAGAACTCCCACCTAGTATACAAAAGAGGGCACCATACGGTACAGAGATGTGTGCATGTGAAAGAAGAGTGAGATAAGGGGGATGGGAAGAGAGATACCAAGAACTGTCTTTTGCTAGAAAGGTTGTGCCAAAACGCTGCAAATAAACATGCATGAAAGAGGAGACTATCCTCTGTTCTCAAAAAAAAAATGCCATTTGGTTTACTTCTTCCTTAGTCTTAAATGTTGTTTGTTGTCATTAGTAAAACTAGTCCTTTGTTTATGATATTATTTTAGTCCCATAAAAAATCTTCGCACAAAATGCACCAGTTCCTACAACATATTTTCTCAGTCATAAGACATTCTGCACCCGTGCACTCTGTTCCTCATGCATTATCCCTCTCCTCACCCTACCATGTCTCTAAGGGATGACACATTAACTTCCCCATGTCCTGTGATCCTGGAACTGGGGTTTCCATACGCTGTCTGAAAACCTCTAATAAGCGAAATGCTTTTGATATATAAGCATATTTAAAAAGAATAATTCAATGATACAGGACTGATAAGTCAAGAAGGGAGAAAGGAAAACAAATTTCAAACAAAATAGGGCTAATTTGAGTGGCGATTTACCTTTTTGACTGGACTCATTTGCAGCAATGACAAAGTTTAAAATGTAAATGCAATATTGCAACATCCTAATCAGTTTTTCCAGAAGGAAAAAGTTCATAAGTGAACAAGTGGTCAGTTGAATATGTGACTCCTTTTCTTTTAATGCATACTGGCAAGCTGCACATCATGCTAATAGTAGCTGAAGCAGTTGATAGGATAATAGGAAAATCTCTCTCTCTCTCTCTCTCTCTCTCTTAGAGACACAAGCATTGGGTGCTGTTTCGGTACCGGGCTTCGTACTGGTGCCACCCTATCACTATGTCGGTATTGGCCGTACGGAAGCTGGTTCAGCGTACTGAGTGTCGATACACCTTCTGTACCATGTACCGGCACCAAACTGGTACATCCCATACTATTCGGTTCGGTATAGTATGACGTACCATAGGTCCTATATTAAGATGAAGAAGAATAGTTGCTTTTTTGTGATGTGTTGCTTTAAATTCTGCAAAAAAAAAGAGTCTATCCTCTGAAGTTTGAGGACGAAAAACATTAACGAGAACTCAGCCAAATCCAAAGTTTGAGGTCTAACATTATTAGCATATACACTATGTTTTGCTATTTCGAAAGGAAGATATAATGGGAATCGATACATCTATCTTTTGCCTTCAACTTTGTTGACAGAGAGGAGCATCAAGAGGAGTATATATGTTAAGAAATGGAGCGTGTTTATAATAGGACTCGAAAGTTTTAAATACCATTGGATAGGGTTGTCCCAGTTTTTCCATGAAACAGGACACCCTGTATACTGACATTCAGGATGGTGGATGCCCCATCCCGTCCCGGTCTATTTCCCGACTTCCAGTCTGAACACCTGGGATGGGGGGATGCCCCACTATCCAATTGGTATTTAAAACCTTAACAGGACTCACAGGAATAGAGTTTTTCATCTAGAGAAAAGCCCTTCCTGCCAATGCCACAGAATTTTCAGCTTCAGATTGAAAAGATCAGTACAGTTATAAAAATATACCAGAAAAAATATTCTTTTAACTAAATACTATCAGATTTTTCCATGTTTTCTGAGCTTTACACCATTGTAAATGCAACCATATATGACCTTCGAAGAGCTTAGGTAGTCATGCAGACATAAAGTGCAAAAAATGAGATAAAAAGAAAAAACAAAGGGGGAAAACATACATATCAACAGAATAAAATGCACCAAGCAGAGCATAAACATGTCTATAAGGCAATAAGACAACCTTATATGCATTAAAATATTTGTTATGTTTAGCATCTTATCATCAAGTTATTTTTGGCATGTCATTATCAAGTTATACATTCTAAAAGCAATCTAACATTAGAAGACATATTCATGACTCAGGCATAATTTAAGAATTAGTACCTCGTAAACGGTAGGCAACACTTAGGTTGTGCATAAAAGGATAGACTAGAAGCCGTTCGGATGCTGTTGTACAATACCCAATTAACCTTAGAAGATTTCTGTGCACAGCTACACTTATCAATTCAACTTCATGCAAAAAAGCAGCTTCCCCTCCAGGAGTTCCATGATTGGTCAGCCGTTTTACTGCAATTTTTGTATTGTCTGCAAGCATTCCCTTGTATACCTTCCCGAAACCTCCCTTCCCAAGAACATTTCTCTCATTGAAGCTATCTGTTGCTATTTGTAGTTCATGCCATCCAAATATTTTCAGTTGTCCAAATGCAATTTTAGGTTCATTTTGCCCTTAATATCAAAGTAAGAAATAAATCATCAGAAATCAAGTACAGCATCAGTTAACAGAAGAATTGAACTTTCAGCTCAACTACCAAATATGTGCACCAACACAGTAACTCTGACCAACAAACTTTACCTATCTGTGATGAAAGTAAATCAAACACCAAAAGTTTTCAGACATTTCTATGCAAAACAACTAAATGGTTTTCTGTCTATTTTTAATGATGATGCAAAAGAATTGAAAATCCAAAATGATAAGTAAAATGATTGATCGGATGCAACGAAGAGTAACAGCATGTAAGAAACTTCTGAATACAGAACAGGTATGCGGTGATACTAAATTGAGATGGTTCTTCAAAACAAGTTCAACTAAATCAAGCATTAAAATAAAAAAATAATTTACAGAATAAACAGACCAAAGACCTGCAACATCAACAAAAACTTCGTTTCGACGACTTTTCATCCTACTCTTCCATTTAAGATATAGAACCCCTGCAAGAAGAAGAACTATTACTCCAATGCTTCCACGCACCACTTCCACCTTTACATGATTGGATCCTTCTGCAAAGATTATGACAAGTCATGAGGTATGATACCCAGAACCAAAATAAAGAAATGATCAAATTGGCTTACTTTGATCAGATACAATGGATACACAAGGATGTAAGTTCGTGCCACAATTTAGACGGTTACCAGTAAAACTGCACAAAGTACCAAAACAAAATAAACAGCTGACATTGGAAACATGAAACAATATGGATCTCATAATATTACTTTAAAGTGATCGCATCCATATCTAATATTAAAGAGAATTGACCATACTTGTATCTGGAAAATTTAAATAGTCGGTCGGGTATCTGACCACTAAGATCATTGAATGCAAGACTACTGCCATAACAGATAAATTGCTGTTAATTTAAAATATATAAAGCGGAAATCTAGTTGTAGCATTTATGTGCGCATGCGTGCATGAGTGCTGTGTGTGTATAAATACATACTTAAATAAACACAAATATACATAAATGATGATCAGAGATAATGATTGTGATGGCCTGGTCAAGGCCCGGTCCTCTTGACCATCCTGACCCGAGCTTGGCCCAGCCCAAGCTTACATCAAAAAAAAAAAGGTAAAACAGAAAGGAAGACTCCCATCTGTCCGGCTCACGATGGGAGTCGACTTTCGAGAGCTAAAGGAGGCTTGTCTCCTCTATATAAGCACCTCCCCACCTCTCTTGGTCCTCCACCGGCGATCATCGAGCTCCTTTCTCTCTCTTTTCTCCCGTCGAGTTCACGGTTGCATGTCTTCGTGTTTGCCGGAAATCAAGGCTGCCGGACGCCTCCAAAGCCGAGGTATTGCCCTAGCGTTCCTCCCTTTTCCTTCTTCTTCCTCCCACGACCCGACATCACGGCCGCCAGCCGAGAAATCGACTGGAAACCGCTCGAGAAAAAGGATTCTCTATTTTGCTCTATTTCACCTCCTCTCTTTTTCCGACCACCATTGCCGCCGACGTTCGTCACCGAGGGCCTTGGCCCCTTCCTTGCATCGGCCCCAAGCCAAAGCCAAAAAGCAGGCTGGAATTCGAATGACCGAGCCAATAAATCTCCTTCTCGACCTTGTTTTTAGTTTGATTTTTGGACGTCCAGCCGCCGCCGCCGGTCGCCCTCCACCTCATGTCTCCATCGCCTGCTGCCGCCCGCCGGACCTCGACCACGGCTGCCACCTTGAACCACCCACTTGCTTCCAAGAAAGAAGAAAGAAAGAAGAAAGAAAAGAAGAAAAAGAGGAGAGAGAGCCATCCCTCTCTTTTTTTTCTCTCTTCCTTCCCTCTCATCTCCTTTTTTTTTCTAAGAAGACTCATGGACCTATGAACTGGTCCTATCTTCCTGTCTTATGGACCCGGGTGGACCCCCACAAAGAGGCCCTGAATTGCCCTGGTGCCTGGTGCTTGGGATGTCTACTGGACCGATCATCCCAGCCTTGTTAAGTATTTCTGAAATTCATTGATGATAAACCCTGTCGAACGACCTTGGCCCTGATCGAGTCCATACCCCATGATTTATTGATTGAGTTGCTTAGACCTAACCTGTCTGGAGCTACCTGACCAACTGTCTTCTTTTCTTATTGTTTTAATTTAACTAAAATCATCGAACAAAAATTAATTTTACTTTTAATATTTTTAAATAGGGTTAACAGATTTGCCTAGTAAAGTTTGACGGTTTAAAACAAAAGAAGTAAATCTTATACTCTTTACTAGTTTTCGAACTTGTCAGTAAATCTTACATTCTTTATTTTTCAAATGATCATATTTTTCGCGCATAAAATTTGCTTGTGGAAATATCATGCTTTTTTTAAAATTATGAATTAACATATGTGTTATGAAAATCATGCTTTATTATGAAAAATAGTTTCATAAATATTTTAATGAAAATAGCTTTTCCACAAGCAAATTTTATATACGAAAAAACATGAACATTTGAAAAATAAAGAGTATAAGATCTACTTACAAGTTCGAAAACTAGTAAGGAGTATAAGATTTACTTATCTCTTTTGTTTTAGACCGTCAAACTTTACTAGGCAAATCAGTTAACCTTATTTAAAAACATTAGAGGTAAACTAATTTATGTTCGATGATTTCAATCAAATTAAAACAATAAGAAAAGGAGATGGTTGGTCAGGTGATAATGTTCAGCGACTCCGGACGAGTCAGGTCTAAGCAACTCAATCAATGAATCATGGAGTATGGACTCAATTAGGGTCAACATCATTCAACAGGGTTCATCATCAATGAATTTTAGGGACACTTAACAAGGCCAGGATGATTGGTCCAGTAGGCAACTTGGGCACTATGGCAATTCAAGGCCTCTTTGCAAAAGTCCACCCAAGGAGATAGAACTCAGTTCATAGGTCCATGGGTCTACTTAGAGAGAGAAATAAGGAGATCAGAGAGAAGAGAGAGAAAATAAGAGAGAGAAAAAGAAAGGGATGGCTCTCTCTCCTCCTCTTATTCTTCTCTTCTTTCTTTCTTCTTTTTTTTTCCTTTTTTGGAAGCAAGTGGGTGGTTCAAAGTGGCTGTCGTGGTCGAGGTCCGGCGGGTGGCAGCAGGCGGTGAAGACATGAGGCGGAGGGTAGCTGGCTGCGGTGGTCGGTCATCCAAAAATCAAACTAAAAATAGAGCCAAGAAGAAGATTTATTGGCTCGGTTGCTCTCGAATCCCAGCCCACTTGCCGGTGGGTGGGGTTCTAGCTTTGGCTTGGGGCCAATGCAAGGAAGGGGCCGAGGCCCTCGGCGACGAACGCCGGTGGCGATGGTGGTCGGAAAAAGAAAGGAGGTGAAACAGAGCAAAATAGAAAATCCTTTTTTTCGAGGGGTTTCTGACCGATTTCTCAGCTGGTAGTCATGATGTCGGGTCGTGGAAAGAAGAAGAAGAGAAGGGGAGGAAGGCTAGAGCATTACCTCAGCTCTGGAGGCATCCGATGGCCCTAATTTCCGGCAAACACGAAGAC
Organism: Phoenix dactylifera; assembly: GCF_051530095.1. Lineage (NCBI taxonomy): Eukaryota > Viridiplantae > Streptophyta > Magnoliopsida > Arecales > Arecaceae > Phoenix > Phoenix dactylifera. The sequence goes on from NC_143194.1 coordinate 21,778,703, forward strand.
AAGCAGTCGTGAACTCGACGGGAGAAAAGAGAGAGAAAGGAGCTTGATGATTGCCGGTGGAAGACCAAGAGAGGTGGGGAGGTGCTTATATAGAGGAGACAAGCCTCCCTTGGCTCTCGAAAGTTGACTCCCACTGGGAGTCGGACGGAGAAGAAAACTTCGGATGGGAGTCTTTCTCTCTGTTTTACTTGGTTTTTTTTTAGATGAGAGCTTGGGCTGGGCCAAGCTCAGGTCAGCCTGATCAAGTGGATCGGGCCTCGATCCAGCCATCACAATGATGATCGTATGAGTATAAATATATTTTTTTATCATTGAAACTTCTATACATGTTTATTGTCATCACTGATAAAACTTACACGTCAGATAAGTTTGGGAGATTTGAAAGAGAATCAGGGATACTTCCACTGAGGTCATTTTGGCTCAATATCCTGCTTACCATGTCACAAAAGTGCAATTTCAGATTAGGCTAGGGCTTCTCTAAGGTCAATATCAACAGCATTTTTTTTTATTTGCTGAGTATAAAACCTTACTTACAAGTTTTCAAGTTTAGTCAGCTTGCCAAGAGTTTTTGGTATCTCTCCACTCAAGTGGTTATTTTCCAAATTCAAAATTGTCAATCTTGACAAATTTCCAAACTCCTCAGGAATTTTGCCAGTTATATTGTTACCTGGGAACGACCTGCATGAATTATGCAGCTTGAAATAATTACTTGCATAAGGTCAGGTGCCATTTCTGAATATCTACATGTTAGTGAATGAGAGAGGAGGGGGGGAGAGGGGGAGGAGAAGGACATCAGGTACTAGATGTCAACAAAACTCAGTCATAGTTTCATCATTGTTAGATAGAGAGTATCCTTTATGAAGTAAGAAAGTCAACAATGTCACTATGCCTGGGCACCAAGAAGATAGGAGGAATGTACTTCAAAAATATCAACTGAATCTATAAAATTTCATGTAGTCATCTGTCAATTTCATATGTATTTTTCAACTTGATAGAACTCGAAGAAGACATCAATATCTTCATCAAATACTTATACTTACAGTCCTTTAAGATATGAGAGTTCTCCAATTCTAGGGGACAAGGTTCCAGTGAACCCAATAGAAGGAAATGATCTGCAACAAAGCACATCGAAATGAATTTGGTAGGCACTTAACTGAGATGAGAAAGTTAGTTTTAATACAAACTCAAAAATCTAGGAAATGAAGACGAGAGATATAGATAAAAAATCAAAAAATAAATAGAAGAAACTAAAAAAAAAGCTTACATTTGCACAACATCATCACCATCACAGTTAACAGAAGAAACAAATAGAAGAAACTGAAAAATAAACCTACATTTGCACAACATCATCACCATCACAGTTAATATACATCCATGCGCATGGACTGACTTGATTTTGGCTCCAACCAGAAAGCTGATTATCAGAAGCTTTAAGTGTAAGCTTCAAGTCTATTAGCACATCAACTGGAAAAATTTGAAATGACTAATTAGTGTTCCTACAAAAAAGGGTAGGAAAAGATAAAAAAATAAAAATACTATGAAAAACAGGAGATGGACTTGAACATAGATCTAAAGCAGTTCATTAACATTTTCCTGGATAAAGTCAGTATTCAGTATTCACATCCTGTGAAAATAAACATAAACAACTAGGTAATGGACATCCAAACAAGGCAATCTTTTATTCATGTGCATAGAATTTTCTATGTGACAGTTGAGTTTGCTGTCTGTCGAGGGTTTTAAGAACAGAGAACTCGTCCATCTTAGTGGGTTGCCAAGACTGAGATATCGGTTAGTCTCAGCCAAGATAGAAAGTTACGCAAAATGGGAAAAGACAAAGATTTGTTGAGATCTCAGCCAACATTATAGGGACCAATATGCTGATATCTAGGTTAATATGTGAGACTAATTGCCAGTTTACAACATCAATCAGAATATTTGATAATTAATATAAATTTAAAACTTTAAAAGACTGATTCGGAAATCTGTGCTAATATTTAATATCATATTGTGCAATATATCAGAAATCAGATTATACCAGTTTATATCATCAGAGAATATCAGGACAGGGATACTGATGACATAGTATTGGTGAGTAGCCAATACCAGAAAAAAACTAATATCCTTGGCCATGATAAAAGCCTTCCTGTTTGGATTTCCTTCACTAAGATGCCCTCCCTATCAAGTATGGCATCATGGGCACAGAAAGGTAATGCTCGGATGCAACACAAGCATGGCCAGATGGGATGTGATTGCAACATGATGCAGGTGACAGTTCATTCAGAACATAGCCTAGTCCTAAACATCTGACTATAAACCTGAGTCTTGGTCAATAGTACTTGCAAACATCAAAGGATGCACCACTGTGGAGTGGCAATATGAGTAGGTTAGGCAAAAATTTTAATCAGAAAAGCTAAATATAATTAGAAAAATGAACAAAGAAACTACAAGGAAAATGATATGGCAGGTGACCTGCCATATCATTTTAAAGAGAACAAACACATGGAAGACCTATGGGATCGTGCAACTGTCCAAATTGACATATGCTACTGCTCACCTTTATATGACATGGCAGGTCATAATATGCTGAGAACTGACACATACAGTCATAACACACAATATTGAGAAAACTTATATAAGAAGTCATCTAGCCCCTTTTTGACTTTCATCCAAGTCCCCTTCGCCTACCCCCTCTCCTATCTTTTACATGAATGAAAATTGATAGCCCCACATCCCACTCTCTCCACTTGGGAGCCCTCCCCTCCCTCTTAAACCCATCCCCACCTTCCTTAGTGGCACTTTTTATGGGTATAATGCACACAAATCATCTAATATAGTCTTCTCTCACTTCATTGTGCCATTCCTAAATATCTGCTATCAAATTTATTTCCAACTCTACCTTTAGTCTTACAATACATGCATCTCATCATTCAATTTATATGCTGGTTATCTATCATGTACTGTTTATTGTTCGGCATTCAAATCCATATAAAGCTGGCATAATGAATATTTACTCATTTACCTATAATATCTAATTGGTACTTCACTATTGCAAAACCTTCAGGAGGAATGTTTTAAAAACTTTCCCTAAAACCTTAACATATTTAATGAAAATGAAAATTCCGATTTCCATTTTGGACAACATGATGAATAGAGGTCTTAAATAATGCTCTTCTGTTTTAAAACAAGGATCGTCTGGTCATATCAACTTGATAGATGGAGACCTTAAGAATATATCCGAACAGGTTAAAAGCCTAAAAAGGGGAAAGATTAGTCAATCAAGACAGCAATGAATGATTCTCTAAGAATTCCTCAAAATAAACACACAAATCCACCAATGTAACAATTGGAACTCAGGAATAGGTAAAATATATACACCAGAGAGGGGTATTAGAAAGTTGAACTTGAGCGAAACCCCCTTAAGCATTCTCAGACGTACATTTGACATGCAAAACTGCTTACCATTTGCCAGAACTACTAAAATAGGCATATGTTACATGTAAAGAAAAAATAATCAAAATAATGCACATATGCATAAGAAAGTGACCAATTTCCAAATACAAAGACAATGCTAATTACATGCCAAGGGTCACCTTATACATAAGTATCTAAAAAAAATGTAAAGTAGACAGAAAAGAAAACAAAATTACCTTGATCAGTAGATGCAACAAAAGAATGCAGAGAGGCCAGCATATTCATTACAAAAGCCAACTTCATCCTCTTTTTTTCTAACATTACTCTCACTTGAAAAATGATCAAGAATAAATCCTCTTAAAGGAAGAAAGTCTCCTACATAGCCATGTGATCAAGAAAAATAATTAAAAAAGTAAGAGACAAGTCAGGATGCACTTGAAAGATGGATTATTACACTTATATTTTGAACTAGCTATTCGAGTTGAGCCCTTACTGATGGCAGATAGAGAAGTCACAATGAGAGAACCTGTCAAAAAGGTTGAATTTGTTATATACCCAAGGTATTAATTTTCAGCAGAAGCTGAATCTGTTTCGGGCAAAAAGGATGGGTATCTGCAGAACAGGTGCAAAATTGACTGAAATTTTCAGTTCCAGTCAGTTTCAACAAGTTTCAGCTGAAACCAACCAAAACTATGATTTCCTTTCAAAAGCATGTTGTTGGGAAGATTTTATAGACATCAAGGTACCAAATGGCTATAATACTATATAGCCGTTTTGGAATAAAAATAAGATGTACAAATATTTGCTATTGTAAGTCATTTAAATATAACACTAGCATAAAGATGCAAGTAGATAATCATAATGACACTGTTTATAACAATCAGTAGGTGAGTAGCTATTGTTTAATCAATATTTTGAAATTCAACAAAGATTCTTATGCAGCTGTAAAACAAAAGGTTGTATTTTTTCCCTGCAAGGTCTCCTTGATGTTACCACATCATCAATGATCTAGAGCTATGATAGGCTATTGTTTTCATGGTCTTAATTTGTTGATCATATAGGAAGTACAGCAAGCAATTTGATTTAATTTATAATGCCAAAAAAGGTGATGCACTAGAAAGTTGTAAGAAAGCTACAGCTCAAGAGCTACCTATCTTTGGTGTCATGATGATAATGAACATTAATGTAAACACAGACAATATCATTTGATTGTGATGATTCGTTAACAAGAACCTGCCATTGGCTAAGATAATCAATATTGTAATTAAGTTAAATTAGGTAATTGGTGAATTGACAGTACCATTGGTCCTATTGCAGTCAATCTAAGATATTAACTGAACATAAGCAAATTGTCCCAAGCATGTGCCATAACATGGACTTGTTATTCTCCTGCCCAAAATCCAAATGCCTATATAGCATTTGAATCACCTTTCATAGTTTAGTGTTTGATGACTATTCTAACAATTCCTTGGAGCTTCAAGGCAAGACCATGATTCTATTTGGGCTTTAGTCCCATATGGAACAATGAAGCAAGAAAAGAACTTTTATTGCCTCTTATAGTACAATACATTCAATTTACAAATTGATTAAAAAAATGCTAGGTTCTACCCTTGATACAAGAAAATATTTGGGTAAACTTTCAGCTTAAAACCACCCGAAATCCACAAATTCTGATCCTAGATAACTTAAACCAAACTAAACTGACATGAAATGACATGTCTTTATTTTTTGTATAATTTTCTCTATTCTTGGTATTTTATTCTGATTTTTTTAGCAAGACTATGAAACTTCCAGACAAACCACCGAAACTGCTGGAAGCCAAAAGTCTACCCAGGGAATGGGAATGGAAATTGAAACCAAGTATTAAAACATTCTATCTTTTTAAGACACTTTCCTTGAGGCCACATGGAAGAATGTTTCATGTGATGAACAGGAATCAGTAGGAAAAGAGAGATGGTTGAATGTTTCACTCAAAAATATCTTGATATGCATAAATGTCGATTTTGTATGAGTTAAGGGCCTTAAGGCAGTACTTCTAAGATAAATTAGTAAAAGGAGCTGCAGATCTAACCCAAGCTGAGTAAAATAACAAGCATAAAATCCCTTACCAAACCATTGAAACATATTATTCTGATGTAGATACAAAATCGGGTCCCTTCACCACATATTGTATAATCCAAAATCAATGACTAGGATCGAAACTTGGCTATCGTTGTAGATTTTTGATTGATAAGGCTTTTGATTGATGTGGTATCAGATAGAAGAGTGGTTTATCTTGGGAGATGCTGACCATCTAAGGTTGCGCAGCTGGCAAATAACGGTTCTTTAGGGACAGGGAAAATGCACATCAGAGCCCCACCAGTATATCATCTTTGTTCCTCTCCAATCATGGCACCACGTTTCTAAATTCTCATTCACATCACATGGCCTGCACTCATGAATGCTTTGGAGATTTTTTCCTTATCAGTAAATAAGCAATTGTATAATATCATAATATCCATTAATTTGCTGAACAAGTTTGTGAGCTCTATGTCATGAAGGATGCTTCCCCTTAGTCTTCACTAATTAGGGCAAATGTAAAGCGCAAGCTCAGTAAAATAATATGTCTTCCTACCCTTAATATCTGGCCAAGTCTGGGTTGTTAGCCAGGAGATGCTGGCAAAGAAAAGAGAAAATAAGAAGACACACCATGCATGGTCAGCCATCAAGAATAAACCACAATATACCAACACATTTTTTTCAAACATCTACGAGTAAATGCACAAAAATGGTATGTTATCGGCATAATAAGGGTCTAAATCCCTAGATGGTTAAAGAAATGCTTCCTCCTACACTAAATCAATTGCAAGAAATGGAACTTTACCTGGACTATTGAACGCATACATCAAATTGATACGAGGAGTTTTCTCCTGTGCCTATTAATAAGAGTGGGAATCCGAATCATCGATAATATTCTAAAAATTCCATTGCTCTCTGCAAGGGGAAATTTTTTCATAAGAATCAAATCCCTAGAAGGAAACATCAATTCCACAGAAAAACCAAAAGCCACTGTCTATGAAGCACCAAACCAAACCAAGATATCAGAACAGGAGGGTTTCCAGTGACTTCTATAACTCTGTTAGCTAAAACATCAGTTCTAGTGCTACCCGAAAACCGACAGCGGACAAGAGTCCAACATTTCAATTCCAACAATAATCTACGATTTGTGCAAGAACCGATAGATATAAAGAAAGAAGGAAGCACGATGATTCAGATTCATAGAAAAACGAAAGAAACTGAAAGAGTGAAGAAGTTTACCGCCACCCGGGGGAGGATGGACCGAAAACTTACAAAGGATTAAGAGGGGTAGTTCTATATACACCCCCCCTATTGCTCAGGACACCCCCCAAAAACCAAAAAAAAAATACCCAAACTAACCTTTAGTGTAATTACCATATTGCCCTTGAAATTTTCTCATACACCCCCCTTCCTCCTCCTCCTCCGTTTCGTTTTGAAAAGAAAAAAAAAAACCCCCTTAAACCCCTCGATCCATTTACATCGTTTAGGCGATCTTTGAAGGAGATTTAAGCCCCATTCGAAGCATGGACAAGCAACTAGTGATTTGGGACGAAGAATCGGCCGCAAAGGTACGTGTTCCACCTTGTTTCGAAATTTTTTTTTTTCACGGTTCGTGCTCCGTTCGGCACTGGATCGCCGAACAAAAGGCTTCTGTTCGGCTGAACAGTGCCGAACAGAAGCCTTCTGTTCGGCAACCCTCAACCGAACAGATCTGTTCGGCTGCACAGTGCCGAACAGAAGGCTTCTGTCCGGCACTGTTCAGCCGAACAGAAGCCTTTTGTTCGGCGATCCAGTGCCGAACGGAGCACGAACCGTGAAAAAAAAAATTTCGGGAGAAGCCGGCGAGGTGGTTCCGGGAGAAGCCGGCGAGGTGGTCGGAGATCGGGAGAATGCCGGCGACGAGAGGGAGAAGGGGGAACGGGGGGGTTTTGGGCGTTGGCGAGGTGTTTTGGAGGGGAAGAGCGGGGTGGGGGGGGGTTTGGGGGTGTAGAGAGCAATTTAGGTGAGGGGGTGGGGAGGGTGGGGGGTAATTTAGGAATTTTGAATTTTTTAGGGGTGTCCTTTGCAAATGGGGGGGTGTAGAGAGTATTTAATTTTTTTTTAATTTTTGGGGGGTGTCCTGAGCAATAGGGGGGGTGTATATAGAACCACCCGATTAAGAGGCTGCTATCGTAAATAAATATAGGGACAGCTATCGTAAGCAGTATGATACGGGATGCCAACCAGCCACAGAAAATGTCCTAGACTACGTGGCAGACGGAGATCGATGAGAAAACGACAATTCGTGGTATTAGAAAGTACGAAAAATTTAGCCAGGTGGAGATTGTGCGACTCTCCGGCGCCTCATATGCCTTCCAAGCACGGCAAGACGGAAGGGATAAAGGCCGGCGAAGACCAGGTTCCGACACTTTCCTCTTCTACAGGGACACAAGATAGACTTACGAAAGGAGACTGAAGCCGTGGACCAGTGGGCCCCACACAAAATCTGTGGTCTATTTTGAGGCTGGTGGAAGGACGATAGCTTGCGCAGGATTTGGTTTATTTTACGAGGGTGCATGATAGGGGAGGGAAAATTGGTCCGCGAAGAAAGGCTGGTTTTTTTTATTTATTTATTTTGATCCAGCGGCTCCTCACAGTACGCATGCACTAGTGCAGCTAATTAAAAAAAAAATTAAGTAAAAGTTGGTGAAAAAAAAAAAACTACAAAATTTTTCTAAAATGATAAACAATATAAGAGGCAACCCAGCCAATACCACTGCTCACTTTTCGATGTACATAAAAGAAACCATATTAAAAAAAAGGCATTTTTTTATGAAGCATATCACTGGCATGAATCCTGAGAAAGATGCATTAAGTTGTCTTTGAAAAGAGTTCTGAACATGCTATATTTTTCATTGTTTAGGCGTTGTTCAATGCTTTCCTAAAGAAAAGCATATCACTAGCATGAACCTTAAGAAAGATGCATTAAGTAATCTTTGAAAAGAGTTCTGAACATGCTATATTTTTCATTGTTTAAGCGTTGTTCATCAATGCTTTCTCAGTAGTGGTCCATAAGAGACGTAGTATGCACTCGCTCAACTTAGGAAATTCACATTCATCAAGAGGAATTTCTGGTTGACTAATTAATACACCAAGCACATAGAGTAGCAAAGCAAGGCCTGCTATGATTACATATAATGTTTCTGCTATTCGGTTGTCCAAAACAGTGACAAAATTATTTTTTTTTTTTTGTTATGGTCATTTAATTAAGGTAGTTGCACGTGTTGCTCTTGCCCTATTGTTGTGAAGTGACATCTTTACTATTATATTCGGTGTCTTGAATTTAAGATATTTATTAAATTGCCTTTTCTCAAACAGTATAACTCCTTGCCTCCGTCTTAGGGAGCTTCAATCCTCTCTGCTCCAGAAATCTTTTCTTTTTTCTCTGCCACACGCAATACATGTGCAATTAACTACATGAGAAAAATGGTTGGAGAATAAAAGAATGAAAAACAAAATATTAGGCTATAGCCTGGTGGGTGTGCTTCTTCGTGGAAAGGAGATTGGTTTAATACTGATAGCGCTCGAATTAAATAAAAAAAAGGACAAGCTCCACCAAACTTAAAAAGAATATGAAGGGATAGAACAGGCTTAGGATCCGAAGGACCCTGTCCAAAAGATGCAAGAAAGCAGAGGTGTCAAGAGTTCATTGAAGGAGATAGTTTAGGGGATAGCAAGATGGAAGTAGGCTGGCTCGCACTTTGTTGAAGTGGCTTTCCACGAGAGGAAAAGAGATAAGGCCTCGTGTCGAACGTTCCTAAAGTTTTTCCTGCAATTTTCAGAAAGTCAATATTGGGGGTGCTATGCTCTAATACTCTACATAAATAATTTTAATTTTTGTCTCCTTTACCGTTGTTCCAGAGAAGAAGATGAGAAAGGCAACAAAGAAAAAGAGAAAAAAAATCACTAGAAGGAGACAAGAAAGAAGCGAAACTTCTTGATTGCCTTATAGTTGTGAATATGGCTGGCGGATTGCCATTGTTGGAAATGCTAAATTTGGTTAGTTAAGTGATTCAATTTCTTTGCATGATAAGGTTCGCTTGAATTTCTGTTCTTAAAACAATTCGATCGATTTGTTCAACTAATACTTTGATCCATCTTGCTCTAGTTGCACTCTTGTGAGACTCTGCGATGGTATTGCTTAAGTGATTGAAATTATAAACTTTTAGGAGTATTGATTGGAGAAAATAATATACCAATCGAATATTAGCAATCGGCATATTTTGTTTTTAATAATTTACAATTACACCAACATATTGTTTCATTAGACATTTTATCATCCTTTGGCTTAGAAGTAGGTAATGAGCAGAGAATTCTTTAAACAATCTAGTAATTTTTTAACTTTAAAATTTATGAATTCGTAAATTTTAAGACTTTTCATACTCATCATTTCTTGTTCTTCTTTTTGAAAATTTTCTTTCCCCTTTTTTTCTTTTATTTTAAAACTAAAGAAAAATTATAAACAAAACATGAAAGCATCTCTAGAAGATATTTAAGTTAGTCACCATCAGAATATGTCCAATTTTTTCATTTTGTGAGTTCAGGAATGCTCAATTACCCTCTCCATTCAAAATAGCCATTTGCTAGTAGTAAACTCTAACTATACCTTACAATAAGAAATCATACAACTATTAGCCGGTGTCCCACTTTGGCATCTTTCTGCTCATATTGTTATTTATATTATTATTCTTACACCAAAGTGAGAAAAATAAAAAGAAATGAAGAGCAATTATTGAGGAATAAAGACCGGAAGCTTCCAACCATCTCTGATCCAACGGTTGTTTGGACACACACCTGAACCAGCAAACACCAGCGGATCTCGAATCCGATCCTCTCTCCAATCAGAAAAAAGAAAAAAAAACCAAAGAAAAAGAAAGGGCCCCCAAATTCCCCATCGCCTATTGGCCACCTCCTCCCTCGCCGCACCAACCCCCCACCTCGGAACCCCAACGCGCCCAGCATCAGATCAGAGATCCGATCTCCGGCCGGCCGCCGCTGTCGCGGAGATGGCCCGGTGCCTCAGCTTCACCGCCGCGAGGGACCGGTGCTACGACCGCAACTTCTCCGCCGCCGGGCTCCGCCCGACCACCACCGTCCTCGGAGACGGCGCCACCGTCCACTTCTGGGTCCCCAAATCCCCCGACCCCGCCCGCCCCCCTCTCCTCCTCATCCATGGCTTCGGCGCCAACGCCAAGTGGCAGTGGGCCGGCTACGTCCGCCCCTTCCTCCGATCTGGCTTCGACCTCTACATCCCCGACCTCCTCTTCTTCGGCGGCTCGGAGGCCCCCGGGCCGGACCGGTCGGATGCGTACCAGGCGCGATGCCTGGCGGCGGCCATGGAGGCGCTAGGGGTGCGGCGGTTCGGGGTCGTGGGGAATAGCTACGGGGGGTTCGTGGCATACCAGATGGCGGCGATGTTCCCAGAGGCGGTGGAGCGGGTGGTGCTCATCTCCGCCGGCGTCTGCCTCGAGGAGCGGGACCTCGCCGCCGGCCTCTTTGTCGTCTCCGACGTCGCCGAGGCCACCAGCATCCTTCTCCCCCAGCGGCCGAACAAGCTCCGCCAGCTCGTCCGTCTCTCCTTCTGCAACCCGCCACGTGTCATGCCCTCCTGTTGTATCTGGGACTACATCCAGGTCACCGCACATACTTAACACCCATTACAACCAATGTTTTTTTTTTTTTTTTTCTGAATTCTTTCTTTTAAAGAGGCTGCCATTTTACAATAATCTCGTTTCACGTGTTTTAGTTATTAGAGTTGCTTGACCACATTGGTTTTGCACTTTGAGATCTATATGTCAGGTTGGATGGCAAAACTTAGTTTCATAATTGTATGGAGTTGATAGTAAGCTACTAGAATTGAAGAGATTACTTTTTATTTTTTTTTAAAAAAAAAATTCTCACTCAATACTGATTTTTAAAACTAATTATGAGTCGAATTTTGAAACCATCCACGGTTCTTCCATTTTGTACTCTTTGTAGTGTCTAGTTAGGTTATTTAGATATTATTATAGTGTTGTTTGTGCTAGTAATATTAGCTAATGGCATGCAAATATATTCCTTTTTTTGGGGTATTTTCTAGGTCTTTTGGTTGTCAACCATTAAGTACTACAATACACTTTTCATGGAGCTCAAAGATTTCTTACTGAAAGAATTCTTGAGAGTTATGCTCTGGAAGCAATGTGGCATGGAAAGTAAATCCTCACAGTTCAATTTATCTCTAATGCTAGGTGATGTGCAAGGATCATGTGACTGAGAAGACTGAGTTGATCAATGCCTTAATCAAGGATAGAAAACTTTCGGATCTTCCCAAAATAACTCAGGTGATTCTATCTTCTTGTACCAATGACTTCCCATATGATACAAAGGGAAAACTGGATGCTACTTTATAGCCTAAGCAAAAGCCTAAAGGTGCTTTTTGTGTATTCCATGGCTGCATAATTTTCCCCCATTATTGATTTTACTTTGTTTTTATCAAATGTGTCCCTAAAATTGTATCTTTCTTTTTATGCAGCCAACCTTGATAATATGGGGAGAACAAGATAGAATATTTCCATTAGAATTGGCTCACCGATTAGAAAGGTACGGTAAGCATATAATAGATACAACTTTTCTTCAGAGACTGTGCGGCATTATCGGACAATTATTATCTAAAAAGAATGAATCATTTGAAAACTACAGGCATTTACAGGAGAACTCGCAACTAGTAGTTATCAGGAATGCTGGGCATGCAGTTAACCTTGAGAAGTCCAAAGAGCTCTGCGAGCATATAAAGGCTTTTTTTCTTAATTTTTCTCTCAAAAGTCACAAAAATCAGATGGTATGGTGGATTTATTCTCAAGATATATTTTGAATTAAATAAAGTTAATGCGTAACTGCAAATGCTTTCACTTTGTGTTCTCTCTTTTTTTTTCTTTTAATGCTTTAAACCTTAATACAAGCATTTTGACAAGTGCTTCAATTTAAGAATTTAAAATTCTAAGCACAATACCAGAAAAAAACTTCAATGGGAAACTGTCTAGCAACTTTATGAGATATGAACTAAACAAATTGAGTTTCCTGACATTTTCAGAGAAGTTGCTTATTCTGTTTCTTTGGATAAACATAGTGTTATGGAACGAGGTGGAAAATCATAGTTAGATTTGCTGATTTGAGCATAAGGATGCTTGCTTCTAAACTTCCACTGCTAGTACGGAAAAAGACGTGGATAAATCAGGTTAATGTAAGAGAAATTCTTCTTTTTTTTGTTATTGTTTTTCTGAGTTACAGAAGTGTGGCAGGGGAGCAGTAACTTTGAAAGGAAGCCTAATCATTTCAAATATTTATATGAATGAGAATCATATGAAATTTTACTCTTTGCAGATAAAGAAGTTTGAAAAAAATATATATGATCCATCTGCACGTCAATATATTTGTGCCTGTGATTCGTAATGCTTACTTGCTTTTTGGTATTTTATATAAAAGTTATTGTTTACATAAGGTACTGTATTTTTCTTTTTGTAGAGAAGATCCCAAAGACCATTAACGACCCAAATAGAGTGGTGCCGGCAACCTTGCATAACCAGATAGTGCACAGATGAGAGAAATGAGAATTTATATATATGACAAATTGATTTAAGAACTTTGCCTAAAGGTCATGAACGTACAAAATGTTATGTGATCTCTTGATTTATTTGTGCCAAATGTGGTTTTTTAGAAGCTTACACATGCATCTCAAATTTAAAATCTTATTTTGTGACATTAGAGTTCTTAACGTGAGCTACTCATGGTTAATCGTAAATTTTATACCAAATAAGACATAAAAAGGACATATTTCAAAGTTAGAAATCAAGTGTGTTAGCTGGGCATTTCAGATAAAATACGCAAGGTTAGATCGATATCTTGAACTGCAACAGCAACAGAGCAAGGTTTCCCAAAGAACCAAGAAAGTATTTCTTGTAAAGTGTTTGAATATAAACAAATAGCATCAATAACAATTTCCCATTTGCTTGGTGGATCTGCAATAAACATATAAACAAATTTTAGAGACGACAAATCATAAATTTTTTTAGCCTGAAGATTGGAAACAAGAAAAAAGAGATTAACTGGAAAACTAGTCAGAAGTGCTTATAAGCGAATGCCAGTGGGTGAGCAACATCCTAGGGTGTTTGTTGTATTCTAGTGAAAAATTATTATGAAGTTCTAAAGTTTCATTTATTACATCCAGCTAGGTTAACCTGCCATTTTAGGAGTATTCACTTAAAACAACACTTTTCTGGGATGCCTGGATTCTTTCTCGCACAATTTTTTCTCAGCATGGTGTCCAAGATAACAATTGCACTAGTAAGCTAGCGTCATGCTCCTTTTAGACCTCTACACAATTATATCTACGCTATTTTGTTATATCTGGATATGCCTATATGATCAAGACTCAACCCAGGCACACTAAGGGCACCAAAATCAAAATTCTAATATTTACATAAACTGGTCTCCACAGATGAACTGAAAAGTTTCTTTTAATGTGACTGTTTAACAAATTGCTGCAGGTGATGTTTTGCAGTCTATCCATTGAGTTTTGTCAGGCAACACTATGATATTTCATAATTTGAATTAAATAACCATGTATACACATAAAGAAATAGACAAATATTTGATGAAAGATCTCAAAATTCAAATTGGAACTAGTTTTTGACATATTCTGATGTTTAATTTCCGCCTCTTTTGTTGCAGGTGTAATATAATTAATAAGTGATTATTTTTCATGAGCATATGCTTGTGCGAACATGAGATCTAGAGTCCAAAGAGCACAAATCTGCTGTACATAAATCCAAAAGAATATCATCTGTGAAGACAGTATTGTTCATGCAGGGCCGCCGGACGTTTTATAAAGTCATCGTAAACAGCCTGCTCCTTATCATGCTCCAGACGAAAAAAAAGAGGCAGGTGGGAGGCTTGTGGCACATACTGGATGGTGCACATTGAAACTGATTCTCTCTAGAATTTTTCTATTACCATCTTGGTGTGCAACTTTGATCTATTGCCATTGCCATTCAATACAGGAACTTCGGTTCGTGCTAGGTATATTCTATCTTCTTTCTTCTGTGAGTCTATGGATGTACTCTAGTGATGTTGGTCTTTTAGCGAGCAAAATTGGCCGTGCAAGAAGAATCATGTCGAGGAGAATAACAGAGCTTCAGTTGATGTCACATAACAAAGAAGAAGAGGTGAAAATCCTTGGCAGAACGTGGCTATCGAAAAAAATGATCAAACAGTATTTCCTTTTCTTTTTCTTTTGGCAGTCTGTCCATTAAGAATAACACAGTTGTGGGAAGTGTTTCCTTTGTTTTAACTTGCCTCTTAGGTGGGCAGGTTAATATTTCCAGCCTAAGGACATTAGGTCTCAGCAGTCAGGAAGACTAATCTTTCCAAATTCCTTGAGGTACTGCTGAATAAATATTTGCCATGGTTCCATCCAGCTCTAATTTGCAACAGCAGCCATTTAGGTTGCTAGCACTGAAAGATCCAAAGGAAATCAGTTTGCTACCAAAACGAAGCATGCGGACCTATCTGAAAACAAATGTCACACCAGAAAATAAAGAGAAATCATACTCCACTGCAAGATATCTAAAACCAGGATCACTGCAACAGGCTCCCATAATTTAGTTTGCAGTTTGGTTTTTTTTTTTTCAACATGAACAGGTCAGAACATTGTGGGTGAGGGAACCTTAATATATGCAAGAAAGCTGTAAATATACATCGATCCAACTCAAAAGAAAAGAAAGGCACTCTTCACTTTCCAGCCTCACAAGAGCCACTAGTCTCCCTCACTAGCAGCAGTACAGGGGCCTCAACCAAAGACCTTCCCTTCGTACAGACCAACTATTCCTGCCAAAAACCACCACTCAGTTCAAGCGTATACAAAAATTTGGTATTAAGGTGATGTTGCTATAGATCCGCATTGTAATTAAAACTGATCCATGTGAGATCAGATCAAATTTAAATGAAGATCATTCAATCAGAGGCCACACACGAGCAGCTCATCATCCTGGAGAATCATGCAAGTAATTCAAAAAGATGCATTTTGTCGACGAGCTTCTAGGATGAAAGTATGCTGCTTTATGGAATGGAAAATATAGACTTCCCTCACAAATTCCATACTCTGTATATCCTACTTTAGTAGCAACCAGTTTATCATTTTCACTTAGCTTTATTATAATGTGGATCTTGAACAATGTAAAAGAATATCTGGGGAATGGACCGCCTGCAAAAGCCTTACCTCCATATCGTTGCTAGTGCCCTTCGATTGTTCACCTGCAAAATGGAACATAACCTCCATAAACAAGATTTGGAAATAATGAAAAGAAACAACATTTTATGATGAGAAGAGATTAGCCAACAAAAGGCAGGCATGTAAGTTTAAGCCGATGATGTCACAGCAAAAGATATTTGGAAAACAAATACAATGATCACATTCAATTATAATAAAAGGTTAAACCGATCAACATCGAGTTTGTAACAAGTCAACATAAACCATATAATAGGAATGTTGCCAAACTCATGGGCGATTAAAGCTAGCATGATCTCCTCTGCATCCTACGTTCAATCATGATAAAAGGTTAAACTGATCACATAGAGTTTGTAACAAGTCAACATTAATCATACAATAGGAATGCTGCTGAACTCATGGGTGATTAAAGCTAGCATCATCTCCTTTGCAGCCTAATGGAATATTAACAGTAGATAAGGGAATTTTCTTACTGTTTGCACCTCCCCCGGGAATTTTCTTACCGTTCACACCTCCCCCCCACCCCCAAACACACACCATGGCCTTGATGAGTTGTTCTGTGAAGGCTCAAAATTAACAAAAGAGAGAGGGATAATCCCTGAAGTCATTTCAATGAGAAGCAGCAATTTACCAAATCAGTGCAAGTGGCCATTATCTCTTTATTTATGTTCAGCAGGGATTTGTGCCTACAGCACCCCTAACACTAAATTTTTTTGGGCACTTGTCTAACTAAAAGACAATAATTATGATGTCTTAGCATCATTTCAATGGATATGTTGCATGAACACAAACATGAGAATCAGATGAGGACTAATGTTCAAGGGTCTGACTTGGCAAGATTGAAAAGCAGAAATGCTGGTGCATAGAAAAGAAATAATATTAACCAAAATATCATATTTAAATATTGTATAAAGAAAACATTAAAACATATTATTGTTTAAGCCCTTCAATATGCATCATTCTCATCCAAACCTCCCAATTAGATTAGGTATGAAATTTTGCAAAGTTATTTTTATATACACATTTTTGACCATATATAAAAAGAACAAAGCTCAATTTAATTTTAGTAAGTTGAACTCATTGCTCATAGATCCCAACCCTAAAATGACATTCAAAAACTGCCGTTTGGGAAAAAATGATAAATATCTATCTTGTGCATATCCGATTCGGCTATGTACTTGACATGGGTTCTAGGAGATGGATGTGTGCGTCAAGGTAAAAGAAGATATACCGATACCATTGAGATCACGACTCCATATTCAATGCTAATCACAGGCAATATTTATATAAAAATACCACTTAGAAAATCTTTAGGCATCAAATAATCAATTTCTTTAGTAATAATATGCAGATTACATTTGCACAACTAAACCATAAATTCTGAAAAGGGGGAGCCTTTTCATGGAAAAGAATTCAATTACAACAGATAACAAATAGAAGGGATATATACATACATGAATTAGTGCATACATACATATACAAATGCATGCATGGAATATATAGATACATACATACATATGTACATGCATACACACATGCATACATAGTATTCATACATGCATGCACACATACATATGCACTATATATATATATATATATGAGATAGAGAGAGAGAGAGAGAGAGCCAAAAGAACTAAAGAAGCAACTTCTGTACAAATTTACCTCCTTCCTCTGCTGTCCATAATGTGAGGTTATCCTTAAGAAGCTGCATAATACGTGTGCTGTCCTTATAAGATTCTTCACTGAGGGAATTGAGCTCTGTAATAGCCTCATCAAATGCTTGTTTAGCCAAGTGACATGCTCTGTAAAAGATCCAACGAGAATTTGCAAGGAATCATATGCAGCCACGTATAAAGAGTAGCTCTTGTACATGGGAATACACATATCCACACACTTCCGCATATGAGTAACCTTTACACAAAGTGTTGCAAAATACAAAATACAATGCACAGTGGACTTCTGACTTCTCAATCACGAATAGATGAATGTTAGAAACATTTCACTGCATTATTAAGAGAAAACAGGCATTTATTATGCTGGGTATGAGATTTAGTTTTGTTTACTTACCAATAGATGACATAAGCTAGTCTTCTTACACATTGAAATTTGTTCAGGACAATGAATACCAACATGGCAATATCAGTAAATTGAGCAAATTCATTTTCAGAAAAAATAATTGTTAGAAGAAAATTTATAAATTTGAGCATCACACGTGCCACGTCTAGTGACAATCATCCTGTCAATATACAAAAAATGTTTGATGCCTCCACATGATTGTGTTATGACCTAAGTTTTAAGTCCCGGCATCAGACCCCTTACCCCTACTGTATGGTATATGCCCACATACTGGCACATGGTACACTGTTGGAGTCAGTACAGCACCTATATCATGTATCTGTATGGGGAGCATATGGAGCCTTCACACCATACATACCATGTTGGTATGGATGTGCTCTACCGCCCAGCATCGTTCAGCACCTGAACACTGGTTAGGACCAAATCTAGGCCCGAGCATTGTTGCTCAACCAAATGTCTGTTATACATCAAACAAAGAATTGAAACAGCAATACATAAGACACTGACATATTACGTTGTTATTAGATAATCTGTATCTATTTGATTCCATAATTCCAGGCAATAGTAATGTTGTACATGTTAACCAAAAATCGAAGTAATAGAAATAGAAAGAATAGAATAAGTTTTGATTTAACCTTTCAGGCAAATTCATAATCTCATAGTAGAACACAGAGAAATTCAGGGCAAGGCCCAGCCTTATCGGATGGGTGGGATGAAGATCTGTCATAGCAGTGCTAGTAGCAGCCTGAATTGCAAATAACATCAGCTTTTGTTAGGATATTTCAAATTCTCACTAGAGGAGATAACAAACATTCATCAGAAAAAAGCGATCAATGAAAATCAAAGTATTGTCAAGTTCGACAGACCTGATAAGCCTTCAGTGACTGATCTGTAGCTTCTTTTCTTTCATTCACAGTCTTAAACTCAGCCAAATATCGGTAATAATCTCCTTTCCTGATGTTTATAAAAGGAAAATGGACTCATAAGGAGAGGGAGGGAGGGAGGGAGAGAGAGAGAGAGAGGAAAAAAGTTTACCTTTAGTTCAGAAATTATAAATTCAATAAATCCTGATTGGCTCTAGAGGAAAACCCCAGTTATAACATATTTGGTATCACATATTGCAACCCCATGAGATGCTTGGGCTGCCTCCGAGAGAGAGTGAAGAACTCATAAAGGTTTATTGATTGGACAAGATGACCACATCAATTCACCCTCTTTTGTGAGACTGCACCTGTCTTTCAAATATGGTAAGCCCGTCCCCAAAAAGAAGTTTGTACAATATGTAATTACCAAACACCAAATACATAGCGGAAAGTATGTTTTATGAACTTAAATAAATTTAATTTTTCAGAACAACGTTTTAAAATGCAAAAGTAACACCAAACTTGCCTAAATCTACTTTATGTACACATACAAATCCCAAAACCTTTAGTAGAAATGCTGTGGCAATTTCCTGGAAGCTTAGGTGACAGATAACACAGTGAGTGATTCAATCATGACACCTGCCTCATGCCATACTTGTAATGGGGCAGTAATATAGGAACATGCCATAGTTGCAACTAGTGGCTTGCCGCATGCATGGTGATTGCAACTACAACAGCGAGCGTGCGTGAAGAGTGGGGTGCTGCAGCAAGCAACCAAACTCAATTGGTGAACCAGGAACAAGGGGTAGTAATGAAGGATAGCAAGACATGGCTAAGGATAAGCAAGGACCACAGCAAATGGGGCATATTAGCAAGCTTAGACAATGTTGTCGTGCAGAACAATGGAGCAAGGACATGAGCATGAGAATCAGCAAATATCAAGGTTGTTGAAAACAACAGGTGCACTTAAGCCAACAAGTCCCCCATATTGCCTCAGGCACTAGACACCAAAAAGGGATGTTCCTAAAGAAAGCAAGGCACTAATTTAAGAAAAGCTCCATAATTCATTAGAAATAAATACTATTTGTACCTAAAGCAACACAATCATTGTAAGATTAAATATTCAATTTTCAACATCCTAAATCATAATCATCTTAAATATTAGAAATCCTGTTTCATATCTTTTATACACGAAATCAAAAGACCACTTCCCATAACATTTTTTTTAAACAAAAGTCAACAAAAATAGACCACTGGACATCTTAAGTTAGCTTCAAAGATCAAACTTGAAAAAAAAGTACCACTTCCCTAAACATGTTTCATGTCTCTAAACAACATATAACACAAAAGAATAAACCATTGAACATCCTAGAGTAGCCTATATTAATAAAGGCTTCAATTGATCAAAATCTACAACAAAATAAAGCAATCAGAGCTCTGAAAGAATGCGTAAAGCAGGATAGCAAAACTACTGCCGGACATTGGAGAGGTGGTTGCCCAAATGTCTCTTGCTTTAAGGCATCACAAAGGCATCCCCTTAGTAGATGTGCCTTGCCCTGGGGACTGTTGATGCAATTAAAGATTTCCTCGACTCACCTGAGTGCCTGGAATGCCTTTGGAAATAGTGGAAAAAATGGCAACATGAACCACCACATGGACTGGTATAGCAGCAGGTTTGATGGTCCATTGTCAGGTGATATTAGGCATGGTAGTATGCCTAGCATAGCATGGTATGGCAAAAGGCAACAAGGTGCATCTATAGCTGATGGCAAACAATGGGTCGTGAGTAGCTCAATGAAAGCAGCAAAGCACAAGTAGAGGTGACAAAGTGGTTTACTGCTTTTGTCAGCAACGACGTAGCGATACAGGAGAATAGAGAGACAAATGGAGTGTGAAAGAGATGGAGAGAGAGCAAGGAAGCAGAGGGAGCCTGATCATCCAACCATCTCTTTTTTTTTTTTCAGTTGCTTGCTGACACTCAATGCTAGGGTCTATTTTTCTATCTTTTTTCTCAATTTCATTAACAGTAACATCTGCATATACTCTCCTGTTGCTACATGTGGAGGTGCGTGATGAAGAGAACGCAATGATAGAGAACAAGGTGGAGACTTCACAAAAAGAGGAGAGTCAGAGTGGGGTGACAGTTTGGCGATGAGGAGTGAGAGAACCAAGGGCAAATGTAGGTATCACTTGAAAGATGAAAAAAGGTAAGGGTGACATGGGATCAGAAGCTGTTTAAGGTTCATGTAAACCGCTTTGGCAAGACGTGTGAACAGTAGGTGGAAGGCTTTTATCCAATAGCTTCTATGAGATAATATCTTCATCATTTGATCTAATGCCTCTGAGGCAATAACTTATGATAGTTTCCCATTCTTTGATAATTCAAACTTGGACCATCAAACATGTGCGGGCAAGTGATTGCAGGATGTGATATCGATTCTAACCACCAGACACCCTTAATAAAAAGGACAATAATCGGACAGCAATACAAAGGGCATTAAATTTTTTAAGATTTATTAAATGCATTTGTGCAGTAATTGAAGTGTCGTCATCTTAATTTTCTTCTTTTACAATAAAACTTTAGTTGCTAATGACGGATAAGAGACCCAGGACAATATTCAGTTCTCCTTTCAGTACTATTCAGTGTCTGAAACACTAGCTTATTTTCACCAAAAAAAAAAACACTAGCTTACAACCTGAATTTATGGAAACTCGATACCTATATAGTGATAATATATTTTTATAGTTCTGTGAAAAGGCATACCACATCAATTTCATATATTTGATCTAACACCTTCTGCTGCTAATTAATGGGTCATAAGAAAAGTCGTGTGCATGATGTGCCATAAGTACTACTTTTGATATGGCATAGGCCCAGCAGGATGGTACAACTATCAACTACTAGCACTCTAATGGACTGCAGGCGATGACATGACATTAGCACCATTAATAATTTTTCATGCACCCCGTGTGATCACATCGAGTGATGATGTTGAAATAAAAACCAAAAACCTTATCTGCTTATATCTCTCTAACCAGTGATTCATTTCGCGATCATCAAAATGCTTGAAATGCAGATAGTATCTCTCAGTTAGGATACCATCTATCTTCATAGCAGAATCTAAAAAGTGTCAGATTTCTTATATCACATACATGCACTTATTTGGGTTCTATAAATCCTATATTTGCTTCCCCTATTTGGAGCAGCATTTGTGAGCTGGAATGTTGATGTTTACAACTTGGCGGGTTGGGAACTTCTAAAGCATGGAAACTAAAATGCCTATCCTACAATATTTAATAGAATGAAAATCAAAAGGATTTTTTTTCAAACATCCATTTGTCTAAGGTAATTAGGTAAATAATATAAGCTGCAACTTCAAAGTTTCAAGATACACAGAAATGCATTGTAGGAAGGATGCAACGATATGCATTTCAGAATTTATAAATTTAACCAGCTCTGTTAGAATTTCATAAAATCTATGAGTGACAAACTTTAAAGAGGTTTTTTAATATTGATAAGTTTACATGATTTTACACTGTACTGAAGTCGGGCCCAATAATCAACAACGGCATACTTGAAAATGTTGCAACCTCAACTATAGTTATATTACTTTGGTATTTGCAAGAGATTTTGAAGCATTTTCAAGCATTTCTACACGCCAAGCAGAGACTATATCGCATGAGGCTCTTGTTTGTTATCTCCATTTATTTGGACAATCTATTATTTAGTTACATATATGGAATTCTGCTATGGTGTTAGGTTATTACTATGTAGTCCTAGTATTAGCCTTAACAATTATTCAGACAAAAAAAAAAGTATTAACCTTAATGAGCAAGCATAACTTCATCAATATCAAGCTTGCTCAATTCAAATCAAAGTATGACACGACAAAGTATAACAGTTTTAACAACTACAGTCAGTGTCACATTGGCCCCCTATATATGTGAAACTTACCAGCAGAAATTTTAGGAAAGTAGATGTTGAAAATGACCCGCAGCCTAAAGTGCGAGACAACCAAATGCCCAGGTTATATCCCCCTACCCTCCAGGCCCAAAAAAAAGAAAAAGATGCCTTTCTTTGCTATCCAATTTGGTTCGACATGTTCATAATAAGATGACGCAACAATCTCACATTGATTATTGGTAAATGTGCAAAAGCCAGTTCATCCTGCACAGTGAACTGGTGGTGCTTTCTAATTGCCTTTTGTAAGCAATAAGTCATAAGCAGAAATAAATTCAAAGTCTCAAACTGTGCAGTATGCATCTTAGTCTCAAGATTGCTAGTTCAATAGGATTATTTCATCAAGTCAATAGCACATAAGTCTTCTACGTAAGCATCAGCATACATGTGCAGACTATGAAACACTTGAAAATTTATCGGATATCTACAGCAACAAAAATATGAACCGAAAGCTCATAAGTAAAATACTTTCTAGTCAAATGGTAAAATTAACAGAAGGGGAGAAGATATTGTAACAAGATTATATGCTGATGATCATGGGAACAAGTCGTATTGAACTAATAGCGAATAGCCATACTTAATCCAACAAGAATCAACATCCATGCATCAATGGATTAAGATATTAAAGAGAAAAGGAACGTGTAATTTTAGTAAAAAAGAAACTTACATCTTGTAGAAGAAGACAATGGATTCACCAGCAGTGGAGGATGGAAGGAGATGGATGGCAATGATGGACAGGATGTCGTTGCAGATCTTCGCAAGCTCATCTTCAACTCTCTTCTTGTAGTCCTGTATCCTCTTAACATTTTGCTCAGTCCCTTTTCCATCTTCCTTCTCTTCAAGTGCAGCGAGGATCCTCCATGATGCTCTCCTCGGACCAATCACATACTTGTACCCAACTGACAGTAAATTCCTCTCCTCTGCTGTCAGTTCTATGTCCATTCTAGCAATCTTCTTCATGGACTCCACCATTTCTGAGACATGACAAATGAAACTTCTCTTTGACACACAAGAAAGAATGTGAGAATAGATAACAGGTATAAACTCTGTAGAACTATAATTAATTTCCAAGCACATCAACCATATAAGCTGGTAGCAGACAGCATATGGTGGTAGCCCTATATTGGTGCCAGGAAAAAGAATCAGAGTTTGAATTTTAGGATCAAAAGTCTTTTTTGGTTTTTGGTCGGAAACAGCATATCTTTAAACAGTTTTATCTAAACAGATTATGCTAATAGCAACGAAAACCGATCTTTCTTTCTTACAAAATAGCCAAATGTGATATGGAACTACTTAGTACCATGGAGAAATAATCAACTATCTTTTTCTCAGTGTATGAAGATCACCAAGAGAAGGGAAAAGAAAAGAGAAAACTTCATGGTTCATGAAATGTTTTAAGAAGAATTTAGATATCAAGCTATTTAAAAATTTGAAACCGTGACATTTATCATGATTTTATCTTCAGTTAAGAAGCCCTCACAAATATATTTCAGACTTCCAACAGGAGAAAATAAGATCAATCCCCATATAAAAGAGGAGGAGTAGTAGTAGAAGCAGCAGTAACAGAAATAATAAATAAATTGCCCACTGATGAGAAACGAAGAATCAAACATAAGGAGTTCGATTAAAATAGAAAATTCATAAGAAAATGAAAATAAAGATTAAAGCTGCTACATAAACACCATGCGTCCAATAAAGTGATGAATAAATCCAAATACCTGGAAATAATAAAACAAGTTTTTACCAAAGGAATTCCAAATAAAGACCAACCAAAGATAAAATTAAACTGAAGCAAACAAACATTCACGCCCATAAATCCAGAAACCATTATAAAACACCGAAGCTACCCCAAAATCAAAATTGGCCCACTCTTATAAACCCAAATGGATACACCTACCCCACTTACTAATAAGAAATTAATATATTCCACATCTACCCAGTCCATTTATGTTGACCAATCACCACATGAAGTAAATAACTCCATCGGGCGAAAAAAAAAAACTTACAATCCAATAGAACAAAGCCACCCCATTCACCAACAACTCAGTGCTACTAAGAAAAAAATAATACCCCAAAACACAAATTTGCACCTAAAAATGTCAAATTTACCACTCCGGATGCTGCTCAGATGAAGCAAACGAGCCCACTGACCACCAAAAAAAAATTCCAAAATTACATGAAAAAGAAAACAAATTCACCCTCTGCAGTTGAATCCGAAACGAACAAGTCCAGCAACTCATGATCAATCAGAAATTCAAACATTAATCCATAAAGAAAAAGCAAAAAGCCGAAAAATACATATTTCCACCAAAAAAATCCATCTTTTCGCACTCCACGTTTAACCCAGAGAACAATGAGGGGAAAAAAATGTCAAAACTTTCACACACTCGACGCCTAACCCAGATAATCAAACCAACCATTCACCACAAAATCCCAACACTCGACGTCGAACCCAGATATTTTTCTTCCCGTTTTTGGTAAGACCCGAAAGACAAGCAACAAAGCTAACACCGTACCTTCGTATCTCTCCGCTTGCTCCGCCAGCTTCGCCATGTACACATGCCTCTCTCTCTCCTCCATCTCTCCCATCTCCTGGAAAAGCCTTCAACTTCCCCCTTTAGTTTCCCTTTCCTTCCCACTCCGCACTCCGCTTGTATTTCTGTATTTGGTCGCTGATTCGATTTGATTGATTTGTCTGAGCCGCTTCGCCCGTCCGGCCTTTGGAGTTTCGTACGAGTTTTGGATTATTCTATCTCTTTTTCGCTTTTTCTTTGTTGCTACCGAAGAGACCGGACCACGAAGACTCCCGCGGGCCCCACCGTGGGGTGCGTGGAGGGCGACGAGCGGCTCGGTGCCCTTACCGGGGGATGCAGTCGGAGCACCGTAGGGTTTTAGAGAGAGGGGAAGAGCGTCGGACGGGATTCGCGGGAGGCCGTGCGATCTGATGACGGTCACGAGGAGGGCGGAAGGGAAAGGGGGGCAATTTCCGGACGATACGGACCGGAGAGGCCTCTGATACGTGGGCTAGTTACGTCCGTTGGATCTCTGGTCGTGTAGGGTGTGAGATTCATGTGGTCACCGCCTCATTTTCTTTGGACAAACGTGACCCTGGTTGACGTGGGACTCACGATAAGGGGACTATCCATTGTGGACGTTAACCGGGGCCGTTAATTTTTGGTTAGCGGGAGCCGCGTTTTCGCTGCAACACCCCCCCCCCCGTGATTTGGAGGGCAAGAGAAATTATTAGATAGAGCTCCCGGATTTGGAAGGCGGGAGAAATTATTAGTGGACGACGTCCATAGTCAACTTAGGATGATTTTATTTTAGGTCCGGTGAACCTAGTTCACCTAATATTTTTAAAAAATAGGGGTTTACAATGGGATGGGCAGACCCAAATCAACTAAACCAAAACCCCCCAATGGACTGATGACTGGGATAAGCCAACTCGGATTTAAATCCTCAGCAATCTCCACACAATCATTCATGTAGTGTGATAATAAGGAGAAATTATATCTTGCATTGGATGTACTGGATCAGCATTACACCAGACTAATGATATTCCACCATGTGGATCCTTGGTGTAGTTATAAAAAAAAGGGGGATTGGATTCGATCAAGCACTCTACCCTCTTTTCGAGCGTTAACTCCCCCCCCCCCCCCCTCCCAAGCAAGCAGAATCTCAGCTTCGATGGGCGCGATCACTCTAATATTATTTATCACAATTCAGGATCTCCCCTAAAATAACAAGCCGGAAGGTATTTTTTGGATTATTTAATTCTATATAAGTATTCGAAATCTATCCAACGAATAATTGATATAGGATGAAACATCCACCCACACGGATCCTTACACATAGAGTCTTAGGGCAACACCATACTATGTACTCATAGAAGGAGAGGGAGAGGTTCAAGAAGCAGAAGCCGTGCAGTCGGAGGTGAGAGAAAAAACAAAGGGAGGAGGCGGCCGCCGTAAGAAGGGAGGAGAAAGTGGAAGAGAGAGAAAAAAATGTCCAGCCAAATTCATTCTTTTTTATTTATCACTATAATAAAATATTACTGGCCAATGCCCAGCTCGAGCAAACAGCAAAAATTAGAAGAAAAGGATTGGCAAATACTTCTTATACAATAGCCAGTGTATATATTCCATGATCATTATGATAATAGTATATATATACTTACAAATAGAGCATAATTCTAAAATGATCCATCATGCTAAGAAAGGAGTATGTTTATAAAGACTAGCGGTCTTATTAGGAGACGAAAACAGATGCCATACTACCGCCTTAGTAACGGCCCCCTCGGAGCCATAGAGAGAGAGAAAACTGTTGGGGGAATGCGGTTTCCGCCCCCCCCAGAACATAGTAACCTCGTCGCCAGAAGACCGCATGACTGCCGACCTTAGACGACCGAGGTCGGCGTCCGACCTCGGAACGTCCGACCCGGAGAGTTCCCGACCTCGGAGGTCCGTCCTCGTCGCCCACCTACCATGGCTGTACCCTTCCGAAGTCTGGCCGAGGGCCATACCCTGCCACCGCCCCAGCATTTATTACGCATGATCTCTGCAAACCCACAGTTCACTCAACAATTAATGCACATCTCCGGCTTTCTCAACAATTAATGCACATCTCCGACTCACTCAACAATTAATGCGCATGGCTCTTATTATCTACGGATCCTCAGCTCTCCACGGCAAATCAGCTTAGCAGGGTCCTGTCGGTCGTGACAAGTCTCTGACCCCGGCCTCACTTCCGACATCAATGCAATAATTCACCCGATCGCGCGCCAGCTCAAGTCGTACGATGGCCTCACCTCCGACATCAATGCAATGATTCACCTGATCGTGTGCCAGTCCAAGCAACGTGCTGAGTCGTACGACGGTCTCGCCCCATCACATCACAGGTAATCCGACCCCCCTATAAAAAGGGGACCCTTGTTTCCCAAGGGGGGTTGGACACACAAAACTGAGAAAAACTTACCTCCCTCCTTTCTCCTTTAAACGAAGTTTTCCCCCTCTGACTTAAGCATCGGAGGGCTGGCGCCGGAAGACCCGGCCACCGGCTTTTCTGCAGGCACCCCGACGGAGGACGCCGCTCGCCGACGGATCGTCACCCACCTGTGTCCACCGACAGCTCCTCCTCCTCAACCGACGACTGCCCCCGGGTCCAATTTCCAGCAACAGTTGACGCTAGAGGAAGGGCCCGAGTCGCGATCATGAAGTTGAGAAGTAAGGGAGCCTCCAACATTTTCCGGCGTCCCCCACAAAGTCCTGGACACTCCGTCCAGAATTCGCCTACTCCGGCTGACCCAGTTCCTCAGGTCCAGCCGGAGCAATTCAATGCCCTGGTGCAGCAAGTCCAGGCCCTGGCCGCTGCCGTCCAAGGTCTGCGACGCGAGGAGGCCTTACCTACGCTCTCCCCACAGGCCCAGATCCTGCCGGAGTTTTCTCCCAACGGCCCAATTCTCCAAGGCCAGAATCTTCATGGCTCTTCCAGGGCCAACAACGAAGGGCGGGCCTCCCTACAGAGAGACCTGCCGGGGGAAGGTCTCAACAGAAGACCCCAACCCTCTGAAGCCGAGTCGGCCCTGGACCACCGTGAGCCGGAGCAAACCACGATGACGATTCCTCGGGTTGGGGAGCTCGACAGGAAAGTCGAGCACTTGGAGCGCCAGATCGAAGCGCTCCACAGCAAGAAGGCAAGACAGGAGGGGGATTTTGAATTTACCACCAAGTCCCCCTTCTCCCGCCAAATCAAGGATGAGCCGGTCCCCACAAGGTTCAAGATGCCTCAAGTGGAGCCCTACAGCGGCGTTACCGACCCCCTCGACCATTTGGAGAGCTACCGAGCTCTCATGGCACTGCAAGGATCCTCGGAGGCCGTGCTCTGTAAGGCCTTCCCGGCGACTCTTCGAGGGACAGCTCGGCTTTGGTTTTCTGGGCTAAAGCCGAGTACGGTATCCTCTTTCGAGCAACTCGGCAGGCAGTTCGCTACCAACTTTGCTGCTAGCCGACGCCAGCGGCAGACGTCGGACTCCCTCCTGGATATCAAGCAGAAGGAGGGGGAATCCCTCAAGGAGTATCTGGACCGCTTTACCGCCGCCACGTGGGAAGTCCGTGAGCTGGACCAGTCAATAGCCATGTCGGCCCTAAAAATTGGGGCTCGTTCTTATCGATTTCTCTTCTCTATCGAGAAAAGCTTCCCGGCCGACTTCACCGAGATGCTGGCCCGAGCTCGGAAGTATGCTAAGGTCGAGGAGGCTATCGCCTCCAGGCGGGGTGCGACTGAACCAGCCTCAAAGAAACAGAAGAAACGCCGCGAGGAGCGCGGCCGCCAAAGAAGCCGATCCCCCCGCCGAGAGAAGAACCTCCCCCAACTGAGAAGCCCGCCTCGACAGCGGGGACAGCCTCAACGGAGGACCCCGCCTCAGCCAAGGTCCCCACCGCGGTCTCAGACATACCCGGGGAGGTACGAGAATTACACCCCTATCAATGCACCCCAGGCCGAAATTCTGATGGAAATCGAAGGTCGGGACTTCTTCCGACCTCCGCCTCCTATGCGGGATACAGGAGTTCCCCGCAATCCCAGGAAGTATTGCCGCTTCCACCGAGACCGCGGGCACGACACGGAGGATTGTTTTCAGCTCCGGGATGAGATTGAGGCGCTTATTCGCCGCGGAGTGCTCAATCGGTTCGTAAGGAACCGACGTGAGGAAAGAAGGCCAGTGGGAAACGCCACACCGTCCGAAAATCCGGATGACAACAGGCCTATCGCCGGCACCATCAATGTAATCGGAGGAGCCTCGGCAGGAGGATCAGCCCAAGAAGGAATCTCCCTGAAGCGCCCGCGTACCTCTGAAGTCATTTCGTTCTCGGACGAGGACTTGGAAGGGGTTGAGACCCCCCACGATGACGCTGTGGTCATCTCCATGATTGTAAATAAATTTGATGTAAAACATGTCTTAGTTGATAATAGAAGTTCAGCCAACGTTTTGTACTACCATGCCTACCAAAAAATGGGACTACCAGAAGGACAGCTCCGGAAAATTAATACCCCGCTGGTCGAGTTCACCGGAGACTCGGTCCCAGTCGAGGGCGAGGTCAGCTTTCTTGTTACGGTCGGCCTCGCTCCCCAGGAAAGCACTGCGAGGACGAACTTTCTTGTGGTCCGTCTACCCTCAGCCTACAACGCTATCCTTGGGCGGCCAGGGCTAAATGCCCTCCGAGCCGTGGTCTCAACCCGCCACCTACTCATGCGATTCCCCACCGACCAAGGAGTAGGCGAGGTCCGCGGGGATCAGCTGGTTGCCAAGCAGTGCTACATGGCGACCCGCAGAGTAAAGCAACCAATTGAGGCGCCGAGTCGGCGAGAGTCATCAGCAGAGGCGCCAACTCAGGCAACGGGCCCCTCGCTACCCATAGAAACCCTGGACGCAAAGGACGACCTCTGGAAGAAGCAAGTAAAGCCCGGTGAGCTTCTCGTTCAAGTTTCTCTGCGAGAAAATTTTTCCGAGCTAACTGTGCAGGTCGGCTCCGGCCTTGGCATTCGCGAGAGGGACCACCTCATCAGCTTCCTGCGGGACAATGCTGATGTCTTCGCCTGGTCGCCCGCCGATGTACCAGGAATTGACCCTGAGGTCATGGTCCACCGACTCCAGGTGAAGCCGACCAGCAGACCTGTAAAGCAGAAAAAGAGGGGCTCTGCCCCGAAACGATAGCGAGCCGCAGCCGAGGAAGTGGATAAACTCCTTGAAGCCGGCTTCATCCGGGAGGTTTCCTACCCAGACTGGCTCGCCAACATAGTCCTCATAAAGAAGACCAACGGAAAATGGCGCATGTGCGTGGACTACACTGACCTGAACAAGGCCTGCCCGAAGGATAGTTTCTCCCTTCCAAGCATCGACCAGCTCGTCGATTCTACCTCAGGACATCAATTGCTGACCTTCATGGATGCCTTCTCGGGATACGTAAGGATGCAGACCCCGTCATAAGTTCGCCATATAAAACGACCTCGAAGGGCCAAAGGGCGCAGCCTCCGTTATAAAAGCTTCAAGACGCGTAAGGATGCAGACATGATCCAATCCCCCTCAGCCTCAATAACCATAATAACTTCTACTTCCCGCGTCCGAGCTCGCAAGCAGCTCGAACTCGGAAGTCGGGGGGTAGTGTTGGGGGAATGCGGTTTTCCCCCCCAGAACATAGTAACCTCGTCGCCAGAAGACCGCATGACTGCCGACCTTAGACGACCGAGGTCGGCGTCCGACCTTGGAACGTCCGACCTCGAAACGTCCGACCCGGAGAGTTCCCGACCTCGGAGGTCCGTCCTCGTCGCCCACCTTCCATGGCTGTACCCTTCCGAAGTCTGGCCGAGGGCCATACCCTGCCACCGCCCCAGCATTTATTATGCATGATCTCTGCAAACCCACAGTTCACTCAACAATTAATGCACATCTCCGGCTTACTCAACAATTAATGCACATCTCCGACTCACTCAACAATTAAGAAAGGACCATCATGCTAAGAAAGGAGTATGTTTATAAAGACTAACGATCTTATTAGGAGACGAAAACAGATGCCATACTACCTCCTTAGTAACGGCCCCCTCGGAGCCATAGAGAGAGAGAAAACTGTTGGGGGAATGCGGTTCCCCCCCCCCCCAGAACATAGTAACCTTGTCGCCAGAAGACCGCATGACTGCTGACCTTAGACGACCGAGGTCGGCGTCCGACCTCGGAACGTCCGACCTCGGAACGTCCGACCCGGAGAGTTTCCGACCTCGGAGGTCCGTCCTCGTCGCCCACCTACCATGGCTGTACCCTTCCGAAGTCTGGCCGAGGGCCATACCCTGCCACCGCCCCAGCATTTATTACGCATGATCTCTGCAAACCCACAGTTCACTCAACAATTAATGCACATCTCCGGCTTACTCAACAATTAATGCACATCTCCGACTCACTCAACAATTAATGCGCATGGCTCCTATTATCTACGAATCCTTAGCTCTCCACGGCAAATCAGCTTAGCAGGGTCCTGTCGGCCGTGACAAGTCTCTGACCCCGGCCTCACCTCCGACATCAATGCAATAATTCACCCGATCGCGCGCCAGCTCAAGTCGTACGACGACCTCACCTCCGACATCAATGCAATGATTCACCTGATCGTGTGCCAGTCCAAGCAACGTGCTGAGTCGTACGACGGTCTCGCCCCATCACATCACAGGTAATCCGACCCCCCTATAAAAAGGGGACCCTTGTTTCCCGAGGGGGGTTGGACACACAAAACTGAGAAAAACTTACCTCCCTCCTTTCTCCTTTAAACGAAGTTTCCCCCCTCTGACTGAAGCATCGGAGGGCCGGCGCCGGAAGACCCGGCCACCGGCTTTTCTGTAGGCACCCCGACGGAGGACGCCGCTCGCCGACGGATCGTCACCCACCTGTGTCCACCGACAGCTCCTCCTCCTCAACCGACGACCGCCCCCGGGTCCAATTTCCAGCAACAAAAACAAATGGAGTTCGGTAGTCCTTGAGTTAAAAGTTTTTGCAATAACGTTAATGAGCCGAGGAGAGGGATTAGTGCATAAGCGTTTCCTTCCTTTTAAGTAAGAAGTATATTTATGCACAAGGTGATCTCTCAACCTAATTACATATGTCTACATGCACAATCTTACGTCATAACTCCTAAATCCTAACATAGCCTCTCTCCTTTTTTCTTTTTTAGTAAATGGGATAAAATTAAGTCCTAACATAGAATATTGTTTTTATTTGGCATACCTCCTGCCAGTCAGCACCCGACACGTGGGCCTGATACATTGGTTGGATGAAGAGAGGACAAGCTGTGATGCGATGGGACTTTGCCTACTTTATTAACCAAACATTTATTTATTTATTGTCATTAAGAACGATATAGTGAGGAAAATGAGACCTTAGGTGTCAGCTAAAGACTGCACCAGATTCAGAGTATTAACTTTATAATAATATTAAAGAGGAGTCAATACTTATGTCCAATCTCCCCGTCAACCACATTTTGGATTTTTAAATGCATCATCATAGCTAAGCTGATACTTAAATTAATATCATAAATAATCATGATTATTAATTAACTTATCATACATATACATACTAATTGCAGTTCGCTCGAGCTATATGGAACACATTGGGTCCCATGAATTCCGGGACAGGACAGAATGTGCGGGGGACTTTAATATACTAATAGTTTTTAGATGATTAAATTTTCTCATAATTTTGCCGACAACCTAACTTGTATGGTTCCATATTTCTTCTACACAACACATTCCTCATCATTGAAGCGCTTTAATTTTTATTATTATTACTCGTCCTGTAACTCTTTGGCCCAACCAGCTATGTGGCATCATCTCCATGAACAAAGACATGCAACAAGGATGTTCAAGTACACCTCGTAATGATATGTAAAGTGAATGTGATGAAGGATTTGTAGGTGCAAAGCTAAGATAAGCAATGATGTTCAAGTACACTTCATCATTATATGTGAAATAAAGGAGATGAAGGATTGGGAGATGCAAGGTAAGTCGCTTTTGTGACTTTGTCTATTCACTTGCATGAAATATATCAATGTTAGAAGAAGGAATAAGATCTAATTCGGCTTACCATTATGTTCCATCTCATCTCTCTGCTCTCAGGGAACCCCCAAGCACTAGCTTCAAAAACTTGCTCTCTTTTTCCCTCCCAGATGAAGTTTCCCTTTTCTCGCCCAGTTTGAACCCCCATGAAAAAAGTACAGTTTTGTAAAGATTAACTTTAGGAAAATTCGGTGTAAGAATTTAGAAATTGGTTTTGGTCATGCTAATATTGGTTGCTAGCTCTACGAGCACATAATAGAACCAAGCCAGAGACAGAAGCGAAGGTTCCTAAAAAAATTGCTTTCTTAGTATCCTTTGTTCAAGCAGAAGAGAGCAGTTCTGCCATCTCGATTGATGAATAAACTCTACAATCAGTGGCTTGGAAACTTAAAGGCTGTTTAGGTAATCTGACAATTGTTATGGGTCACTCAAACATACTTCATTGCTGGATGCTACCATTAGGGCTCTTGAAGCTTGGTTTACTATTTAATTCCTAAGAATATATAAGTATCATTCCAATGAGAAATATAGCTGTCTTTCAGGAAATTCAGATGTCACAACCATAGAAACAAACTTTATGTGATCAAGCCACAACTATATGTATCCAAATACTCAGTAAGGTTGAAAAGAAATAGTGAAGTATCAATACATGGGGCACATGATGCAAGTACTAATTTGCTTAGTGTTACTGTGATATATTCTATTGGTAAAACAGAAAATATTACAGGAGAAATGGCTTCCGATAAATATCAAACATCTCTGAAGAAGACAGCTGAGGCTCCTGCAAAACCAATTAAACTCATGTCATGAAATGTCAAATAATTTGAAACTAGTGACTCGGAGGCTAATGAAAATCCGTAGATCCAAGTAAGCCAACAACTAAAGATAAGATATTTGCTCCGACCACAAAAGAGATCATATATTTGCATCCCTTAGGAACAATGTATGTAGCCATGAGGGAAAAAAATGACCTGTCAGTTCCAGAACTTAAATAAAAGCCAACTCTCTCATCATGGACAATATAAATGCACTCTGATATCAGAACCAGCTATCAGCATGAAATGCATGATTCTATTGCACTAGACAAAACCAAGAATATGCCATTTGGCAAATAAGCAAGCATGTGCTTCAGCCACATGATAAGGTATCAAGAAAAAATTCAGAAGGTATTAGCTACTTATTATCACAGATGGACAAACCATGAGCCTTAAATGCTTATTTTCCATTTTACTAGATCTCCAGTAGGTACATCAGTGTCTGGATGCTAGTATTTCCAAGATCATATTTCTTTCATTATCTCTATTCAAAAATTTCCAAATTTCAAAACCAAGTGTTTTTTTATATTTGTTTCATGAACTCTGAATTGAAGTAAAAAAAAGTCATGACTTCAAGGATGGTTTTGAATTAATAGATATATAAACATTTATTAAGTCATATCCATATATTACGTAAAATCACCTATCACAAGGCTTTTTCAATACATCTTAAGATCCCCCCCCCCAAAATACTATAATAGTTTTTAACACATGGATCCTTCACTAAATCTAGCCATTGATGAGGATTTCAAATATAACTATTGTGGAAGCCGAGCCAAGGTCTTATGTCTATTATGACAAAAATTATTAAAACAAATCAAAAAGTGATGTCCCATGAAAATTTATAAGCATGATGAAGGCCATCCTCCTATTGAAGTGACTATATATTTGTCTTTCTGAAAGAAATTGACTCTACACTCCATCTTTTGATAAGTCAGGCTCCCTAGCAAGGTCCCCAATCTCGATATTGGGCACCGTACCAAGACAGTACAATACAAATTTGTATGATATGGTATGTATCCTGTACTGAGATAGTTCTTGAGCCATTTTTGTCACTTTTTATCTCGAAATACGATTTTTCTACCAATTCTCATCTGGTACAGTATAGTACAATATGCCCCGAATCGGATGGTTCGAGGCGGTATGGCAGTCCATGCTTCCTAGCACAGTGGGCTATGCTCTAGTAATTGCACCCTCTCAAGGGAAGTGGTTTTGGATTCGAATTTTGAGAGGTATTTACTACGGCTAGTATATAGGTATTTCTTGTTTTTGCTTCTTATAAAGAAATATGATTGGTGACACTTCTATCATAAATGTATAACATGTCTTTTCCTTCATGAACCCACACGAATTAATGTATTCCTGATCCTATGCACCAAGTCAGTAATTCTAAAGTAGGCTATAAATATTAATTTAAAACACCACCAGCAGATTTCATACGAGCGAATACCTACCCAAAATTTTGCAAAATTAGTTTCCCATGCCAAAGCCTCAAACAAAGTCCGTTCAAACTATGGCAGCCTTCTATATTACATACAGAGCAAGGAGCCATACTGGCGGCGGACCGGGACAGTTCCAGTAAAGAAACCGAGATATCGTCGCCGAAGGGGGAGAAGGCGAAAGAAAGAGAAGAAAAGAGAGAGCGAGCGAGGGAGGGAGGGAGAGGGACAGAAGCCAGCGGAGGGTGGTGGAGGCCGTTGAAGGCCGGCACTGGTGCAAGTGGCGGAGACTACGGCTGGGTCTCTATTTTGTTCCAAATTGGAGTCCGACCGCTAAAAATATTTGCGATTTTTAAGTGAAGTCGGCAAACGAAATTAAAAATTATGGCCGAACTCCTGTTTCAAACGAAACAGGGACCCAGCTGCCACCCTCCACCGGCCTCCGCCACCCTCCGCCAGCCTCCCCTCTCGCTCCCTCTCTCCCCCTTCTCTCTCTCTCTCTCTTTCTCTCCCACGGTCTCCTGTGTCGGTACAGGCCCAGCTAGGCACGGCGCAGGCCCATACCGACTTGTGCCACCGGATAACCGGTACGATGCCCGGTACCGGCATAGCAGACCGTGATACAAAGTGTATGGTTATAATAAACAGAGTTTGGGTACTATCTAGTATTCTTCCTTGTTGTTCTCTTAGGGCCATTCTACTTTGCTCAGAGAGAGAGAGAGAGAGAGAGAGATAGGCTGTTCCTACCACCCCACATAAATATACTCCACTTTTAGTGAGCACAAACTCTACGCATTTGCTATCCCGTAAATAACTAAGAAAAAGAAATACAGTCACTGTAGCAGAGTATATTTGCTAAACTTGCACTATATAGTTATAATTGATAAAATCAACACTATCAATCAAATGCTCGTTTGTTTTTAATAAACCACATGCATCACACAGCCTGATACTAGTTCAACTATGTTGAAAGAGGGCCAGACCTCGAAACATTTCTTAAGAGTATTCACATGCCACATCTCCATTTACCAACTTTTTCTCCTATGTATTGCCTCCTCACCAACTCTTAGTTCATGAACCTCCTCTGAAGAAAATAAATATTTATACAAAATATAGCAATTCACATCTACCTATAAAAATGTACCAGATTACAAGTACACATATGGTAGCCAACATACAGGGAAATGTTAAAGAGCTAATCTTAATGCTACTGTTGTATGCAAAAAAATGGCTCCAGTGAAATAACCAATCTCCTGAGGCCCCAGTAGCCCCTGATTCACTCTGAGAGAGATTGCAAGATAGTCCTAATTATTTCAGTTGGAATTTTGATTTTTTAGCATGATAATGTGATTACATGGTATAGCCAGTAGAAACCCAATATGTTTCTAGGTGCAAACAAACACTAGCAACAGTGCACATAAAATGTTGAAGTTCATGGCTCTACTTCAGTATATTATTAAAACATAACAGCATGGGGAACATTAAGCAACTCTCTTCAAAGTCCATTGAGACTAAAACCTAGTAAATAAGAGACAACTAAAGGAGAAATACTGCATCCTAATCCTATTCAGAGCATATGTTTTGTCTAGCAAAAATTCTGCTGCTTTGGCAACTGTCAATGGGAACAGGCACTTCCAAGTGCATCATGAATTTCATTTCTGCCATAGTAAAATAGGTGCCTAAGTCTATTCTCATGTATCCACATCGATCTAGATTTGTTAAAGTGCCGATGGAGCAAGCGCGACGACACATGAAGTGACACTGTGGTGGACTGACTTGGCAAGCTCTAGGGAAAACAAAGAAGCACTAAAATCATTGCATAGATATGAAATTAACACTGGAGAGCATTTCATTGGAAAAGCATACCTGTGTCAAACCTAAGCTGAAAACCTTTCTTAAAAGAGAAGCTATTGGGCCACCTCCGATGCCTGTGTTGGCATCACGAATAGCAGACCTCATGGCAGTGAGCAAGCGACCATAAGTAGTACCAGGTTCAAATTCCAGAGCTTGAATGAAACTGTAAGTCATGGCTCCAGTTGAGGCAGAGCCTGCAAAAGCCTGCAGAAGTTGAATCACATTAATCCAAAAAGGGAAAAGAAACACATTTCCACTTCAAAGCAATTTCTGTCAAGCAGTAACCATAGCTCCTGTTACAATATAAATGCAATGAACAAGACTTGTTCCAAAACTGAATGAAAACGCTGAAGGATTAAAAAGAAATAGATAGCTACCTGATTGGGAAACAAATTTTGATATGTAACACTTACTGTTTGGAAGTAATATGCATGAAGTTTCATTACTTTTCCTTTTTGCTGATCCCACCGACCATTGAGTTTGCATTAGAACAAACAAATCATCAAAAATGAAAAGATAAGGCTTATTAAGAAATATCAACAAAAAACTGCACTTTAAGCATGTGAGTGGAGAAGAGAAATTTCCACTTTCTGTAGCAAACAAATTCTTATTGTACAGCACATCTGGTGCTTGTGATCCCTAATGATTCCATCAAAACATAACTCCTTGATTTATAGCTTTGCCTCTCCACGTTTGTCCTCCAAAGCTGCCTAAACTTATTATCCACACTACTCTCCTCTGTGCCCAATCAATGAACATTTAGGCATTCTATAGTGAAGCAAATAAATAGACGATACTATATCAACTCTTTTACTAATTTCATAAGTAGAATCTCAAAATATCTGTTTAATCCAACTGATAGGGAAGTCATGGTAGGTAAATTAGAAGATGGAGAAGTCCATACCCTTTAAAGGGGAAGGAAATGGGAAAAATGAAGAGCCATCGCATGGTCTTGTAAGATATCACCAGACACACTTAAAGAAAATTTGAATTGAATGGGAAAGCAAATGGAAAAGAAAATTGCCAGTTTAAAGGAAAGAAGAAGGGCATTGGCAAAATCTATGTAACGAGAAAAGGAGGGGGAATCATCAAGCACTTATATCCTATCTCGCTCCACTTATGCCAAAGAATTGATACCTTGTATCTTTTTCTTGTATTTCCCTTTTGTACATAATCTCCATACTCAATAAATTGGGGGAAGCATTTCACCCATTTTCCCCACAAAAAAGAAAAGAAAAGAAAAGAAGAAGGGATGGAACAATAGGCCTGATCTGATAGGAGGAAAGAGAATAGAGGCATAGGAGAGAAGAGAAAGAAGCTAAAAGGAGGGGACAAGAAATGCAAGGGGGACAGCCAATATGAAATCACTGTTTAGCTTTAAGGTTTACATTACCATCAAGACCAATACAAAACTTTACCAAATTAGAGGTTGTAAAACCTCAAACATCATTCCAGACCTCATTGAAGAACACATTAAAGTTGAAACATAATTACCTCTTAACCACATTCATACTACCTTTATCTATAACAATTAGATATCAATGGTACTAGTGGAAATTCAAAGTTAAGAAGGCAGCAAAGCAATATTAGCAATATGAAGAGCGGTTATTCATTTCCATTGCCAAATACTTGTAAAGAGAATAAAGATTATAGAATTTCAGTAATGCAGGACCATATAAATATGGTTTTAGCAAAATTTGAGCATCAAAAAATTGTAACCATTACATGTGGTGATACACAACACTTGCATTTGAAAGTTAGTATTTAATTGTGATTACGCTGGTCGACACTTCATGAGCAGTAAAAGAAAATGCTTAGCATATAATAAAACATTTTTATATGGGATCTCAACTAATGAAAAATAACAACTTGCGAGCACCCATCAGTATGAGAAGAGAGTGGTCGTATCAAGTACTCACATTAGTATCTGCAGAGGTTTGGTGATCATCGCAACCACTGATTAGTACGGCCAGACCACCACTTGTGCCTTTATAAACACCTGACGGTGGGCTGTGGTCCTCCCATTGGTAAAACCCTCCCCTGCCAAAAAAGCAGCAAGCAGTTAAAAAACTCAGATTTACATGTTCAAAGTCGCAACATAACAAGACAGGCAACGCTAAGATCAGCTAAATTGAATGTAATGGTGCTGATTTCTAGCCAGACCTACAAACTGAACCTGCCAAAATGCAAGTAAAAGTATGTATGCTACATTTAGGGGTGAAAAACCTAAAGAATAGAGTATATATTGGTATATCTTGCATATGGCATATGGCAACTTATAATATAATTCCACTCTGTGATGATTCACTCCTTTAACATGCCAGTGCAGGTTGCAGCAATTCTTTGCTTTACTAACAGCAGCCAGTGTGTGATTATCGAAAATGTTCAGAACTTGTTACTGAAGTTTTAAGAGAAGTAAATTATAAGGCACTCAGTTCCTTATTAAAAAGTCAATAAGCTTAGGGCCCATTTGATACTGCTTTCATTTTTTTTTTGTGGTATTTGTCTTGAAAAACCCAGTAAGAAAAAACATACTGAACTGGACCGTGCACAATGTAACTATTTTGGGGTTTTCAAATTGTCTTTTGAAAACCTTCAAAGGTGTTCGAAGCAAGGATTCATTGTTTTGGAAACCAGAGAAATGGAAGCAAGAAATAGTGGAAGTTTGGTGCTAAGCACTATCTTCCGCATCAATCTCCATTGGGAGTTCACTGTTTTGTTAAGATGCTTTTAACTCCAAGACCCATGTAAGCCCCAAGTAGCCTCTTTCCAGCACTCCCAAGGCCCACAAAGCCAAGTCCACACCTCCTTAGTCCCAATGAAGCAAACGAAGTGACAAACATGCTCTACAACCTCCTTAGATAGGTCGAACTTGAAATTTCTCTCGCCATCTTGCGATCCTTACACCTGACCTTCAGTATTAATTATTCCAACAAACCCCTGTGATAGGGAATATCACAAGATAGAAGTTTTCCCCCATGCGATAGTTTAATCGCCAGCCTAACATGGATAACATTGTCGAACTAACCATGAATAAGAAAGAGGTAGCTGGATCGTTCACAAGAATGGCACTTGACAGAACATATGTGAAAGAAAGAAAAATTGAGGGCGCTGGTTATTTGCATACCTGTTGAAGCGGCAGAGGTAGGGGAGGTCGAGGACGGTGCCGCTGTGGCAGGCGTCGACGATGGCGTGGAGCTTGGCGCCGCGTGGGAGGGGGCGGACCAGCGTCTCGTTGATCTCGTCGTCCAAGATCGGGCCGTTGGTCTCGAAGTCCAGAGGGCAGAGCGCCTCGTCGTAGCCGTCCACCTCGTCGCCGTTGGTGTCCGGCTTCTGGACGCCGTGCCCGGAGAAGTGGAACACCAGCGAGTCCCCCGCCCCGCACCCCCTCACCAGCCACCTCATCGCCATCCTCACGCTCTCCTTCGTCGGTTTCCGCCACGGGTCCCGCTCCTCCTCTGCCATTTGACAAGGAACGATTACTTCGAGCAGCGTCCAATGGAAGATATCACGAAGATGATCGCTTCCTATTGTTACGATATCCGCGACATGTCTGCTACTCCGGGGAAATGTTTCTCAATTTTTATCTCCTCTTCACTTGGATTAAATTAGAGGCTTCAAGCTGTGTTTCTCACCTGTGTATGGGATGTCAAATATGGATAGGATGTCCACGTATCC
Organism: Phoenix dactylifera; assembly: GCF_051530095.1. NCBI lineage: Eukaryota > Viridiplantae > Streptophyta > Magnoliopsida > Arecales > Arecaceae > Phoenix > Phoenix dactylifera. The sequence goes on from NC_143194.1 coordinate 21,819,748, forward strand.
AAATAATACTTGTCTGAAAGTTGACCCCTTGGTGATATGATACGTTAAAATGTTTCAGCCATTCTTTGTAATTAATAGAAGAATGTGAAAGAAGTTTTATGCGACTATAGTTTGGCAAATAGAATGCAACTTATAACCACAGGATAAAGTGGAACGAGGGTTGGATACGCAACCGTAACAAAATAGTACAAGATATATGCAACTAGCATTAGGATTCAGGATTCTCACACAAAAATCCATCACATCTTACCATATTACTAGCTATAGTTTTTATCCCATTTTATTTTATTTGTTTAACCACCGCTCCAGACCAAGCATAGAGCCGCGACAGGATGGCTTCGTATGTGGCTAGTTACTCTGGAGGCACTTTATAGGTTAGAGAAAAGGAGCTGCCTAGAGCGCTTCAAAATTTATTATTTTCTGATCTTATTGGATGTATTCGTATTAGGACGGTATGATTCATCTATTATAGTCCAAACAAAAAAAAAAAATCGGAATATGCAGATGGTGCAGTTTATATGCAACTGAGGCAGCAGTACTCTGATACTTCCCTGCATGAGTTGAACTTGCCCCAGATTTTTGACGCAAGCTCAGATGAAAGTTGCTCATTCTTATCTTCCATCCTCAACTTCATCACCTGCCGGCATCATCTAAGGAATTTGAATTTGACGCATGGTTCATGCAGGGTAGCAACATATACCTCAAGTGCATGTAAACTGCCTCCATCTCTAAAACCTTAGCACCTAAGCAGCTCTAACAGAGAGCCCCAGCAAGGATATCCATACCTGTGAGAACCAGGATGCATTCCCTCGGGAACCCGAACCTCTCGCACAGCAAGTACCTCATGCAGTTCACATCGTTCACCGTCCCCTTGAGCTCATACCGCCTCATCGTATAGCTCACTCCGATCAGAAGCGCCCTCTTCTTCCCCTGCACCTGAGGATAGCTTGGTGGCAAATTCCACAGAGAGTTGTTGTTGTTGTTCATGGAGGACCCGCCGGATGCATAGCTCGACAGGGGATTTAAGGAATTGACCATTGATCTCACAAAGCCGACCGCTTGCCGGACCGGGTCATGGCGAGGTCCAACATTGGTGATACCATGGCACAGGGCGCATCGGATGGTCCGGGCAAACGGCGGCACCACCAGTTGGACGCCGCACCTGCTGCACCTCGCGGTCCTGCTCTTCCCTCCCATAGAATTTCTTTTCTTCTCTCGTTCCCACCGCCTTCTCCGGAGCTAGCTCTCTTTGGATGCAGTCCGAGTCTCTTCTTCCTTCCTGTTCTAACCTTTATTCCCACAGAACCGAAAGCCAGAAAGGGGTTAAGTGGGGAATTAGATTCTCCCTACTTTTTTTTCTAGAGCACTAACCCGAAATTGGGGTAGGTTCAAGAAATGCCCTGTGCACGGTGATTTCCATCAACCACTTGATGGCATGGTAGAAGTTGCTTGCTTCCCTTTGCCATCTTCAAAACCACCTGATCAACAAAAATTGCTGATATTACTGGATATTATTATTCTACCATCAGGTGAGTCCACCCTGATCATGGAAGCATAACTAATTGAGAATTTGGAAGTAATAGATCCTTAAATTGTACGGCAAAAGACATGTCCAGCATCCTAAACAAGTAGTTTCTATCTTTTACCCTATTAATTAGGAGAATTCAAATTATCAAGTCATGCAAGAACAAAATGTAACAGGTGATCATGAATCATCTACTTTGAACAGGGAGGCTGATACAAAAATTATTGCATCCCATAACAAATGTAACAAATAAAAAACAAATTTATTTGTGGTTCTTATCTCCCCTCACCAATGGATGCTGATGCTTGTGATGTGGTAGCCCATGTCTTTGCATTCATTGCACCTTTGCTTCTTCTGCACAGATTCATGTGCCGCCTCCATGCACAATTTACACATGCATTAATGTTCGGAAGAAGAAAGTACAGTAACCTGGAAAGCAGAAGAAAAGAAAAAAAAGTAGCCAGAGCAAGGTACGTATTCTCTGCAGCAACTTCTCTGGGGTCCACGCCCAAGAATATGGACATTTTTTCCCGTTAGTCTTTTCATCAAACTCGGCAAAGCTTGATGAGCCAATAGCTACTTCCAGTGAACTTGGATCCAGTGACTCGGGGTTAATGCCAAGAAAAGGTCCCATGCAGAATAAATGTATCATTATTTCAAAGAGGGAAGCTGAAAGTGTATGCCATAATTCCGAATTCTAGTGCATTATCGGCTTTTTTACTCGGACGGAATACTGTTATCAACTTGCAGTCGTCCAGTCTTCCAGTTAAACAAAATGATTTTTGATAATTCCTGTTGTCTGAACATGTATCGATCAAGACAAGGATAGCAGCATTTTAAACAGCCTTGCAAATTTTCAAACATCAAGGTTACATTTTAACGGTAAAATGTCTGCGGCTCCACACAATCACCACATAATTAATCCGCGTTCTCTCCATCCATAAGCCGTATCTTGGTCGTTAAACTCTCTTACCATTTGGCTTTTCTCAAACAAACTTCTTCCTCGGAGAAAACCTCGATCTTTCTGCGTCTTCACCAGTTAACTCTTATTAAGATCTCATTTTTTATTCTTCAAAACCTAATATAATAATCATCCGAACGCTTCAAACTATTTGCAGAAAAGAAAAAACATGTTTGCGGTTTTCATTATCGTTTTACCATCTATCTAATGAACACGAGACTGGATCATGCCATGGACGAGAGATGTAACTATATGCATAAAAATCTCGATATTTATTCCAAAATAATGCAATAAATCGGGCCTAATTTCTCTCTAGAAGACACAGAGAGGGCATAAAATTGGGGAATTACCACGATGACGTTGCTCGATTGCTGCTTACGGGGCGGGAAATCCATGGCAGCGCACGAATTCTGATCACCGAGGATCGAGTTGCCGGAGGAGACCCCGGGGCAGAGACCCGCCGGCGGATACGGACCCGAGGGCGTCGCCTCCCGGCAGCGACGCCGCTTCGAGGGCCAACAGGGGAAGAAACCCCGGAATCCAAGCCCTCGTCCCCATAGTTTCTAGCGGAGATGCGGAGCGAAGGCGAGGAAGAGAGAAGGAATCCGCCGATCGAGTGGTTGGATGGGAGAAAAGAAGGAAGAGGGCGAGGAACCCAGGGGTTAGGGCTTGGAGCTCTCGTTGCCATTCATGGCGTTGAAGGGAAAGCAGAGGGGCATTTCATCGCTCCTTTTTATGCCTTCTCTTCGTCCAGGTTCCAACAAAGTGGCGACCGAAGAGAGGCCCGGCCCGGATTTAGGCACGGGCCTGGAGATGAGTTTGGGTTGGGCTGGATTTATAACTGCTGTTAAAAGGTTTGGGATGAAGGACACGGTCGGGCTGGCTTGGATCCCAGTTTAGAGCCCAGGTGAAGGAACATGGTTTATGTACCTCATAGCAAACTCGACCCGTTTTTTTTTTTTTTGTGAACCGCCGGGAGTAAACCGGGGGGTTCGCTCATCAATTAATACAGCTTCTATTAAATTGAACGTTTGTGAATACATGCTTGCATGTGTGTTTGATGCATATGCATGTGCATGATAGTGAAAAATAGCATTGCTCTAAATATGAACAAAAAAACATAGCACTGCTATTTATGTTTTAATTCCATTTTACTTAATTCATGACAAATAAATTAATGTGCATAAGAAATTTTTATTTAGAGATTGCCATATTAGCTTTCTACTCGAACAACTTATTCGTGTGAGAATTAACAATAGTGTCATTTGGATGAATCGATAGTGATTTTTTTTTTCTTCTTTTTAGTACATGGACATGGAAGTCATGCTATATCTTACAACGACCAATTTTGTTTAGGTTCGATGATAAAAAATTTTAATTACAATTTTTATGGGCATGCATAACTTTGATTATCTATTCATTCAGCAATTCTATGCATCAAAACTGCTATAAACTTGATTAATTAACTTATTCATGTTGCTGCAAATATAAACAAATGGTGGATAAAGTCAATACCTAACAACAACCTCATCTTAGTTCTTTTTTTTTGTGTGGATAAACAGACTTATCGTAGTTCTTAAAAAATGGTATTTTGTATATATACCTCTATAATATAGTTTATTATATATTTATTCTTTAAATTTACCATTTTTATATATACCTTTCAAATTATTCTATATCTGAACTCCTCCAAACCCTAAAATTGATCTTGGCTTGTTAGGCTCTTATTGAGTCTTAACACCAACCTTATTAATTTGCGATGCAACGAGACGAGTATTAAATTGCACGGTTGTTAGGTGCTTTAAAAATGATATTTCAAATATTTGAAATAATTTGTGGCTTTGATTCATTTGGGCCTATCAGGATGTAGACTGTGATGAACATGACATGTTTGCATCACATGATACATATTTAGCTCTAGGAACTGCTCGTTGCAAATTGTTTTATCAACCTTGATGTCTGATTATATTATTTTACATCCTATTGCAAGTTGACTATTTGAAGAAAAAAAAATAATAACCAAATGTTTAAGCATTCAAGAATGATTTAAAAAAGAACGGTTCAAAATTAAGAAGAAAAAATTGACTTGTTTTTTACATGAAGATAACGAATTCATTGCACAATTAGTATCTATAAAAAAAATAAAATAGACATCAATATACTATATGAAAAGCAAGCAGAGAAGTGAATCACCTAAAGCAATCAATAACACTCAAAAAACTTCAAAATTAATTATAATTTTGTGAATTACTGTATACATATGCGAATCATTTGACCCTACCGATCCCTGCAGTATGCATATATACACACACACTACAACAAAATCTTTGCGGTATTTATTATTTTATATGGTAGAAGTCTTTTATTTTTCATGATATTTTATGCAGATAAAAGTTTTTTTAAATGGCATTTAATAGGTTCTATGGCTAAATAAATCCACGGCTGAACTGTAGGAGACGAAGTCAAGCAGTGGTGGTTTGGTTTCCGAATTGGGAAAATAAACGAAAAATTAAATCTGAATGCGGCATTCCAATCCGTTTTTTTTCTCTCCCAGGGTCAAGTCCAGCCCACCGTTTAGCAGCCGGCTGGAACTTGTGTCGACTATGTTTTCTGGTCTCTCACGTTTCTCGTGTTTTGGTCAATGCAATCAAATGTCTATAGAAGCTGTAGAGAAAAATATATTTTGATTGAGGGAGTATATGCTACTGATCCCTCGTTCTCCCTTAATCCCTTTTTTATTTTAAAGCCCAAGTCAACTACGTTGTGGTATTTGTTTTACTTTATAACCTTCCACAGATAGCTGCTTATTTTTTTAATTGAATCAACATGAGACTAATGCCTAAAGAAGAAAACATCGTAGGCTACAACAATAGCTGCCAACCGCAAGAGTAAATGCATTGAGAAGTATACCTAATTCATCAAGTCTACCATGACATCACTCTCTCACCATATACAACAGTAAACATTAATGGGTAGCCAATTCCTAATTATTAAAGAAAACGTCACATACAAATATTGAAAGGCCAACTTGTTGAACGTCTAACATTTGAAGGTGCCAACTTATCAAATTAATGACGTTTCTTGGTAGATATATGAACGATCTAGATCCAAATTTACCTTCGCCAAGGTTTAGAATTACATATATAAAGAAGGGTTGGTATCTAGAGGTGGGAACCGGTCCGGCCGATTTAGGGTTGACATGGACCGAAAATATGGTCCCATGAAGTATATGCCCTAAATTGAAATCTCCAAGCATGTCAAGCGCTTATGGCAAGATGAGATGCAAACCATTAACTCTAATATAAAAAATGTACCTAAATTTTTGAATCTGGCCTGTTAAAACTTAGCTACACATGGATGATGGAACTGACTTGTTTGTCTGTTGTCCGGACTAGTATGTGCGACGGATACAAGTCCAAATCATTGGCCTAAAATTATGTTTGTTGGCCATGTGAGCCCATGCACCCTTAACTATTTCAGGACAATGATGTCCAGAGCTCATTAAAAAGAGGAACTGGTTTTCAGATCCCAACTGCATTTAGACATAACATGTTTGAGCTTCTGTTTGGGAACACAATGTTTCACATTTCAAAGGAGCTACATAAATAAGATTATATAGCTCTTGCAACTTTAGAGTACTCGATTCATAGCAAAAATTCTCCATCTTGGTGTGCCATAGAAACAAACTGAAGGAGGTCGGAATCTTTGCAATAACTCTTTGCCTAATTTGCGAGCAGATGTCTACAGGACAAGCCTAGCACACAACTTTCATCAAGTTTAACCCATGAAAACCTATGAAGGTTAATAGAGAACACCTCCAATCTATGCAATAGGGTATCCAATGCCAAACAGAAGCAAAAAGACAAAAAAATGTTTACCATGAAACATAGAAGGACCTAAGATATATCTCTCCAAGAAGTGCTTATATGTTTTTCTTTCTTTCTTCTCTTTTTTTTTTTAAGACAAGGACCATTGATAATTTGGTTTCTTCTCTGTAATACTATCTGATATTTAACATTTAGGTTTTGTTGCCTTGGTTTTTTACTCCTAGTCCCTGGTTTTGCTAGACACTTTATTTTTTTCTCTGATTTTGTGTATAAGAATGTATATAACATGCATAATTAAGCATCTACATAAAAAAAAGAGAACAAAAAAACAGGCAAAAGCATATATAGCAACATTCAAACTACAGTAAATCCCAAGAATTGCACTCCTCCACACATGGGAGAAGGTAGTGGATTCAAATCTTGCTGGTATTATTTTTCAAGTGCCTGATCCATGTAATTCTAACAGCGGCTATTCTTTAAACAAAGCTTGTCCAAGGACTTAACTGTAAATACTAGTCAAACAAAAATTGGGACTTAATATGCTCCAAAAATATATGAATTCACTTCCCATTATCCTTGTTATATCCAGCGATATATCCAAGGATAAGAAGTTTCAGCATTTATTCTGAAGAACCATTTCATGTGCAGAATAAAGTTGAGAACCACCTTGCTTTGGTGCCCTAAAGACAACCTCCATTGCAATACATTGCAGTTTCCATCATAAATAGAAGTGTGGACTCACTTTCCGCCAACTTTATTTGCTCCGAAGATTAAATGGGAGCAAAAGAGTTACATCATCTTAGGAAATTCACCAATTAGTTACTGTTAGGAGAGATGGAGGAGCTCACAATAATGACTCCCAAGCAAAGACAGGTGGAGGTGTCCACCCTTGCCAAAGCCATGCACTTTGTGCTCGTGGGGTTGCCTCCTTAGCAGCAGAAACTTGTCGGGCATCAAATCGGAAGACTAATTTTTATGCATCTACTTTGTATATTGATAGCATATCAAATATTCCAGAGAACATTATGCCATGAGCAAAGCTGATCTGCCAGAATAAAATATTCTCCATTCTTAAAGCCTTCTCGGATAGAACAAGCTAGCCATGCAATTACAAGGCTCAACCTACGTGTTCCTAAGCAATAGTAATGCAACGAAAACTGATCACTAGCCCAAGCCTAGCTGGTATAGTACTGTACAGGCCAAAAAATGTGAAGCCAAAACCTAGCACAGTTTCTACCATGCACAGATCCTAATCAACCCAAGGTGGAGTAGAATCTTGGAAATCTGTGTACGCGACGCATTTTTATGGGCTACAAACGAGAATGGAGATAAGTTTTTCTTTCCATCTATAATTAACTAACCACCTTTGACCATTGTATTGTATTAGGAGGCATTTTAGTTCCCACTAAATTTTACTAATTAAAACAAATATCCATAAAATGTCATTTTATATAAGTCAGGGTTTTATTAAAAATAAAGGAACACTTGTTTTTCATAAAACTTATTTTCATGTTTTATGATGTTAAAATAAAACAGATTTTATGAAAAAAAAGACAAACAACTGTTTAAGTAGTCATTTATTTTAAGTCATTATTTTTATATATACTTATTTAATAATATTTTCTTTAACAGAACAATCTGTCATAATACAAGCGAACCTTGGCTCGATCAATATAGTCTTCATCGCTTGCGACAAAAAATGGGATACAATTTTGAAGGGGGTCTTGTTTCGACTTTTGTATATATAATATATCTATATCTGTATATGGGCTCCTGCCTAAATGGAGACCAAGTGAAACTGTGACTTTCTATTTGTTAAATTTTTTTGCAACTAATGTTATAGCAGAGTTGCAAATGCTTTTAAATTTCAAAGAGTGGCAGCCAAAGATCAGTGCGGTACAGGCAAGTGACAAAGCAGGCTCTATGTACCATCTCATCAATCATCGGTTGGGACTTGGCAGGAATGGGAGTGGGGCAATGAAGGTTTTTTTTTTCAGAATAACATGACCCATCTTTTAACCTACCGTAATCTATAAGAAAACATTTTTCTTCCAAATAAGCCACATATGTCTTTTACATAAATATAAGGCAAATATAACCCGGAGAAAGCTAACAGCTAGATTTAAATCCCTGTAGTCTGTTACAAATCTATGTATCTATTTTTTGTATGAAAAATTATTAGGTAGACCAGATCTACCGTGGATCTATGGCAAAATGAATCCACCTTATATTTTCGCTCAAGGATGAAATGAATCCTTCTAGGATGATTTTACCCTAGCTCTATGATGAATCTGATCCACTTAATAAATTTTTTTTTTTCTGCGGCCGATGGTTGACTCTTCTATAGAATTTGTAATCCTTGGCGGAAGTCCAAGGCTGCACCTGAGCCAAGTCGCTTGTTGCGTTCATGAAGGGATGAAAGAGCCCCACGCAAAAACGAACGCCATCCTCATGTGACGCTCCCCTTCTGGAAAGCAAGCTTGATTCGTGATGCTAGAATAAACAAACACCATCCTCATGGGACTCATCTTCCGGAAAGCAAGCGTGATCCGTGACGTTAGACTTCTGATGGGGACATCAGAACCCTTCATCCAGATGATCCTGAGCCCCCGGATTGAGTCAGACCCATTTTATTTTAATACTTTATTTTATTATTTTATTTCTGGGCTTATGTGCATTCTAGGATTTATTCGTGGTTTATTTTATTTCTGGGTTCATTTGCATTTTAGGGCTTATTTGTGTTATTTGTGGGCTTATTAGGAGTTATTTTTGTGTAAGGGGGGTTTCATGCAAATTGTGTATTTGGGCCCTATATATAGGGAACTATTTTCTTGATTAGGGTTTAATGAAGAATTAAAGATTTCTTTCCCCCACGTTTCCTCTCCTTCTCTTCTCCTCCCTTCTCCTTCTTCTCTTCTTCTTCCTCCTTCTCTTCCCCTCTTCTCCTTCTTCCATTTAAAATTTGGTCCGGCATCAACTTGGTATCAGAGCAAGGCTGGTTTTGCCCCTGCTGCCAAAGCCCCGATCCAACAACAGCCTTCCTTTCCCATTGGTTCTCACGGTGCTTCAAGGAGAACAGGGCCTTTCCCTCTGTCAGTCTGCTCAAAAAAAAAAAAAAAAAAAAATCACCTCTGAGTCTGTGAAGGCCCAGATCGCCGCCCATCCGCATCCGACCCTCCCTCTCTCTCGGTCTGTGTTTTCACCAGAGCAAAAAAAAAAAAAAAAAAAAAAAAAAAAAAACCCTTTGCAGTACCCTGTTCCCGTGGCCACCCGTCACCACGCTCGCGGCCACCGCTTCTACCCCTCGCCGCCGACAACACCAGCACCGCCGCTTTGATTCGCTGCCGGAGGTCACCGTGACCCCACGGAAACCCGCCGTCCTGGTGTCAACCGTGCGGCAACGGTCCTGACGGAGGAAGTTTTCGGCCGCGACCCCTGTGGCCGCCGTCCGTGGCCAGATCCGGGAGTGGGACACCGCTCTCCCTCTCCGTCGCCGCCCTAACGCCTCCCTCCGCCGCTACAACCCGAGCCGCTCGCGTCTGCCGCCAACCGCCTGCATCGGGCCCACAGAGAAGACCGCCGCCGGGAAACCCGAGATCGGCTGCCACCGTCGCCGCCGAGCCGCGGCCGCGACCTCCGCCCCGCCCGCAGCCGCCGCCGCGAAGATCGACGCCCTCCCGAATTCGTCGGGAGGTTGAAGAAAGAATCAGGGTAACGGGTAAGTTCTCAACCCGTTAACCCACAACCCGGTAACCCGGGTCCCAAAAAAAAAAAAAAGAAAAAAGAAAAAAAACCGTGCACGTGAATTGCACGTGCTGTCGTTAACGGGTATCGGAGCGGGTTGCGTTCTAAAAACCCGAATCCGATAATCCGAACCCGAAAGGGTTCACCAAAAAAAAAAAAAAAGAAAAAAAAGAAAAAAAAAAGAAAAAAAAAAGAAAGGGTACCTATTCATCTTCCCCGATCGTCTGCCCGCCGCTGTTGTCGTCGCCCCGCCGCCGCTGCCGTCGTCGTGACTCCTCCGCCGCCGTCTTCGCCGAACCGCCGAGGTGCCGCCGCTCCCTCACGGTGCTTCCCCCTCGCCGAGCGCCGTCGCCTCCGAGCCCCTCCTTCTCCTCCGTCGTCCACCGCCCGCCGCCCTCCTTCCGCCGCCCTCTCCTCCTCACGGTCCGACTGCCCCGCCGTGTTCCTCTCCCCATCTTTTGCACCACTGCCGCACCCCTCCACCACTCACCACCGCTTCCTCACCCACAGCTCGCCGCCCTCCCTTTCCCCTGGCCCTCATCCCTTTCTTCTTCGCCCATTGCAACTCACCCGAGCACCTCTCCATCGACCCCAGACAGGCCCCTTTTGGGCCGGGCCACCCACTGCCTCCTCACAGGCCCAAGCCAGCAGGCCCTCACTACTGAGGCCTGATCCCATCTCACGAACTCAGCAGGTCCACTCTCCTCCATTTTACAAGCCCAGCAGACTAGCCAAGGTGCTGTGATCAGATCCAAATAGAAGCCAATTGAAAGGGTCCATCAGCTACAACCGCGCACCGATCGTCGCCCAGCCCACAAGCACACATCCTGGTCGCCTACGTCACGACAGGTAATAAGGTTTCTACTTTTCTTGGGCTTGTTCATTTAATTATGTTCTAGTTCTCTTGCATGATAGCCATATACTTGAAAATTTATATTGTTGTCAAAATTCAGAACATAAAACCCCTACTTTCAAACCCATCCTATTTGCCCTTTTAAAATCTAAATATTAAATTAGCACACCCTAACAACTTGATGCTTCTCAACATTCTTCGATCAGATTGATTTGGGATCAGAACAACTGTACTACTTGATTGCAATCTAACTTCTTAAATTGAATAATCTTAATCCTTAATTCTGAATAACCGAAGTAAAAATCAGCAACATTTAAATTTTAAGTTATTATTGTGCAGACTTGCTGATTTATGAAATCATAATAGATTGCATTAGCAGGTTGTCCTGCATCAAATTTGGTCCTACATTATAGTTATTAGGGTTTCATTAGTGACACTGCATTTCACATCATCACCCAGTGTCATCATTGCATGCCAACCTGTAGTGATATGGAGTACTATCTCAGTCAACCTAAAACCCCTGTAGCTACCATGAATTCCGACATTTTGAGGTCTATCAAGGAACAGATCGTTGCCATGCGGGCTGGATACAAGGAATTCACACAAGAGATCCGTGAGCTCGTGCAAAATTCTAGGACCCCTAAATCGCCAACCCCTGTTACAGCCCAACCTAAAATCGGTTTGGTCGCACCACCTGTAGTCCTTCCCCACTCTCCTAGGCACCAAACCCAATACTCTAGGTGTCAACAATTCGGCCACATAGCGCTCCAATGTTCCACTAAGACCTACCCGATTACTGAACCAGAAGTTAGGAACCAAGAGGCCGAATATGTCGAAGAAGTCTATGAACCAAATATAAAAGACTATGAAGAAGACTTTGAAGACGAACCTACAGAATTAGACTTTGTCCAAAATGATTCCCAAAGGGAGACTATTGATCTAAGTACAACCAAGCCACTTCACATCACTACTGTGGAAGAGGTAGTGACAGATATTGAGAGCCAGTCACCTGAATTGGCACTTGTAGCTAAAGATACCCATGCGGAGTCCAATCTTGAACATTCCCCTATAGTAGTTTCCCTTCTAGAGGAGCTTAATGATGTAGTCCCTGATGATCTTCCGGATGTACTTTCTCCGATGCGTGATATCCAACACGCAATTGATCTAGTTCCCGGAGTATTTCTGCCCAACCTTCCACATCATAGGCTCAACCCAAATGCATATGCTAGGACTTGGGATTTAATATTACCGACAGTTGAGTTTGCATATAATAGTTCGGTTCACAAGTCCATAGGCATAAATTCGTTTGAAGTGGTGCATGATTACAAACCTAGGCAACCCATAGACCTGTTTTTCATTTCTCATCAGTATAGAGTCTTTGAGTCTGCACAATCAATTGCATCACATCCACATTCATTACATCAAGAAATCAGCAATTGCAGTCACTTTAATAACTTAAAATATAAATCCCTTGCTGATTTAACCAGACGTTATAATGAGTTAAGTGAACGAGATTACGTCATGATAAGAATTAGGTTTGAACGACTTTCTTCGGAAACGTTTAAGAAATTGCAAACTTGTAGTGCAGAACCGTTCGAAATCTTAAAGAAAACCAGTTCGAATGCATATGTTGTGGATCTTCCTGATGACTATGGGATTAGTGCGACATTTAATATTGAAGATTTGGTCCCATACAAAAAGTTAATATTCATGCCTTCTGACCCCTTTATTGATATACCTACCCATGTTGGACACCCTGACCTCTTACCTGCTGTTGAGCCACCACCTCCCAAATCTCATGCACGCAGAGAACAAATAGAACATATATTGAATGAGCAGGTTATTTCAACCAGAAATGGTGGTTACCAACGTTACCTTGTTCGGTGGAAAGGTCGACCAAAGTCTGATGTGACATGGATTTCCAGAGCACAGTTGCAGCGCCTTGACCCCGATCTTCTGGAGCAGTACGACAGCCGGCCAGACCTGTACTCGACGGGGTCGAGTTTTCCTCACCCGGGAGGAGTTGATGGGGACATCAGAGCCCTTCATCCAGATGATCCTGAGCCCCCGGATTGAGTCAGACCCATTTTATTTTAATACTTTATTTTATTATTTTATTTCTGGGATTATTTGCATTCTAGGATTTATTTGTGGTTTATTTTATTACTGGGTTCATTTGCATTTTAGGGCTTATTTGTGTTATTTGTGGGCTTATTAGGAGTTATTTTTGTGTAAGGGGGGTTTCATGCAAATTATGTATTTGGGCCCTATATATAGGGAACTATTTTCTTGATTAGGGTTTAATGAAGAATTAAAGATTTCTTTCCCCCACGTTTCCTCTCCTTCTCTTCTCCTCCCTTCTCCTTCTTCTCTTCTTCTTCCTCCTTCTCTTCCCCTCTTCTCCTTCTTCCATTTAAAATTTGGTCCGGCATCAACTTCCCACCGCCACCCCTGCATGGGTTTGACGCCTTTTTGGTGCCTCTTGGTGGCATGGCTTCGCACTCACCCAGAGCCGGCTTAGACGACTGGGACGGTCGTCTAAGGCCCTGTCCCAAAAAAAGCCCATCGCATGAAAGGTCTGAAAGACAAAATGAAAAGAAAAAAAAGGTTTTCCTGTAAATTCGCCTTAGGTCGACCCACCACAGAAAAGATCTCAATGACAAAATGGCCTTAGGCCCCTAAATACATTGGGTCGCTCCTAACCCACCGAATAAAAGAATATAAGGCAAGGTCGTCTAATAATACAGTTTAAGTGATGTCGCTACGAATAAAAGATTAGAAGTGATCAAGATGCTTTCACTCTAACGTATTGTTTATTTTCTAATACAAAGTATACGGTCTTAGCACGTAATCTAAAAAATAAAAAAACAAAACATGAGTCTCCTAGCAAGAAACTAAATGCCACCATAACTTTGGACAAGTTGTCGAGGGAGAGGCACCAACTAGTTCAGATGGCAGCTGTTGAACCTTTCAGAATGCATCTCTCCCAATATATTTTAATATACCATCAACTTAAAATAACAATGTGGTACCAGATTCCTTGGAGATCAGTCTCATCTAAGAATAAATGTGTAATAACTACCAGGATTTTTTTAAAAATAGAATGGAAGGGTAGCTACAAAGAGAAGCAACTCAACCAACACATTTTTCTTGAGCACTTACCCTAGCTGCATATGAAAATAGAAGCAAAACAATTAAAAATATGTACCTAAATTTATATATTATTTAATCAGAGAAGTGGTTAAAAGATGTTTGCTCATCCCATAACTTTCTACACATCTTGTTTTCTAAATGCTCGATTCATTGGAGAAAAAGTTATTTGCTTCATCTTTAATTTTCAAACAAAAATATATGGTATTAGAATAAACAGAGCTACTCCCAGCTTTCCTTACAAAGTTATTAGAGGTAGTTCCAGAGCAGAGTTATTCATCATATCACTTCTTTTGTTTTGTGGGCATGCATGCTTGCGTGTGCGTAGAAGTGTGTGCAAATCAAGTAGGTAAGACTTCAATTTCCAACTATGTAAAGAAAATCTTCAATTTTGGAATTGATGGAGGTACTAAATCAAGTTGGTAAGACTTCAATTACCAACTATATAAAAAAATCTACAACTTTGGAATTGATTGAGGTACAGGCCGTACTAGCGGGGCAATCCAGAAAGCTATATTCCATCTGGATTGAGGCAGCAATTCTTAATTTTTTAAACCGTTTAAGTTATTTCAGCTTAGTGTACATCAGGTTAGATGATCCGATCCGAGAAAAATAAGGTTTTTCTCAACTCATCCATCTTGAATATGGCAAAAAACAATTAGCAGAACATAAAAAAATTATAAAAATATGGCTTAAACCTCTCTTACTTTTATTAATGATAAAAAAAGATGTACACATCTTCTATTTAGATGGGCAAGGTCTCTATTGTATATTTTGGAACAGATTTTTCTTTTTAATTTTAATTCAACTTTTTTTCTTGAAATAGTTATCATTCGTCAAAATAAACACGTAAAAACTAAAATTTTTTTAAAGATATATCTCGACTTTTATATCAATTTTGCTTTACTAATTTTTCTTAAATAGAGAGATATATTCCACCAAAATTTTACTAAAGGATAAAATATTTGGTTTTACCAACTTGGTTTATATTTCAAATGATAGGATTTGAACATGATCGCAAGCATTGTCCTAAAAAAAAAAAAAAAAAAAGCATGACGTCACATGATAAATTAAAAAAAAAATATTTTAATTAAATATAGTACGACTAGATTGTGATTTGCAAAAGTTTCATGCAACTTGGCAATCTGATGTGACATATCAGCCAGTGGGTGAGTCTTTTTCAACGAACTGACCGGACGTTGGTGGCGTCGTACCGTTTTCGTCCGGAACACGTTGCAGCGGAAGAATTCGGCACGTCATTGATGACCTCAGCGCCTCAGCTCATTATCGCTGCAATATGCCCGTTCCAACACCCACAGATAAAAGGACAAATAGAAGCGTAAATTATCGAGAACACC
Source organism: Phoenix dactylifera (assembly GCF_051530095.1). Classification (NCBI taxonomy): domain Eukaryota; kingdom Viridiplantae; phylum Streptophyta; class Magnoliopsida; order Arecales; family Arecaceae; genus Phoenix; species Phoenix dactylifera. Next base: position 21,835,166 of record NC_143194.1, read on the forward strand.
CTTACGGTATTTTATTAGTTTCACCCAAAGGAAGGACGGAAGAGGGGTAAAATAGAAATATAGCAGAGAGTAGAGGGGTAAAATAAGAATCTTGAAAATTTTTGTTTTTTCTTTGCTGGACGAATTTTTTTTTTTGAAATAGATATATTATATATAGTACACACAAATTAAAAAAAAAATAACAAGTTTCAGAATGCACTGTATAATTCACTTGTTTTCAGCTAAAAAGACTTCTTAAAATGGTTAGCCACATATGAGGTTATCCAATCTATTGCTTCGTTGACCTATTGATACACTTGCTTTACTTGTAGAATCATCCCATCTCTAATTATAGCATAAATATTTTTGGGTAATGAATAGTTAACGCCCATCCCTTCTATTTTCCGCTGAATCCAATCAATAACTATAGCCGAATCGCCCTCAAACTCTTGAGAACGACTTTAGAGGTACAGTAAGATAGCACAATTCTGGTCACCCACTTTAGATTTGCGGACGAACTCACTTGCGGCCATAAATCTTATATATTTTTCATTTTTTATTTCTAATAATCATAATATTTAATGAAGCATTAGTTTAATTGGCGCGTTGGAACCAATAAGAAACGATCATGACAGATTTGTTGGCAATGGTCCAATGTACCTCATCATTTGGACTTGAGAGAACATAGCAATTCATGCGATGCTTTTTGGCCTAGTGTGAACAAAATATTTTGATGCAGTTTTTATTTAGAAGTGTTTTTTTTTCTTTTGATTTGTAGTTAACCTATTACTATGGGACTAAAAGTTAGCGTCAATTATTGGGTAGGGAATAAATTCCAGAATCTTCTGGGGACCCTTTCTGCTGAGCCATATCCATCCCCCTTTTTTTCCCACTATATCCATTCTCTTGTTTCAAGTTTAAAATCTCAGCTTTATTGCGAAAAGAAAGATATCGTCAAGTTAGATATGGATGTGTATTTAGGCCAATGAAAAGGACAGAGGTCATGTAGGTTTGTCTTTGGCTAAGATAAGGTAGAAAATAGGCTAAGTCAGGTTAGATCTATTCTACCAATATCAAAGGCATAATCTCAGACAATTTGGCATTAATCACAGGTTATGCACTAGTCAACTTGATATTCCAAGTTATTTCCGTTCTAAAATTAGACAGGCTAACAACAAGCGAAGCAACTTGTATGATCGAGCTAATTTTTGATGTTTTTGATAAGATGATGCATGCACCAACCAAGGTGGCTTATCGTGTCATTTTCACTCCTATAATATCCGTATAAATAATCTAATGAGTAAATCAAGTTTACAATGAGCTAATTGTAATATTCGGGTACCAAGTATGCTTTTACTATATCTTAATATAATTCTAATATTCCAACTTGTATTTAGATGCCAACCAACTTTATGGGAGTGCATGCTGGAGAAGCAAACTAGGATTGGTTTTATTCTCCAAATGAATAAATATTAAATTTTTTTTAAAAAAAGTAGGTAAATGAAACTCATAGTTTTTTTTTTATAGTTTGACATGGTTTTTTTGATGTAATGGGGAGGCAAAGGATCTACCCGACTTTTATTGAAGATTAATCATATTTACAACATAGATGAGGAGCAGAGATGAGTTACATTGTCAAATGAGGAGCGGAACAGATGCGAGAAAAAGAAGCAAAATAGTTCTGTTGGGGGGAACACCCAAGTCATGCCTCCTCGGAGGCGCTCGACCAAAGAGCGCCGACCAGAGAGGCGTTCGACCAAAGAGCGCCGATCAGAGAGGCGCTCGACCAAAGAGCGCCGACCAGAGGCGCTCGACCACAAAGCGCCGACCAGAGAGGCGCTCGACTAGAAAGCGCCGACCAGAGAGGCAACCCCGCCACAGGACACTCCGCTAAGCAACCAGCTCGGCTCGGCACCCGTGCCGGACCCGTGCCTTAGCCAAATATCCAATCTCCGCCTAATCCTCTAAAGGATCTGACAACTAAATACATGACTCCACTGCAATCCGCCATCATCCCTAAGTCATCAAGGCACGTGATCTCCGCAGGCCTTCGGCACGCCCTATCATTAATGCATGAGACCCCCTCAGGCCCCCGATGCACTCAATCATTAAATGAACACGGCTCAAGACGATCTCCGGATCACTGAACCATCAAAGCGAATGGCTCTCCCTGACCACCGGTTCACTCAGCAATCAATGCACTGGCCATCTACGAACCCCAGGCCCACCACGGCTGGCGGTTCAACCACCCCAACGGGTCCGATCAACCGTGACAGCTCTCTGATTCCGGTCTGATCCGGCCTTATTCTCCACAACGCCATTAATGAGCATGATCGTGCCCAATTATCACAAAAGAGGACAAATTCCCCTGTCACCTCCTAGGTAACATAATATCTTCCTATAAAAGGGAACCTGGGGGAAGGGGAAAAACAACAAAAAAAACGGAGACAGAAACAAACATTCTCCTCCTTTACTCCCCACATATTAGCCCCCTCTGACTTAAGCTTCGGAGGGCCGGCGCCGGGAAGCCCGGCCACCGGCTTTCTTGCAGGATTCTCCAGGAGGACGCCACCAGTCGACGCACCGCCATCCACCGTCCCGGCAGCGGAGCTCCTCCCCTCTCGGTTCGCGGCAGCCCCCGGGTCCAATTTCCAGTAACAGTTGGCGCTAGAGGAAGGGCCCGAGTTGCTGCCATGAAACTAAGAAGTAAGGGGGCTTCCAATGCCTCTCGACGTCCTCCACCTAGTCCTGGACACTCTGTCCAGAACTCGCCGCCTCCGGCCGAATCAACTCCTCAAGTTCGGCCGGAGCAGTTTGATGCCCTGGTGCAACAGGTGCAGGCCTTGGCCACCGCTGTCCAAGGCTTGCAACCCAGGGGCATCCCGACGGCACCGCTCCCTCCGGCTCCAGTTCAACCGGAGCCTCCTACAAGCGGACTTCTCCTTCAAGGTCAGGACTCTCAAGTCCAGGCCTCCTTCTGGAGAGAACATCCAGTTAGAGGCCCTGGTGGCTGGCCACAACCCTCGGAGGCTGAGTCGGTTCCAGGGCAACTTGCACCAGAACGAACCGCTGCAGCGATCCCCCAGAATGATGAACTCGACAAGAAGGTCGAGAAGCTGGAATGCCAGATCCAGGCACTCCACGGAAGAAAACCGGGACATGATGGTGACTTCGAGTTCACCACAAAGTCCCCCTTCTCCCAGCAGATTGAAGACGAGCCAGTCCCGCCGCGGTTCAAGATGCCCCAGGTGGAGCCTTACAACGGCAGGGCTGACCTCCTTGACCACCTGGAAAGTTATCGGATCTTAATGGCCCTACAAGGAGCCTCGGAGGCCATGATGTGTAAAGCTTTTCCAGCAACACTCCGAGGACCGGCCCGGCTTTGGTTTACCGGGCTGAAGCCGAGTACTGTTTCCTCCTTTGAGCAGCTCGGCAGGCAGTTTGCCAGTAATTTTGCCGCCAGCCAGCCCCAGCGGCGGACATCGGACTCCCTCCTTGACATCAAACAAAAGGAGGGAGAATCCCTCGGGGAGTATTTGGACCGGTTTACCGCCGCAACATGGGAAGTCCGGGAGCTTGACCAGTCGATCGCCATGACAGCACTGAAGACTGGAGCCCGGTCTTACAGGTTCCTCTTCTCTATCGAGAAGAATTTTCCTGCGGACCTCACCGAAATGCTTGTTCGGGCGCGGAAGTACGCCAAGGCTGAGGAAGCCGTGGCTGTTAGGCGGAGCGGGGCCGAACAGGCCCCCAAGAAACAGAAAAGACGCCGCGAGGAGCGTGGCCAGCCCAGAAGCCCGTCCCCGCGCCGAGTCAAAAATCCGCCCCGCCTAAAGAGTCCACCCCGACTACGGGGACCGCCTCAGCAGAGGTCACCATTCCGCCCGAGGTTTCCACCACGGGCCCGTGCACCCGAAGGGAGGTATGAAAACTACACTCCCCTCACCGCTCCTCGGGCCGAAATCCTCATGGAGATTGAGGGTCAGGATTGCATCCGGCTCCCACCTCCGAAACGAGATTCCGGAGCTCGGCGTGATCTCCGGAAATATTGCCGTTTCCATCGGGATCACGGCCATGATACTGAGGACTGCTATCAGCTCCGGAACGAGATCGAAGCGCTCATCCGCCGAGGGGTGCTCGATCGATTCGTGCGAGGCCGGCGTGAAGAAAAGAAGCCAGCCGAAGGAACCCCACAGCCTGAAGGTTTAAATGCCAACAGGCCCATCGTCGGCACCATCAACACCATCCGAGGCGGGGCCTCGATTGGAGAAGCTTCAGGGGAAGGAACCTCCTCGAAGCGCCTACGCGCCTCAGAAGCCATCTCTTTCTCAGACGATGATCTAGAGGGAGTTGAAACTCCCTACGATGATGCTGTGGTCATCTCCATGATCATAAATAGATTTGATGTAAAACGCATCTTGATCGATAATGGAAGCTCGGCGAATGTTTTGTATTTTGATGCCTACGGTAAAATGGGGATGACAGCAGAGCAACTACGGAGGATGAATGCTCCGTTGGTCGGATTTACTGGGGATTCAGTCCCAGTAGAGGGCGAGGTCGACCTCCAGGTCACGGTCAGGCTCGCCCCCCGTGAAAGTACCGTGGGGATGAGCTTCCTTGTGATACGCCTGCCCTCGGTCTACAATGCCATTCTCGGAAGACCAGGTCTCAACGCCCTCCGAGCGGTAGTCTCGACTCGCCACCTGCTCATGCGATTCCCCACCAGCCAAGGAGTTGGCGAAGTTCGTGGGGACCAAACGGTAGCAAGACGATGCTACATGGCGACCCACGAGGCGAAACGACCAGCTGAGGTGCCTGTCCCAGCAACCGACTAGCCTTCAACTAAAACTCTGGAGGCACGGGTCAACCCTCAGAAAAAGCGGGTAGAGCCTGGTGAGTTACTAATCCAAGTTCCTTTGCGCGAAAACTTTCCCGAGCTAACCGTGCAGGTCGTCTCTGGCCTCAATGAGTGCGAAAGGGATCGCCTCGTCAACTTCTTGCGAGACAACATGGACGTCTTCGCATGGTCGCCCGCGGATATGCCGGGGATAGATCCAGAGATCATGGTCCACCGGCTCCAAGTAAAGCCAACCTGCAAGCCCGTGCGACAAAAGAAGCGAGGCGCCGCCCCTGAACGACAACGAGCAGCAGCCGAGGAGGTTGACAAACTCCTCGAAGCTGGCTTCATCCGGAAAATATCCTACCCGGAGTGGCTCGCCAATGTGGTCCTCGTCAAAAAAGCCAGCGGAAAATGGCGCATGTGCGTGGACTACACCGACCTGAATAAAGCCTGCCCAAAGGACAGCTTCCCACTCTCCAGCATCGACCAGCTCGTGGACTCCACCTCGGGTCACGAGCTGTTAGCATTCATGGACGCCTTCTCCGGATACAACCAGATCCACATGGCGCCAGAAGATGAAGAAAAAACGGCCTTCATCACCGATGGGGGAACCTACTGCTACAAAGTAATGCCATTCGGCTTAAAGAATGCCGGGACAACTTATCAGAGGCTGGTCAGCCGGATCTTCAAAGATCAAATAGGCCGAAACATGGAGGTCTATGTTGATGACATGCTGGTAAAAAGCAAGGTGGCGCAAGACCATGTGGCCGACCTTGATGAAGCATTCTCCACACTCCGAAGGTACCAAATGAAGCTCAACCCAGCCAAATGCGCATTCGGAGTCACCTCCGGCAAATTTCTTGGTTTTATTATTACACAACGGGGAATCGAGGCCAATCCTGAAAAGATCCGAGCACTCCAGGAGATGACGCCTCCGAGGACAGTCAAGGAGGTACAACGGCTTACGGGCCGAGTTGCAGCCCTCGGGAGATTCATCTCCCGCTCAGCCGAGCGCTGCCTTCCATTCTTTGCGGCTCTTAAGAAGCCGAAAAACTTCCTATGGTCGGATGAGTGCCAGCAGTCTTTTGAAGAGCTCAAGCACCTTCTGGCCTCCCCTCCCCTGCTCACAAAGCCTCAACAGGGTGAACTCCTCTACCTGTATTTAGCTGTTTCCCCTGTAGCAGTAAGCTTGGTCCTGGTCCGAGAGGAGGGCAAGCTCCAAAAACCAGTATATTACACCAGCCGGGTCTTGAGGGATGCTGAGACCCGATACTCCAAGCTGGAAAAGATTGCCTATGCCTTGGTCATTTCAGCTCGGAGGCTCCGGCCTTATTTCCAAGCCCACACAATGGCCATGTTGATCGACCAGCCAGTAAAGCAGATCCTGCAAAGATCAGACCGCGCAGGCCGGATTACCAAATGGGCCATCGAACTCGGAGAATTTGACCTCGAGTACCGACCCAGACCGGCGATCAAAGCGCAAGCACTCGCCGACTTCATAGTCGAGTGCACCATACCGGACGAGGTCGAGCCTGAACCTAAGCCTACACCAACGGAGCAGACCCCAAGTTTGGCATGGACTTTGCATGTCGATGGCTCTTCAAACTCGGGGGGTTAGCGGAGCAGGTCCCATCCTCACTAGCCCGGAGGGGGTGGTCGCTGAGCAAGCCCTACGCCTCGAGTTTCCTGCTTCCAACAACATGGCGGAGTACGAAGCACTCGTCGCCGGGCTCAAGCTAGCCAGAGAGCTAGGAGTAAAGGATCTCAAGGCCTTCAGCGATTCTCAGCTCGTCGTCAACCAAATCCTAGGTGACTTCGAAGCCAGAGACCCCATAATGCAGAAATATCTTCAGAAGGTACGGGATCTCGCCTCGACCTTGAATTCTTTCCACATCCAACATATCGCCAGGTCGGAGAATCTTAGGGCCGACCAGCTGTCAAAGCTGGCGTCCTCTCGCATGAGCGAGCTCCCCAAGACGGCGGCACTAGAGTACCTCCAAAAACCCAGTACGGAGGAGCCCGAGCAGGCCCTTTATATTGAGTCTGAGCCAAGCTGGATGGACGAGCTCATCAGCTATCTGCAAGACGAAGTCCTCCCCAGTGATGAACGAGAGGCTCGCCGAATAAAGCGCTCCGCCACCTGGTACATATTGCATGAGGGAAAGCTCTATCGGAGATCTTTCACCTCTCCCCTCCTCAGATGTCTCCGCCCGACAGAGGCTGATTATGCAATGCGCGAAGTCCATGAAGGGATTTGCGGAAATCATCTGGGAGGACGAGCATTGGCCCATAAAATTTTGCGCCAAGGATACTATTGGCCGACACTCCAGAAGGATGCTGTGGACTTTGTCCGAAGATGCGACCGATGCCAGAGAAACGCCAATGTCCAACGCCGACCCTCGGCTCCCTTAACTTCTATCAGCTCCCTTTGGCCTTTTGCCCAGTGGGGAATTGACATTCTAGGACCATTTCCTATGGCTACCGGACAAAGAAAATTCCTGATTGTCCCATCGACTATTTCACAAAGTGGGTGGAAGCCGAGCCCCTTGTCCGGATCACCGAGCAGAAGATGCGGGATTTTGTCTGGAAGTCAATAATTTGCAGATTCGGGCTCCCCCGCATCCTCATATCCGACAACGGTCGCCAGTTCGACAACCTTCATTTTAGAGAATTCTGCTCGAGCTTGGCATCGACCACCGCTTCACCTCGGTCGCGCACCCTCAGACGAACGGAGAAACCGAGGTAACAAACCGTACTATTTTGCAGGGGCTCAAAGCCAGGCTCGACAAATCCAAAGGACAATGGGTCGAAGACCTATACAATGTCCTGTGGGCTTACCGGACTACATTCCGTGTCCCCACCGGCGAGACTCCCTTCAATCTAACGTATGGAACGGAAGCTGTCATCTCGTTGGAGATTGGGCTCCCTTCTCCGAGGGTAGAACTCCATGATGCCGGCTCCAACTCCTCACAGCTTAGGAACAACCTTGACCTGATCGAGGAAACAAGGGAGGCCGCCCGAGTTCGCATGGCGAGGTACCAGCAAAAGACAGCACAGTACTACAACGCCAGGGTCAAAGTCAAACCCTTCAGAGCAGGGGACCTTGTCCTCAGAAGAGCCGAGGCCTCCCGACCAATCGAGCAAGGGAAACTGGCTCCAAATTGGGAAGGGCCTTACCGAGTCACGCGCATCCGCCGGCCCGAAACTTACAAGCTAGAGTCTCTAGATGGGACTCCCATTCCACGAAGCTGGAGTTCTGAAAATCTCCGCGTGTACTACCAGTAGAACCCCGAGGGGTCCCCTACTATTTAACCATAAATTTCATTTTATGACGGCTTGTGCACTCGTTCAAACTCACCAATTCTCCTAAATTGTCTCATGGTACCAGGCTCGGTCTCCATCGACCAACGAGCTCGGCTCGTTCTCCATCGGCCAACGAGCTCGGCTCGTTCTCCATCGGCCAACGGCTCGGCTCGTTCTCCTACCCTGACCACGGTCGGGATGCCCCGATATTTCGGGATGATGGAGTACCTACGTAGACTCCCTAAAGATGTTCGTGAGTTCGTGATGCGGTCTTCACCGACCAACGAGCTCGGCTCGTTCTCCATCGGCCAACGAGCTCGGCTCGTTCTCCTACCCCGACCACGGTCGGGATGCCCCGATACTTCGGGATGCGTTCTCCATCGACTAACGAGCTCGGCTCGTTCTCCTACCCCGACCACGGTCGGGATGCGGTCTCCATCGACCAACGAGCTCGGCTCGTTCTCCATCGGCCAACGAGCTCGGCTCGTTCTCCATCGGCCAACGAGCTCGGCTAATTCTCCTACCCTGACCACGGTCGGGATGCCCCGATATCTCGGAATGATGGAGTACCTACGTGGACTCCCTGAAGATGTTCGTGAGTTCGTGATGCGGTCTTCACCGACCAACGAGCTCGGCTCGTTCTCCATCGGCCAATGAGCTCGGCTCGTTCTCCTACCCCGACCACGGTCGGGATGCCCCGATACTTCGGGATGCGGACTCCATCAACCAACGAGCCCGGCTCGTTCTCCATCGATCACGGAGCTCGACTCAATCTCCTGTTCGTGATCAACGAAGAGTCCGTGATTGACAACAAACCGGATTCTTCTATCTTACCGGCGTCCCCAAAGAACGGACCCCGAGCAGAAGAGCGTCTTCAGTCGCCAGGCGAAGTTCATAGCCTCGGCATAAGAACGCTCACGGTACCAGATACCCATTCAATTAATGTCTTTACATTATCTCATTTATTTTCATTCTCGGATTCTTCTATCTTACCGGCGTCTCCAAAGAACGGACCCCGAGCAGAAGAGCGTCTTCAGTCGCCAGGCGAAGTTCATAGCCTCGGCATAAGAACGCTCACGGTACCAGGTACCCATTCAATTAATGTCTTTACATTATCTCATTTATTTTCATTCTCGGATTCTTCTATCTTACCGGCGTCCCCAAAGAACGGACCCCGAGCAGAAGAGCGTCTTCAGTCGCCAGGCGAAATTCATAGCCTCGGCATAAGAATGCTCACGGTACCAGGTACCCATTCAATTAATGTCTTTACATTATCTCATTTATTTTCATTTTTGGTTAATTAATTACCTAAATGAACCTCCGACCGGCGTCGAGGTACCTGGTCGGGCCAATCATTGCTCGGCCTCGCCCCTCCTACATGCATCGTCCAATAGCAAGCTTAGTTTAAACCGTCAGCTCGAGCTGACGGGCGTTCAACCCGTTTGTCAAAAAAAAAAAATCCGACCATCCGCCTCGGCAACCCGAGGTCCGGGCTCAAAGTTCGCTAAAGAATCTTAAGTCTAGTGACCTTAGTCCTAGGGCTCGGTCGAATTCTGAGCTAAGCTTGAAAAGACCCCCCGAGCCCAAGCACGTCCTAGACATAAGCAGCGCTATATTACTGGTCTTAGGACCTACGCTCGGCTGTGCCAAGCCTAAACACAAGTCCAACTATGTGGCGGACGAAGTTGGGGCCGTAAAGCCCAACTCCTTGGAGCCTAAAAGCGGATCCAAATGAAAGAGATCTAAGTCAACCAAAAATCAAATCAAAGCACAAGTCAAGCTGCAGGTTGTAACAAATATGTATATTCATTTCAAAAAAGCCTGTAGGCTAAGTACAAAGCTCGGGCTCGGCCTTAACAAGTATAGAGGCCATCCTGACTTACAAAAAAAAAAAAAAAACTATACTATGGCTCGGGCTCGGCGACTTCAGGAATGGCCGGCTCCGCGATCAAGGCCTCTTCCTCGGCAGCCTCGGCAGTACCAGGAACAGCCTCGGAAGCCATCTCGGCGACCTCGGGGACAGCCTCGGCCGCCTCGGCCGGACCCTCCTGGTCGGCCCCCGGAGCTTCTGCCTCCGCCTCCGACCTTTCGACCCCTGCTTCCGGTTTAAGCAGGTTCAGGTCAAAGTCTGGAAGGAGCCGCCGCAATTGGTTGCGGAAGTCCTTGAAGCCTTGGATCAGCCCGTTCACACCTTCCTCTTCCAGAAGGTCACGGAACTCCTTCGACTCGCGGAAGAACCTAACCGCGTCTTGGGCCTGCTCCCGAGCCTCTTGCTCCCGAGCCTCGTGATACGCGACTTTCCGCTCGAGGTTTTTTACTTCCTGCTCGAGCTCCAAGGTTTTAAGGCGGGCGTTCCCCACCTCCTGCTCGCGGGTAGCCAGCGCCAGCTCGGCCTCGGCCAGACGAGCCTCAGTGGCGCGCACTTCAGATCTGGCCAGAGTGTGCGCGCCCTTCTCCTCTTCGAGCTCGGCAGTCAGAGCTCGAACCTCGTCCTCGACCGCTCCCACCCTTACTTGGAGCGCCTGGCGCTCGGCTTCGGACGCCTGGCACCTTGCCTCGGCCTCCTCGTGCCCCCGCTGATGCCTCCGGGCCCGCTCCCGGTAGTCTTGCACTATGTGCATCAGCGTCTCCGTCTCGTGCAGATGCTGTAAAAGAGATGTGAGAAACTTGAGAAACTAAAAATAAAACTTGCATAACTGTACAAACAGGAAGACTAACTTACCCGGACGGCAAAGCAAAGAGTGGAGTCCATGAAGGCGCCGTAGTTCATGGACCGTATTTTGGCATGGTCGGCTGGAAGTAGCGCGACCCGGAATACTTCGCGCGCCACTTGGGGATTATCGAGGGCCGAATCGCCCTCGAAGACCGACCAGACGGGGGCGTAAGGCATCCGCTCCCGTGAGCCCGACGGGCCCGGAAGGCCGACTTCGGCTGGCCCAGGCGGAGCCGGCCCCGCAGCTCCTTGGCTGCTCCCCGGCTCGGAACTGGAGGGCTGGGGTCGGACAGGCGGCCGATCTGACTGCCGCAAAACTGAAGCAGGGCGCGCGAGCGCCAAACTCGCTGAAATTCCCCCCTGGTCGGCGATTGAGGCTTCCTGCTGACCAGGAATCTGTGAAATTGGCGCCGGGCACGGGAGCGCCACCGTAGCTCCACTAGAGCCCGCGCCCCTAGGTCCCGCGCCCTCCCCCCGACCAGCTTTGGAGTGCGCGGGGCGAGGAGCGCCCGCCTCGACCGCTGCGGTCGCCAAGACCTTCGCTTTCTTTCTCGGCTCGGTCGGTTCTCCCGAGAGCTCGGCCGCCCTCTTCTAGAACCGGGCGTATAGAACCTCGCTCTTGGTCACCATCTTTGCGATATCTGCAAGGACGAGCAGGATTAGAATTTAGAACTGTAACAAAATGGAAAAGACACCCTACTGTTATCCTTACCCTGAGGACGCGCCGAGCTCAGGCCAACGTTCACTAGAGCGTCCTCACTTATGAGGCCGCTCAGTAAAATACCGTCCCCGAGGCTGCGGATGGTGTCGATGATCCCCTGCTCGCACGGAGAAAGCTTGGGGACTTTGTTGACGGACTTGAGCTGGGTCGGCCCCCACCTAGGATCAAACCCCTATGTCCGTTCAGAACCTAGAAAGAAGAACTTCTTCTTCCAGTCATGAATGGACGAAGGAGCGCCCTGGAAGAGTGGCCGGCCCGCCCGAAGGGCAATGTAGAGCCACTCTCCATCTCCCGAATTCGACTTCAACATAAAAAGTCGCCGGAAAACGTTGATAAAAGTCGGAATCCCATACGTTAAACACAGCGACAGGAAACCGACCACTGTCCACCAGGCATTCGGAGCGAGCTGCGCCGGAACCAACTGGTATTCCGTCAGCAACTCGTTCACGAACCCGTGAAGAGGAAATCGTAGGCCGGCCCAGAGTGCCTCCAAGTACACTCCAATCCGGCCTACCGGAGGATTGGTTATCCGATCCCCCCGCCTGGCGGGCTCCAAACGGAACCCTTGTAGAGGAAAAAACCATTCCTCGGTCATTTCGACCTCCAGTACACCCATGGTGGACTTGACTTCATTCGGACCGGAACCCATTAGGAGGAAGGAAGAGAAAAGGTTCGAGAGGAAAAGGGACCTGTAAAGGATACCGGAGAAAGGAAACTTCGGATTGAGAAAAGCTGGAGGAAGGAGACAATAAGAAAGGAACAGGAGGCCAGGTGAGGGTTTAAATAAAATCCCTCCAACGGCCCAGATCAGCGAGAAAAACGCCGCACCCCGTTCGGATTACGACGCGTGTCGGCCCAAAAGACGGAGCGCCGCATTTAATTCGGGCTGACGCTTCGAACACAGAAGCGCCCCGTCGGATCATGCGGCCCCATCATGAGCCCATGACGCGAGGACACTTCGGAGAAGGCGTCCCAATAATGAGGCATTTTCGGGAAAGAAGAGACGCCGCCCATTAGAGGCACCTCGAAGCGCCCAATAATTCAAAACGCGCGATAATTTAAAATTCCCACAACTCATGGTGACCCAACTAAAACTACTTCCCGCGCTCAAGCTGGTAACCAGCTGGAACTCGGAAGTCGGGGGGTAGTGTTGGGGGGAACACCCAAGTCATGCCTCCTCGGGGGCGCTCGACCAAAGAGCGCCGACCAGAGAGGCGTTCGACCAAAGAGCGCCAACCAGAGGCGCTCGACCAAAGAGCGCCGACCAGAGAGGCGCTCGACCAAAGAGCGCCGACCAGAGGCGCTCGACCACAAAGCGCCGACCAGAGAGGCGCTCGACTAGAAAGCGCCGACCAGAGAGGCAACCCCGCCACAGGACACTCCGCTAAGCAACCAGCTCGGCTCGGCACCCGTGCCGGACCCGTGCCTTAGCCAAATATCCAATCTCCGCCTAATCCTCTAAAGGATCTGACAACTAAATACATGACTCCACTGCAATCCGCCATCATCCCTAAGTCATCAAGGCACGTGATCTCCGCAGGCCTTCGGCACGCCCTATCATTAATGCATGAGACCCCCTCAGGCCCCCGATGCACTCAATCATTAAATGAACACGGCTCAAGACGATCTCCGGATCACTGAACCATCAAAGCGAATGGCTCTCCCTGACCACCGGTTCACTCAGCAATCAATGCACTGGCCATCTACGAACCCCAGGCCCACCACGGCCGGCGGTTCAACCACCCCAACGGGTCCGATCAACCGTGACAGCTCTCTGATTCCGGTCTGATCCGGCCTTATTCTCCACAACGCCATTAATGAGCATGATCGTGCCCAATTATCACAAAAGAGGACAAATTCCCCTGTCACCTCCCAGGTAACATAATATCTTCCTATAAAAGGGAACCTGGGGGGAAGGGGAAAAACAACACAAAAAACGGAGACAGAAACAAACATTCTCCTCTTTTACTCCCCACATATTAGCCCCCTCTGACTTAAGCTTCGGAGGGCCGGCGCCGGGAAGCCCGGCCACCGGCTTTCTTGCAGGATTCTCCAGGAGGACGCCACCAGTCGACGCACCGCCATCCACCGTCCCGGCAGCGGAGCTCCTCCCCTCTCGGTTCGCGGCAGCCCCCGGGTCCAATTTCCAGCAACAAGTTCTAAACCAAGTGTTTAATAATCAAAACAGAAAATGTTGATGCTCGTAAGAAGAAGCAGTTGGAGCATTCACAAAGATTTCCAGAAAAAAGCACCAGAATTCAGAATGGCCACAAGTTCTAAATTTCACAGAAGCTTGAGAGAGTTTTTGAAACGAGAAAATAGCCAATTTTTCGCCATCAATTTTCATCCCATGTCTGATAACTCCTTTGAAGCATAATACAATTTACTAGAAGGCATAAGACGACGAACAAGAGTTGTCGCTAAAAGAAACAAAGTTGCAATCCTTCCGTCATTGAAGAGGCTGGCCGAGGCACTGGATTCAACATGATTGAAAATTGGATCTAGTCTAATCGAACCAAATCAATTATGCAACTATCATGGCTCAAGAACGAAGACCGAACTCAAAACAAACCTATGCCATCTGGGCCAAACCAATTTGCATCTTTGTTCATCGATAGCCAGATCAGTGAACTCGAGCCGTTTGGTGAGTTTTAAATGACGACTTCAAGCAAACAAACTGCACGGACCCGTGTGAACCCAGGAGAGAATAAATCCTAAGAGTATACGTTCCTAAGGTTGCCATCGTGGGACCGCCTTCCAAACCAGAAGCTCCATCGAAGCCGTCCAAAAAGGTGGGACCCGTTCCGAATGGGTGAATTGAGGGGACGCTAGTTTATTCTGGGTGCAGATTGCGGGAGAAATTATTGACCGCTCACCATGTGGAGAGAGTATGGAGACGCAATTGGCGTAATTGACCGCACACCGTGGAGAGAGGATCAAAATGGAAGTGACACCCGTGATGTGACGCAGATGCATGCTGTTTTCCCAATTGGATTTAGATTAATAGCAGTGGCGTGTCAATTCCCCCACCGTGGGCAGGAATCGGATGCCAACTCGGCCATCCAAATAGGTGGGCCCCGTTCCTTCCCAGCCTCACACTTCACGCCGGGGCTTGCATTATTACCGAAAGAGCAGGAATTCGAGTAGACCCAGCGTAAGCCGAGAAATTATCGGTTGGACGCCAGTAATTTCTCGAAATGTTCTCCCATGAGCGGCTCAGTTTGCAGACGAGAGCATCCGCGTGTGTCCATCGGCACGCTTGGCTGCCTACTTCTAGCCTCTTCCAACGCGTTCCCTTCGCCTCAACCTCACTTCCATTTCTCCTCCTCCACCCCCCCCCCGCCCCGAGCCAAAGGCCACTCCTCCTCATCCACCTCTAGCTTCTTCTCTCTGGGCAGCTCGGGGAGGCGTGGGCAGGTACTTGTTCCGGGAAGTCATGCGAAAGATTTGTTTTTAACATTGGTTTTGTTTGCATCGCTGTTTTTGAGGAGGAGAAGAAGAGTTCTCCTTTGTGTGTTTGAGTTGGTCGGGGATTAGGAAAGAAAGGCCAAAGGGGGTACCTTTGAGAGGTTGGTGCTCGAAAGAACACATCTTTTTTATCTTCTTTAGTGGTTTTTATTGTATTTCTGAGCAGAAATAAAAAGAGAAGGGGATTCCTTCTTCTTTCTCTCTTCTACTTTCTTTCTTTTATGGTTTTTCTTTGTTTATCGACCGGAAATAAGAATGGAATGTTTTTGTTCTGCTTTCTTCTTATCTTGGGGCTCGAAAAGGAGGACAATTTGGGGGGATTTCTCAATCTCCGGACAGTTCCTTGTGGTTCATGTCTTTTCTTGTATTCTTTTTTCACAAAACCAGAGGAAGTGTGGTTTTATGTTGAAATTGGGGAGGAAAAGTTGGTCCTCTAGAAAGCTTTGCACAACAAAATCGCATCTTTTTCTCTTTGTATTTCTAATATGTAAGATTAAGGGAGGAGTTGATATCTTCTTGTGTCTCTTTTTGTGGGTTAGGATAGGGTGTTATTAGAAGCCATGTAAGTCCCTCTTTCTTCGCCCTCTTATCTTTTTGGCTCCAAACTAGAAATGATTGTTGTTCTTGTTCTTCTTTCTATTTCGTTTTTGGCAAATACTTACAATATTTGAGTTTGAGCTGCTCTTCTCTCCTAAAGTTGGAAGACAAACAAAAGAGAAGGCAGAAAAGCTTTGCTCGTCATGTTTCTTTTTGGTGAATTTTGGCCTTTTGGGTTCTAAAAGATCTAACCCTTTTTTTTTCTTTTCATATCTTTGCAGTAGGACTAATTTCAAAGACGGATTCAAAAAGGATCACTGCTGGTACTACGGTTCTTCGCCAATCACTCTGGCCGTCCCTGGGGTACTATCTCCTCGCACCTTGACAAAGGTGTGGGCTCAGGAGGATGCACACTTCCCTCTGTATTCCATTCCAATCTCCACTCTTCTGCTTGTTTGGCTTCTCTGCCGCATTGTAAAAGGATTGCCCGTCGATAATGGCTAACCCTTGAATCCTTCGCCATAGATTAGAAGTCATCTTTATGTGGTAGGCCTTTGCATCTGCCTTCTTTCCTCTTTACCGTGCTTGTTAGTTATGCAGTACTTGGCAGGACTTAAAATTAAGACCTTTTGTAGAAGCTGAGTGCCTGATCTTGTGCTGTCTGTGAGATTTGGATTACATCAGTATCCCAAATGGCGATGTTCAATTGCTTTTCTACACTCCTGGTTGGGAAGAAGAAGAAATCCAGAGTAAGCAGCGATACGGTTTCTCTTGTATAGTTTTATTTGATGAATTTTGATACTTGGATTTCTTTTGGATTGGGGTCTAAGTTGAGTTTCAATTGTTTGCAGGAATTACCCAAAGGTATGGACTTGAAGAAGGCTAATGCCAGTGCAGATCTGCGAGTGAAGCCGGAAGAATTTGCAAACCCGTTGATTGGGACGGGCACAAAGGAGGCATCTTTCGAGGTGCTGGTGCCTTCAGGTACTCCACCGAAGAGCTCCATTTGCAATGTGAAAATGGTGGAGGAAGCGGATAGAGATGAGAACTTGGTTGGAGCTGAGAGAGTAGCTGAGGCTGCTTATGAGGGGGGTGATGAACACGAGGAGATCTTATCGATGAAAAGGGATTATTCTGACTTTGATCTCCAAGCCCAAGCAGCAGACAAAGGAGAATCCAATTTTTATGGTTTGATTGGTTCGAACTTGGAGTTGAATAGTTACGGGCTGGAGAGCAAGTCCGAGAGGGAAGAAGGCATCACGCCGGAGATGATGATTCAGAGTGGGCATGTGAGTGATCCGGGGATGGGGATGACTACAGCCTTCTGGGGTTCTCCCAAGCTGAAGCGCTCTTGTTCCAACATTGAGACAAAGAGATCTAGTGCATTGCTCGAATCCCCGACAAAGTCCCACTCCTATAGTGATCTCCAAAACTTATCAGGAAATGTTGGAGCGGATGCTTTCAATGCCCTTCATGGCAGCCCATTATCTGTGATGACCAACTGCAGTGCTGACAGGGTGATGCTAAAGAAGAGGTCTTCGAGCCAAGTACTTCCTTCGAGAAGCAGGAAGCTCTGGTGGAAGCTTTTCCTCTGGAGTCATAGGAATCTCCATAAGCCTTGGACCTCTAAGATGCAGAGGCTAGTCTCCTTAAGTGATCCCTCCAAACAAAAAGGTGGGTATACTTCAGACACACTTGAGCCAAGCGGTGACATGAGGAAAAAGAAACCAATGGAGGAGCCAATGAGTAGAACTAGAACTGATTTATGGCCCCAGAACCAGTGGGTTGCGTTCTCTGCAGAATCCTCCTCTATAGACAGAGTCAATGCTTGGGTGAACAGCCTCGAGGACAACCTGTTCTGCTCGCTCAATGACAACGGCGATGATGAAGGGGAAGCAACTTCAGCTATCGCTTTCCCAAATTCTTTTGATATTGGGGAATCTTCTGGGAAGAACCACTCTCACCCAACCTGGCGCTTGGAGGAGGTTGTGCAGGCCAACAATGTCATCCAATCTCTGAATTCACTCTCCTCCGTGGCTCATATCTCTGGCATGGGCTTGAAGGTCATTCCTGCCATCTCGGCATTCACCAGCCTCCGTTCTGTCAATTTATCCGGCAACTTCATAGGTATAGATGGATAACCATTTTCCTAACTGAAATGGACTTCGTGTGTGTTGTGTATCTCTAGATTCTTGAGATAATTATGTAAACTTTTTGCTATTGCTGCAGTTCATATTTCCCCGGGATCACTACCCAAGAGCCTTCACACACTTGACCTGTCCAGGAACAAGATTGCCACCATTGAGGGACTCAGAGAACTGACAAGGCTGCGAGTTCTTAATCTCAGCTATAACCGAATATCACGAATTGGTCATGGTGAGCATTTCTTTATGCTTCAGTTTTCATTCTCTCCATACACGCCATGCTTCTTAAATGCTTATAGTTCCAAGTATGTTCTTTTAGAATATGAGGGTAGCATTGGTTCAATTTCTTATTTGTTTTCACTAAGAGCCTCTTTCTTTTCTCATTATCCCACCAAAATAAGCATCTTAAATGATCAAGAGCTGAAAAATGTTCTCACCGAGAAGGTGTGAGGGGACTTGATCTGTCTTGTATTTTTATGGTTGGCGGTAGATTATTGGACTTTGCGGTCCATGGTAGATCACATGCTTCTGACACAATCCTTTGGTTGTAGTTCTTTGCTAGGTTTTATATCTGAGTTGTCTAGTTTCATAAGTTGGCATCCTCTCACTAGCTGGTGATTCTCGATTCCCTGCTGGGGACCATGTAGAATCCTCTTTGGACACCTTAGTCAGAAAGTGAGTTGTAAGGGACAAATGCTTCAACCTTAGCAGCTGTGCCCTTGTACTCTGGACTGATAATATCTTGTCTTCTAATTGATTTGCTGGTCCCACAAATGATCTCCTAGCATGCAAGTTGTGACCACTTACATAATGATCTTACAATTTGCTTTTGATTCGATCTCATGAAAGAAAAAAAAGATTTGCAGTTTGCAGTAATAGATCTTATTTGACTCGGACCACAAATAATTTCTGTTTCTTTATGAGATAAAGCACTCGAGGACTACTGAGTTGTTCGTAGCATATATCTCTCTGTAAATGAAGGCAATAAGGAATCGTATTTTCTTTTTTTCTTTTATTTTTTGGTGAGAGTAAGGAGTTATAATTAGTGAAATCTACTTATCCAAGTCGATACAGGTGCAGCTATATATGTTCATTATAATCCAGTGACAGTTCACTTTATATTTATTTAGGGATTTGCCATCATATTTTCAGCAAATGGTGTAGTTTTTTTTGTGCAACCTGAACCTCTGCTCCTAAGATTCAATAAAAAAGATCAAAACTCCAAAGTAACAGACACTTGTAAGCACGATGATCGAAACTGAAAATTTACATAGAAACTGAAAAGGGAAATAATTGCATGATGTGCTTTATTCCAGGACTGTCAAACTGCACTCTCATCAAAGAGCTTTATCTTGCTGGAAACAAGATCAGTGATGTGGAGGGGCTCCACCGGCTCCTGAAGCTCACTGTCCTAGACCTGAGCTTCAACAAGATAACCACTACAAAAGCCCTGGGCCAGCTCGTTGCCAACTACAATTCTCTCTTGGCCCTCAATTTATTGGGCAATCCGATCCAGAGAAACATTGGGGATGATCAGCTTCGCAGGGCAGTCTCAGGCCTCCTCCCACAGCTAGCCTATCTCAACAAGCAGCCTATCAAGCCACAGAGGGCAAGGGAGGTGGCTACCGACAGTGTTGCTAAGGCTGCACTTGGGAATGACGGCTGGAGCTCTCGGAGGAGGCTGGCGAGGCGAGTGAGCCAGGGATCAAGCTCTTCAATCCGGGGCAGGATTGGGGAAGGAAGTAGCCTCAGGGGAATGGGTAGCAGTGGTGGGCAGAAGAGCAGCAAGCACAGATCAAAAACCAGACACCAACACCCAATCTCTTCAAGGAAGTAAGAATGGAATAGCTTTTACTAAATATGATCCATTATCCGGACATGAATAATGCCTTGTGGTGAACTTGGGACTATTATGAGGGTCTTTGGTTACAGCTTTTAGGTTCTGTAAGTTCTGAAGGGACATGATTGAATGCTAGCAATATTAGCACAGATTGGTGGTGTTAAACAGGAGATCTTTTCTTAATTATTTTCTATTTTTTATTTCTTAACTTTCCCTTAATTTTAGTGCCTGGAGATATGTAGAGAACAGATAATGGCATACACCTCATGAAGAGGAATTGAGCAAGTTCACTGCTAGTTAAGTGGCACGTAAATTATACATGTCATCAACAAATTTCATAGAATAAAAGTATGATATGAATTCTATAGCATTCATATTTTATACAAATTTATTTATGGTAATACCAAAAAATGTAATACTTTTTATAAATTAACCTATGTAATAGTTAGCACAACTCATTTGAATATTCATCTTAAGTTGTTAATATTTTGATAGTATGCCATACCACAACAAACAGACATGCAGCTTAACAAGGATATAATATCCATCATATCAAACAAACGATGGCTACTGTGATAGTTCTGCTCATGATCTTACGCTTTAACAAATAATATAAAGACTATTGTATAGGCATTATGATGATTATAATGATATTATACAGTACAGAACTTGCACTGATAAGTGCAATGGTGGCATAGGTTCAGGTGTGAAAAAAGGCTAAGGTTTATATCTATATATACGTAGATGCATACATCTAAATAGAAATATATTAGATTTATATCTAATCTAATATAATTACGAACATACATCTAATATTTGTACATCAAAACACAATATTTAAGCAGTTCATGTCTCTGTAAGACATGCTAATGTTAAAGTACACCTACAGCCTCACTGTATCATGGTATATGTTTATCTTTCCAACTTACTACTCCCATAGTTTCTCGAAATTAGTATCCAGTGAATTTATAGCATCGATTTATAAAAAGAAACCTTATTACTTGAGGTTTCTACACATAATTAGTTTAATTGGATTGTGCAGGGTAGACACATGTTTTAGAGCAAATAAGTGCTGCAGAATGCTACTCTGTGGTGTGTGTATGTATATGTTATATCATATATTAGTTAAATTAATTATGCACCGATGGAGGAAATGAGATTCCCAATGACAGATTTACTTCTAGTAATCAGGTAAATTAATGTTAACCTTGCCTATCAGGTTAGCAGGCTTAAATATCTTCTAACAAAATAAAGTGCTACCTTCTAACATCCTGGCACCTCACTGCCAAATCACTTCATGTACCTAAGATATCACGAGTGCAGCCAATTGGTGGTCTGTTGATAGATTGAAAAGGTAATGACAATTAGGTACACTGTCTTATATAAAGATTCAGCTCTCAAGTTGCCAACTTAGATGAGCAGCATAACGGTATGGATTCATAGAAAGAAACACTGCAACGGAAGAATCCAATGTAATGAAGCAAAGAACAAAGAATACGATTGCATAATGTTTTGGTAATAACAAATAAAGAATACACTTACATAATGCTTTGGTCATATCAAGTACTTATATTACAGCATCATTCATTTATTTTGTGATCCTTTTAACAATCTATTAGTCATTTGCAAGCATTCATTATTCTATCCTTACAGCAACCTTTTAATGAAAACTGAGCCTACCCTATACTCTCCAACCTGCATTTGCTTAATTACAAGATCTATGGAGGCCTTGCGGTTCCACAGCAGTACGAGTTCAAATCCGCCACAAATTCTTCTCACCTCTTCCTTTGTTCTAACTTTTATTGCTACCCACTTTATGATGGGGCTCTATGACAATTACCATCCACAAAATAATTGAAAACTATATAGCTTGTGAAAAACAAGATATAGTAAATCTTATCTATTTCTGTTGTTTCTTGAAGAAGGGCTTCTGACAAACTAGGAGTTTCTCATTGCTGTCATTGTCAAGCTCCATCATGCGTGCATCCCATCTTAGTTGTGTGATAACAGATCGGACTGCTTCAATGAGAGGATCTGTATCACGAATTATCACCCAACCCTACATACATGCAAGCAAGTATTAGCTTTCAAATCAAGTAGCACAAGAGAAATAATACATCTTACTGGTTTTGTGTTATCCTATAATGCTTCATGTTAGCATATAAGAAGGTATAATGGAGATTATGGGTTAAGGACTTAAGTTTTTCACATCACATAGGTACTCTAAAATTCAATGAACTTCGATTCTAGAATAGACATAGATCCAACTGCTATTTTTTTCTTTTTCCACACTACCAAAAAGAAAAAAAAAGAAAAAAAAAGTATTCAGAGCAATGGCCTGAGCTAAGTATCTTGTAAAATAATGCTATAAGATACAAATTCCACTTCAGCCAGGCAACTCTGTCCATGTACAATATTCTTGATGCCCATTGAGTATTATATTGCGCTGTAGACTAAGAAAAGGTGCAAGGAATCATAAAAGCATGTCCGATGAAGAAGAATGAAGGAAATTTTGCGATGACATTATAGAGCTTATAGATAGCTAATATAGCTTTGAAAAATCATCACATAAATCTCTCAAAAAGAAAAATCATTATATAAAGATAATTTACTTGTTCAAGTAGAAAGGCCAAGAGATACTTCAATTGCTGGATGTTATGACAAAAAACAAGAATATATTCACCAAAGTAATTCCTGCCTTATAAGGATTCCAAGCAAGCTCTCAGCACTTCATAGACTGTTGAATAATAAAACACATGAAGTTGTGGGTCCTCCCATGGAAAACTCATAAAACTATATTCGCAGACCAAATTAAAGCAAAACTATTACAAACTATAATAACAATAGTCAATTCCTAGATGGCTGTTAAGTCCTTAAAATGAATTATAATCTCTGCAGATCTAGGCAAAATATCTATAAAATACTGCCTGAAATTATCCAGCCATATCCACCTAATACAAGCAAAATTCCTCAATGCTCAAATAACAATCCAATTTCTGCAATGACCAGGAAATCCTTAAAAATGTTGTATTCTCTCCCAATCTAGAATTAACACTGCTTTTAATGGACCGAATTGAAAGATCGTATTTCAGATCTTTGTTCCACTATTTTCCATGGGAAATCATTTCAAACTCATGCTATTAGTAGCTCCTTGACACAAATAACCTAATAATATCTGAAGTATGGTACGCCATACCGTACCGAACCGGACGGTACGGAACGTACCATATTGTACTAGTTCGATACTGGTATACGGTAGGGGGCATACTGACACTCGGTATACTGAATCGGTTCCGTACCGGACGTACCAACACAATGACAGGGTGGCACCAGTATGGGCCCGGTACCAAGATGGTGTATCATGATTTGAAGCATGTTTCTTCAGATGTTGTTGCAATTATGCTAATTCAACACTAACATTTGCATGATATCTTGTTAAATCTATTCTAAACACCTTCACTCTTCCATACATTGCAGTTCAACATTAACTCGACGCTTTTCCATATAATTATGACTCTCCATTGTACTTTATACTTAAAACGTAAACTTCTCGAGTAGTCAATGCCACAACATGACATAAGAAAAACCTTAGTAGAGATCGAGATGGTCAGTACACACTGCACTACATAGTATCAAGTGATGTGAAGACATTTCGCAGATATGGGAAATATTTTTGGCCTTTGAACCAAAATTTCTCCAAAAGGCACAAAGGGCAACAATTAGCAGCGATCCCATGGATATGGGTGGCATTAAGGGAACAAATTCAGACCAATTCCCTGCAAGTTAAGAATCCAAACTTGCTATCCAAAATATGATCCCAGGATCCTACTTGCATCAAATTCTGGCACATTGCAAGACTCATACATAACGAGGCAGGTTCAAATCCACTAATGGGCTTTCAATATTGAATTTTCACCTTTATGTTCCCATTTACTCTGAATGACAGTTACAACAAGAAAGCAGAGTGAATAATATTTGGAGATTAATAATGGTTTTTAGTGTTCGTGTTTTGTTCACAAACAATCCTTCCTCATTTGTTATGAACACAACAAAATTGTGCAGTTCAGTGAATGTTTAGACATGACATGCAAAATATTGTTCCCTTATCCTTCATTTCTGGCTGTATGAGAATATTGGTTGCACATGAAAACACAAATATATATAAGCGGTCCATATGAAGCTTTGCTGATGAATATCATACCTCAGGTCTGAGAATACGATCTATCTCCAAGAATATATCAAGCATGGAACACCTGTGCCGTTGATAGGTCTCAAGTGTCAGCAATCCTTCAGCATGCACCAAGTCGTATGTTCTTGGATATGTTGGAAATGCTTCACACCTATCAAAGATAAGTATTCATAAGAAAACTTCATGTATTTTCCCTAAAGGAAATATTAATTTCATAATATAAATGTAATACATAATGTCCACATTCTAGTAAACATATCTTGGTGTCGAAAACAAAGTACAGCCACAGGAACCATCATCATGAACATTTGAGGTTTAAAAGCCAAGAAGCTGGATGACTCATAAAGAAAGAAGGGGAGATCAATGTATAAAAGTTAAAATGTTCAAAAAAGAAAAAAGTGGACCTAGTGGCTTAATTGCACAAGAAATCAGGAGAAGGCCCAGAAGCTAAATTTTTGATCAGCAGAGTGGATTACTGAACATGCATTTGGGTTTCTAATAAAATCATGATATTCCGTGATTTTACATCTTATACATTTGGGTGTTTGATTCTGCAGTAAAAATCCAAAATAATTTAAAATAAGGTAATTGAAAATTTATTATTTTGAGTATAATATTCCATGTTCGTGATTCTCCATCCATATCATGATTTATTAGAAAGGTAAGCTAAATTTATTATTTTTCCCTTTAACTCTGCTCCTTTTAGGAACCAAACATCTCCTAAAATCTCAACAATCAGAATTAAAATTTCTAAGTCATGTAAAAGGGTAGAATCGTGGTTATAACATTAGAAACCCCCAAAGGAAACCTAAGGGGAAAAGTAAGGATTTTTACTCTGTATTTAGGTGGAGGTAGAAGAAGTAAAACACATATGCATACCATTGCTTGATGATAGTTATCCAGAATATAAAGAAAAATATACTGCAATCTGCCAATAAAAGCAATCATACATACCAATCATGCTGAACACCAATAAATCCCCTATCAAAGATAAGAGGAAGGTAGTTAGGACCACTTGTGGGAACTACATTCATAACCCATGCAGCCTTCCCAACATCCAATAAAGCAGCATTAAAGCCACCAAACTGAGCATTCATGTCCAGTACATTTCTGAGCATGTTGAAAGGTGGGGAAGGTTCTTCATCACCAGGTCGCTTTGGATGATCTGAGAATATCAAAGGTGAAAGAAGAGACCAATAATCATGAACCACAGACTTCCAGTTCAATGCATCCTCTGCGAAGTCCTCTGGCTGTAGGCCTGATAAAGAAAAAGCATAAGTGAATAACAGTCCGAACAAAATTGAATTTATAATGATAACTATTCACAATGCAGGCATGACAGTAAAATAACATGTAATTGCACAGACATGCATATTGTTTTGATGCATATGTATACCATAGATATCAAGTTCAGTGGAGTTTAAAAAAGCTCGAGAAGGCCATGGTGTCCGGTATTCAATAGGAATCCATCTCTGACTACTGGTTCCTGCTATGCAAGGATTGAGTGGCTGGTAATATGGAGACTCAAGATCGTGAGTTCTGTCACAAACAGCAGGTCCAGATTTCCTACAGATATTTTCATCAAATCAAGATAAATTAGGAAACACTCAAAGCACATGTATGGAGACAGATGACTGCTTTTATTGCCTAAGCTATGATCTGACAGCAGAGAGAAAAACCTAATTCATAAAGATGGCGATTGCATACCGAGATCTATAACATTTCTTCTTGCTAGTCTTTTTCCATACAATTGTCTCATCTTGTTGCGACAGCATATCCCAGCAGACTTTCTCAGCAGAATCACGAATAAGTGACCACTTCTTTTGATTATCTTTATCATGCAGTGATCTTTGAGTATTTGTATGTGAAGTCCAGACAAAGTAACCTCCAGGCTTTAAGAGTCTGTCAACCTCAGTCAAGTAAATACCATCTGTAACAGCATCATAACAGCAAGTCAGCAACCAAATGGACTGGCCAAACAGCGAAAAAAAACTTTGTAAGTCCTCTTACTCAAGTCTCAAGGGTACGGCCGATAATAGGAAGTCTTAATAGTCTAGCTCAACTCAACCCCAGCCCATGCCCCCCCGCCCCCTACCCCAACCCCAACCCCCAAAACAAAATGCGTGAAAAAAGAAAAAGGAGAAAAGAGAGAAGATATAAATATGTCTAGTTAGACATAGTTTATGGCTCTTTGATATGATAATTTAATTTTGGCAATCAGCACAGTTGTTAGGACATCAACTGGTAGAGAAGCAAAACATGTAGATGATTCAAAACTATAACAATAATCACAAAAAAAACAAAAATTATCTTTTACAGCTACTAATTGGAATGGATGCTCTTTTTTACAGCTAACTAATTGGAATAGATGCTCTTCAAAATAAAAGTGATTATAAAACAGCTTCAGTATGCGTAACTTTATTTTCGAAAACCAACCTCTCTTCAGAAGTTGAGCACTTAATTCTACTTTTCATCCAAACAGCACCCTGGAATCTGATGCTTGCAAGTGACTCATTTTCCAATACTAGCAGAGTTGAGGGTGTCAAAAAGTATAATTATTCACAAAACTCTATAGTGCATTTACACTTGAAATAGCGTAGTCTCTTCCCTTTGTCCTTAGGTTTTACATCCTTTTTGTTAGAAGAGTGTCGAAGCAGCATGCCGACTTTGAGGAATATGTTGCTTTTACAACGTCGTTACCAATTTTAAAGGTAAAGAAAAGATTATGATGAAGTGTGAAGCTTAAGACATTTCTTATTATTGATGTTAGAAGGATGATGGATGGATTAGAAGTTAGACGTGCACTAAGAATATCATTTTGAATATGGGAACATCATAAAATAAAACCTTTAATGGACAATTTAGGGCAGGTAAAACACTAAATGAAGCCTATCATATGTCACAATTCTACAGTCACTAACCAGGAAAGAAAATACTGAGGGGCCACAAAAGTCATAACAGGAAAGAAAATGTGCAGCTGTAACAACACAATTGCAAGAACACCTAGATATTTTTTTTATATACTTCCTGACTTTCCTTCTAGTGTTGATATTCAACAATTATACTTGCATTATGAAAACAGACTCAAGGCTTCAAATGATCATCCAGATTATCAAACTCAGAAGAAGGGGAACTATCTATTTCACTCCTGTTGTCAAGCATCCCAATCAAGTATTTGGAAATCTACAATAGAAAGTTGCTTACTTCATCATATCATTTATGCTTTACTGGAAGAAGGGACTGAGAAAATATATAAATTCTTTTCCCTCTAACAACAAATTTTACGTCAGAAAGGTCAACAACTTTCTCCTAGGCTATCGTTACAAACTCAATGAATCATGGTGCATAAAGCGCATGTGACATACTACTAATGGAGACATCAAGATTTGCTTCATATCTTGGGGCCAAGGGGAGGTCTAGATTTGGGCTGGATACAGAGATTAGGACCAAACCATTATATAAGAATCATACCAACTAGAAACTACTGTAGCTGACAACATCCTCTGGGTGGGAGGAAAATGGGAGGGAAAGGGTTTAGATCTACGCAATAGAGTTTGACCTATCATATGCTGGATATTGCAGAATGCAAATTTGAAGAGGTAGAAGCTTCAAATATCGTATTGACTGGATTTGCTTGTTCTCAAACTTGATTCACTTGATATTTAATACTGTTTGAAAGACTAACTAATGAACAATCATAGTTTGGGAACCAAGATTTCTAGAGTCAAAATCTTCAACATGACACACTTTTGATTTTTTGGTTCCTCATCCCCTGCCAGTAGTCTGGTCTTGTCCACTACAATTAAGGTGACTATATTGACCGATAAAGAATGCAAAATCCAGCATTTAAATAAAATTATAGTCAAATGAGATAACTTAAAAAAAAACAAGTGTCCTTTGCAGCCACTAATCATATTAGCAAATTTGCCCATATCATCATGGTGATATTATCCTTGATTCCAATACTTGTCAAACTTAAACATCAATTCTCTGGAAACTAATTCTCACTCTAATAGGAATATTTGTGAACAAGATATGACATTAGAATTGGTCTCTTTAATAGTCTAATCGGCTATTCTGCCCGCAGGCATTATCAATCACTTACATTTCATAATTATCTAGTTGACTTCATAAAAAACATTGGTGAAAATTGGTTGACTAAAATTGTTGTGGCCCAAATACATTGTGGAAAGAGTAAATAGGACATGATGTACAACCAACCAACAATCGTAAATTCAGAGCACTTATATAATTTAATACAAACCTTTCTTCTCCCAGTCAATGTCACATCCTGCACAATGCACAATATCAAAAGAGAGGTATGGGTATGGCAACTGTTTTGATGCAAATGAACCAAGCATAGCAGGCAAGCCTCTTTCAAGAGTAATTTGGACTTGACTACCCGAGCGCTCGTAGTTGGCAATACACATAGTCAGCACCTGTCTGGAGAAGATGTGTGCTCCAAAGCTACCAAAGCCACACCCAATATCTAAGACAGTTCTAATCTGCATCATTACAATTAAAAGTAATCCAGTTGATATTGTACATATAGATCATGTAATAAAGAAAATTAGATAATTTTCCAAAAGATCAATGGTTCATGCAATTTAGGATGAACATCCTGGTTTCCAAAACTACATCTGCATTCAAGCAGCTACAGCAAGTACCAGAAATCAGGAAACATTTCATGTTAAAAAAAACAGACATAAGAGTTAACTGATCATGGCTTGGGATTTAGCTTTCAGTCCATTTACATAGAAGTTCGTTGTTGTGGCTTAGAACCAGTTTGATTATTAACAGACAATCTCAAAACCAATTATAATCGGATTTAGCATACTCAAGATTTTGTAAATATAATGTGAGGTTTTATCACAACAAACCATAGTAGATATTTATGCAGAAATGAATGCTGAAATAGATCGGATGAATTTTCATTCTAAAGGAAATTTCACTGAAGATACTATAAACATTATAAAAACAATATGTCATCAAATGGTGAATGTATTTTCTTTGTAGGAGGCTCTAGAAAAAAGAAAAGGATGGAAAAAATGGACACAGAGAAAAAAAATCCCAGAGAATAGGAAAAGTATGCAATTACTGTTCTGAGAAATCATGACAATTTGCACTTCCAGTAGATACATTTTCTAGTAATAGCATAAAAAGGATATGGTCTAAGAGCAGATTGAAGTGACAATTTTGTGTTAAATGAAAAATAAATAGTATATAAGATTTAAAATTTTAAAAGATTCCAATGTTGAGATTATATGGACCTCATTTTCTTCACAAATGGGCGGTCATAATTAATCATTGATCAAAATCGAGATGGCAAAAACCCAGTATTTGCTTGATGATGACAAATATTTTCATTAGCTCATGGCAATTGAAGTTGTAATAAGTATTGCAAGCAGATAGCATGCACTAAGCAATTCTTATCATGATAGTTTGATCCCAAGGAGCTGCGCATATAGGATTGCAAGGTCAAATACCCGACTCCTTCAAGATCAAGAAAAGAACAAACAAGAAATGTAAAATGTGTATTTTTCCTGTCTAAAAAAGAGCTCATGTGATCCATAAACAAAAAAGAGTTTCAAAACAATCTGAAAGCATAAAACATAAGCAGCAAACTGAAATTCAGTCCAAGAATAATCCATTAAACCTCTCATTCTCATATAATTATAATATTCTGCCCCACAAATGTACCATCATCAAATTAACACAATTGCACTCAAAGAATAATTGTTATATAACATTTGTATAGCACTTTACTAAGTTAAACAGGCACAGTTTTAGAAGTAGTATTATGATAAATGCAAAATAGTTTCAGTAAATTAGCTTTTGATAAATTCATACATTCTTTCTTCCCTTTACATTCTGTTATCCCTTTATAAGCATATGCAAAATGAGCATCTTCATTATTTAGAAGAACCAAACAGTGATCTGTGATTAGAAAAATTGTACCAACCCCTGCTTCATTAAAATTAGACTCGTTTTCGAGCCCAATCATCTCTGCTATCCGGTGTGAATAATCTTCCACTCCATCAACCATGAGGGAGTCCGAGCGAAATGAGATCTGCTCTTCTTCCACCATCATTCTGCAACCA